>NW_028259134.1:10635000-11260000 GCF_977971745.1 Zootermopsis nevadensis | reverse complement strand
GCTTTTCTGTTGGAAAACACTCTAATAAAGGAATTTAATGTAATTTAATTTGAAGATTTCCGTCTTCTGGGTTGTTGCGCTGTGTAGTCTGGTCGATGTTAACCAACGTTTCAGAGGTCATACTGCCTCCGTCATCAGGGCGATGAATATCATTGGTTAACATTGACCAGACTACACAGCGCAACAACCCAGAAGACGGAAATCTTCATACTCACCACTGTGAGAACCTCAAGTCTTACGTAATTTAATTTAATTGTTTTGTTAAGATAAATTGATGAATGTTATGACCTGGACTACTTTTCTTTTTACTTTAACTAATTCCTTCTCATCAGTTCATCCTGGTTGTACACTAATTACTTTATAATACTTCTAATACTTCTTGAAGTGCCAAATGTGTTTATGACGAATGCATAGACCTAATTGTTTGTGTGTCCTTTTCATACTAGACTTTTAACTTTTAATCCGTTGAAAATCTTGTTCTTATAGAAATTAAGTCTATTTCCCGTGTATTGTTTATCGGCGAATTTCAATTTTCTTACGACATTCAGCTATACGTGACCAGTGTACTCTAGAAGCTTGCCACTCAAACTGCAATACGGAGGCTCATATTTACCTACACAGACTGCACAAATTTATTACACACTCTAGTAGAACGTCCATGTTTATCTCTCTTCCATACAAATGAAACTTTGCCCTACTTTATTTTACTGTATTCCTTAATTTTTATTTGTTATATTTCTGCCTCTTCCAGTCTCCCGCATCTACATAATAAGTATTCAAATAAAGTTTTACTTCGTTTAGGCCTTATATCTGCTGCTGTTTCGAAAATCAATGTATGATTGAAGCAAATCTTGATTGGTTTATGCCAACCTCTGTCTGGGGGCTCCACATCGTCGAGCGGAGCTCCTGTGCCAGAAAGCAAAAAGATTTTTTTCTTTTTCTTGTGGTTCTTTTGCAGAAGCAGTAGTATTAGGCTCCTGGAAAATAAAAGATTACCCAGAAAACGATCTACGGAGCTTGATTCCTTTGCCAAAGAGAAGAGATTGCACGGCGTTCGATCTAGGAGAATGAAATTGGAAGGGAAGCCAAGTTCAACTTCTTTTGTAGAAGCATGTTACTGATACGTTTGGTATCACAAACCAGAGATATATGAAGGCTTCTGTGCCACTTGGAACGCGCTTAGTTGTACGTCATAGCTCTTAAAATCATTCCCGTGGTCCAAATTTGGCTTCTAAGCGAAACTCCTAATGACTGGTCTTCATCCCTGAAAATATTTATTAAAATAATTGTAGACTCATTGCTTTAGTTTTAATTCACTATTACTTTTAAACTTGAGTGATATTTGACTGATGTTCGCTTTGGGCACATTTGTGGTTGGTTTGAGTCTCGTTTAATATGCAGATGTGCGTCAATACATGAAGCAGACAGAATGTGTAAAATATTTAGTATCAATACGATTAATCAATAACAGTTCACGTGAACGTATTAAATGTTGGTTTTTGATATTTTTATTGTATCTCATAGACAGCTTCAAATGTTTGTGCTGATATGAATAGATTAGCGATTATTAACAAAAGATCTATTATGTCCGCATACATGAACAAGAAAGATGATAAATCCGACACGGTTTTATACACAGCCGTGTTATTATTCCGTTTTAAGCAACATTATGGCTCATATATACAAAAATATAAGCGTACTGAGAACGGAAATGCAAATATATTTAACGATACCTCCAATTACTCGGAATTCATCGCGTCAAATAATAGTGAATGTTGAACTGAAAATAATGCGGAAATAAGCGATTGTGGTCCTTTTCCGGCATTCGTGTCGGGTGAATGAGTACAACAAAAAAGAATTCTGAATCAGATTAGTGAGTCGTCGGGCCGAGATTTGAACTCCCGACCTCCAGAATACGAGACATCAGTTCTTTGCCATTCGTTCTCAACTTTCTGTGAAACAAGTTAAATTTTTACATTTCATGTTTAAGATTTCAGTTGAATATTTAAATTTAGAAATTATTTTTAATATTTTATTGTTATATTAAGGCGTTTTATTTGCTTCCTTATAATCAATTATTTGTTTTATGCCCACTGAGTTTATTCATAGCATGCCGAAAAGTGAAATACAAATACAAAAATCCTAAAAGTGATTTCAATTCTGACTTCTTTCGTAAATGAACGGCAAACATGCACGCAAGGGAAAGAATCTACAACACTTTGGCTGTCTGATCTCTTCTTTGTGGTACTCAGAAATGATATATAAAGGATGACAAAAGAAATAATTAGGTCAGACTCTCATTGCGAAAAGTATGAAGATGGCTGAATTCTGATAATGGAGGCAGCAAAGACCTCCGAAACGGTAGTAAATGTCTAGCAGAGTACAGGTTGAAACATCCCGAAATGCAGCCATCTTAAAATAATTATAAATCGAAGATGAAATTGGTAAGATGGCTTCAGGATATACATGGAAATGCTGAATAAGGAGCAAAGACACTGTGGATTATCTTTGAACCGGATATGAATCAACCAAAATTTTGGACAGTAGAAGAAAGAAATTAATTAGTGAAATTGAGGTAACTCAGAGGGACAAGCAGAAGAAAATAACAATAGAGGACGGATTTACAGGGATTGAAAGTCAAGGAGTACCGTGGAAGATGTTGTTTTATAACTGGGGACGAAACGTGTCACCGAATGGCTCAACACCTTAACAGTCTGATAACAACAGTGATGATGATGAATTAGATAAGCAGGACGCGTTGCCCACATAGCAACGGCGCTGTTGTTGCAAATGGTGATGTAGCTGCTGTGCTGACAATTTTATGTGTAGGTCATCAGATCCACGCCGGTTGTGATTCTCCTCTTAGTCGCCGTCGTTCAACTGTCAGTTGCTGTGAAATTGTATTGAGAGGAATAACGCTACGGATTAACATTTAATACCATCACAAAAGTGGCGTACATGAAAACATCATAACAATCAAACATTCATGTCAGGGATTCCCTGTGTTGAGGACTTGGCCCACATTTTTTTTACCAAATATTGAATATTGAGATAATAAAATGCAGTTGTAATGTCGCGTGATTGTTATTATACTAATGAAATATTAATGATTTAACAACTCTTGAAGTCGGCTAAAATTGAATCTCTTTTTTACAACTTTTTGTGTAGCTCTTTCAATAGATAACAATTATTAAAAATATGTTTGATTAATGATTCAGTATAATAATTCTTCACAGGAATAAAATCCAAATCTGTTTATATTGTTTGTAATATTCCCTTTGAACTTCGTAAAATGTGAACAATAAGGGTTGTGACATTTCTTCAGTGTACGAAAGCGAATATTAGCTATTAAATTAATACTTTGGTTTATGTGCATAAAAGCGAACAGTGTGCAGTTAATAAGTAATTAAATGACGAAATTGTATGTGAATGTAGAAAGAATGCTAAATATTGAAGTAACCATTAAAACAATGTATGTATATGATTTAATTTTGTAGATAGTTATGGAGTACCAGAACGCGTAACATATGCAAATGAGAGACCCAGAAACAAGGGAAGTTTGTTTCTCTTTATAATAATTTTCTGTGTTGCTGGAACTGATATGTGGATAGGATTTCTGTCTTCCTTTTTTATTAATCCAACAGCTTCAGTTTCTCTTTTTAAGGATTGTTATGTGAAAAATAAAGTAAAAATATATATGGCACCAATACAGTTGTATCACAAAATTGTCAAAATTTAGGTCGATTCATTTCCCTCATTCCTTTTGTTCGACTTTTTACTTTAAAGTAGCACACTTCAACTGCATTTGGAACACATACATAAGTTACGTGCACAAAAAGTACAAAGAGCAGATGGTATCCGAATCGTTCTTTGTGTTCACTTCGTGCACAGAATGCATGGTAACTGAATAATCGTTTTTATTCTGAAAGAAAAAACTACATTATTGTTTCTGTTTCCTTAGCTACTAAATATTTATAATAATTTTGACTTCACTTAACAGCAGCAGTTTAAATAGTGTCTTTAAACAACCGAAAAAACATTTAATTTCTACCCGACCGCCAAGACATAAGCTTACAATGAGCCTCGACATCTTTCTCAGTCAGGCATTCTAAATTTGCAATTCTGCTGGTCTTCAGGGTTTTTAACCCGTTGAACTTGTAGGGAGATACCAACGTTTCGGAAGAACACATTGCTACTATGTGCAGGCACACGGCGTTAGAATTCAGAAGGCGAACATGGACATCTTCATCGTCTTGAGAATTTCAAACCTCATTTCCCAGTTTTTCTTCAATGTATGAAAGGTGTTGTTAACAGGATAAATTAATCCCATCTTAATTATTTAATCACGGTTTAAACCCATATTACCTGGATCTGTAAATTACGTGGTAAGATGGAAAACCTATAGTGAATAGGCAAAAATTTTGAAGGAAACTTGTTGGCCTGTTTGAAGGTAGTTTCAAGTTTCAAGTTTAAATTCCAAGGAAGACGACGAAAACATCAGACATGATAGCGAGTAGTCTGACCGAGATTCGAACCGAACGAGCCCCCGAATATAAATTCAGACATTTAGAAATTCACTGACCTTAGTCATGTTCGGTAAATGACATCAAATATCTGCCAGTATGACCCCAGTGTCTTTGCATGCCTGCAGAACGTGCTACCCTCTCTCACTGTAAAATTCTTGTTCGCCTCCCTATTAAAAAAATCGAAAACGGCCTGCATAAAACGGCTAAGTGGTTACTGGTTACGTATGCAGCTCGGTTTGTGAGGATTACCAGGAAACACGCACGCACGCTACGATCTGACCATTCCGCTCTGTTTCAACACATCCCTTTCGGCACACAGTAGCCAATGTGGCAGAAATTTGTGAACCTGTTTCTGTCAACATGTGGATATAAAAAGTCACTTGCTTTCTATTCAGCGTCGGTTACACCCTTCTTATCGGCTGTTTGGTTAGCTGGATGGTGGAACAGGCTTTTGATATCCCCTGTTGGTGAGGGTAAATAACATTATAGCCGTACGCCTCATGCATTTAAGTGTGTAGGGGAAGGAAAAAGTAGAAACTTTTGGACTTTGGAGCGAAATCATTGTGTAACTTGTAATGTGACAAGTTATATCCCATTACATATTTTGGTTTCCTGAACTGTTCGTGTTTCCGCATGAAGTCTTTTATTATGTCTAAGAAATATGGAGAAGGGTTGCCAAAATTTTAGGCAAATTCCGTGCACGACATTTCTGTTTAGAAGAGCCGGGGTAGCTCTATAAGTTCAGAGCTGCGAGGTGGACTATTGGACGACCGTGGTTCTCATCGCAGCAGAGACAGAGGTCGCTCTTTGCCACCGCGTTCAGATCGACTCTGACTCGTTTCCGGTCAGGTATAGAATAGGTTAGCGGTCGTGAAAACGGGTACTATGTTTACGTTCTGTCTGAAGACAGTCTGCGCCCCATTTTAATTCGCGGGCCAGCTCCAGATTCATTGTCTGTCAGTGCAAAACAGTGGCAATTTTTAGAAGACCTTCAACATTTAGTATAAATAATTTTGTACCGCAAATGGTTTGTTTGGGCTTTCAAAAGGGGGTCGCCAATCTGTTGCCCATGTGGCCCCCGCAAACTTTTTATACTGCCCGTCACATGATTTTGGAATTATTCAATGCGAAAAGTGAAGCAAATTCTGTTTGTGAATAGAACATTTATATAATCATAGGAACTCGTTGTACAGCGTTTCGGCAAACATTGCATTCGCCATCTTCAGAGTGAATGCATAGTGGCTGGGCGTTTATGGAAGTTTAATATAGGGCAGAGAGTATGTGACAGATTGGATTTGATGGTGCTGATTGGTGGAAAAAGCTAACCCAAGTTTACACATGGTATTCAGAATATTCTGACGGAAATATATGAAGATTCACATTTCCATGAAATCACAAAACACGCTTCAGTGTTCAGTAACAAGATAATGTGATCGACTGTGATATAGTCTGGGTCGATATATAATATCTTTCGTCATGTCGATAATATTAAAGTACAGATATACATACATTAGACATGTCTTTAAGTTTCACTGGAAAATTTATTTCTTGATCTCTGCAGTCTGCTTAAAACAGTTACATACGTTTTAAACTTTCCCTCAAGAGATCATTACTTCTTGGGCGTAACATTCTCTCATTAACATAGTGTCTATTCTGTTAACAGCAGATTGTATGCATGCGTTTTCTTAATTAGTGAGGTATGACATTGTTTCGAAATACCATAGATGCATTGCCAGAGTATGTATGTGTTAAATTGCTGTTTGTTATAAATACCATACTTCAATTTTTCTTGAAATTTCATTTTAATCGTATTAGTATTTTCAGAGTAAGGAATTAATTCTGTGCAATTCATATAAGAAACATTATTCCTGCATTAGTATAATTCATTGTTGTCTGAGATGCGGACTTAGTTTAATAAAAAACAAATCAGTCACCAGTTTCAGCATGGAATCCAGTTGCATTTCTCTTTGCATTCATGATATTACTAAAGGGATGAATAATATCGTAATTTCACGCACTTGATTACTGGCTACTTCTCTGTGTACAAACCCTAACTGAAATATTAGTCTCAGAAGGAGGAAAATGACCATTGTCATACACGAACGACACAATGAATCATAAAACGATATCCAGTTGCACTAGCTATAGATTTGTTACAGCCGTCCGAAATGAACAGTTGTAAAAAGATGTATTTCAAGCACTTTTCCAAATCATTTGCGTTGTACAAACTTCACTGGTCTTCGTGTTCATTTATTGCGGATAAAATGTGATTCTTTCCAAAGGCACAATGTTACGCTGTACGGGGTTTGAAGTTAATTTTATTAGTTACCATTAAATATCTGTCACATCTGAAAATGTTTTATGAAAATTGTAGATCGAAATAATATTTTTATTTTGTCACATTTCAATTCTTTATACGATGATCCGTTTGTGAGAAAACTAGTAAACATGATTATTGCATCATTAGAAAGTAGGGGTTGTTGTTTCAGGCCAAGACAAACTGAAATAGAAGTTCCCCGACAAGATTTAGCATCGACCTCCCAAAATCAGGTATAATTTGAATCCGTTCAAAATGTCCGGTGATGTAACACAGCCATTTCTTTAGTCCCTACACATAATACTTAAGAAAGTACATAATTAAAAAATCAAATAATTTTGGTTATGTTTTGGCTTTAGCTTTAGAGCTGTGTTTCTCAAGATGAGGATAATGCAGACTTCCTGTAGTAACTTTTTAATGATATTCACTGTGTGTTGGCAATAGCTCAAGACAACTTGGCAGTGTTTTCCCTATCCCCGCCAGTGCTAATGGTGGGCAGATCACAGAGATGCATTGTGACATCGGATTTCTGTACAACCCAAAAAAGTTACAAATGGCAGAATAGACGTAATATGTCAACCCGGGCTTCCTCTTTATGCCAAATTTGAGACCATTATGACTAACATACGGATGCTTCCTTAGGCAGTGCGCCGTGCTCTGACGAGAAACGGGTTATGCCAATCACATTTGTTTTCTTACTGATATTTATTCTTAATCCTCTGTTAATTTGTTGTTTTATACTTACGAGTAAGTTTGTATATTTCACTGATATATTAAGTTCGTTTTATTAGATAATTTTCCGTAATTAAATTTCAGAATATCGTCTTGATTCTTGTTTACTTCCTTCCTTCCTTCCTTCCCTATCGGTGCTCACGCAGCTCCGTTCCTTTTTGCATATTTGTCTATTCTTTCATTATTCTATTTCCTGTAATTACATATTTTTCACATAAAAATAATTGTTTGTATATACATTTTATTTAATTCTGTTACCGCGATCTGAATTTACTTAGCTTTTCTCTCTTTCGAGCATTTCTTTGTTTTTGTTTCGGTGCTTATATTTTTGTGTTTGTATGTTACATGTGTTACTCTTTATTTATTTCAATTTCTGTCTTCAGTTACCTAAAAGCAATTTGTCTACAATTCCAAACTTTATTGCATAGAAATATTCATAGTGTTACCATGGTATTGGTTAACTAAACATATAATTTCCTGATCAGCTGAGTAACTATCAGCGTTAGAAGTAAGATGCTGTATCACGAAGTTAGTTAATTGATTTAGTGTTACTTTACACGGGATTTAAAGAGATAAGCTAATGCATATTAGGATGATTAGCAGTGGCTTATGGTGAATAGGACGTCTAAGGGTAGAATTTACGCTTTTAACGTACTCCGAAATGCACCGAGGAAAGTCACAAAGAACATGTAAGATTATAACATGGGCTTTCTCCAGGGATTTTCAGTATAAAAGTCAATGATATGGGAATTCCTCTGGTACTCGATGTGTAGGACCGAGGTTGGCATTTCTTGTCCTGAACTGTAAGCCCAGTTTCTTCCCGATCCGTTTTCTTGCTAGCGGAAGACCAAAGAAATGATCGAAGCTTTGAATGAAAGAGTTTTGGCGTTAACAAACCTCAGCAGTTCTCCTGAGCCACTCTCTTAGTGGGATTCCCAGAGCCCACATACTCAAGACAAACTTTTGCAGGGTGAAGTTTTGATGGTAGGGGAACAGGCTTCGGTTTCACTCTATAGAACGCTGTGGAGTGGATTCATCATCTGCTGGGTACAGTAACTTGTGAATAATTAGCTGAAAGTTGAGGAATTAACGAAGAATTTTAGTTAATATTAAATAGTTATGAAGTGGTTTATGCAGTTACCAAACCCTGGTAGGAATTAGTAGTGTACTTAGCGTAAAATAAAATACTGCACACGTTAAATCATGGAAATATTTAACCTATATTTTAGCTTGAATAGTTATTACAGTCAAGTGACTGGATACGGCTAGGCGACCGTGGTTCGAGGTTTTTCTCTTTCTCGTTCAGACTGGCTCTTAATTTTATAGTCGGCCGGTAAATAAATATCTTCCCTTTCCCATTTCATATCATATTACGCACTAGAAGTTTATCTGTTTTAGCTAAAATCCATGATGTAACCTTGCTTCTGTATCGTACTGTCTTGTCAAGCATTTAGTTAAAAAATTAACATAACATTTTGGTAGTTGTTTATTAACGGCGAACGAGTTCTTATCAATAGATCCATGAATTAGTAGGATATTGATTTTAAGACCTATGTTTAACGTGTCTTACTTATAATAAAAAACATAAAGGAATGAAGATACAGAACAGGCATTTAAAGAAGCCATTAATATTTAATCTTCAAAAAATATTACTGTGCTGAAGAAGTCAATGATAATTAAATGAGCAGAACACTTAGCACACATGGGGAAATAAGGAGTACATGCAAAATTTTAGTCCGAAATCTTGATGAGTGGCGGGCTATAGGGAAAACTTTGATGAACCTTGTTCCATAAAAGGTGGGGAGCTATAGAATAATGAGCGGCTGTTAGATTCTCAGGAATGACGCTGCCCGTGCCCGTGGCAGGGCATTGTAACATAATGAGACACCGCATCAGATAGGGGGAAATTAGTCCATTTGCAGGAGGGACCACAGCGAAACAAAAACTACCTCGCGTATCCAGTGCGTGTGTGAAGCCTTGGCTGAAGAATTGTAGTGTCGCGAGGCCATCCTCTGCTTGAGACCAGATGACTATGAGATGCCGCGAAATAGGATACTGCACTTCGCTGCTAGTACGGAGCTACTAGCGAATTAAAAGAACGGGGACGCACAAAAGATTAATCACGGTCGTAGTGCAAGGGTGGGTTAGCCGCTCCGCCACACACTCCATTCAAATTTATTCATTCAAGGACTCGGCTCAGTGTTAAATGTACGTAGCACCTGCTTTAACAATCAGGAACTCTTAATTTTGTTTTTGTGGGTTTCGTATGATTCTCAAATTAAACTTAGATTACTTTCTTAAACGCCATTAACAAGTTGATCTTTGTAATGGTGAAGTGTGGCGTTTTCTATGCGGTACAGGCTCGATTATTATATGTGTTTTAGACGAGCTTTGCCTTTGCAGGGTTAATATTGATATTTGCCGTTGTTCTGTGACGGTTAAAATACCTAATCATGGAAGTTAATCTGCTACGAAGACAGTTTAAGAAAACGAAATGGTGGCTTCGTGAGGACGGCTGTGAAATACAGTTGATCCTGTCGAAGACAGCAGAGGCGAAAGGGAAGCTCGGCGTATGGGGGGAGTAGAGGTAAGGCTACACACATTCTTAACCTCTGAAATAAATGAATATGATAACTCAACTTCACACTCCTGCCGGTCATTCGACGCAATAAACCTCCGCAATTGAATCAGCATTGTAAAATGACCAAAGTACAATCAGGCAAGAAAGAGAGGATTGTAAATGAATGGATTTCGCAACTGAAAATTAGATTAAACGCGCTTAAGAAGAGAAATGTATTCGTGGAAATTGGCAGGAGCGTTGCGTTTGTCCTGAATGGTAAACTGAAAGAACTGAATTCGAAACGAATGATCGCAGTTGTACCTCGTGGTTGAGAGGACATTAGAGTAGCAGTTCCTGAAGGCGGTACTTACCATATCATCAGCTGCATAATTATTCAGCAACGGGACAATTTGCACCCGCAGACTAATTGTTTAGGGCAAGAGTGAGCTAGGTTACAGTGGTCTGCTGTTGCTAAAAGATGCATCCCGGTGTGAAACACTACGTGATAAAGGCTATTGTGGAAGCAGGGTAAAAGCTCCGTGTGCCACTGGCCAGCTGACGCTACCGTTGCCTTTACCCCCTTTTCAAATTTCATAGGAGAATGGCTATTGTACCGAAGATAAGGTTTTGAGCCAGAAATTGCATTTTGGTCGTCCATTAAGGCACTATTCAAATTTCATAGGTTTTGTATGAAACCATGTTAAACCGTAATAAAATTATAAGGGACCTTTTCATTGAAGATGGTTGTTATCTGGGTTGTTGAAACCGCCGTGAGAACATGAAATATTACGAGTTTCTATTTATTTGTTAAACTGCTTATTTATATTGGTTACGTTTATTCGTTTAAGGGTTATACGGTTTTTAATTATTGTGAATGAGGAATTAAATCAACAGTAAGATGGATTGGACAGGAGAGACTAATTGGGATAGATACATTCAGAAGTGCATTCCATTTCGTAAATTCGTAGTACTTTTTTTAATTTTTTAAGAAGCGACTTTGAGAGTCGTTAGTACAGTCTGCTTCGGCGTGCACAAAGAGACACTAAGGGTCAGTGCGAAGCATCGCTTATTATTAATTGCGAGGAAGGGACTGCGGCCTTGTTCCACAAATTAAGATCCTCACGGAAAACATTGAAATAATTACATTTACACGATAGATTTGTATTAATTAACATACAGATATACTATTTTTGTGAGCTGGGAACCGCACTTTTGCGGACCCGGAGCAAGGTTTTCTTTGTAGGATTTGAGGTTTTCACAGCTGCGAGTCTGAAGATTGCTGTCTTCTGGGTTATTGCGCTGTGTAGTCTTGTAGATGTCCAGACTGCACGGCGCAATAACCCAGAAGACAGGAATCCTAAGGCTTTCTTTATTATGATAGTGGGAAAAAAACAGCAGTGGCTGTTCTCGCATTGTGGCTTTATACTAATTACTATATCGTTCTCGTGAAAATGAAGTGCGTTTTATGTGTCCCTAGCTGGACTCTGGCAACATGTTTCTGTAGCGCGGTATGGTGATGGAGAATATTAATTTAACACACGCATAGGTCTCTACGAACTTCAATCTCACTCATAACAAAGGAACTACATTTGTGTACCCCCGGTAAGACCTCGTCTGTGTCTGTGGGAGCGCAGCTGGGTATCTACGTCAGTCTCGTGTTGCATGATTCATGGCCCGCACTGTAGATTTAACACTTCTGCGTGACGGGGTCGAGGTTATCAGTGGCGCTGTCCCGAACTGCACGACGGGTCATCAATTCCTTCCTTTCCCCCGCCTCCCCAAACGCTCGCGCTGTCGTACGAATCTTCCAACTTCTCGTGCTTCTTTTCCGAGAGCAGCAGTCATTGACGGCCGTGACAAGAAAAAGGCAGCAGTTCTTGTCGAGCGATTCCCAGCGTAAACTTAACTTATCAGAAGAACAAATCTTTGCAGGAAACAGTTAATTATTTCAAATCGGCATCCACATTCTCATGCTCTAAGCGTGACATTTAAAACTGAAAAACGTTCTTCATTTCAATCGAACTTCTTACGTCCAAACACAACTGGAGATGAAGGTATCGGTGATATTTATTTATTCATTAATTCATTCATTGTTTATGGTAATGAATACGCAGCTCCTTGGAGCTGACACTGTTTAGTAGGTTTAATAATTTACTAGTCAGTCAGTGCATATTTTTTCTCTCTCTTTTGCCTACACGCTCAAATATGTTTCAACTTTATGACCATCTTTTGAACGGTCTTCCTATGTCTGCACATAAATATACTTTGCACTCAAGAACAAGTTATGACGATATTTGTGCCCATTCTATTTCCGTGCTCGTCTGTTTTTCACTTAAATGGTAAGATACATATTTCGTTCCCTCTGTGTGTATTCGTATTTAATTTCTTTGAATGCATTAGACTATATCCCTTGACAGTTTTTATGAGTTCATTTCCGTTGCTCTAATAACAGTTTTGTTCCTGTTAGCTAGAGTCTAGTTTCGTCGTCAGCCTTTTTAAGCAGTTGTTTTATTATTGACTCGCCGAATTGCTTCGAAATGTCCCTGCGCACTGAGGAGAACAAATGAAAAGAAGCGAATGCAGATTTTCGGCTGTAATAAATACACTATGACAGTGATATATAAATGGGAGGATAATATTGAAACGGATGTATGGAAGTAGGTTGTTAAAACTGTGTGCTTAAGCGTACTCGAGTTCTGTAAAAGTAGGTTATTTCATAAAGATGGCTATCTTCCGGGTTGTTGCGCCGTGTGTGTAGTCTGCTCTGCGCAACAAGCCAGAAGACAGCCATCATCAGACTCACCGCCGTGGAAACCTCAAATCCTAAGGACATTTCATCACATTACATACCAGCAGTTTAAGGAAAATCTTGTAACAGAGAGTTATTTTGTGGTATTTTACAGACATATATTTTTGACAAAGTTCATTCTCTTTTGCACGTTGCATGTTTTTTGTGACAAGCAAGAGCAGAAGCGAGAATTCTTACAACCTTGAAGAAAAATTGCAAGAACACTGTAACTGTCTTCAGCAACAAAATAGCTATCCGTTAGTTCCGTCTTATAAATTGAAGTGTCTGCATGTATGTATCTGCGGATGTTCATTTATAACTAAAGAAAGGCTGATACAGATTTAATTAAATCTTTGACAGGAGTTATTTTATATCAGTCTCAACATTTGTAAAGCACAGAATGCATGTCAAATTTAGAAGAAGGGACAAATTTAAAATTATAAAAATATGGAGTGTACTTTAGTATACGGAATAATTTGAACACAGAGTGAGAAAGGAGTTTATATATTTGCAAGAATAGAGTGGTCTGTTTCTCATCCCTTTCTGTTTGTACGTGACGAAGGGGATATAATTAGATGATGATAATGTTTGTCGCGTCAAAAAGGGACCATGGCGGTGTGGCACTTGGCAACAGGTAAGACAGACTTAAGGGACATGGAAAACGTTTGAAGAAAAAACTCTGAGGTTTTTTAAACTTAGTCCGACGTTGAATTATATTTTTACGTCAATTTTCAGACAGAATTCTTATATTGGATCAGAACTTCTCTGAACAGTATCCCCGAAAATTTCGAAAGTTATGGCCATTAAATACATTAATTACAAATTCATTACCAGGTTATGTATAGATACGAAAATTAAGGAAAGTATTCAAGTCGAGATATCAAAGGAGTATAATCGTTCGAGGTAATCGAACGTTGCAAACTTATTTACTTCATGACTACGAACCAGAATATCGCGTTGAAAAATGATCTGAGCCTAACATTTTCAGAACCAAGAATCAATTCTTAAACATTTGTGGTAGTGTGTACCAGCCGTTCTTGAATTATACACGAACGTCCGCAAATATAGCATATACATGACGACATTTTAGTCTCTAACGAGATAAGCTTAATGGATAGACAGCTGTATTCTATAGTCGTTAAAGATAATGCTAATGATCTCGTAGTTTTCCTTGACTGTTCCATAAACTTGGAATGAAAGCCAAAGGTAACACTTATTAAGTGGTCTATTAACTTCTTGTGTAAAGGAATTTAGTTCAAAGCTTAAGAGGTCTGTTTTAATCCGCTTGTTATGCGTCTGCATATCGTTGAGGATTTTCAACAATTTCGCCGGAATGATTTTAAGTTTCGGGTTCTAAGTATGGGACTAGTAGAAGCGGTGAAGTGGTTTGTTGGATTAGGTCTGGCCCCCTTCTCCCCACGCTGTGTTTTGCGGTGTCGGTGGTCGAAGAAGGGAGAAAACCAAGCGATCGACCACAAAACGACAGTAAAACATCATTTCCAATTTGAAGTCAGTTGGGTGAATAGTGGCACAGGGCTTTTGTGAATGTCAAAACGTGAAAAGCAGCATACTACGTGAGAATCTGATAATAGGACTATGAATTTGCAGTCAAAGTTGGTATTAATAAGGTCGGAGTCACTTCACCAACAGTAGCCCGACCTTGTCACAAAAAGGTATTTTTATTTGCTGCTTAGCACACTCATACTGGCAAAGCTTCTTCGTTTCGTAATGCCTCCACGAGCTAAATAGTGGCCTTCTGATTTGCTCCGTCTCTTCTCCTGATTCCAACTCCTCTAGCACTGTACGTCACCCCACAAGGCTCAGACCCGAACTGTAATTTTTCATTATCATTAATTACATCAATCCAAAATGAGCATAGAAACATAACTCTGATGCCACAAAGATAATATAATTTTTGTATCACTTTAAAATAGACAGAACAGAGTTCTTATCTGTTCATACGTTTTGACATCATTTTATTCAACAACTAGTATTATATGAGATTTGAAGTTTTCACTGCGGCGAACATGAAGATGGCTGTTTGGGGCAGGTTAGATCTAGTGGTGTTCTATTGGCTTGTATCCGGCTCGTATCTCACGCTGGGCATCAGATATTCTCAAAAATATTTCGTGGCTTCCCTTTTTCTTCCAGGCAAGTTTTTATGCAGTACCTGGAATTAGGCATGCCACTACAAAATCCCCAGTTCTTAAAATTTCACTGTAAATAACTTTCCTTAGATCCCATTTGCCGCCGAAGTTAATTTGTATTTGTTACAACGTTGTTTAAGAATGTACCAAGCAACTCCATTATTTTATTTTGTACCGAATGTAGCAACACTCCTGTTTGGTATTCTGGAGGTTCCGGGTTTAAATCTCGTCTCGGTGACATGCTATCCTGATTGAGGTCTCTCAGGATTTTATCGGTTCGCCCAGGAAAATCCCGGGATAGCACCTTAAATTTTAAATTAAATTAAATTAAATTAAAATTTAATTTTAATTTTTATATCGTTTCTAATTTTTATTTATTATCTTAACGTTTAACGCTGAATAATATGAACTATTGACAGCATCGTTAAATAAATCATAAATAAGTATTTATTCGGTGATAAATAACATATCTGTCTAACACGGCGTCATGAAATAAGCTAATACCTACGCAGTAAAATCAGTCTGGCATTATAGTTGGTGCGAGACGGACTGTGCTCAGTAGCAGCTGTTCTGTCCAAGTGACACTGAATGTGCGTTATTTCTCTTAGGGCTTAATGAAGTGAATTCCGTCTGAAAATGGCAACAACTGGGCTTAATCGAGTGTGGCCCTCAGGAGACGTGATTCTGCAGTGAAATTTTCCGCAGTGTAATGCCATAAAAGCACGAGATGCGCGTGGCTGGGTAGAACGTGAGACTGGTTGTTCCTGTCCTTTATATGTCCATTCTTTATCACTTCCCTGACGTTATCACGAATTCTCTTCGTCTCAAATCTACGGGTTGAACATAGTGGAAGAGCTAGGTTTTGCTTGTACAAGGTGGACAAGAAACATGAATCACTTGATTATCGAACGTTAATCTTCGATTCGACTACTTACTTTTGCATACAGCGTGAAGTTTGTTTATGTCATTTTTGCACTTGAAGACTTTCTAAATAAAATACGGCATGTCTTATGCTTGTGACGCATTTGCTCCGGACTGTAATTTTAGAAATACAGGACGCTTTCCTTTGTGAAACCTTTAATCTATTTCGTTTCTTCGCGTTTTTGCTGGAGGGATGGTTCTTCGACTTTAAAGTTAGAAATTGTAAAAAAACTACTTCCGAGTAAATATGTTGATAATTTTTCCTTAATATGTTATAGGTCGGGATTTAAATCGTGGCCATTTCAACATTAAATTCATTTCGTACATATTCTTACACTAATTTTGTCTAATCTGTCATATTCCTTGACACTTCTTAAAAATGTCACTTCTGTATTTTTGTTTGCAGCCCAAGTTTGTCTCAGCGTGTTAACTGCCATTGTTTAAGAAACTTCAAACATTTTTCCTTATTTTCCAATGGAATTTTATTGAATTGTATTAATATGGGTTGCATGACTGTTCGATTACTCCGCAGTAGGCCACGTGTGTGTTGAAACTACACTGTGAAGGACGTCATGAAACTTCCCTTGAACCGCTCAAAGTTCTTAACCCTTTGATGCTGTAAAGCAAACATCCTCTTGTCGCCCCTATAAGGAGCATTCTGTTGAAACTTAGAAGCAAAGGATATTAACGCGTGTGCATAAACAACATCTCTATACTTAATTGTCAGTCTTTAATGAGTACAATGTATATACACAAAGTGACATTTTCCTTATTATGTTACTGTTATGCTTCCGTGTTTACTTGGAGATTCGCGTCACAAATGAGAAACTGCTAAAGCAATGGGAATTTGCCTATTAAGATACCACACTGGCGATAATACGCTACTTAACATTGAGTAGAACGTCATTTTATTTGTGTCTAACATGTTCCGTTTGGAGCGCTGTCATCAATGATCTGTGGCATGTGTAGCCCATACTACCGAATCAAAGTTCGTGTAATTAAAATTCATTTGTTTCATCTTTCCTCTGACAAACCAACTTCATCATGCAGGTGTTTCATGGACATCTGGCCACCTCCACGAAGTAGAATCGTTCTCGAGAAGCTCAAAGTCGCTCAGCTGGCCAATAAATTCCCCTGCTTTTGTGGAACCAAAAGGTTCATTACCGTGTTCACTCAAGAGTATGCCACCTCATTTTATGAAGAATGTCCGTATCCTCGGACCAGGAAATTTATTGTCGTGTTTACAAAAGCCGACAATTATAGCCTGTTGCAGGCCAGGTCAAACTATTTCATTCCATCAGAGTGTGTTTTTATGCTACCGGTGTATGTATATGTTTTAATATTACATTCCTATCTGAAGTAACATCTCCAACTTGGTCCCTTCTCTTGAGATTCTTCAAGTTCTGCATGCTGCATCACCTACGCTCTTAACCTTGTCGGTTTCACTCTCTGAAAGGCAGTAGTAATACGTACATATACCTATCCTCAGGTTTTCGTGGCTGGAGTTCAGTTGTAACTTCAACTTCGAAAAAGTGCCCGGACGAATGTTGAGAATTATACAGCGTTTCGTCTAACATTACAATTATCATCTTCAGAGTGAATATATAGTAGCTGGGCGTTTTTGGAAGCCTTGTATGGGACAGGCAGTATGTGGTCAGTGGGATTCGATGGTGCTGATTGGTAAAACTGAAGAGCGTACAACTGTTACCCAAACTTTGAATAATTCTCGACGTTCGACGGGCTCATTCTGGAAAGCCGAAGTTACATATCGATCAGATTAGTATGAGTAGAGTGGAATTATTTTTCACTACTGGAGCCGAAGGCAGCGCCATGAGATTGAGTCGCCAACTCGAGTTAGAATTGGAATAAAGCTTCCTATGTATTTTTATAAAATTACAGTTTTAAAAATCTGGCCCTTCTGCCCACTCGAATTCTTGAAGCATTCTAGCAATTCGGTCGAGTCCTGAAAGGAACAAGTCAACGTAAGAAGTAGTAAGCAGCAGACAGTATACCAGCCTGCGTGTATTTTATACATACACATACATTTCTTTTGGTTTGGTTTTTGTGGAACGGGTGTAGAGGGGTCGATAAGCCGCTTTCCCCGATTCGCAAATTGTGTTTGCTTTGTTCTCTGGACCCCCTGCTACGATGTCAAATTGGATCCAGGACTTGGCCTGAGAAGGTAGACTCAAAGTATTTTCTGCTCCAGGTTGCGTATTTTCAGAATCGAAACATCTCGAACATTACGAAGATTTGTTGCATGATTGCGATATTTACGCTAAATTGAATGTGTGCACATAAGACTATGTAGATTAATCAGTAAATTGATTGACTGGTTACGTGCTAGACGATCGGAGTTCTGTTCAGAATAAAGTTAACAATCAGGGCGGAACTTTCATTTTAATCGTGTTTGCTCGGCTAACACTTTGGAAAAAATAAGCTTCTGTCCTACTTCGACGGTTCATTGGTACTTCAAAAACCTAAATTCCGCTATTTCTATCTCAAACAATTACTGCTTATCACCCCCAACGTTCTCATTCTCACGCTATAATCAACAGAGGGACGAGCGAGCATTGCTGGGAATCTTCTGACAGTAAGATACTCTTTCTGCCCCCCCCCCCTTTCAAGAAACAAACTGTCTTTCACTTCTTTCCCATACTTTCTTCTTGCTATTAGTCTTTTATTATCCCTCCTAATGCTCTTTCTATTTGGCTTCAAAGGGTTAATGATATTTTTAAATCTGATAAATGAGTCTTTGGAGACGAAATTCACTGAATAATTACGACTTTTAATTATACGGTTTTATAGTCATGAGCGTCACTGCAACCGATTATCACAGCAAATAGCAAACCCTTATTTCAAGCAAATAAATTCAGTTTCACAACTTCATTCTGAAAAAAAATCAATTGACAATTGGCGAGCACCACTGAACATAAATGTGGGGGAATTAATTCACCCTGAGCCGCTCAATATGCTTTTGGTTCCGCCTGCGCTAAAGTGAAACTCTTTTGTGGTGGTTTTATGACCCGTTGGTCTGTTTGTTCGTCCAGAGGCTTAAACTTTTTTTTTCAAAAGTGGAAAGTTCATTACTCTTTTAACACATATTCTGAACTTTAAACTTCTTTCAAAACAGTAATATAATTAATGGACCGTATGTGGGACGATGTAATAAATGCTTTAATGTTGATACGACAGGCCTGACCATAACCTGGGCCCTAAATTCATCTTTGACTTGGCGCTTGGTTGGTCCTGGAGTAAACGTAGTTTGTTAAAGGCATTGCTGTTCATAGAAAGTTATTATAGTCTCTGCTCCAGTTTTGATTTGTCTGTTCGCTTATATTGTTTCTCTTCAACGCCTTTGTTTCCTTCTTTTGTTTCTTCCATTGTTGTTTATGTTGCCATTAATTGGCATCACCGCCTCATCGTTTATGTTTGATGTGCGTAGTTTCCATATTAAATAGGCTATTTCTTGTCTGAAACTTGTTCTGGAAACATGAAACTTGCGATAGTTCCCAGTTTCGTTTTCAAGCCTCTTTATAAATATTATGAGTACGTCGTAGCATATTTTAGAACAAATCATTTAACTGACACTTCGTATTAACGATGAGTGTTGGTCTCTCAGGAAGTACTCGGCTTCATACAGTAAGTAATGTTGTAACGTTTTATCCTTATCACCAATGAGTAGTAAAGTAAACGCATTGCAACTTTCTGCTTTATACAACAATCCTTTCAACTAAAGTGACTTATTTTAAAATATTTATCGTCATATCGTCAACCGAATTGTTTCTCAACTAGTAAACTAGTTTCCCGTTGTTTGTGGAACCCGGAAGTTTACAGCCGTGTTTACCAGAGACCGCCATATGTAAATCCAATCTACGCCCTCATAGGCTGTTTCTTTCAGGTCTATTTTAATAATATCCTCCCACCTACGCATATGTTCCCCGCGTTACTTTTCAAGTTTTCAGAAGAAGGTTATGTGAATTTTATCGTTTCTTCCATGCGTGCTACATGCCCGCCGGCTTAATTCTTTTGGTTTCTGTCACCCTAATAACTAAAAATATGTCTTGAAGTCTCTGAAGTAGTAAACATTAGATTAAAGGGGCCCCTACGTTAGTAATAACAAATGTTAGTATAGAAGTGAATTTGTGTAGTTGCATAGGCATGAAACATTTTTATAATAATATAATATGTCTCTATGTATAGAACTTTCAATATGGTTAATTTTCTGCGAATGGATGTGTAGAACCATATTTACTGGCCCAAAGTGGGGCACTATTGGCGTTCTGTGTTAATTATAATCACAAAGAAGAGTTTAATTTAATGGGCTACTAACCGACATCAGCCTTTTGTTGTGGCGAAAATTAAGTACACTGGGCACAGTGTCTTGCCACATCAGAGAATAGATCTGCACCGGACTATTAAAAGTATATTACCTCCTAAAGGGAAGTGAGCAAATTAGGAATTAGAACTCATGGCAAAATCTGACAAACAGAATTAAATGTTTTATAAATTCACAAAGTATTTAATGATGCTCGTTTCACCCCATTGGGACCAGAATAGCTCAGTTAGTGTACCTAGTAACCATAATATGGGGTAAAAGACCGGGGTTAGATTCTTTTCCCCACAACATCCAGACTGGCTCTGGGATCCATCCAGCGTGATCCAATAACAACAACAATTCTTACTCCTGGTTAATGTAGCCGGAACGTGAAGGTAATTCGCTCCGTCTAATTACACTAGTTAGTAAAACGTAAATGTGTTTTAATTAAACCTTTATCTTTGTATATAAAAACATTTGTCTGGTGCATTTTCTACTCAGAATTGTTTGAAAAGAGGATGTGTTATCATCATTGCTTTCTAACTTTGCCTTAAAATACGCCATCAGGAAGGCCCAAGGAAAGAGGGCTTGCGATTGAATTGCACACATCAGCTTCTGGTCTGCGTTGATAATGTTAATTTCTACGTATATTAACAAATTGGTCTAGAAGTAAACGCTAAGATACTAAGAATATGTTAATGTCTCGTCACCATAGTAAGGACAAATCATTATTAAAGGTTTATAATAAATCTTTTAAATATTTTTCAAATTTCAAATGTTTGGGGGCGGCAGTAATAAACCTGAATTTCATTCACGATGGAGTTAAAACAAGATTAAATTCAGGGAGTACTTTATAAAAACGTAAATATTAAAATATATATGCCCACCAAATTCTGAAGGAAAGATACTGCTTAGAAGACCTGGCCCTAGATGGAAGAATATTATTAAAATGGTTCTTAGGTAAATGGCTTTGGAGGTTTCGTAATGGATTTAACCGTGTCATGATAGGGACTTGGGGATAGGTTCTTGTGAACGCGATAATAAACCTTCGTATCCCTTATAAACGGCAATTTGTTGACTAGCTGGGAGTACTGTTAGCGTCTGAAGACGAACTCTATTCCATGGAGTTAGTTAATCTTCTCCAATTTTAAATCTTTATCGGCTTTGATGTTGTTTTATTCCAATTATGAATCTCGTGTTGCAGAACTAATTACACAGAGACAATAACATTGCAGTCTTGCTTGTATTTCTGTGAATATTTAATATATCAAATGTTTCAAATGAAGTTATATCTTAAGCTTATTTGTATTTATGCCATATATTCCAAGCCTGCCAGTTTGTACGATAGACCGTTGTTGACAAGGTAGATGAAGTCTCATTTTAATTTCACGTTTGCTTTATTATATTGGATTGGCAGAAACAGTCGAGTAGAAAAGAGGCTTTCTATTATTAATGTCATTTTGATGTCCAAATTTGTAGCAGGAAATCGAACATCATTATTTTAAGCTACTTTATATTCGTGCAATTTCTGTCAGAACGGTGTGCTGCTCTTCCGTAATTTATTACAACATGCTGCTTTATGTCTATGGTCAAAATTTATAAGGCTTTTAAGTTACGCTTCCGAAAACTAAGCCTCTGTGAGGTGACAGACGGGCCATAAGACGTCGATGGCGGTGGAGGTTGAAGAACAAATATTTTCCTCCATTATCTGCCACTCGGATAGGCCACATCAACAGCACAAATTTGCAGCATCCATCCATCCAGCATGACAAATCCATCAGACAGTAGGCCATATTGTTTACTGTAATATACTGAGATTCAGTTTTGACTTGACTTACTGAGAATTATCGGTGATTATGTGACTCGGATTCTTTATTGTTATTGCCGTAGTTTAAAGTGAATGCCCATGTCATGCTCTACTTTGTGCATCCACAAGAGTTATTGACCAACTCGGGTTTCTGTTAAGTAGCAGTCTAGTTGTTTTCGTTTGCTTTATTCCAGTAATGGGACGCGCCGTGCCTCTTGGAATTTCAACCGCAGACCCACGGGTGCATGCTCCACGCTCTCTGCCACAAACAAACCTTCACCACCTCTAAATCAACAAATTCAACAGATTTCGTCTTTCCTATTTTTCGGTATGAACGTGGGACTCCTAGGTTGTAACAGTCTGTGCCAACTTATATTGCCCGTCAGAAAAGTCGGAGAAATTTAAGTATAAAACAAACAGTAATGAATGTTATCCCATAAGGCCCAAAATTCCATAACATAATTTACATGGCAACAGTTATATTACCTCATAAGATATAAGATCATTTAATAATAAATAATTTGTAATTGGCCATCATATAAATAGAAAACCTGTCACAAAATTCCTCGATGACATGAACATGGCAACTATTATATTATATCAGCACACATTCATAAACACCACATAAGACCCAAAGTCCCTTAACAATAAACGATCACCAATAAACTAAGCTACTAACTAACATTACTTGTTATGCAGATAGATGCCTGGGTGTAGAGAAGAGTGTCATTTCCAGAGTAAAATAAGCGGACCAATTTTGAGGATGATGTTAACTCCAAATAATGAAATCGAATTCCGATTAGTTGTTTGAAAAATGAAACATGCATACAGACGAACGGAAAGACAGCGGCGAACGCCTCATCGTGCGTTCATTTTATACATTTTATGCGAAGCGAGTAAACCCAAACCATCAGTTTGTGCGCAATCTCTAAAACGTTCTTTCGAAATCATCAGAGTACCACTGATTGGTAAAGCCGTGATTGACGCTCGTAGACCAAGTCTAGAGACTACACCGATTTAATGGATAAGCTAAATTGAATTTGAAGTTATAAAAAACACTATAGGTAGGTGACCTGACTTGCTGAAGATAGCAACGGACTTGTTCATGAAAAAGCCTTAGAATTACATTATTAATCTAGGTAAAATACTCAAATTATTCCATTCCCAAACACAGATATGAATGAAGGATTTGCTCAAGTCTTAAACTCGCCTTGTACTGTGCATATTCTCCAATTTTCCACATGGTCTCTCTTCACATTACGGAAAGACTCAGACTGACGATTTGTGCTTAGATCTGCGAATATCAAACGGTCCATCAAGGAAGATATGGATGGGAAACACAGACCTAGATTTGTGGAGAAAATCACCTTTTTTGGAACATCAGATCTCGGGAGGTTTTAGGAGAAAATAGTCCAGGAGACAGCGGATAGCAAAGAAATTTCATTTCGCGGCTTATTTGACTTGCACTCGAAAGAATTCTGTATGAAATTTCAGACGTACTTTTAATTAATTTCTTACTCTCATGCCAGTGTAATACCTTTAGGTAGACTAAACGTCTTTCCTATCCGTCTTGCAGTTATCATCCTCATATTTAAAAACTGCATCCGGCGTTGCCACACACACGCAAAAACATTTTATTCTCTTTCATGCACCAGGCCACAAGACTCACTGGCCCTTTTTAGGAATATTGTGTCAGCTGCCGCAGAAACTGTCCAGCAACAATTTTTGTTCTGAGAAAACAGCAATTTTCGCATTTGTGAGATTGTTTCATTATTTTATTCTCCAGACATTACCGTCGGGTTCTTTCTTTGAGAGTGAATTTGCAGTGGAGTGAATCTAACCACTCGCTCACTTCCATCTGATGCCGAGATTAATAATTCATGCAGCTTTATCTCCATTCTCATGTGCCCATGGTGCTTAGTTAATCACCAAGTACAACTACAACTTTACCTTCATGGAACCTTTTACAGGTATTAGTATGACTGCATTCTCTAAACTTCTATTTTCGTAATGCGTCTTTGCGTTCTGTAAGGATGGGGTTATGTGTTAGTAAAATTTAAGGTTCAAGACGAGAGGTTCTCACGGCTTTCAAAACGTTGATCGTGGTTTTCTAGGTTCTGACACATTCTGATCTTCTGGTTAGTTCAGAACATTTTAGAGGAACATATATCATTTATCTTCGGGGTAGAAGACTATAGAGTGACACAACCCACAGTGGTGTCCCTTAACGTGCTGCTTAATTTTAAATGAAATCATGTGAGAAAAGTTGTGAAGTCAATTATAATGCACAGGTAAAAATAGAGGCGTATGGGGTCATGGAGTTAAAGCGTTGAAACTCTAAACGTCGGAATAAAATGAAGATGAGTGGTTTGCAACAGCTTGATCATTTTCTCTCCAGAGGAGGTGACCCGTGTACCCAGTGCATAGGAAGACCCAAGAGTCTGTCTGAATCTGGTAGCGTAGAGAAAAATTGTACCCCAGGAAGCGAATTCCGAAACGTATTTTCTCGTTGGTTGACGTAATATATGAATATAAGAAGAAACCGGCCTTACAATAAGCAGAAGCAGAGAACCCGAAACAGCTGTTAATATATACTGGGATACTGGGAACGACCCGTTCTTCAAGTGCCTGAGCACTGCGGGTCCAAACTTTTCGTTGGCTTGATATATAGACATTCGACAGGACTCCTTGGATGAGGGATCGGCCCGTCGCAAGGCCTCTACCTGTACACAGGACAGCATAACACAGAAAAACGCGGACAAACATCCATGGCTTGAGTGGGATTCGAACCCACGGTCCCAGCGACCAAGCCGCACAAACCCCACGCCTCAGACCGCGCGGCCACTGCGGACACCGCTGTTAATATATGTAATAATATATTATAATTTCTTGTTATTTTATTATATATTATTGTAATATATTGTAATAAACAGGAGCAGAAAACTTGGAACAGCTGTTATTTTCATATTACGTTATTGCTACTTATATTTGTAAGATGACCGGGATATGTCGAACCACGTAGTAGACACCAAAATTAAAGTCGTGTAGAAGGGCATTTGCTCTCAATTACCTTACGTACACAGCAAGATGCAATATCGAATTATTCTCGAGAAAGTAATTTACTACCGTTTCCATTCACTTTTAAACCATACTCATTTTTTAAAATGTACTTCACTTCAAATACTGCTGTGATATAGTCTGTTTAACATACAGTTGCAACAGCGTCCTTTTTTATTCTTTTCCCGCACAAATGATTCCTTTTAAAGCGTCTTTCAGTATGGTAATGAAGTGGGATATGGCATTCTCGTGAACGTATTGTAAGAAAATTGAGGTGAAAATTTTTTCCTCACTGTCTGACAAGTAAGGAGGTCAAGGGCATACGATACGAGGTGCGATCGGAAAGTTTCTAGACTGCGCGTATAAAAACCCGTACACTTATCTCAGGTATTAAATTCATCCATCACCCTCGAAGTAGTTCCCCTGGGAGTGAACACAACGATCCCAGCGCCGCTGCCAAGCCTGGAAGCATCCCTGGAAATCTTTCTTTGTCAGCCTGTCAAGCACCATCTGCGATTCTGCCTGAATCTCTTCTATCGTCTCAAATCTCCTTCCCTTTAGCTGAATTTTCATCTTTGGGAAGAGGAAGAAGTCACACGGAGCTTAGAAAGGAAGTTGGGGTCGGTTCTTGCAAGATCTTTGAGCTCCTGACAAACGAGAAGTCGATTCTGCTTCTGGTCCTCAGACAGGATGCGTCGCATGTGGAGTTCTTCCTTTAGAATCAACTGACAGGTCCCATAGCCTATCCCAACAATGTCGCACAAGTCGTTGATGGTACGACGTCGATCTTCGTGAATGGCCTGCCGAATCTTCGTAACATTTTCGGGCGTTGTGCTCGAAGATGGTCGTCCAGAACGCTCGTCATCATCGACAGAGGTTCGGCCATTTTTAAAACGTGAATGCCACACAAAAGTTTGTGCACGATCCATTGCGGACTCCCCAAATGCTTGCTTTAGCATTTCATAGGTTTCCTTAGCAGTTTCGGCGAGTCTTTGGCAAAATTTGATGCACACGCCATTCCGAAATCGCAGGAGGGTCGGTGTAATGCACTACCAAAACGCCCGTAACTAAGAAATAAATGCTAATTCGATGATGCCGGCTGGCACACTGATTTACTATGAATGTAGGCCGCACACCCTAAAGGCAGAAGCTCGTACTACATCCGGTTCGCCCTCTATTGACACAGTCTTGAAACTTTCCGATCGCACCTCGTACATGTACAATAGAAAATTTTGAGGGTGAAAGAGGAATTATGCAGGAAGTACACTCTCAAGTAACAACGATAACAGTGAATAAATGAATAACCATAAAGAGGTTTACGTCATTATATTAAAATTAATTTAAAGTTAATATTTTTTCGAGATACTTAGTCACTGGTCGGGACGCTTACAAGAGAGAAGGAGGACACTTTACAAACATTATGCAATCATACAAAACTTGTCATTATTTTCCCCGCATGTTTTATAGTCTGTTAAACAGAGCAGTGTTTGTTTCAAACTGCTCTATCGAATGAATAAATTCTCGTTACACAACGCGTGATGAAAGTAAGGAAGAAAGAAGGAAATACAAAAGGTTAAGTTTAAAAGAAATAATATTATACAAAATTAAGAGCTGGGAATTTTATAGGATAGATACACTAATTGTTTTCTCGTTACAAATTTGGGCATTGAATTTACATCTCAACCAGAAATAAAACCAAGAATTGCAACTATTTGCTACTCTTTGAGAATTGTCAAAACTGACTGCAAATAAAGCACAATTTAAACGTCATTACGTTCCCACAAAAGCGATGGAGAATGGTTGTTCTTGAGGAGCTTATATTCTTTGAGCTCGTCAAATTACTTTCCTCTTATGGAATTTCGAAGTTTATTGCCATGGTCTCAAGATTTCGCCAACAGACCCCATCCAAAGCCGTGTTCCCAATCGATAATTCAGCACACTATTTACCAAGATTCATTATTAACTTAGTAATACCTTCCATCTGCGCCTAGATCTGTCGAGTAGTCTCTTCCCTTCAGGCTTGCCAACCAGAATTGTGTAGGGAGTTCTCATCTGCCGCATGTGTGCTACATTCCACACACTACTTGTAAGTGTGGAGTTCGTCATCCTTAGACTATTCTTATTCTCTGAAGATTTCAATGAGTGAAGTTTCTCGTATACAGTATACCTTCTGCCACTTCATCCTTCTTAGGCCTGATGAGCATATTGTTCTCAAACACCGTCAAACTGTGTTCTTCCCTTTTGTACGAGACCAGGTTTTATACGTGGCAAAATTGCTTTTGTTCGGGCGGGGTTTCTGACTGGACGATTACGTCATCAATGATGAATCCCCGCGTGGTTGCGCGCCTGGCGGGGATTCTCCACACGGGAAATTAAAAGCGGAAACTAAGACACTGACCATCCTATTGCTTTCGCTCTCAGAAATTCCTGTATGTCTTAGTGTAAAGTACCAAAGTTTAGCTCTCCAGTATGAAATTTAATCAAAATCCGTTCCGGTAATAAGTGCATTTTTTAAATGTTCAGTTTCAGATGCGCCTAGAAGCAGTCTTAGGGGAACCTGTTCTGGTAGTGGTCTTGCCTACAAGACATTCACATACTTTTCAGTCTGTGATCAGGGGCGTTGAATGGAGGGGCGAAGGGGTTATATGCGGGTCGTTGTGCAGTGTCCGTGAAGACGTCATCCTTAAACTTGTCTCTTGAATGTTTCGTAGTTCCGTCACAAGCCAAGCTGCCAGACATAACTCTCCACTCGCATGCTGAAGATCAGGTACAATGGGTAGAAGTCACGTAGAATTTGTTGATCTGATCTGTCGAAAGTTTGCCCATAGTGTTCGGACTGAAGGTCTGCTGAGATAAGGATGTTGTACTAGGTTGTTTGAATGTTCTGTACCGACTGACTGCTGAGCCTGGAACGTCCAGCGAGTTTCGTGGTTATTTTGTTTAATTTTTTGGGAAGTATGTCACCTGACGATTCTGTAAAGGTTTGTAATAGTAGTTTATTCATTACATAACTAAAACATTTTTGAATTGTATATTTCCTGAGGTATATTTCATGCAGGCAGTTTCGGAAGTTTGCTCTATTCCCAGCTTCAGGTTATCACTGCATTGACATAGTTTATTGTCTAAAGGGTGCCACCAACTACACTGTATTGCGCTCTTCACGAGAAACTGATAGTAGCTCAGTTGGTCAAGAAATGCCCTTCCTTTTAACTATTAACCTACTTTATCGTGTTCAGCGAAACCTATTGTTATTGGGTTAGTTCTCACACACTGCTTCTCTAAAATTCATTTTAATATTACCCTCTTATTTTTGCTCAAATCTCCAATGCTACCTATTCTTTTTAGACTTGGCGACTAAAATATTGCATACGTGTATCTCCCTCAACCCTAGTTATGCCACCCGTATCATCAATTATTTGATTACTGTAATAAATCATTGGTGGAATTAATGTATAGAATAAGTTTTTTTCTGTGTGACAGCCAGTCGCCTGAAGTCAGGTCTCTCTTGACGTGACGTCATGCAACATCGAATGAGGTGCGATGTTTATGAATGACAACCTTGGGACAAGTAATGTCGGATGTCGTGGCCTGTTTTCTGGTGTGGTTACTTTGTTTATGAGGCATTGTTATACGTATTGAAATGTGCGCTGTATGCGTTTGTCTCTTCACTCTGCGCAGCTACAGTGAAATTCGGCGTTGTAAGCACTTTCTTCTGAAACTAAATGTTTCCGTCATCCGTTAACAAGAGAGAAAGGTTCGTACTCAGTCAGACCCGTTGCACAGAATCAGACTGGGCCACACTTAGGAATCTGTTACCGTCAAGTTGCGCAAGGGGTCCAGATGAGTATAAACATTAATTCCCTGTCCAAGATACCAGAATGTGACTTAAAAGCTCTTGTTTTATCTCGCATTTAACTTCCTGTAAACCTTCGGTATTGTACCCAGGACCAAACTGTGCGTCAGGCCTGCGTCACTAGCTTGCGAGTAGAAGGAAAACCAACGCATATACTACGTAAACCAAAAACATTATCTACATAGGAAATGAGACAGCGAGCTACTATACATCAGTCGGAGCGAATCTGTGCGTCGCGCGTCCTCTAGAACTAATAGGCAAGGGGGTCAGAGGAGTTCAGAGGGGTAACAGATAGCAGTAGATAGTAACATTATTTCCCCAGTTGCAGGACTTTATAGCTCGCCAAGTTGATATATCGGTAATATATTTGCATTGTATAGAAATTCGTTTGTTTTCCTTCTACCCGCAAGCTGTTGACGCAGGAGAAATGCAGTTTTTTTTCTAGAGTTTTATACTTCCGCGGGGAAATATGTTCGTAGTTTGGAAAGTGTATTCTTCCTTATCACCCCCCCCCCCCATGATTCTCTTGCACTTTAGTTCTGACCGGCATCGAACGCACAAATTTACCCCGACCACAACACACATAAGAAACTTAGAGTAAGTCCATCGTGATTTTTAGGCGGAAATTTAAATTATTTCGCCCTTAAAATTCTTCTTGATAAACAGTTACTGATATATCAACTACATTTCCATGGGAACCAAAGTCCTTCGAAGTGTAATTGTATCTTACCCAAGGAAAATGTCTACTTGGCAATAAACTGGACTAATCAATCAACATAACATGTTGTTATGCTACGTTACCACTCTGTTTATTCGCCAGACATTACAGCTGTCATGTTTCTTGTAATGATATGGAATCGGTTGCAAAGAACATCTTGGGTTTACTGAAATATAAATTTAGGTTCTAATTAATTAAGACTGTTGACGAAACATTACTTTTATATATTAAATTCATATGGTTACTTTATAACCAGGCTGTGCACCTAATAAAGATTATAAATTGTTACACCAAGAACATCATGTCGGCTGCAAATTTCTGAGGTTATGTTTCCGGTTTTCAGAATGGAAATCCACAACTTGATATCTCATCCCAAAGCACAGCATTATGAAGGCGTATGCGAGCATGGAGGAAAATCTCCGCAGATGTAGACCTTTGGACGATGGAAGTGAGTAATAAGATTCGTTTACCAGCCGGCTTTCTTTGCCTTGGAGATTTTATTGGATTCTGAAGCTGTTATGAGCGTAATGATGAAAAGATAATTTACAATTTCTCCTTACTTAATTTTGACTTTGGTTCCCCAACACGTGAGAAGTGACTTTCGTGACGAAGCTAGTTTATTGAAGTCAGCTTAGGCATATAATAATAACGTTGACATTTAATCCACAAATTTTAATGATTCAAGGCCAACATTAAGATGGAAGTAATTCATTGGAAGTTTTATTAATGTGCCTCAGAGTTGTTTGTCAATTTGTTTTGTATCTTCCTGTCCCGTTACTTTTCCTTATACGTCTTACGGTGACATTTCAGTTTCTACACGTAAAAGAACAGATGGCGGCCAGAAGACGCGACTTTCGATAAACAATCGATAGGAAGACAAATCGCAGATCTTGACTTCTGTGACTAGGTTCAAGACTGAGACATCTCTAAAAGTTTTTGGAAAGAGATTGACATAATGTTCCTTGAATATTGGCTCCTACTATGGATTTTACAAGCCAACGAGGAAAGTAATTTTCTCCAGAAAAATAAATACGTTGTTACTTATGTTCAGACCATTACAAAAAAGATTTTGGACAAGGGAATTAAGCCCCAGGATAAATATACTATGAAAGAGTACTTTGTTTTGTGGATAGGAAATGAAGGAGGGCACATAACAAGTTAAATTTTTATCTTTGCAAGCTTCTGTCCTGATCTAGGATTTAAGTATGTGATGAATAAGATATTCAATATACTGATCCGTTTAATCATTCACGGTGACCCCATCCACCCAGCTACATTAGGTTAAGTCGGGTGATGCAGTTCCAGTTTTAAATAAGTCTTACTCAAAACTGAAGTTGAATGGGCCAATTTTAGTTGTACGTACGAGGGTGAGTCAAATGAAAACCGTAATTTTTTTTTAAATTTAATTTATTGAGTGAAAGCGGTACACAACTATATCATTTTTCTACATAGTCTACATTTCGTTCAATACAGGCCCTCCAGCGTTTACGAAGTGTATGGATTCCTCTAGAAAAAAATTCTTGTGGTTGTCTGCGCAATCACTCATCCTCCGCCTGCTGTACCTCTTCATCAGAACGGAACTTCTTTCCTCCCATCGCCTCTTTGAGTGGCCCAAACATGTGGTAATCACTTGGGGCTAGGTCTGGTGAGTATGGCGGATGTGGAAGACACTCAAAGTGCAAGTCTTGGATTGTTGCAACTGTTGCACGGGCAGTATGGTGCCGAGCATTGTCATGTCAAGGACACCTCTAGTCAAAAGTCCACGTCTCTTTGATCTGACTGCAGGTCGAAGATGATTCTTCAAGATTCTTCACTGATCAAAAAACGAATTACAGAACGTTGTTCTTCTTTCGTGCACGTAACTAGTGGAGCAGCCATTTTCAAATTGGCACTGTGATGGCGATATGTTTGTCTGCATTATACTACCACCTATAGGATACTCTTTATAGCATTGGTAACATGTCTGCCAACTTATAGGACAATGGCGCGATATTTCGAATTTTTATCTCAGTTTTACGGTTTTCATTTGACTCACCCTCGTATATGTAGCTAAAGGATCAAACTTAAAAACTATGTATATTAATCAGTTAGCTAGAGTTTTAAACTATTCGTTATTTACAGAATTCTTCCTTGCTTACCCTACATGAATACCATTAATATAAAAATTCTTTAAGTCGAACGATTTATTTCGATTTACAGCAGATCTACTTCTGTTATGTCAAATTGAATATACTTGCAAACTAAATGCCTCGTCACAAATTGCCTTCCTTTATATTTTGAAAATTATGCACCATGTAGTGAAATTCCGCCATAGAATCTTTAAGTTAAGTGTACTTCGTAGTATGTAAAATTTTTATAATTTGTGTTCGTTTTAAGGTAGACATTACAATGGATCAGAAGGTCCCGAAATTAATATATTTCAACAACGCTATAGCTAACTGTATTCTTTTCACCGCGAGTACCTAAATCTCACCTCCAAAACAACTTTTAATGTACATTCCATTTATACCACATTTAATTCAAATCCATTCAGAAGTTTCGGAGGTATAAAACGACTTTTACACTTTATTCAAAGAACGCTTATATTTTTAGGTCTCGTGCATCAAGTCATGAGTAAGATATAGTAAAGTGTAGTGGAAAGTATACTTTAACACATACCTGAAAAACGTGTATTTCAACACAGGTCGCTGTTGAGATTTATGCCCTGTCTTCAGTTTCATGGTAGGAATCCTGTAACCATAAAGCTGTTCAGAGGTTCGCACATTCGCGCCTCACGATACAGTACGTCACACGCTGTTATGTCGCCTCTTTCTTAGTTTATGCTGTTATCGGAAGTGCACTTTGGGTTTTTCGATTTTGCTCAAGGCGCACTATTTCACCAATACACTCTGAAAATAGTTCATTTGCTGCTACGAAACCTCTGGTGTCAAGCTGAGCGACGTGTCGTTAGGGACAAATAGTGCAGTTCCAAACAGCATTTCATGCCACAAGTTCACAGATTTATTTCAGTAAGATGTGTTGTTCATCTACTGTGTCCCTCATAGCACCAGCTTATATGACAGTTATTTAATTCTGATTTTTGGTAATTTATAGTCATTTTTTATATTCTTAAAACTACATGTGGCGTTTTAAATATGGTGTCTTAAGAATATCAGTTTATTATGTCTATGAATTTTAGTACTATTTGTTAACAGACAACTCTTGAATTTTACTGGTCACTCAGTGTTTTTGGAATGTGTTAGAATGGGATAGATTATGGTTTTAATTGAGGAGACAATAAATTCATATGTAATTATCACTGGAAACATTCTTGAAAAGCGGTAACATGAAAGACTGAGAAGAAATGGGGAGGAAACATTAAGACATATAATAAGAAAATTTATTGTGAGAGTAGCAGGTGTGTAGAATTGGCTGAGGGTCTCGTGTTCAGTGGTGGGCTTTGCTGTTTGTTGTGTTGAACTTCGGGGTTTTAATTCTAGCTACTTAATGAAGCATTTATTCGTTTATTTCGTCGCTATTAAAATCTGTTGGTTTAATAACCCTGTAAAATCTTCTGTATCAGTAAAATATTTTAATTCTTATAATGACTTCGCTTCTTTTCGTCTCAAGATTTAGAAGTTTGCAAAAGGACGGTCACTACGCACTTGTAATTCGTTTACGAGCCCTTTTCGACACCGAAATCTACAGTAAAGATATCATAACGATCAACTTATTTTCTGTCCTTTTCTCACCTCGTCAAAAGCAGTTTCATTCGCCTTGGCGGGTTTGGTAAGGTTGATGCAAACTTCAGTGGTTGATGCAAACGTCAGTGTATTCAGTCCCTTGGAAAGTATTTATTCAGTGTGAATAAAACTCATGTTGATAGAAATGTGTAATAGCTTTCTAAAATGAGAGAAAGTGTATTCCTGCGCTCTAGAAATGAATGTCCTTGCATAATTTCAATGGCCTTTAAGTACACAATACGGATGAAAGTATACATTTATTAAATACGATATAATACTGAGTTCATATTATTGGAATGTATTCCTGCAATGGAACTGGGTCGCTCAGTCATTAGTGAATGACTACGGACTGGACAAAGAGGGTTCAATTCCGGAAAGGGCAAAGAATATGTCGTCTAGACTCTGCATCCAGACCGACCCCGGGGCACACTCAGCTTCCTATTCAGTGGGTACCAGGGTTTTTGTCTCTGGGGACGAAGCGCGTCTGGGTCGTGACGCTGACCACTCACCTCCATTTTGTGTGGGGGTGAAGAATGAGTAGGAGCAAAACATTCTCTCCACCCAAGCGCCCTTGTGGCGTATAGCGAGACAGCTTTACGTGCTGCTGCGGGGATGTAGACTCTCATAAGAATTACAGAACGTTAATTCGTGACAAGTTACACGCGTCTCCGATGCCACATAAGAATCTCTTCCAGGTGTACCAGTACTGTTTCTGTGGTTTTGTATCATTGTAAAATATTGTTTAAAACAGTGGTATTCAACCGGGGGTACGCGAAGACAGCTTAGGGGGTAAGTGAAATTTAAAAAAATATATATTATTTTATGATAAACACTGAATAATCAATAATGTAATTTATTGAATTTATTTTAGATGTAGATTATATACTATGTACAACTTGAATTACACACCAACAACTTTGGGGGTACAAATTTGAAGAGAAATTATATCTGGGTGTACGCGAACAAAAAAGGTTGAATACCACTGGTTTAAAAGTTACAGATTCTAGTGACCTTGTCTATAGGCTACTCATCATTTGTTTTGTATCTGTTCGATGAGCCGTTCGTGAAAGAACCGTTGAAGTTCGATTTGAATTTCGTGTCAAGTTGGTCCGATTAGAACCAAAATTAAATTAGGCTAGTAACCTGTAGTCTCTACTCCGAATACTAAGTATCATCGGAAGCCGATCAGTCATTTGATAGCTGTAACATAATGTAGGACGAAAATAAAGAAGAAAGTATACGATCGCACCATTATGAGTCATTTTATGTATTTATTGCAATGAATGCTTCTGTTCCGCTTAATTTACAGGATACACATGAAATTAATTCATAATGTGGATATCATGAAAGTTTCGTGATAGAAACTATTGGACTGATTTCAAAGAAATTTGATGTACCCCGAAAATTTAGACATTTCTTTTCTTCGTTAAATTTTAGGTTTTCACAAGGTTTAAAATCATATTCTGGTTTTCTCGTATTTAAAGCCATGTAGTAATGTAGGTGATCAGCAGTGTTCGCTACTCAGTGGCCTTGATGACAACCATTAAATCACAATATGAACTTTTATCTACCTTAACGAGATGTGTGTTTTATACTAGTCTCAGGCCTGAATTATGTGTACTGTGAGTTTGATTTTGAGATACCTCATAGACTATAGATACAGACTTGCAAATGTTCATTTCAAGAATTTTTTTGTTCATCACCGATACAGACCACGATAAAATCCTTCATTCAACTCTTATTGCACACTTTCCATGCCAAATTTTGTCGAGATGAGGTCGAATACGAACGTAGATTAAACGTGGGCTTTCAGTTCTTTCGTGTTATGACTTTCGCGCTTATAATGCGCTAGTCTGATAAGGCGTAGCAGTGCAAGAAATGAAAGAAATAGCCGTGGTCAGTCCGTCAGTATCCTCCATGGTTCCCGGGTCTCCCGTCGACCAGCCCACCGTCTCTGCTTTCATTTTTCGCTGAGTTGCTTTTCCGTTTTCCATCAGTGGACACTGAGTGGATGGCTTCTTCCTCACCTTGAGGCCGTTCTCTTTACGAAATAAAAGAAGAAAGGAGAGGAAAATAAGTAGGTGGAGAATCCATGAAGGAAGCCACCTAGCAAGATATCTTTAAAATCTACGAAGAGGATTTTCTACCTCTCTTTTTAGTGGACACGAAAATGATTTGATGTGAGTTATTACATATACTGAGCCTCAGAATTTTATATACGTTTATAACATTTTATGTCTGTAAGAAGAAAGCTACTGTTTGTATTTATTTTCGCCTAAGGTTCCCTGTGCGTATAATGCAACTCAGGAGGAAGCTAGGTGGGATTGTAACTTGTTTATTTTTTTTTATTTTCAAAGGCTGCTGAGTAAGAAACTATTGTTTAGCCTCTGAGCATAGAGAAAACCTAAATATGATTCTGGACAAGACTAGGAGCCCTGTATTTTATGTGAGAATCGTATCACGTGTGACTTTCTTCTCGGAACCATGTTGAAAAATGTAAAATTGAAAACAAAAATGTGTGAGATTATATATCCAATAGGGATACGTTACTTGTTAACCTAAATGAAACGAAAATTATCTAGGGCTGTTTGTTTTAGTTTATCAATTACTAGAGCAGAGCGCTCCTTTCGGAGCTCCTCGGGGGTTTGGTCAAGTTTTGAAAACGCAACCAACCACCCCTTCGGGGAGGTTGGTTGCGTTTTAAAATCTTGTGTAAGAAACTAAACCAACCCCCCCCCCCGGATGGGGGGTTAAAACACTTGACCAACTACCCTTCGTTGGGGTTGGTTAAGTTTTTAAAACGCAACCAACCCCTCCTTTGGAGGAGTTGGTTGCGTTTTAAAATCTTGTGTAAGAGACTAAACTAACCCCCCCGAATGGGGGGTTAAAATACTTGACCAACCTTCGGGGGAGTTGGTTGGTTATGGGAAATTCGCGTTATAGAAACCTCCGATTCAATTGGAATACAGTGGTTAAGGGTAGAGTGTACGGATTCACCATCATGAATGCAGTTTTCACATGGCAGTTATATAATTTCATTGCATTACTTATGCATAATAAGTGTTTTATGATAATGTTAAAAACTGAACCATTTTCATACCTGCGTTTATGGTTTACTTATCTGAATTTCTTAATTTGCTTTGTTTCGATCGCCTTACATCCAACGTGCACCCGCGTTATGAAAACAACTTTGATATAAATCAATTGCGTTATATCCAATTCGCTTTATTAAAACACGAGTTATCGGAGAAATTGCTGTATTTCCTTTCGTTTTGTCAATATATATAAAGCGTGGGCGCAAAAATGCGGTATGCCACGTATTTCGCTGTAACAAGGAAGAAAGTGTAAAGTATATTTTCCCCTTTCTGTCATGTTAAATTGAACCCTTGTCACTACCGCATGGCACCTCGCTGGTTATGGATAGAAGAGGCGGCTTCCAGATATGAAGTGTATGAGCGAATATTGGATAAACAGTCACAGACAGCTGAGAAACTGGGGGCCTTCACATTGGGGTTTGAACGTTGGTCTGATTATTCTTCGTCTTAAAATAAATTCTATGTTATGACATTTACAACATAGTTTTGGAATTATACACATTCTACAGATGTTTTGACAAATTAAATAGGTTATGAGAATGGAAGTTGGATGGATTATTCCGAATCGTATGCAGCAGTGGGCTTTGTTCTCCGCGGTTTGTCAGTTTGTTATCTGGTAGGTAATTACATTTCCTTTTCTTACAAATATAATGCTGATATTTTGCCTGCAGTTTCCTACGTGGCATAGCTGTTTCTTTATCCATTCTTGACGGATTGCTAACAAGAATTATTCTTCGGTACTGTGGCACTTAACCGTACGTCTGACATAACAGACGGTGGGAACTTTATTGATCGTCCTAAGTAAAGGATGATATGACGAGTGCTATATGAACACCGTGATGTACATCCGGGTTCCATAACAAGAAATTCCTCCTACTCGTAGTTTTAGGTCGCAACGTGTTGAGATTCTAAAAACTATCGACTTTTCAGAAGAGTGAATAACGAGTTTGTCCGAAATTATGGTAATTCCTTTAAACGTTTCGGGAGTGTGTAATTCCAGAAAGACTATAAGAGAAAATGGATTAAAATTGATACATAGGGTTATAATGAATTTATGGATAGAAGAATATTTTATTGGGAATTGTATAGTTCAGTTAGTTCTTATAACGGTGAAATAATTTGGTATAAATTAATGCTTATAAGTCTCATGAAATATTATTGTTAATGTACGTAAATTTTTAAAAATTATTTCTGTCAAGTCAATTTATGAAACTGAAATCTTTTATTCAGGCGTCGACCGAACGTCCGTCAGAGTGACTTAAGATCACACTTCATTTTTTGAAAGGTCCTTATTTCAAGTGACGACCCGGAGACCGGCTATCCTAAATTGCGTTCTTCGTGCATTTCCTCAGTCTCGCAGGAAAACATTCTCAAAACATTACACTGCCTCTTTCTTTCATATGTATTTTAGTCTGAACTGATAACATTGTCGTTAAATACGTCACTAGTAAATAAATTCAGTTGCTTATGGATTGTCTTTCATGACCTTGTTGTCATCACCTCTTTTAAGGTGCTATTCCGGAATTTGCGTCATAAATGGTTTAAGTTTATGTGATCGTATTTGATATTTTATTTATATAATTTAGGGCGCATTGCAGCGCTTAACAATTTGCGTTTTACATTTTAAAGAGAAGCTTAAAACTTACTACAGTTTTAAATAGACAACTTTTTCTCCAAAACAAGTAACATAATACTCAGAGTATAAAATTCCATAAATGGACTATAATATGAATTATAATGTTTGTTCAACCGTTATGTTATAATGTAACCTAATTCGTCTCACCATCTAATCAAGTTGAAACCACATTACAATATAAACAACTTTTAATCAGTATTATTTATTTGTAATAGTTTGTCCAATAATCATATAAGGAATTTATTATTTTTAATTCAAAATTAATGTTCGTAATAACTATGTTTTCAGATAACGTGAGTCGTTGGTGGAATGTATCTTTGAACTTTGTGAAATGATTCATTACTGCCCTTTCTTGTTTTCCTGTTGACTCCATGTTGTGTGTGACGCTGCTTTTATATCGGAATGGTGTTTCCCCGTGGAAGTGAGGTCGCTTACGTTCCAGGGAAATTGTACACATGGAATGAGCGCTTTAACATGCGAGACAAATCTGTGAAGAAGCTTCTCATATTTTATAGAAGTGTTCTCGTCTTTCGCTATGTGGTAACACCAACATATATTACAATGTTTCATGGCACATTAAATCGTCTGTTTAATGAAGGAATTGTGTGTATGAATGCGTGGAATATTGTGGTTATGTTTCATATTTATTTTCGTTACATTTCTGTTCTTCTAGTCGTACAAAAATGCAACATTAGCACCATTGAGAAGTCATACCGAATGTCTGAGCTGAGTGGTTAGCGCAAATACTTCGTATTTGAGAGATCCTGTGTTGATCTCTCAACCCGGACACTTGAAATCTCGACTGAGTTTTTCGTACTTTTCCTGTGTCTGTTCGGGTAAATACCGTAAATGCCTTTAATTAGGCCACGATCGTTTCCTTTCATGTCCTTTGCAGTTAATCATTTATTAATACTATCATTTGGAGGTACTCAATACAAGCTACTGGCCGCGTCATTAAATAAACCATCAATAAGCAAAACACCGAGTAATAAATACAAATTCGATTTACAAATAACTAATACAAATAATATAAATGAGAACAGAAATAATTACAACAGTAAATGCTCTTAAGTTGGCGAAACAGGTCAAATACGAAGCAAGCAAGAATGTTACTTATTACAGGATAATATACTAGCGCCACAACTCACATTTATCTGCTACATAGACCTATTAATCTGAATCAGATACCACAAAAACCCACTGCTCAGACCTGTCACTTTTATCGCGTGTGCTGATAAATAGTGTTATTTACTAAAGTACGCCTGAGAAGGGTAACGGGACCTTCATATATAACAAATAAGAAAGGTAATGTGGACCAGTACAATGAGTAGATATTTTTAAATGTGTCTTTCAGGAAACTGCATTCCTTTTTGTTCTTTATTGTCACCTGTTACTTGTGTTCTGCGCGAATTGCATAAAATGAGCACACGGTGAGAAGATTCGTTTGCTCGTCTGAATGTTTCATCTCCAAAACTACCTAAAGAATTTGTATAAATTATTGGGAATAGGTAGAATTATCGTTCGAATTCTAGCAACATAAAACCTATATAATGAAGCAAAAATCTAACCTTATTAACTTTCTCAAAAATGTATCTTTATACAAAAATAATTACGTAATATAAAATACCTTCTATTTCAAAAATGTTCTATGTGCAGAGGAAGAAAATTTCTGACACTACGTTGTGATACCTGAAGTTGTTTTCACTTCGTAACATCAGGAATATTTACAATTAAATTAAGCTCGTCATTTGAAAACAGATTTTTTGGTAAATCGAGTTTCAGATGGCCTTTAATACAATACTAGTATTATTTTATGTAAACGCTGAATATTTAAGTCGAATCAGACCCACCTCATCTTCGGCTTACCGTGTTTCCGTAACGCCTTGAGAACATTAATCCGAGTTAAATAATTGTGTCTCAATTGACTATTAATAACATCGTGTTTGATAGTCTGTGAAATACGTTCAGTCACTGCGAATAATTGATAATTATTTAAAGTTTTTAACTTTATAAATTTTCTCGTGAAGCTCTTCATCCAGCTGTAACCTCAAAATAGCCCAATGTAACACCCAAATAACAATTGTCCATCCCTGGACCAGTTATATTTCGAATTTGGTCTAGAATCCCCCAGAATTCGTAGCAGTTACATTACTTTCCGATCTGTGTCCCTCGCAGACGCAAACGTCTCGTTCCATGCTCTTGCTGTCAGTGATTGTGCGGACCTTAACTTTTGGTGTGGCCGCTGAACATTATCACGTCACAGGTTAGGGGACAGAACGCAGCCAAGCGAGCGTGGGGTCCTCTAACCGCCCTGGGGCATTTGGCAGTATTAGAACGGACGGGTCGGCTATGAGAGCAGCTCAACCCACCCCTTACTAGTACCTAGTCACCGAACAGTGAACACTAAAAGGTTCCATGTCACATGCTAGTGTATTTGAAAGCTTGTCTTTTACAAAGTGACATAAACACAGAGAGAAGTTAATTAGTGAATGGCAGATTGTGACAAATCATAATGAAACTGACGGGCGTATGTTGTCGTGTTTAGATTATTTATGATATTCGTATTGGCCTTTGCAGATAGAATCACAAGAGCGAGGTGACTTATGCATGTAATTCCAGTGTAGTGTTGCGCTAATATGCACTGACATTCCTCGCCAGATCTATCGGCATCGCAGTACTTTGTATTTGTCCGAAATAGATGCACTTTTAACCACCTTTGTAACAGGGAATTTCTCTCCAGCCTGTCATAGTGCTGACACTGTGTGACATGCGGATCTTGGCCGCTCGGACGTTGGGGTCTGGGGTTCTATTACCACTCGAGACTCTCTGTGTGTTTGTTAAATTCCTTCAGGCTATGTTGCTAGATCACCGTAAATACACACGGTATCTGCCGTTTGCATCTTTTCCAATTGTTTATTTTTGTAATTATGCTACTATTTGACACTACGAAACATTTAAAGTTCATATACATCGTCAAAAAAATCAAGAATTAATTATCTTAAAGCGGTGTTTATATGTTACATCCCCACATGTACTCCGACTTTGAAACTGCGAAGTTGTAAAAACATCTGTACTGATAACATTGTATGATTTTTATCAATTGTGTCTGTTATGATTCAAGTACAGATTACAGAAAATTATCGCTGTGAAGAAGATGTTGATAAACGCACGGAGATTAAAGAAGACCATAGAGAAAAGTTCATGCACGTTTGCATTTTATGCGCGCTATAAGATAAATCAGCTCTGTGTAGAAGCCATTTTTGTCCACCCCCTCTGTTTAAAATCTTCATTTTTAGATACACTTTATAGCCTTGAATGCAATTCATGCGAGAGATCTACAATAAAATCTGTACGTCTTATTTTTTATGTTTAACTTAATGTATTATAATTTCTACATACTCTAATTTTTCGTATTTTGCATTTCAAAACATATAAGAAAATTCAAAAAATTCACAAAGGAATAAAACCGCTTTCAACTGTTAAATGAAAATAAAGGGAGTTGAGCAGGGTTTCGATTTTATGTATGTCCCACTCTTGCATGAGATCGTAGAGGAATCTCTATGATCCTGTGTTCTCCAGTAGAATTTTCTTCTTCCCCCTGACCAGTTTGACACGCACGAACGTCACATAACCTAATGTGCCGAGGGCTGGTCAGAAAACCCGCTCTTCTTTCTGTTTCTAACAACGTCCACGGCTTTCTGACAGTCAGCACATCATGCCACTCCTTGTTCAAGACTAACGCAAGTTAAATCTGTGTTGTTATCGTTCGAAATTCTGAAATCATGTAGAAAAAAGCGACGAGATTTTCAGTCTATTCAACTTCTTTATAGCCTATTTTACATTTATTTACTGTATACAGTCTTCTTTTGATGCACTAAATTTATGTTTTGGAATGCACTCATGAATATAACCTCAATACGCACGAGTAACTGTAAGCCAGCATGAAATATAAAAAAATCATTGTGTCAAGTGACGACAATACAAGATTTTTTAACATTTCTGTAATGAGAACCAGTTCTAGAAGTCTGAAACATGCGTTTTTCCTTAAATTAAATCTAACTATTTGCTCGTAGTTTTGACTTGTTCTTCTTTTTTTTTTACAAAATTACACTTTAATGTTTAATGTTGTATTCCATGTAAATACAAATAATTCGACGCCAGCTTTCTATTAACTTGGAGCGGCGTTGGGGGAGTCGACAGTTATTACAGAAGACATGTGATTCTCCGCTTATCAGAATATAAAAGGTGTCCGTCTACATTTAATTAAACAAGCTGGATGATAGTATTCATTAATAAATAATTGATGTTTTGACAGATGCAATTCCTTTGCAGTAAAATAGGCATAACGCACGACTTTATTAGATTAATTGAAACTTTGCTACGTCCATTCAAGTGCTCCCGTTTGGAGAGAAATGGCAGACGAAACTGATAATTAGAATCATATAATAACTACACTTCTTATTTCCTACGTCGTTATTAGTATCTGCATGATTGAATACACCAGGAATTTATTAGCCTATGTAGGCAAACAAAACAAAATATGTTGGCGCTGTATCGGACTTGATTATAATACCTAACGGTACATTTGTGCCGCCACTGACGTTGAAGGATGCCGAGGGTGGCGCTTTACAGGATAATTCCTTTGAATTACGTATGGAATTTATGTCCCAAGGCTTTCGTGATCGTAATGCTAATGTTGGCGGTATATGGAGGAGCTCTGTATCGGGGTTTGAATATAAGTAAGACTTCCAGTTGTTAAATTTAGTAGAATTTTATGAAATAATTATAAAATGATTCATTAAATTTTACGCTTTGTACTCAAACGTACGTGATCAGATTTTCCAACATGAGAGGACTGCCGAAAAAAATCATAGTAGTATAAGACACGTACAAGCAAACTGATGGTGGAATACATTACCATTATTTAATAAAGACGGTCGCGAATTAAAGTTCATATATAGCAGAAAGTTTGGGAACGGGAGAAGAAAGAGGTCTTTGTCGGGAAGTGGAGTTGTTAAAACTGGCAATGTTTTGAATTGAAAAATACGAGAGAAAAGTGGCAGCGTATGGAAACAGAGGAAGTTTGCGTAATAGTCTATCATACAGGCCTGCCACCTTAACAACTGCAACAGATTGTGTTCAATTATTTCATCGTGACATTTACAAGGAAATATTTATGTCAGGACATGTGTTAAACTTTGCCCCATAGACATTTCTGCTGAATATAGTATTTTGCATGGAATTTTATTTCTGAATCCCCAGATGGTAACAATAATGATCAGGGAATATGTGTGACGGCTGGTGGATGCTGTTGTAGAGTGGGCGATATTGGTGACGCAGTTGCTCGCGTGGTGGTGGTGGTGGTGGAAGCGTCATTTCACTTGGGAAATAAGCGCCCCCAACAATTTCTCTTGTTTCACTTCCCTCTGAAAAGTTTTCACTAAAGTTGTTTAGCCTAATTAGGTTAGTACACATAGCTACTGGCAAGGAAGTAAGTATACTGGGGCATTCGTAAGTTAGTAAATTGTGTTTCTCTCCTTTTTTAACACTCCTTCTTCATCGTTACTTGCTTTCTCATAAGAGTAAAAGAGAAGGAAGTTTAAAAGGGAGAAAGAAGAATCCTTTTATCTTTTCAATAGAAAGAACCCGCGTTGCACTCTCGTGGGTCTTTAGGGAACTAAACAAAGATGGTGAAAGTGAGACATAGACTACAGTGAAAATGGCTCCGAGGAATATGAACACTGCACTTTGAGGCAGACATCTTCCGTCAGCTGAGGAGATGTCTGGATCCTTACCTCTGGAATCTCATGTTTCGAAAATAACTAAACTAAAATACGTAAAGAAAGATAGGAGATGGAGACAGACATGCTCTCCGGCTATGTGCAGGGGATGTGTCAGTTGTAGTCCTTAGCATCGCCGCTAGGGGAGCTAATGTCTTCTTCTAGAATTGTGTCATAATACCTTTAAAGAATGACTTGATAAGAGGCAAATTAAGAGCCGCTGTTTTCATGCAATTAAATTTTTTCACACGCCAAGTCTGTTTAAGAGACGATGTTTATGAACAAGTTTCAAAACACGAAAAGACCAACGAACATGGGTAGTATATTCATAATAATGAAGGTAAATCAGACTCCTTACAATATATCTTAAATACTGGTGAAGCCTTCGGAAGAATATAAGATATTGTGAACATTATCAAAGAAAAAAAGGGGAAAATAACTCAACAGCCTGGAAAAATCCCATATTTAATTTTAAAAAGCAAACTACAATGCAGTATTTTAAGTTCCGTGTAATAATATCAACAGTAGTACCTGGTTTTGTAAATGATTTAATGACGCTGTTTCAGTTTCAAAACGAGTTTACAGTTGAATGATAGTGAAAGAATGTTCTTGTACAGGGATCGGTGGAATGGCTCTTGGACTATTTGCTTTGTATTTAGCTTTCTTTGTACCATTCTTTCTTCCATTCGAGTTGCCGATGTTCTTTCGTTCCGTTCATCCATTTTTATACCCCGTTCTTCACTACTTTCCCCTCCCTTTGTATTAATTTGGCCTTTATTTTACTTATTTATACAATGTTGAAAGCCATAGCAATGTCGTCACTATGGTCGAAATCTCTTGTTTCTGATTTGCTACCAGTCCACCCTAACAGTACTCATTTCGTATATTGATCTCAGTTGTAAACCATTCTAGGCAATAGTTCACAATAGTAAAGGAAGGTGGACTTTGTCTGAATTCTTTAAGGCAATAGTCGGAAATCACTTATCACATCTTGACTGTAGATCTTACGTCCTGTGTAATAGAGGATTCGAAAGTGTAGCAATATTTTAATTACATGACAAATTGTATTTATGTGTCCACCGTGTATTGAGAACCACTTGCACGCGCGTGTGCCTTCAGCGTGCAATTAATGCTTCATAAGCCATGTTCGCACTTTGAAATCAATTTCTCCAGCATTTCTGCCTATTCTGCATCTCGAAGCCGCTACATTCATCGAGCTCATTGTAACTTGCGTGTTATTTCTACTAAGGAGGAATGCGCTGTTTTTACGCACAATCTCTGGAAAGATCGAAAACTATAGAACTAAATTTCATCATTTTTGAGATTCTTGGGCTGAACTAAACCCACATTTCTCTACTGTCTTGACTGTGATGCTCTGTTCCTTTCTCAAATTATGCCACTCAGTCTGTGGGAGTATTCCTTAAAGTAATCACAATACAATTTCACTGCCAATATTTTTCGGGTCTACCACAAGAATGGATGGAAAGGATGAATGGATGAAGGAATGTAGACTGGGAATGAGACCAGCTGGGGAAGAAAGAGAGAAGAAGATACCAAGAAAAATGAGAAATAAGTAAATGTAATATATTATATAGCTTACGTACAAAAAGACAAGAAAAGCAAGACATAAGATAAAGAATGGGTGGAAAATAACGAAGGAAGTAGACATGGAAAGAATGAAAAATTGAATAAAAAAGTAAGAGAAATTTTATTTTGTAAAGAGCAAAGAAAATGGAAAATTATGTTTATATCTTGTATGTTCCAAGAAATGTAGTTGTGGTGGTTATGTAATGACTGTAAAGTAGGAATCGCACGAGTCGAACAGGAGTCAGCAGCGGATGTACTGCAGGACCAAACGCTACGTTCTGCAATTGGTTAGAATTCGGGTTTCGTATCTGGAGCGTTCGGCCCAGAGACCTGCTGTCCTCACAGGTTATTTCGTGATTTTCCGCAGTGCCTCCGGAAAAATTCCGAGATTTTACGTTAAATTAGGCCATGACCATTTCCATGTGGTTCTCAGTTCAGTATTTATTAATCGTCTTCTCGCCCGATGGTAACACAGAAATAAATAAACATATAATAAATAAACAAATATAAACTCCATAATTTTTATGAGCCAAGTCATATTCACAGTATCCAGAATCACATTAAATCGCAATATGAGTTCCCAATGTATGTTTTTAAATTATTGTTACCCCGCTAATCAAGAAAATTCCTCAGAAGAAATGCTAACTTCGGTCTTTACAGAAACCCGTCATTTTACTTAGCATTGAGCTCGTTATTGTAAGATTTATAAAGCATTATCTCTCCCTTCTTCCATGTTTTACGTTTCTTTGAGCTTTTCCGAGTGGAGGTTTTGTATGAATAAATATATGGGACATATAAATTCATAATATGTAGAGGAGTAAGGTATTAAATTAATTATATTTTTGGTGTATGTCTTGCTTTTGAAAAGATGACGTCGTAACAGATAACGATAGACGATAAGGAATAGTGTGGCGAACAAAGAGCAGTGGTTTCATATTCCGCCAGTGTCTCGAACCAAGCGCTCTCAGACTTCTACCAAGGCTGAATAATTTACAGTCTGCGATGTAGGGGAGGAGGTCCTGCTAGCTTACTAACTTAATGGAAGTCTACATTAAGATGCGAGGCAAAGTTTGAAGCCGCGGGATCCTAATATTAAAATTTAATTGTGCAACCACAGCCCCGTTCATTATTTTGGTTCGTCGGGTCGTGACGTAGAGTGACGAAGCCTCGTTGCAACTAAACTGCAATCCCCGGTGAGACGTCCTTCAGAAAATGTCGATTACTTAATGGCGTGATTTCAGGTTACGTATTATGTGTTGATAATTGCGGTTCCTTTACAGCCGATTAACAAATTTCTGTCCAGAATGACTGTTTGTTAACCAAGTGAGATTTTAATTGAAGATTTCTGTCTTCTGGGTTGTTGCGCTGTGTAGTCTGGTCGATGTTAACCAACTTTTCGGAGGTCATACTGCCTCCGTCATCAGGGCGATGAATATGCCAATACGGTGTGTGGGACTAGCATATTCATCGCCCTGATGACGGAGGCAGTATGACCTCTGAAACGTTGGTTAATATCGACCAGACTACACAGCGCAACAACCCAGAAGACAGAAATCTTCATACTCATTGCCCTGATGACGGTGGCAGTATGACCTCAGAAACGTTGGTTAATATCGACCAGACTACACAGCGCAACAACGCAGAAGACGGAAATCTTCATACTCACCGCTGTGAGAACCTCAAGTCTTACATAATATTTAAGAGTTTAGACAGTACCTCAAATAAAACACAACATTTCACCGTTGCAAAATCAACTGGTTGCCGTTCAAGGTAATATTCCATGTTTTCAGTGAGAATCAAATAAAAAACTTTTTTTAAAATGAAAAGCTACGGATTGTTAAAGTAGGTTGTACATGTAGTTACCGCTCGGCTATAAAGTATTAATCAAATAACCTTTCCTCCAGAAATTAAGAGAAAATGCCAAATGAAATTTAATTTTTGAATATTAAATATATCGAGTCATATATATATCCTTTTTATACTGATCTTTTTAGTAAAATGAGCATTCTTATTTAGAATAGTTCGTTGTAATGCCACTGTCTGCAGTTTAATTGCTGAGAAGCGGTGCCCATTACTGTTCTAGTCAGTAAAAGACAGTCTCGCATAGCAGTAACAATATTCATATGCCATATGTCTCATGCATACTTAAAATCACCCGTATTAAATTACGTACATTACTTTAATTGCTAACGCAATGCCTGTTGACATTTAATCCAATCAATCGCATAACCTGGTCTGAACGAGGAGCTGTCTGTCGCATTGCTCGTTAAATTTGGTGTGAACTCTGAATTTGTACCCGGAATAGTCTGGTAGCAGCGACAAACAGTGAACAGGATCGTTGCACACTCCCGGCCCTGTGCCTTTATAACGCCCGTGGTGGAGCACACGCGTTGCTCTGTGAGCGGATCATACGAGACGAAGAACTCGTCCGTACTGCGGTCTTATCAACTGGCTTTGCTGTTTGTAACAGACCAGCCTTTCCGTTCGTAGTTCATTGGTGAAAACATGACACCACAAAAGTAAAAGTTACACTGCAGCGATATAAAAGCTTGTAGTTACTCAGCTGGTCAAAATATTATCATAATTGCCGCTGTTCCATTTCCTGAGCCACCTCAATCCAGAACACATCCTGACACTCTGCTCCTATAAGATCTTTATTATTCTCACATCTTCTCACAACATCCGTTCAGTTGTTTTAAAATGATGTATTTATTTTTCGCCCTCACTTACTTAGTCTTGAATTGATCGCGTTAAGCGCTAGGCCTATTTAATTAGCAGTACAAGTTATTAATTTTTTCATTATCTTGCTCCATATTGTTTCTCCTCGTTTCGGTCCGAATATTTTTTAATAGATTGTGCCTTGTTGAACATTTGATGAGATTTCGTTTTAGAACTTTGCCTTGCTGTTCAGAAAAAAAATGTATATATTGCGGGCATTTGAGGCTCCGTTCGGTCCCCTTTACCCGTAGACTTACTGCTCATTAAGATAAGATGATCTGACATATTACTTACTTTTTTGTAACGTACTAGTAAAAAACATTTTTCCTTTTTTAATCTCCTAATTACTGTTTTTGAGGTATGAACCGAGGTAAACATTTAATGAGTTTCTGCGGGATCCCAAGGCTTGCCAATTTTGGGGGATTTTAATTTTTTTCTGGTTGCTACTTTACGGAGTTTTGTGTAGATACGGAGGTTAAAACCTTAATTTCATCTCTGTAATTAAAAAGCACGACTGAGTATCAGATGGAATTCACGTTTTTGAATTATCATTACGTTGCATATTTCATCTTCATAAGCAAAAATGAAATCGTTGCATAATTCTTACCTCTAAAGGGAAACTTCCAGTAACCTAGAGTAAACTTTTCTGTTAAGTCTGAAAACTTTCTGGAAGATAAATCCCATTGTTGCGAAGGAAGACGTACACTTAATCCATTCTTACGTGATGTTAATTCTGACATCATTAGAAGGGTACTGATTCGATTACATAAAGCTTTATTGCAGTGTACTTGCTCCGTGCATTAGCACCGGTAACCCAACTGGTTAAAGGTAAGATGGGCATAAGTGTAGTTTTGTTTTGTGTAAAGTTCAGGAGCTTAAGAGATGCAATAAGACTGTTATGGCGGTTGGTAAATGGAATTGTGACAGAAGACAAAGTTGGTAAATATAAGTTAAATGAGACCTATGCAATTTATGAATGACCGAGTAGTGATACTGTATGTAGAATGCTCGCGTATCCTACGAGTATGAACCATCTAAATGTATAAGAATATATTATTTTTAATGCTTTACTTGTGCCATGCTGCTTTCATTGTTAGAGATGCATTGAACTGCGCTTCGTGCAGTTAGTAATCCTTATTCCTATTCGGGAAGTCCCATGTTCAAATCCCATACCGGCAGATCGGCTATCCTGAATGAGGTATTTTGTAGTTCTTCAAGAAAATACGGGGATAGTACCTTAGATTTGGCCACACCCGCTTCCTTCCATATGCTTTTGCATTCATAGTTCATTAATCGTCCGAACGTTCGAGTCTTGAGTCACTGACAGCGTCATTGAATAGACCACAAATAAATAAATAATGGTTGACACCTCTGCCTCGTAATCAGGAGGTACGATACTGTTGAAAACTTGGTCGGCAAACCGGGCCGGAAGGATGGGCAGCACGGTTTATCATTTCGCCTGCATTCTGTTGACTCATAATTATTGTTGTTAAATTGAAGGGAATGCAAGCTTCGAAAATGTCCTGCCATTTAAATTTGGTCTCCAGCCCTTTTGCAGAGTCTCGTGTGTTGTGAAAGTGGTAAAGAGAGTGGGAAGAAGAAATGAAAAGAGTTGAATATAGGTTATAAATTGCTATCACTTTATACCGAACGAAAGGAGAAAAAGTTGTTCCGAACATTTTTCGCGCTTTTTCTTTGCTCGCGCCCTTGTTCTGTTGATGGTAACGCCATCTGCTGTTGACAAGCTGCTGTAGGGACCACCCCAAGATGCAGGCGCTATTAATAAGCTCTAGCAGGATAGCCTAACTAATATTTCAGCAACCTCTTGACACCTCACGGATGTTCATGTCCATCTGTAGTCCATCTTTCCTGCCATAGTCAGAACCATCTTTTTAAAAAGTTTAGTTTTGTATAATTTTAAGTCTGCTTAGGGGTGGGAAACATTCAAGTTATCAATGAATTATAAGAGTTTTGTGAAGCTTGTGTAGTTGATATATAACAGAAAACATGCAGTTTCTGCAATTGTTTCGTCCATGTCTGGGAGTAAGAATCAGCGCCTTCTCAAAGAATCTATCAACATTCTAATAGAATTCTAAACGAAACGCGAGAACACGCGTGTGTTCATTGCGATGTTGAATACGTTACTGATCTCGATTTTATTTATTTTATAATCTAAAACATTATATAACTTTGCGATAAAATGTTATGCCATATTCCGTTACCTTACTGTTTTGGTACTTGAAAACCATGATACGCAGAATTTGGGCCAACGTTCTTTGCAACTATGTTCCATGTTTTGTGGCAAATAGTTATAAATTGGTTAATTGGTAACTGTAGTAGTAATTTTATTACGAAATTCGGACGACAGCAAATCCTTTACTAAATAGCCCGACGTCAGTCTCTACTTATCTTTTTCCTTTGTGACTTTTGTCAAGGTATTAGTTCTGGTATAAATTCTGTTTCTGTTGATTTTATGTTTTGTTTCAGACAATAATTTTTCTTTCGAGTAGCTGTCTCGGTCGTTCGAGAAGTATCCTCCAATTATTACATTGGGCTTATGGAGAATAATGACTCGCTTTACGAACTATGTGCAGGAATGCAACTATTCATGCGTAAGACTGCCCGTAATGCAAAAATAAACACGTAGAAGCACATTTATGCTCTCTGCAGGGTTTGAAACCACAGACTGGGGTAGACATTGCCGCAGTTACCTTGTCAGGTTCCTCACTCGTAACAAACCTTCTGCAGCATTAGCCAATTACTAATAGCAAAAACCAGCTCAGCAGTGGTGCACTGTCGTGTGACCTGTATTGGTGATTACGCGTTATTTCTATGAATTGCACAGCGAAAACAACTGGACGGTTATGGATGAAATTTGGTATGGATGTTGTGCTATTCTGCACGACCTAAAAACCGTACCTTTGAATAACCTATGAGCGGTGATGACATTAACGGGTGAGGAAATTCGTAGTAGATATGTTGTGCTGTGATCTGGTGGCCAAAATGGGAACTATCGAACAAGGCTGATTTAATACTTTAGATGCACGTTGCAAAGAACGCGTGAGGATATTATGTGTATTCCAGTACGGAATGCACTTTCCTAGCTTGTTGTCAACTGTCAACGCATCAAGAAAAAGTTAAATTAAAATTTAAACTGCTTATGATATGTACGCCTGATATTGAAGGAGATTTAAAAGTAATCACGAACGGTCATAAGGCATGGATCCGGAAGGGATGGTCGTGGTTAGGTCCAAGTTACTATTCTGAACCAAGGAAAGAAGACACGGAGAAATTCAACCAAAATAACCACTATCTCGATCGATATTCGAACCGCGCTCCTCCTGAATTAAGATTTACTAAAATTAAGTATTATTTTGTCTCCAATATCCGAGCTGTATGCGAGACTCTCCGTAAGATCATTAATTTCGGATTGGAAATAATTGCCTGTTCTGATCAATTTCACATAATTTGTTTGTTCCTAAACATTGAGTGAACTAGCGCTTTTGCAGTGCGTAACACGTCGAAACTTGCCTCTGCGTACGAGTTACATTTCTCATCATTCAGTGAGTTCGTTGGAATATAACGACCGAGACATTCTCGGCTTTAAGAAGGTAATCTTGTTGATCACTGAGCTGCATTATGCAGGACTATTTTATGTTATAAAGAATTCTGCTCGGAGTCCGACATTTCTGTATAAGTTTTGTAAGAATCTTAAAAGTCCTTTAACTCGGTCGTATAATATATCTTCTCTGGAAATGTAGGAAAACATTTTGTGTTTACGTTAAAAAAGTAAATAAATAAGTAGATACTAGAGCGTCATCAAGGGTGAAAAGACGACCAAGCAAGTAAGCGCTTGACAGCTTCTAAATTGGAGACTGATGCTAACTGGGGGAGTTGTAAGTAATGTATTTCTTATACTGCCTGCCATGACACAACAACCCATCTTCCCCACACATGGTTTCCATCTCTGTCTGTGTAGTTATCCATCTTTACTGTCTGATGTCTTTAACCCGTTACCATAGTAACAAGCAAAGCAACGTAATCTATGTATAACTTAAGAAACAAATACTTTACCACGTCCAATAAGTACGATAGAACTAGCAGATGAAAAGTTGTATTTGTTAATAATCTAAACGGTACCGGGACTATGACAGATCTGACCTAATTTATCTAAATTAATTTAGAAGTGTAATAGTTACCAAGTTTTGGACGTCGTCATGTGATTCTTGTCCGATCGATACTGGCTCACACAATAAAGTTCAAAGTATTTTTTTCTACAAAATAAAATAGCACTTAAGCTTTTTTCGAAACATGATTTTTTTGTTTGATGTAGTTTAAAAATGTTGTTAAAATAAAATATTGCCGTATTTGTACATTTAAAAGAAATATCATTTTCATTTCGAAGTGTACTGTGTTGGCAACGCACCAAGGACTGTAACCCTTCCGGAAAGAATGGAGGAAGGAAGATTTCATATGAGAGAATCTCGCCAGAGTATAACAGGGCATAAAGAACTTTAATGTCCGTCTGCTGACAGTACGTGAGAACCGACGTATCTCATTTAAATAAGCTCAATGAATGGCGGTTTGTCATTACCCACTTAGGCAGAGATAAACTACTTTTAAAGGAATAAACTGCCATGCCAAAGATGACAATTAATGAAGATTATTTTAGGAACGTGCGTGAAATTATCTTATAAAAACTCTAACATAATATTTAGGTTATTCGTAATTAAAATCATTACGGAGTAGATAATATTTCATTTCAATCCACGCTTTGACCACGTCGATGTTTAAAGTATATGAGTTTAGTGTTTTTGGTCGAAGAGTTAACCAGTTTATTAACATAAATATAAAGATTTACTGCCTATAAACACTCGAAGGAAATTGCCAGATAGTTAGGGTAACCTCGGAATACCGCAGTCGGTACCCTCCGCTTTTAAAACGTATGCATTTCCTGTTCTTGTTATCATTTATCAACCGAAACTACAATGTGTCGAAAAAATTTAGCAAAACTTGCCAGTATGAAAGAGGTGTCAGTTGGTTTAGAGGAACTCCAGGTGAATATACCTTGTTCGCATCTCCATAGCTTTTGGTAATTTTATGTACCACCTAATGCAGTAATTTTGGCCCACAAAATGTACTTACGTATTTTTTTCAGAATAAATATCATTTTCGAAACAACATTAGAAAGTCTATCTTTGTAATGGAGGTGCAGTGCGTTTTCTTTGCGGCAAGGACTGAATCTTTAAATGTTATTCGGATTAGATTCGGCTTCAGAGGGTCAAAGCTGGTTGAGAACAAAAAATTACTTCCGTAACCATAACATAATACTGTTCAGTTCCGAGAAAAATGATTGAAATTGAATTTGTTTCATGCATGACAACTTGCATCTACAGTTCGGAAAGTAGGAAGGTACTACAAGAAAATGAATGATGAGACAGAAGAGTGCGAAAGAACGTAAGTGGCGTACGAGCAATAGAGACGGAAAATGGAATGACGTACTGAGGTTGAAAAGGACAAAGACTGATATGGAAATAACGGCGAAGTACCCTATAGCGGCGTGGGGTGAGAAAAAATACTGAAAAATTGTCATTTTTAATGCTGCATACTGAATGGATGAAAGGAAAAACGACGAAGTCTGAGATGGAAGGGTGGAGTGAGGAGCGTCTACCCCTTTTTATGGCCTCCATGCGAAGTTACAGTGCAGTCACAGCAGATCGCAGCACACATTGTTGGTGATCTGACCGCATTTGTTATTGTGAAACAGAATCTCTGTTTTAACTGAAATAATGTTTAAAAACAACAAAAAAGGGCAAAGATCAATATTAGCTCAAGCTTCAGTGTGGCTGGTACGCATGCTGGAGGTACTCGGTTCGATTCGTAGCGGTGTAAGGGATATTTATATTGAAAATGCATTTATCTTCTACTAATAACCATCGGAAAATTCCTATACGTTCATTTCTGTTAGGTATTCAACAGATCTGAAAATGTTATAACCGGAAGTTATTTATTAATTTCTATGTTGCGACAACATTTAAAAACTAAACGGCGAGTGGAAGATTGAAATGATTATTTTAATTGTTCAATACGTACTCGGTAATGAAGTGGAGGAAACACTCTACCTTCACCATAGCCATAGGAAATAATTCTTAAATATTTTAAATTGATATTGCTCTTTAAATCAGGCTTGTATATTAACTCCAGTTTTAGATATTTTGTGTTCTTGATTTATCAGGGTAATTCGTGGTTTAATCTTCTGTCGCGAATGTAATTTGTGTAACGAAGTGCCATGTTTTAAATCTATTCATTTCAATCCAGTTCACGCCAGCTCCTTTATTAGACTATTACCATCAGCAAAGAACCTGTTACAGGCAAAAACTAATCCATATATATGCCTACATTAGATCTATATCAAATTTACTTAGACAGTAAAATTGTTTTTAAATATTCAAATAGCATACCTTATTACTACCTCTTATTTAGGAACCCAAAATGTTATCACCCCGTATTTGTTAAAATTAATACGTATCACCTTAAACAGTTTTAGGAACCTAATTTGTAATAATGAAGAAACATGAAAACATTGATTTAGCGTTACTCATTATCAGCCTACAAGTACATACAGACTTAGTGCCCTTTTCTGTTCAGATATATGTCGAGTTAATGAGTCCTCGAGCAATGGATATTCTGAAGCAAGACCACACATTGCATGCTTGTGTGTGGTCTTTGTATGAGCCTGATACATTTTCCTCCTATCATAAGATGAGAATGTGTCCCCTCTTACAGTGTCGCGCTGAGGTCTCTGCCCTACGTGCGGGGGTGATGTACCATGGCAACGACAAGGTAACAACACCAGCCTGTGGTAACCTGCTCTCGCCCATGCTCAAACTTATTTGCTTCTAATATGAGCTTTAACGTTAATTAGTCGCTCTTAGGTTATCTGGACGGACGACTGTAACTACCGAAGAGGAAACTTGTGGTTTTTATATAAATTCATAATAGCTGAAGTGGTCGTAGCAGAACAGGTGATGGGAACGGGTGGTAAAAATTCGTACTGCATTTGTCTGTTAACTTCACATTTTTCTTCCGAAATGTTTAACCTTATAACACACAGGTGGTATTTTTCTACAGAGGGGTTAAAATTCCCCTGTGTACCTTTAAGAACAAGTACCGGAAGTGAGTGTGCACAGAGACTTTTGAATCACCCTGTGTAAAAATTAGTGTGTTGTGGCAGGGGATTGATTAATTCATAAAATAATTCAAACCCTTATGGCGTTGACTGCCATGGCCGTACCCCGAGTACTTCAAATTGAATTTGTTACCAACTGTCCTACATGGAACGTTGCTGCCAGTTGGATACAAATACCGCTTAGTATGTGCGAGGTTCCGTCTATCCAGACTGAGGTCTTTCGTCGTGTATTTTTCGATTACATATAGTCTGTACTGCTGACAGCATCGTCATTTAAATCATAATAAATATCAAATAAAATTAATACGCACCGTCCCATGGGACATAATATAGAATAGTGAGCGTTTGGACAAGTTTTCATATCACGAAACGCTTTTACAAGAGTGTGGTGTCCGGCTTGAAACAGCCAAGTTAAAGAAGAAGATAAAGTGAAGCCCAGAATCTCCTAAATCTTCTAGGTCCCTCTCGGTGCGAAAAACTGTCTCTACCCGCTGTGTGTGTTTCAGTTCTGGCGTCTTAAAGTGAACTTACGGCAAAAAAAATTGTATTTTGACAATGAAATGTATCTCTGTAAATAAATTGTAATAATATTTGTTCTTAGTGTGATATTCGTAAACTTCCAAATGATATAACACGAGTGGGAAATAAGAATACTATTAAAATTTGCTTAGCCTAAATATAAATTCCCGATGTGGTAACCGGATGAGGGTGGCTCTAGGGTAAAGCCAAATCGTTGACTTTGATACTATGACAATGATGATCTTACCATAAAAGCAAATAACTTTAAAGGAATACGTTTATCCTGGAATTAGTGTCAATTCCATGTATTGTAAAAGACTAAGTAATAATAGGATGGTTCTAAGTGGTGAATTTATGGTAGTTCCTTTGTAACTAACTCACCAAGACTCTGATAGCAGGTCCTGAAGGCTCGACAGCCGTAGTACTAAGCCGTACCACTGGGATTAATTATAACTTAGTTCGTTTAGAATAAAAATATGTGAAATCTGCCATCTTCCACTAGTCTTCATAAAATTCGCACGAAGACAGAATTAAACTGTGTTGGTTTAGATGTAATCATGCCAGATAAGGGAGAAGAAGAATTGAACTCAAAATTACGGGACAGTAGCTTCTCGCGGACTTCGTGCTTTCGCGGTATCTGATGGCGAGTGCCGTGTGCAATCAGGCACCTGGGGACTCTCGGCCCTTTTTCATACCTTGTTCCCATTACTTACTTAGATCTTTCTCCAAGATGGAGGGACCGCGTTGTTGTTCATGTCTTGAATGAGGAAATACGTGTCTACCGACATAGAACAGAAGTGCAGTGGCGTATTCGAAAAGTCGCATGAAACACACTAAATGGGCTATTGCTTGTCTTCGTGAAGGTGGCGGACATTTTCAGCATCTACTCGAAAGCTGTTCTGCAAGTTATTCCTTACAAATAAGACCTTAAAAACTCCTCTTTGTCTTATGTTGATGTAACTAAGCTCAAAATATCGTTGTAGCATTTCTCTGTAGTACACAATGCGAAACCAATTTAAGACAGAAGAAGACATCTAAGAAAGCTCTTGTTCTGATGTTGTTTCTGTAAGGATTTGGCGTTCTTTTCGAATGCTTGAAATTTGTTTCAAAATAATAACATTAAGAATATATTTCGTTTATAAATGTGTGCGACCAATATAAGGTAAGGACAAAAGGAACAGAAATGAACAAAGTATAAAAACAAACAGATGTTATCCTACATGTGGTGCTTTTCATTTAACGACGCTATCAGTAGCTCAGACTATAGGTCTGAACAGCGAATTGAAACAAATAAGTAAAAGACGAAAGCAGGGTCATGGCCTAATCAAGGTGTTGTCCCAGCATTTGCCTGAGGAGACTGAGAAAAACCGCGTAGTCTGTCAAGACAACCGGTCTTCGGGCGAATATTAATATGTTGTCCGGAATTTGAAGTAGAAGTGCTAATCATTCGCCCACTACGTTCGGACATAAATTATAAATGAAGAAAAATTCGTACGTTACGCCCGGAAGGTGTTTCTACACTGACGACTCGTCGTAATAGAGTAGGAACTATGCAAAGATGCGAAAAGAGACGGTTTTATCCACTACAGCAGCTTTTGTTTTTATATTGAAGTAAACATAGAAACGTGCCAGCGAGATTCGATTGGGAATCAAATTCGAGTCTTGTTTTCACTATCATGCAGTTCCTTTTAAAGTTTGGTGTAGTGCTGGCCCGCCACTGAGGTGGGAGCGGTTAATAATATCGGCAGAATACCGAATTGTGTAACACAATGTCCTTACCCCACTTTTCACTTTGGATACCTCATAGTCTTCCTGGAATGGACTGGACGTTCGCCAAACTGCATCTAGCTGAAGGGGTTGTGAAAACCGACTGAACGAGAAGAGCGTAGAATGGGAAGAGATGAAAAAAGCTTAAATCGATTAATCATTCTCGATGCGACAGGTTCGATATTTCACCGACTCTTCAGGAGGGAGGCGACGCGATGGGGGTCGGGATGTTTCGTAACTCGTTCGGCTCACTTGTTATTATCGTGTACCTTACCTCATTTTTGTAGCACCCATTTATTCATTCATGGAGTACCCGGGTATAATCAAGACTGACAGTTGGATGTCATAACTTCTTCAAAGAGAATGTTACGGTTTAAACCTGTAGCCGGCTACAGCCGCTTTCATTACTTACAATGCGTAGTCAGAAATCAAAAATAAATAACTTGTATTGTAGGTACAAAAATTTTAATAACTTCCGAATGCATTTATCGTCAGTCGAATATCACCGTCCAGTTCTTAAGGACTCTGTCCAAATTCTCACACTTAGACTCTGTGCCCTCTCTGACGTTCTTCGTGGTCTCGATTCTTCCTGATGAATGTTGGATATTTCTTAAAAATCTTCTAAAATACTTCCTACTATTTCAGTTCTTCTTTCGTCCTTTTCAGTCAGCCTGTAACGCTTTATTAATTATGCAGCTGATTGCACGATGTTAAACTAACTCCATGAAGTAGAGTCCTTCACAGTTTTTATGGAGACTAAAGTTGACCTTTAAGACAGAAACCACTGCTGTTTAACTTTTGTTGGTAAAAGAGTTTTGTATCAGGACACCGACTGCAATGAGATAATTTCGTTGTTTTTCAAAATCAAACTATAATCTCTTTAGTTGATGTGCATCAGTGTCATAATGGAATGAAACTGCATTCCCTATATGAGCTTCAGAATAACACTGTCGCTCACCAGAAGGCTTTTTCTTTTTGCGAAGGGACAGTAGAGTAAATTATTCATTTATTGTCGTCACTCCAAGCCGGTCCACAAAAGTCACTTTATCTAGTTAGTTATTTAAGAAAATGGGACAGGTCATGAGCCAATAAAACCCCGGTGGCACTTACATTTGGATGAGGTCACTTCAGGTAGGAGTCCGCACGCTTTGTCCCATGTGGACACTGCAAGTTGCGCTGTCCCTCGTCTAATGGTGCTCAACCCCCGAACGGCCAGCTGGCTGGCTACTCACTTTAAGAATCAGTGACTGACACTTAGGATACAGGTGAATCGAACTGATATTGTCACACACCTCGCAAGGCAGTGTAGTGGTTTCCGCTCACTCGTTTGGAACTTGTCTGGCGATGCATTTGAAATGGTTCATGCACTGGTGTCTGGAGTCTAGGGCACTTCATAGACGAATTTCTTGCATTGACTTTGTTTTGATTGCCCTCACACCATTGGATGAAGTATTTAAATCTGTAGCATTATTTTACGTATGTGATATTACAAGTTGTACGTTATAAGATACAACTAGAAAATAATGTTGAATAGAAGGTGAAGGTTGCTGAAAACGAATAATGATAAGAGAGATGCAGAAATCATGCAATGCAGTGGGGCAAAATAAATTCATTTATAATGTTGGCTGAGAAATCTAAAGAGAACTATTTTGAGAACTACCTACAGATGAAAACAATTATCCAAAATCTGTTTTAGAAAAATACCTTCTGAAGCTGTGTTCAGGATGATACGCGGGTTATGTAACATCAAGAAACGTTGAGCTGCTTTGAGAAGGCTCTGTGCCATGAAGCGCCTCTCTTTGAAGCGGTTTCTTCTGTAAGTCTCTCATTAATGTAATTTTATCCTCCATAAATAACCAAAGTAATTGAAAATACATACTATGGAATAGAAATAAAACATTTGTTTCGGCTTCATTCTTTAACTTTTTAAATATTGAGATATATTATCGTTGTAATATACTCCTATAAGATATAATATAATTCCGGCTGTGCCTTATTTTTTTAATGAGTTGATACGTTTCGTAATGTGTTATATACAACATGACAATTAAGGTCTTAATGCCTCGTTTGTGTCTGTTGTTCTCCAAACCACAACCAGCGACTTAAAAAATGTTTAAAATATTGAAAGAAACTGATGTTCAATGTGCGATTTTAACATTCTTTGTGGTAGATATGAGAAATTTATGCAGCCGAGTGACACATTTTCGTTTTAACATAAATAGCTAACGAATAATTGCAGCCAATCATGTGAAAATTATTTAATAGTCGTGTCCTAATTGATATATGACTACTTTCGCTATGCTTCTATCTTAAAAATTACAAAGTTGGCAGTGGATATATGTGACAACTTTCATGCAAAGGAAAACTAATGCATAGAAATTCAGCACCGAGATGTACAGTTTGTTTATACAAGTAATTGCTCTTAACATCTACAATTATGTAGGCTTAAGTATATTATAACGAAGAAAATCTGTGGTTGTAATTCTTTCTGTGAATAATGATCTGAAAAATAAAACATTTTGTTTTACCGCCGTTTAGTACTGCGTAGATACAAGTTGAATTGTAGACGTTTCGGAAGTATTGTCTCTATAAATGTTAAGTTTCGAGTGTATGTCACAGTGATACATCATTAATCGTAATTCCAGTATTAATGTGAAATTCAGCCCTTACATGTCCGTGAGTTTGTCGTAAAATTATTCAGTTAGAACGAGTGCCGAGAATGTCCATAGGGTCACTTACTTGTACTGCAGAAAATTGTCCTCGCCTGTTAAAGCTTTACACAAATTGCATAGCTGGAAGCATGAATTCCTAATTCGTTTTAGAGCGGTTCCTCCGGGGGCGGGGGTGTAATACGACGTTTCGTTCGTGTTGGACACTCGTCAGTTTTCCAGGTAAGCAAGTAGCCAGAAGCATTTCTGATGATACTCTGTTATGTTCTGGACGCGGAGTTTAAAACGAACGTGTTTTGGGGAACTAGTGTCCCTGTTAATTCGTTTGCATATTTCACTTCTGAAACCAATTTCACTGATTCTGATACGGGGGCAGTTTGCGCTAAACGCTGGCCTGATTTGTTATGTGTTTTTGATATGAGGGCATGTATCTTGCTTGGGAGACGTGAAAAATGCATAGAAGACTCCATTTATGAAGCCTGAAGGGGACAGTGTTTGTGAAACCTAGGCGTAGATGGGAGGGTAACATTCAAATGTACCTAAGAAGTTGAGAATGATGAGGGTGTGGATTGGATTAATTTGACTTGGGATAGGGGGTCCATGACTGGCTGTTGGTAACACGGTAATTATCTTTCGGGTTTCATAAAAGTTGGAATGTTTCTAGACCAGCCGAGTGACTTAGATAAGCCCAATGTAAAGCCTACTTTGCATGAGTACATAAAATAATTTTCTTGATGTATAGGCTTAATTCTGTTTGAAAAAGTACAAAGAAAACAATTCATCAAAATGTTTACATATATCGTCTTACTGATTTTTATACAGCAGCCTACATTTCTGCTGCAATAAATGAGCATTAAGACCAATGAGGCACAGTCCCTGGAAAATCACTGCGCTCGCCTTTGGGAGTACTCTATTGACATATTTGTTTTAAAACACCTGTAATTTATGTTCGTGCCTGAGGGTATCATTCATACATGTGAACTGACAAAATTATTGTTTCACATAGCCCTAAATAGGACTTACTTGTTATTTATGCCTAATAGTTTTTAAAGTATACGATATGGGGTCCACAGTGGCCGCGCGGTCTGAGGCGTGGGCCTTATGCCGCTTCGTCGCTGGGACCGTGGGTTCGAATCCAACTCAAGTCATGGATGTTGTGTCGTGCTGTCCTGTGTACAGGTAGAGGCCTTGCGACGGGCCGATCCCTCGTCCAAGGAGTCCTACCGAATGTCTATAGATCAAGCCAACGAAAAGTTGGGACCCGTAGTGCTCAGGCACTTGATGAACGGGTCGTTCCCAGGATCCAGTATCCCAGTAGACGGTATGTTAACGAGTTTTCAACTGATTAACAATAAGCATTTTTTTTAAATTACCATTTATGATTTATTATGAATTTAAGTAATAAAAATATCTTACAACCTGGTAAATGTAATTGGTCTGTACAATTACCACGAAAATAGTAATTTTTATTGAGATGAAAGTGTTATCTTCAATCTCTACGCTCGTGTCTCCTCCCGTCTCTCAGAATTTTAAGTATTCACCAACATATTTTTCTACTCATAACGTGATTCTACCACAGAACTCTTTAGGACTTGACCCCTGCAGAATTTTCTGTTCTCGTGTGTAGAGCTCTTCGTTGCTGGCCAGTCGACTCAGTAGTAACAGCCCTCTGCGTGTTCGCTGATCGTTATCTGCCGCCCGTTCATGTACGACAGACATGTGTTCTTTCTGATAAAATCTAAGCATAGAATGTCTGCCCCAAAGGGAATTTCATCCCAGCATTAACTGTTGCAGATAATTTACAGATCTCCTACGACCCAAAATGGTCTGTATTTCCGTTTCAAGTGAAATAGCAATGGGTCAAAATTTATCTGAATTCTGTTGTTTACTTCTCCTTTGATTTTGGTATTCCAGCGGGTTACCAGCACTCACGTTCAGAGCATATTCTGGTCGAATTCTCTGAATCTGGTTGATGTTTTTCATGGTCACTTTGTGCTATTGCTTCTTTTTCTGCACTCGTGATTAATTACTCTCCGAGTAAGTACGTTAGTCTATAGCACATACTGGGATACTGGGAACGACCCGTTCTTCAGGTGTCTGAGCACTGCGGGTCCCAACTTTTCGTTGGCTTGATATATAGACATTCGGCAGGACTCCTTGGACGAGGGATCGGCCCGTCGCAAGGCCTCTACCTGTGCACAGGACAATACAACACAGAAAAACGCGGACAAACATCCATTGCTTGAGTGGGATTCGAACCCACGGTCCCAGCGACCAAGCGGCATAAGGCCCACGACTCAGATCGCGCGGCCACTGCGGATCCAGAGTCTATAGGACATATAGCTTATAATGTGGAGGTACTGCTTCAAATCTAGGCTAGAAATTTGGCTATTCTGTGAATTTTGTTTCGTCTCTGTTTTGGGAAAATGCATGTTTGATACATCAAAGAAGTCACTACCCTCAATATGCCCAATTATCAGCAAGCCTCATAAATCATTCGATGCTTCAGAAATTTTACACTTTATATAACGTCTTAATTTTACTATTTAATTTATATCTCACAACATGGCGTCTTGACGTTATATTGCTAGTTTGGTTAAATGTAGATGAATTTGGCGGGACGCATAGCTCAGAAAATGGAACCAAGAAATTTACATGATATTTTGGTACGGAAACAGCGTTCAAAGAACTCACGTGGGTGGTTTAGACTTCGATGAAAGAACAGTATTAGAAGTGATTCTACAGTAAGACTGTACTAAATAGTCATAAAGTGAAGGAGAGTCTAGCATTACGAGACATTGTCACGGTAATTATGGTTATGTCTGTACTTGAGCCTTTTCTTCCTAACGTTTTGTCTATCAATTATCGATAAGTTTTCAGGTTATAAAGTCGTTTAACGATTTAATATGGTTCTTAACCCACAGTCATACCTCTAACTTTCTAGTCTACTTTCCTGGTTCACATATTACAGGCTACTTTGTTAATTATTTATTTCGTAAAATTTTATCTTGTCCACTGGATTGTATCAAAATGATAATACATCTGTTTCATACTAGCGGCTTTTAAACTCCACACCAATTGTATTCCCCAGTAGTTTGAAAGTTGTGGTCTTGTGCTGCTATTCCTGAACAAGTCTGTTAAAATCAGTGTAATTCGCACTGAGGTTAAACCTATTGACCTATTTTTCATACATATTTCAAATGAATAGATACACATTCCACGCTGTCTGGCATATCCAGTGATTGGAGAGCATAATTGATTTTTTATCGTAGAACAAATCAAATCATGCCACTAGAATCGCCATTACACAAGGACAGGTGTTCGCCGTTTGGTACCGCTTCTGTTCCATGGAGATACTTGCTACAGATTGAATTGATTCGTTCGCATTTTGAAATACAGTCCACCGCAAAATTCTGCCAGAGTGCACGCCGCAACAGCCCAGAAGACAGCCTTCTTCATAATCGTTGCCGTGAGAATCTCATCTCACCAACATTCTTAGTTTATTTTTTTATTTTTAATCGCATCACTTTGACAGTTCGAAGGAAATTCCTCAGTAAAATTTCATTTTAATTACAAAAAAATTCCGTGTGTTAACTTACCATGTAACATTATTAGTTTTCTATTGTATTTCTTGCGTTCAGTGTAAAGGCAGAGGTTAACTCAGTAGTGATACGTGCAATCGGAAGTTATCAGACTCAAATATGGGTAGGTTCCTATAGATGTGATTCGCAATTTGACTTAGACTATCCAAACTAATTCCAGAATATTTTCAAACGGGTCACGATGATTGATTCCGTGTCTCCCGATTTAATATTGATGATTATGCTCATCCATTATAAATAAGTTAGTGCTTACCATCTGCAGGTATTACATTGTGCGTGAATGAATAAATGGAGGGAACGGATCAGACTGTAAGCAACAGCATAAATTTAAAGATATTTGTAATTCGCTGTTAGTACCTTGGAGAATTTATTTACATAATCGTCAGAACACGACGTAATGTCTTGTTTAGAATGGCCTAGCTATTCCTGTCTCGTAATATTATCAGATAAGCGTTACTTCTGCCAACAGGAAGAACCAAGCGTTGTTCTTGAGGTATAAATCAATGGCGCTAAATTGGGAAGCCATGAAGGTCGCAGAATTGTACAACGCCCATCCTTCGATGAGCAAAGATTAATTAACGCTTTCAAGTAATTTAATAAATTGATCAGTCTGTTATGATATTGGCAAATTGTAACTATATATGTAACCTCTACATGTATTAGGATGAGCCGGGATAGCTCAGTCAGTATAGTGACTAGCTACGGGCTGGACGACCGGGGTTCGATCCCCGACAGGGCCAGAGGATTTTTCCTCTAGCCTCTGCGTCCAGACCGGCTCTGGGGCCCACCCAGCCTCCTCTACAATGGGTACCGGGGTCCTTTCCCCGGGGTAAAGCCGGCCGGGGCGTGATGCTGACCACTCACCCCAATCTAGTGCCGAGGTCAAGAAAGAGAGGAGCTATACCTTTACTCCCCCCCAAGCGCCTACATGGCGTATAGCGGGACAAACTTTACTTTACATGTATTAGGATTGTACTTAAGTACGGAATGTACATTAATTAAAGAAACCTTCTTGTATACCAGATGCTTTACGGAAACTAAATAATACTTAACGATGCTTTCTTAACGTAAAATGTAAGTAACGTCGAATGGGACGATCACTGCGAATGATAGACTGGGAGGGGTAAGGAAGGAAGCTATTATGGACTTATTTGCCTGGCGATATTTCAAATCAAAATGGAACAGTTCAATACGCAGAGATTACTTTCAGACTGATAATTGAATTGAAAGCAGTATCTAACGAAAACAAAGAAAAATAGTTAATTATTCAAAAAAAATTCCGTAACTTAGTTGGTGTTGTGCCAACATAAGTAATTAACTCGTTAGCCAACAGATTCCGTTAAGCAGATTCCTTCTAGAAATCTAATAGTTGCTCAGTTAGTCAAACCCTGCGTCTTTTTTGGAACCCGATGGCCTTTCACAGTCTTAAGAATAACTCTTTCCTGAAAATGTCTGTCTTCTGGGGCGTTGCGTTATATGAATTGGCCCTGGATTCAGAAGTCCTTACTACGTCCATTGTCAGAGCGAAGGTAGTAAGCACCTATGAAACGTCGGTCAATTTCTACGAGGTTACCCGGCACAACCTCCATCTTCATACTCGGCGCCGTGAGGACCTGAAAACCTTACCTGAGTCAGCTGAATCCGATGCAGATCTTCATATTCCGTTTCTTTAAGATTTATTTAATATTCCCTTCCATTTGCATCTAAACGTGTCAGTTGGTATTTTCCTTTAAGATTTCTCGACTAAGACTTACTTCTGATCATATTATTTGTTTTTCATGTCCCATCAGTCTCGATCTTCTTGATTTGATCAACCCGATATATCTTCAGTTCCATGTAACAATGGACTAAGTTAAACGTAATTCTATTTGATTTAAGCCCCTTTTACTGATCACCGGAGATATAACTTTATGTCACTTCTAAGAGAGCTTTTATTTCGTATTTATTTAGCGTGTGTTTTGTTACCACCTGGAAAGTTCAAAACCCTGAATATCCACCAACCTATTTGTATTCTGTTCAGTTGAATAATTTTATAATATTGGTTTTATTCTCTGGAACACTCTGGAGCGCTTATTAATTTCATTTGCACAACAGGTCACTTTCGTTGTTCATATTTAGTGTTCTCATTCGCTGAAATTCGAAGCGAACGGGGAATAGAACTTGAATTGATATTTTCTACGTACACCATTGCGCGCTATTTTTTGTATTCGTGGGACATTAGGGATTTAGGCCACATCAAATCGAGACTAACTTTTCACATCGAACAGAGTTCAGGATATTTATAGACTTACCAGTACGCAGGCGCTGGACGTAATGTCCGCTCTGAAGCTGTTGTAGTAAAGGACAATGGAGCACTTGTTCTCACTCAATCGCCGATCATTCTTTGAAAGCCAGATTGGTCCTAAATTAGTCAAATCTTCATTATTTACAAAGGGATTATTTCTACTGCTGATAATGTATACGGAAGGAATATAGTGTGGTGATTTAACAGTAGGTCTATAAACTGTTACTATATGAAATTTTACTACCTAGGAATATGAAACATGTAATGCAGATATATGAACGTACAAATTGTATGATACATTTTATCAAGGTTAAAACCAGTAGGCTGATTACAAAAATGAAATATTTGCATGTGAGGGAGTCATACATCAATTATGAAGATGACTTTTCATCTGCGATGTTACGTTGTTTAATGTGCTAGAAGTTTACCGACGTTTCAGAAGTGTTTACTACTCCATCACTTTTATGATGGAATCAATAAACACCTCTGAAACGTGATAAACTTCTATCTGAATACATGGACAACATCCCAGTAAACAGCCATCTTCATACTCACCGCTGTGAGAACTTGAAATCTTACCAAATTTAAAATATGTACATCTGTATCAGCATATGATAACGCAAAATTATCACTGGTTTTAAGTACGTATCCATGCATTCTTAGCTTCGGCATTAGATGTTCGTGAGAGGTTAAATTCTCCGACCACTCTATTCTCGAGGAAATAGCCGCCCGTACAAATTGTATAGGAGGGTGGTTGGACCCTTGCCCTCTGACCTTAATAGCGAAAAAAGCTTTCTCTTCCTGTTGGATGTCAAACCCCGATAACCCGTGGCCATTCACTTTTATAACTGGGCTGTCTCAACTCGTTTATGTTATAAGTAGTAATTGATTCTGGTACAAATAAGTCCAAAGTAACTAAATGAAGCTACGTTTACTCCTAGACCAGCCAATTTCCAGCCAAAGAGATGAAACCCAGAAATTAAGGCCAAGGGTATAATTTCTAAACCAGACAAAAAATTGAAAAATCATAAAACCTTATGTAGAGATTTCTCTGTCCGAACTGTTTCAATGTGTGTTGCCGTTTGACGTAGTGGTTCAGAACACTTCTGAACAGTGAAGTTATAGAATATCGACATGCTTTACTGCCAGTGTACAACTTAGCCGTGATCTAGCGGCAACTTCTTTGACAGTCGTGTAAGGCGGGTCAGTGTACCCGGCGTTTGTGGTTTTCAGCGTCCGGTGAGTTTCAGGGCGTTAAGCGCTCTTTCACTTTTCTCGGTTTAGAGCAACAATTAGCATATTACATCTTTAAAGAGGTGATAAATACATGCAATTCTACGTTTTGCCCGCGATTATATTTATAGGGATCGTATGGTTCTCAGAGTAAGCAGTGATTGTTCCTTTGTTAAACAGCATTAACCAGTTTATCTATGTAAAGTTTTTTCTTTGCGATACGACGTTATTTCTTAAGTATTATTTGTGCAAGTACCGACAACAAAGGGCTAGTGAAGCTGAGATCACTTTATCATCCTAAGGTCCTTTCCGGCTTCAAACCAAACTGTCGTTTCATCTCTGAGGTGGTTGCCCTCCGCTTTGTCGGTCTTTAGAATTCTTTCTTCCTTGTTCTTCCCAAGTTTTTATTACATTTTCCTGGTATTCGTCGGTAGTCGTGAGAGTACATGTAGCTCCTTCATTACTTCAATACTTGATACATAAAATAATTGAATTGACGGATGAGTAATGGGGCGAATGTTTGAATGGGTTAAGGGTGTCGTGACTAGATCTGTTGCATTATTATCAATAATAAAAAAAGTTGTGGTTCAAGAAAAACAAATAATGCCATTTTGAAAGCCTTTTTCAGCGACTTTACAGAAATTAAACTTGTCGGTTACTATTTAAAAAGTTATTAATGTTGGTAATTTGTTTATTTGTAGCAGTAGGGTTACTTGAATAGACCATGCTGTTTCAAGAAGTGAACAGTAGCTATAGCACAGGAAAATATAAGATACAATACAAGAATTACGTTACAGACTACAAAATACATTAAAAGAAAGTGTCATTGTGCGTGGGCTGTTTAATTGTTTTATTTCGTGAGGATTTGTTGTGTCTTATGTTTTTTTGTGTCTTATTATTTTGTTGTGTCTTATTGTAGTACCACTGCCACCGGGTAAAAACCCATTTATAGTTAATAATAAATAATAAAATAATAATAAAGCACAGATATGTGCAACTTAATACCGAAATTATAACTTTTTAGTACTGTTTATTATTTAATCGCTTTTAAGATAACAGAAGAATTGTAATTCTTTAAAACTTCAACAGAAATAATACACCAGCTGACCACGTTCTATGTTACAGTGTTGAGTCATTAGGACATAACCCGTTGGATCTGTGTATCTAAGTTCTTGAATTTATTTTTTTAACCAGTAATACAGTTGGAGCATAAATGTCCCCTTTTTACATGCCCACATAGTATTCATCAGTGCACTTCTTACAAGACACGCACCGAACATGTTTTTTCCCCTTAAATCTCTTCGCCGCCGTGAGAACGTGAAATCTGAAAATATAAATGTGAATTTACTTTACGTAACAAATTCGGTGTGTGCTGGTATAGCAAAGTCCGCTCTTTCCATAGCTGAGGTTCTTCCTTCGTACTTACCTCGAGGGACTACCCCATCTCGTACACGTATGGCCCGTGCGTCAGATTGTTTTGGCCTCGGATTTTCTTCACTCCCCACGGATACACACACTCGATATCAGAATCACGTACTCTGCAAGCCAAGTCATCTTTCAAAACACAAAAACGAAAATTCACCCCTGCCGCCAGCTAGCCATACTTCTAGTGCACTGTGGACTTCATAAATTATAAAGCAAATGGCAGGCCAAAACGGGCTGTTCCACCCGTTAGTGGACCACGGCTGAGAGAAAAGATCATGGCGCTCCGGAACACATTGTTGTCATAGAAGTGAATTATCTGCCGCGGTCAGTAGATCCTTGCAGCCATCTATTATTAAAGAAAGGAATTAATTGGATTTAGGTTTTGGAATGAAAACCCTGGGCCCACAGACTTTCGAAAATGGTTCATGGTTCTGTGGAGTTACTGCGACAGATTTTTCGGTTGTTAAAAAAATAGCTTACTGAAAATTGCCACTAATCTTTTAGAACACTTTTAATCCTGTTACTTTTGTGTTACAACTATTGTCTTATGTATCAAATGCCTAGGCTCGTTTCAGAAATATTTAAAAACTCAGTTCGTGCCTCAGCGAAAGCACTTCACCATTAGAAACATCAGAACATTCATGGCGTTCAAGAAAATAATCTCTGTTAAAACCAAGAATCATACAAGACTACAAAATGCACTGTTATTGTCCATTAATGAAGGTGGTATATACAATTGCCACTGCACTTTAGATGGTTAATAAACCACAAAAGTGCTGTTAGGATTATTAGCACAATCTTAACAGCGTTAAATTTGTTAAGAAAATTCAGCACGTTACGTAATGCTTTCCTGTTTGTGAAGTATGATTCACTAGTAAGCTTCTCTCTGCAGCGTATTATCAAAGAAAATGTTTCTTCTGACAACAAAAACTATCCATATTACTGTGCTAAATAGTCACATCAATGGCCAATGTTTCATGTTCTGGAAGATCTTGAGACAGCGTTTCTCAACTCTTCGCTTGTTTGTTGTGGCCATTGACCACAGCAGCTCTTGATGAGTGCGCATTACATAATGCTAACTCTCAAGCGGTCATCCCGCGCGCGCGGTTTGTTGTGGCGAGTGAGTGATTAGCCCACAGCTAATGGAGTCGTGACATCATTAATCTTTGGCCCATTACTCACGTAGAGCTGGCTGTACAGCATCAGACGAAAGCGACTAAACTCTTCGGAGGTTGTGAGGGATTGATTACTTCTCAGCAGACTGTTACATCTGTTTCATTCATCGTTCGCATGTCGATCTCATGAGACTCGATAAAGGAAATTATGTCCTACGAAACTTCGATATAAGATTGTTGCCCAAAGGATTGACAGTTATCACATTGTAAGAGCATCTATATGAATTAATATCTAATTATTGATTTCTTGGTTGATTAAACGACGTTTTCAGTTGGTCATATAATAGTATGTGGTACCGAATGATAGGATGGTTACTAAATAATACATTACCGAGGATGAAACCTAATTTAAGGAAATATTCACGAATATGTCTGAAGGGACCTAATAAAACCGAGACTAGCTCAACCGGGGGGGGGGGGGGGGGGGGGCAAAAGACGGGATATCTGCCGCCCTTCCCCTGTACCTGTAGATGGAAATAGAATTTAGCTTCTGAAACGTAGTTTATAATTTTATAATTCAGACAGTGAACAAAACCAAAAGAACAATTTCACGTATTATAACAATTTACGTTTTTTATCGCTTATGATTTTACATATGCATATTAAGCGTCTTCTGGATTTAGTGTTATAAATCTTTAAAATACAATTCGACATTTTGTTTTCTTAAAATCACGTTTCCAGCGTCGTTCTTCTTACCTTGCTGTTACAGGCGGCACGGAACTGATTCTACGTACATGTGACTTCAGTGTCACTGACACTGCAGAACCAATATGACAGGATATCTGAATGAAGTGTGTCAAGAGCTTTAATCGAATTTACTTGTCCGCACTCGACCTCAGAAATCTGTAACAGGCACATTGATCGAAGGCCGTCTGCAGTGCAGTGCACCTCCGTTTTGCTCAGCTCTTTTTACTATTAATGTTGTTTCTTGCCGGGTGGGGCTCCATTAGTAGTCTAAGCACTCTATAATGCTGCAGCAGTGGGGAAGATGTCTGCTGACAGATGCTACACTGTTGTTGTTGGTCAAGTCGAGAATGATGGACGACGTCTCAACGTCAAGCTTGAAATTTCGCCACTTTCAGTGTCCAAACTGAGATTTTCAGCAAGACTATAAAGTGTTCTGCACCAGCGAGAAGCCCCAGTATTTGTGTGGCATCTGAACGTATTTATGATCATGTGAGCTGCGGTATTAATTAATTTACTACTTTATACGTATGGCTGCTTAATTAAGTTGTGAAATTAATCATTCGAATGATCTCCCGGTCGTGTTTTATTATGGAATGGTAGACACTTTGTTATTCCTCTCACAGACAGTAAATTCGAATATCAGCTCCGTTGTATGGATCAGAACACTGGACTTTGAGGAAAGGCAAAATAGAAGCGAGAGTAGTTCGATACCGTCTTCATGAAAAGTAATTAGAGTATAGATGTTAGAAACAAAATGAAAGTAGTTTGTTTTACTGCAAGAGAAAAGACGATACCAAGTATGATGGCCGAAGGATGTTATAAGGATAGAAAAGTTATACATTCCAAGAACTCTTTTATGAATATTGTCCAACAAATAAAAAATAAATCCGAGTCGATGGATATACCAGTTTTAACACTTCTGTAGTTATACTAGCCAATGTAAATAACACTGTCATTACCCAAGATTCTTTTAAGTTAGTAGTACTAAAATAGTTTGATTGCTTCTTTATTATATCACTAAACTCTTTGAAATACATATATGTTGTATTAGCGTAAAATCATCCTTAAAGTACGTCGCAAGCAATATTAACAATATCAGAACATCGCCTCCGATTTAGGATACAAATGACCCTGAAGATGGAGGATTTGCGTTAGGGTTAGTAACTGTCTCTTAAGTCTGGACAGTGTCACAACCCCGAAGACGACAGTCGACATTCCCACCTTACTGTGCCGCAATAAATATAAAATGCAGGTTATAGCAAGCCAGGAAAGGTACGCACGGTGTAACATTTCTGGTGTGTCTGGAATTTCCCCACTTGGGATTTCACGCGAGGGAACTCCTAGGGTTTGGATTTACCAAACCATTCATTTCTGGGCAGAGTTACGCTTGTTGGTCTCCGTGAAAGGCGCCGTTGTTTTTTTAAGATGTGTGGGCTGATGTTATAGTAACATCTCCCAAGTATCAGACTTCGTGCAATCGCGTTTAGCAGCCTTCGGATTGTTACATGCGTAAAAGCGGTGCTAATAGGCATATTTTTCAACTTTTATTTGCGAACGTGCTTAAAACTAGATAATGAGACGTCATGGCTTTTCTTTCATTTACTACTGTGGTTCCGCGTTGTGATAAGGCTTTCAAATTACAAATTAATTGCTTTTTGCGTTGGACTGTATATTGTTTGTGGGGGTAATTGATCCAAAATTCCGAAAGAACGAATGTGTGAAATGTGATTCAACAAATCTTCGCTTCTCTCAGCTGTTGAGTCTGACCAACTTAGAACAATTTGTGGGACTTAATCGTTCAATTATACCCTGTGTACTTAATACTGTTTTTTCTACACTTCATCATGTATAAAAGCAATGATGTAAATATATACAAATAAGCAACTATATAATTAATTTAAATTCAAAACTTCAACTTCCGTGTTAACATTTAAATTGTCTGAATACGAGTTAACAAGGAGCTGGGATAAATTAACCAATGCAGTCGCTGAGCTACAGACTGAAAGATCGGGATTCGATTCTCTTTAGTGCAATATTTTCTCTTCGCCGGAACTGCCAGACGGTATCTAGATCCCATCCAGTTTTCTATCCAATGGGTACAGGATTTTTTCAGGTAGGTAAAGCGGCCGTAGCGTGAACTTGGTGTGCCGAGGATAGGAATGCGTGGATTTTTCTCCATTCCCCCACAATTCGGCACATTTCGAGTTTTAGTTGATTTATGAATACAGGTTTATATTCAGCCGAGAATACGTGTTCCGGGGCAGAAGGGCTGTGATAACTGTGACTATTAAGGACATTTCTTGATTATCTGAACGACTGTCAGCCTCTTAAAAAGGAATGTGCTGCATGGAGTTAGTTTAGTTAATTTCTCGCCATATTATAGTTCCCGAAGTTACTAACTTAAATCGCAGTGGTGGGAAGTCAAGTAATAGATAGACAGACTCCTTGCACTCAAGCACTGCCACTACAAACTCTTCAGCGCATTAAAAATTTAATTTTCTTGCTCAGTGCTTCACGCTTCGTATAATATTAATACGCATATGAAACTCGTTACACTACTTAGTTTCTGCTTCGCAACTTATACACAGAACATAAATGGAAAGCCGTTTCTTTTCCGCCGTCTTTCTTCTTTTTCCCCTTTCTTCTTTCTCCAGTAAGAGAAGGAAGAGATTAGTAGGGAAGTTTCAGTGTATATTTTATGTACTCGAAACTCAACCCATGCATGATATCCGATTTTAATGAAATTCTTGTGTACTTGGGTATGTTAAAAGATGCTGCATTTAAATGTTTTAAAGATACATAAAATATAATTCATAAAAGTTTCTGTTAGGTGCATATCCAGATAAAACAAAATATTCTCATGTAACATCCATTTAGTTCAATTAATCGAAAACTGTTAATCTTCTGCCAAGCAAGTATTAGACAATGTAAAGCAGACGGATTACAAAACCTCAGTCTTATGTTTTAACCTACGATTTGCGTCAATTTTGTTCCTTTTTTTTATTTAACGTCACGATGGACGTCGCATTATTTACAGTGCGTCGGATAAAATGAAGTCTAAGGGTAAATTGAGGGCTAGAAGGGGAGTTGGCTCATTTTAAGGGAGATAACCCAGACTGGATCTTAGAGAAGGGTTTTTTGGCAGATGGAGACTCAATTTGCCACTGGGGTGTGGTCCAGTTTTTGTCGCGCGAACAAATCATTAGAAAAGAGTTGATGAGTTACTCCAGTTTGTTAAAACTGGACTATAAAGTGTCATTAGGCCTAAACTGTTGTGTACCTGACCTAACCTATCGTAACCTAACCGGAACTGACGAGTATGTAGGTAGCAGGAGGCTATGCACCAGTTGGAGTACGGAAGTAACTCAGGTATGTTCATTCCGGTACCCTGTCGGACCATAGATTTTTGAAAACTAATGCTCGTAAAACCCAATTTGTATTCTTCGATTTCAAGGTATTCTTTTACGATTTGGAGATGGGTCAACTACAAAAGTGTCTGGACCGACATTCGAGCCTGTAATCTCCGAAATATGAAGCAGTCTTAACTAGTATGGCATGCCGTTCATTCCGCTTTGGCTCGTGTTAGTGAACTATTCGCATGTTTGTTTCACTTCGTTAAAGTTAATAACGCTCTGAATGTCTACCTTGAGTGGTTAGGAACTGCTCTTCGTATTCGGAAAGCCAAATTTCAACCGGAAGCCACCTACCAGACTGAGGTTTCTTGTGGTTTTCTACAGTCCTTCCAGGCAGATACGAATTTTGTATTCTGTCTTCTAACATGCCAAGACTGCTGTCTATCAAATCCTTGCCGATTCATCATTCGTTGAGTCATTAACGTTTAACGTTATATAACCGAGATAATTAAGATTACGTAGTTAAAGAAACAGTCAATTTCCCAATTAAAATCAATTACAGAATTTGCTTTTATAATACCTGTCTTAATTTGTTTCGGATTTGGATGTCTTATAATGCAAGAAGAATTTTTTTCAAATAATTCAAAAATACTGGAATTGTAAATAAAAGACTTACAGCTTTAAAGTGTATAAAAAAATAAGAAAGTAATTATTTTTTACGTGGTGTGACAGCTAATTTACTTTCAACCAAGAGCAAACACAAGTAGAGCTGGTATTCAAATTTTCTGGAAATTGGGTTACATTTTTAAAACCTGATGAGAATTTTACGTTACTTAACGAATGTCAGGAAAATAACAACTAGAACAAAAAAACAAATAAAATTCGTACGTTAATATCCGTTCCCTAACGTCATTAAGACAATTTGGAGATTTTATATCCCTATAGAAAGAACAGGAGAAAAGAATATCCGTGAAGTGGAATATAATTTACATTCCATTAGTCCGCTTTGGAAAATGAACAGTTCCATGCTACAGAGTCTTTCTTGAGATCTGCATAGACCTAGCTGCTAAAGAATTTCTTGACATTCATTACCGTGTTGACAAAAGCCCACCACCGGATTCCATCCTGAACCACTTGAATTTAAACTCTTATGCCCCATTTCCCTAAGGTTTACTACAGTCTTGTGGTTGTTATAATTTCTTCCACGTGTCTTAAGAGAGTGCGTATCGAAACAGACTAGTGCCCCTTTCTTAATGTTTTTACCTGTTCAAATACTATCATTAAATAATCTAAGAATCGATTATTGTTGCCGTGGTGATGAACATGATACGGCCTATATGATCTGAACACCTGTTTGCGTTTTTTGTGTAGCCCGAAAATTTCAACGCAGAGAAATATTTAAATTGGGTCGATTATAATGTTTCTTCTATACCCTTAACATTTATTAATGTTATTTTACGTCACACTTTCAACTGCAACTATTTTACGTCTAATAAACTGGGAATGTGATAATGTTTGAGTTTATAAGGAAATACAAGCTTTCGTGGCTTATCGCCATAAATATAGAAAGATATGAACACGGGATCTCAGAATAGGCGATTACTCGAATGCGGCTGGAAAAGTAAACTTTCGCACACTTAAGTCTTGAGTAGTACCACCACATGCATTTGTCTGGTACTTATACACCTCGGATCATCCAGGTAGAGGGAAGCATTGTCTGTTACAGTGAAGAAGCCGATCATGGAATTTAGAAAAGCGCGTTGCTAAGTGGTAAAAACCAAGTTATTTGATTACCACGTTCAACAATTCTATTCTAAATTCTCCGTTACTAAAAATGTTATGTATCTTTGGAGAAAACCTACATACGCTGGCGTGAGACCATAACAGGCTTCTGAGCCTAAGACGAGGAATCTAATGGGAATGACAAATCAGCCGATTTGTATGAATAAAAACTTTTACACGGTGGAGTTTCCAACTGGCGTAATTTTGTACATGAAATCCGTCTTTTGCAGAACGTTGCTGTCGAGTGAGATAGTTTTTATACTCGAAAACTGAATGAAGTTAAAATTGTGGGTTTGTTTAAATGTGTTTCTGCTTATATATCTAGAAGGGATGAACCAGTTTGTACCAAACTTAGCATGCTTATTCCCTTCGACCAGAAAGAGAACATATAAAAAAATCAAAGCTCCAGAAAAGTATCCTGAGGTTGAGTCCCGGTGAGGGCTGTTCGTCTAGCTCAGAAACTAAACATGACAAAAGAAAGCTTTCGAGACCAAAGTTGCTTCTTTCGGCGATGAGATAACAGGGACTAAAGTCACAATCCTGGAAAGTCATGGGTTTAATTCTCGGCGAAGATGTTGGATTTTACGGGTAATTATTTCCTATAATATTCAACAGTACGTATCGAATAATCAGGCCTGTGATAAACTTTAGGGCAATAAATATTCGTAATAAATGTAAGCATTTATCTAATTTCCACACAGTAACATGGAGACAGTTTACAATTAAAAGAATGAACATACGGCAAGGTCCTAAACTTTGCATGGGTTTCTCTTGGCTTTCGCCTTCATTAAAATGTGATATCATGAATTAGGGCCACATAGCTGGCTTCCAGGTTGTGTACTGCATCGACAATTAGTGCATCAGGACCCATTTACTCTGTGGTGACGTGTTTTGAGAGAGCAACACAATTTCCACGGCCCATTGTGCACGCTGGAAGCAGCTGAGAGTACGGTGCGTACTTCGTGCTATCCATTAAGCACCGATCGATAGCGAATTAATGTAAACAAATGTCGAACTTCGGGGTTGGAAACGAGATGGAACTGAACAACTGCTCGATTTAAAGTGCACATATTTTGTCATCTTGTTAACTGTCATAATTTCACTGTAACTAATCAGTCAAGCTACCGTAATCAAATATAGATAATGTGTGTTGGATTTACCTTCCCGTTTTGACGGATTTATATATGCCTGCCCTTCTGTGTTCTACGTTTCGTGCCTTATAAACGTAACCTTTTATTTTTGAAACTTTTGTTCTACTTTCAGAAAATTAGTGTGTGAATTAAATATCTTTCTGCAACTGAAGTTTTCGAGATTTTATTCATTTTCGGCTAAAGTTATGTACAGAGGTTTGACCTTCGCCTTACATTTTGGCTTTACCTGGTTCGAATTGTATCCGGGGTAAAGGATATTCCGTCTGGAAATTATTCCTGGCATTTGCTGATAGATGATATAAATTTTAATAGGTCACGGCGACACCCTCGCCAGTCCTTTCTATTTCAACAAACTTAATTTCACAGTCATCTCATTCGGCACTTAATATTCTTTACAACAATTTCCTGCCCTCCAGTCTCTGCGATTTTTCATAACTGCGTTATGTCTGTGATTAGACACAACTATATAACTGAAGATTTCTGTCTTCTGGGTTGTTGCGTTGTGTAGTCTGGTCGCCCTGATGACAGAGGCAGTGTGACCTCTGAAACGTTGGTTAACATCGACCAGAGTACACAGCGCAACAACCCAGAAGACAGAAATCTTCATACTCACCGCTGTGAAAACCTCAAATCTTACAACTATATAACTCTCTAAATTTTTTAAAAGGCATAACATAACTTGTGAAACTAAGAACTGATTCTGGTGTAATATATAATAGTGTTACTAGAAACTGTATGAGGCGGGATAGCTCAGTCAGTATAGTAACTAGCTACGGGCTGGACGACCGGGGTTCGATCCCCGACGGGGGCAAAGGATTTTTCCTCTAGCCTCTGCGTGCAGACCGGCTCTGGGGCCCACCCAGCCTCCTCTACAATGGGTACCGGGGTCTTTTCCCGGGGGTAAAGCCGGCCGGGGCGTGATGCTGACCACTCAACCCCATCTAGTGCTGAGGTCAAGGAAGAGAGGAGCTATACCTCCACTCACCCCAAACGCCTACATGGCGTATAGTGGGACAAACTTTACTTTTTACTTTACTAGAAACTGTAAGCCTGTTATAACTTATGCATTTGGAACAAGGACGTTAAATAACTTATGAATTAATTAAAAATACCGTGAATCTGCTCTGTACGGAAATTTCTGCACAATATCTACTATTTCAATGTCACGTCTTTTGTTGGGGTTGCATTCTTCTACCGATTAAAGTGGCTGCTGAATTTAGAAGGCTTATGTTTTTTGGCCGAGAAATACCGCAGTTGCGTGTTAAAGTCCTAGTCAGTTCATATATTCCTTTATGCGTTCTTATCGTCGTCTGTTATGCTCATAGTCATATCGTATTTCTCTATTTAGGGTTCTGCCGTTTGGTCTAGAATCCCATGCAGGTATAGATTTTGTTGCTTAAAATCTTCTTAAGAAAAGTTGCGGTTCGGCAGTTGGAATTCCTGTTTCATATTCGATAAACCTGGGTTCGATTTCTTCTCAAGTGCGAAATATTCTAATATATTTCGTTATTTTCTTCAGTCTCTGAGGCAAACCTTACCCTACCATAACCTGGAAACAGTTTCAAAATTCTGAGTTAACTCTGTTAAATCGAGGGGAAAAGTCTCTGAGAATACGTAATGCATTGCTGTGATCCAAATATGTCCAAATCAAATAGAACAAGTCTTAGCAGCGAAGGACACGTATAACCATAAACCAGCCCTCTTGTTAGATGTGGGATTTTAAACACTTTTACAATTTCAATACTGCTGCTGAAAACAAATTATACTAGCATGGCCGACTCTGCTATAAGCGTCAAAGTGTGATTTGTTCTATAAATCGGCTCCCAGATTATTCAGTCAGTGCTCCATCTAACTATATTGCATACGTTCGTTTGTGTGTATGCATGGCTGGCCTAATATCCCTGTCCTGATAGTCTGTACCCCCCCCCCCCCATTTACTCCCTACAAAACACAATTCATTCTGTCTGTTGGATTCATGGCTGTCGACTTTGTACGGCAATACATGTAAGTTACATAACTATGTCGGTGGCAAAATTAGCATCCCGTGTTAACTGATTATTCAAGTGAATATTTAATAGCTATAACAGAGTTCATTGGATTATGTGAATTAGACGGAATTAATCTCTTTGACTTTCTGCCCCCACCACCCCCCAACCTACTGCACAACCTGTCATTCCTTTTTTTCACATTTATGCCCAAACTCCTGTTCGCTACGCGTAGGTATTCTGAGTGGTCTCTTCCCTCCATCATTTTCAGCCAAAATTATATACCGATTTCTTATCTGCCCTATGCGCGCTACTTGTCCCGCCAATCTTGTGTTCATGACGAGAAATAAATAATGTCCTAATCTTGATAGCTGTTATTTGAGATGTGTAAATTTAAAAGAAACGTCCTTGCTTTATCTTTAAAAAATCCTCTGTCTTATTTAACCACGTAGACCAATGTAGATGAGAAGATAATATTAAAATGGATCTTAGGTAAATAGTGTTGTAGGGTGTGGGCTGAATTCATCTTGTCCAGTGCGAGGGTCTGTGGTGGGCTCTTGTGTACATGATATTGAACCTTCGAGTTAAATAAAAGGCTTAGAAAGGACTCTGCTCTATGCATTTAGGTAGTTAATTAGTTTAAGTAGGATTTGAGGTTTTCACGGCGGTGAGGCTGAAGGCGTCTGTCTTCAGGTTTTTAGTTTGTTCCTCGTCGCATGATAACATTTAGGTCCTTGAATCGTGTAATGTACAGTGTTTTCCAAGCAGATGTACACACATTCACTGAATGAAATAGTCATTTTAGTAAACTAAACCATTACATACGTTCAGAATGGCCACCGTTAGCTTCGTCGCGTAGTTGATAGCGGTGAGAGGGAGTCCTGTAGGGAGTCTATAAACGTTCAGCTTCATTGGCGTGTATTTTCTGTGCTTTCGGTTGCTATAATCTTGGATTATCTGAACTGATGTCCTCTTTCTGTGTTACTCTCACTGTCAACATTCTTCATGTCTTTAATATAAAAATATACTCTCCGAAACCACAATTTTTCCACTGTACTCCAAAGTATGACTTGTGGTTTTCCAACTCTAGTAATGGCGTCTACTATCTATAAGATATACTAAACTCCTTGGCCTACTGATTAGGCCGTACTTTACCAAGAGAGACCCGAACTTGGCACGCTGGATCTCGTAAAGGCTAGTTTACGACTGAATTTCTCATCGCTACGTTGGGCTACCCCATGCTAATGCCACATACACGAGCCCCAAAAGTCTTTTTTTCCATGACATGGTTTTAAACAGAGAGACCGCACTCCGTCTCACAAAGTCATAAAATGCCGAAGTTGAAAAGGATGACATTTAGCGTATGGGAGAAGCGTAGCGAAGGGCCTCGGTTAGATTGTCATATGACTAATTTAGTACAATTACAGAAATTACAGTCTTCGTGGTCCATGCGAATAAAATTTCCACGCGTGTCAATGTTACGCCATGACTGTCGACTGCACTGGCCTCACTCAAATGCGCCACTTCTCTTCGCCACGACATATTGTGTAAATGACACATTTCCTTTGCCCCATTTAGAGCGGCTGACACAATATAAGCGCTTCACGGAATGCTGTTTGTTTACGCTTGACGAACGCGACAATGGAAGTTTTTGGCAGTTCGGAAAATCCGCTTTTGCTTCGAGGACGGAGTGAACTAAGTTCAGTAACTGGTGCATAAGGAGCATCAAATAAATGTGTGATATGGAAGTCGTTCCAATTTGCCGATTTGTTCATCTGTGTCAAAATATATTTCATCTCCGAAACTTCGATTTGAATTTTCATGTCAAGGTTCTTGGCATGATGATTGTCTCGGTCCCTGTCGGTCTAATACAGTAATTCCCATAAATCTTAAAAATGATGTTAACCTTTTTTCTAAAAAGTGAATTATTGTACTGAAAATTTATATACATGCCACAAAATACAGGCTTTATTATAATATGAAACTTATATTTTAAAAAATTACGATGTCGTAGTCTTGCCTATTTAATTACGTACAATGAGAAACATTGTATTATTGCAAGTTGAATATCTTGTTAAACGTTGTCTATTCTAAATCTGTGCTAAAGCAAGTGTCAGGATTACTTATGTAAACTAGCAAATAATGCGTTTTAATTGACGCGCCATTTTGCTTAGGGTAAAATGTATCTAGGAGACTGTTGACAAGTTGACAGTTTAATTTCTATTAAATTTTTCCCACATAAAAATATTACCTTGGCTCACTTCTCCGCAGGTGCTTTCAATAAATTATTTTTCCGTGAACTCTACGTAAGTTGTAAAATACGTGCTGCAGAACTGCATGAAAATTTATAAAAACTTCATAACAAATTACACCCACACTTAGTTTTCATATTCATGGATAATAATTTGCGGGGGTCAAATTAAGGATAATTAGAATTTACGGGTAATGTGCCAGGGAACCGCTCAAGCCGGTCTTCAGAATAGAATTTGTGATAGACGTAGACAGAATTTTCGTGACAGAAGAATATACCTAAGGGGTCTACTAGTTGTGGCGCGTAATAGAGAAACCCTGCAACCTGCCAAGTCCGCCGACATTCGTCCAGTAGAAACCACAAATAACAAGCTGTTCTGTCAGTGGCACTGTAATTTTGACAAGTTCTTTTTATCCCCTCTGTAACGTGCAGTCTGACCACCTGTTAGCGAAAAAAAGAAAATAAGATATGACGATAAATCCACAGACTAATAAAAAAAATTCTACTTTTAAATTTCGTGTTTCTTTCAACACATCATTTGGAACGTGAAATCTAATTTTGCGAATATTTTCGTGTTGACATGTATACAAATCAACTCTGTGATTCAAACGAAAATAAAAAATTTATAGTTCCCTATATTTGCATAGGTGTAATTTTAATGTTTCCATTCAGTAATGCGAATTATTAAAATCACACTAAATGTACCAGCGTATCTATTTTCTCTTATTTCTTACGTGATTCGTAGGCATTTTCAATGTCATTGTAAGTTTAAAATACCATGTGTTATTTTAACATGTGCCTACATTAATAGAATCATACAAATATAAAATATTAATGTCATATGAGAACCCAAACTAGACCCTCAAGGATGTAATCCACAAAGACTTAAGCCATTTCAGTAAAGTCTGACTTCAAGTATTGTTCACGCTTTAGTTTTAGAGAACTCTTATAGGATCGTCGCTTCTTTCTTGGGAACCGGCAATCCGCTTGACGCTGGGTGAAAATATTGTAACAAAACGAAAATCGAGGTCATTATTGAAATACATTGTTGCAACTGTGGAAACCGAGATCATTATTGTGGAACATTTTCACAACAGTGAGATCAGGTGTTATTTTTGGCTAACAACAATGACCTAGGTTCACATTATCGCAATAGTTGCATTAGATACCATTTTTTTTTGCTGTTTTTTTAAAATAAGAGTTATCTAAGTCCATACTTCCTTTGAACAGTGGTTTTCAGCGAAGAAACTTGGCGACCATGTTGTAAGTCGTCGGTATGTGACTCAATAATTCAAATCTGTCCTTTAGCACCTGAACAGATCGCACTGTCTTCTGCGCATGCGCGTCAGTAACCTATTCTACCTAACCCAACCTAACCCATCACAACCAAATTTCGCTAAATCTGGCCTTTAGCAGCTGAACAAGGCGAATTTTATTCTGCGCATGCGCTTAATTTCTCCCAGGCTTCATTTCGGCTTCGAATCTTTTCTGTGATAGTCATACTGCAGGGGCGGCAGCCCTGACGACTAGATTCACCACTCTGAAATTATGACGTCATGTCAGAGTGTCATGATGCCAAGCCAAATGTATGATTAATGTAGCCAATTAGCTCAATGAATCAACAGCCTCGCCAACATTCGACTACACGTCATTTCCCTACATATCTTTGTCATGTCGCTCGATTCACCCTGAGGAAGAGCTTCACTGAGGCACTTAGGGGCCCAGTTGGCAGATGAAATATCAAGAAGAACTGAATCATTTAGACCGCACATACGCTTCGATCTTGAGTTTAAATTCCGCTCCGTCCATTATTGTTTCTCTACGTTGAGTCACATCGCAGAGGTCTTGCTGCGGTCTGCGGGCATGTCGTCCAACACAGGCAAATGAATCGGCTAGCAGAAGAAGTGCCCATAGCAATGTTTTCAAAAATCTCTAGAAGACAAAACACTGTCCCTCACCAGAATTTTATTGTGTATCGTAATATGTTCTTTAAGTTTAAAATTTTGTTATGACAATAACAGTAATATGAATATAAGAAACATAAATTAGAAAGTTAACGCCCCTCTGACGATTAAGGATTCGCGCTGTAGACAGGATTATATCAGTGCTGTGTTTGGAGACACTAATTATATGCAGGAAAAGATGTAAAAACTGAATATAATAGATACAAAGGCGTTGCCAAGTTTAGGGTAAAGAGCGAAGGGGAAGGTGGGGTCTCTCGATGGAAGACTGTGAAGCTAATACAGGAAGCAGGCTTGTTTTATTCGTGTGACATATGATATGAATTGTGTTTTATGAATTGCACTCGGTTCTTGTTTTTAGAGCATTCATTGTTCGGTGTAATTATTTCCCCGCTTTTACGGTCAGTAAACAGGAAACTATACTAAATCAGAACATTTCGGTGATCAAACAGCTAACACACTATGTACGTACGTAATATATTTAATTACGCGTTTACTGCAAATGTAGCAAAATATGTCCGACAATTTAGAAGAGTTTCTGACACGTCACATTTTCGAAATAGTTCAGTATTGTAACGTCAGCTGTCATTGCTAATGTAAATTAATTAAATAGTGCCTCCAATATTGGTAGACAGGTAGCAGCAGCTGCTAGTTCATAGGCCGCTTCACAATACGGAATGAAGTTTAATTATGGTTAATCTACTGGTAATTATATAAGGAATGTCCACGTATATCCGTGGTTTTATCATAATTCTATCTGTGTCCATTAGTTCTAAGCGACAATGTATCATTTTACGCCCGCGCTTAAGTTACATTATTGATATGCATATGTCTCTCCTTACCTGCAACTTAAAACATGCATTAAAATTTTGAATTTCAATAATAATATTTAATTTCAAATGTAAAAGCGTCAAACCAAATATGTTATAAAGTTAAGTCACTAGCTTCATTAATACAGAAGGGCGCAACTGATGCAAGCACTTTACTTATTTTTAAATTATTCTTGTCTAAGTTCATGTGTAATTTATTCACGTTAAATAAATTAATGTAATTTTTTTTCTGTTACGTGATTTTAAGTAATACACAATTGTTTCTGTCAACATAGCTAGTTTCGTACATACTTTAACAGCTGCACCATTGTTACGCTACAAATGTCATATTCAGCAGTTAAATTCCACAAATGTATATTTAGTGTTTGTTTTACACATGTTGGTTTACCTCGTTTAAATTTTATAAATGGATCAATTTTGGTTGCTACAGTAATAATTACAAGCCTAAGTTATTTACAGATTAGTTGTGATGTTGAAAACTGTGTAATTGTTCTAAACATAATTTATGTTGTATATACAGTACTTCTAATTCAATATATTTATTTCAATTCTAATTATCATTATTTCCAAATGGGAAAAGGTAGATAAATACATCGCTATATTGACCTATAAGTATGTGGAATTCAAATAGTGTACGTAACATTACTACATGATTAAATTTGTCTACTCATTTCCTGAGTTTACTTTGGTAGTAAATATGTTGAAACATTCAATTGAAGTTGTTTTATAGCAATGAACTCTGATCATAGCTAGATATTTTATTGTATACAATGTCAAATTGAGTATTTCAATTAATTGTCTAGTATTTGAACATTGTAGCTGTGAATATGAAATTCTCTAGTAGACAAATAAATTCGGATAAGATTGATTACAATGTGCAGCAGTGTTTTAAACAAAATACTAATCCCTATCTCTAATACTACTATTGTTCGTAAAGCCTGATAAAACTGGAATTAATATAGTAGTTCATAAAAATAAAATACGTGGCGTGTTTCTATACAATAACTTTGCTATTCTGGTTCTAATGGGTTTTAGGGCATAACTTTAGTTTATCCGTGATAATATTTCGGGAAAGAGCTTGTAGTCATGGCGTGGACGTAGCTTGAATTACGAACTACGATTTAACTACTATGAATTTTTTTCGGGCACTGAGGACGAAAATGGTTCTCGAAACGTTGGTGTTTTCCTCATTAAACCACCTGACACAGCTAGTAGCCCGAGAATAATTCATTATACTTAGTCGCCGTGAAAACTTCAGGTCATACAATTTTTAAAATGTTTCTTTTACTTTAAAAAACAGAGGGTCAATAAAGTCAAAAATAAATAAAGTAGCAATATAATATTATCGCCAAAGACATTCATAGAATAATTATGGTTCCATAATATCATGGCAATGATTATAATAATTTATGCTTAACAGGCGCATAACCAAAAAATTTTCCAATTAATTTAATATTTCTTAACTCTTTTTATAAATTCCGTGAATTTTGTTTGTGTAAAGCAGGAATACGTGTTAGACCAGCCTGACAATATTTAATGGACATTTCAAATACTAAATTTCATATAAATCTGTTTAGCAGCTTTTGAGATGATGCCGGGTTGAACAGATGCGATCTCCGCGTCATGCGACTATTTTATGCACTTCGTGTAAAGAACGCATAGCTATCTAACGCACACCTTAACTTTATATCGTAAGGATATAACAAGGCAGTGTAGCTGAAGAATATGCCATTAAGTTGAATGGCATTCTTCAGACGGTCGATCTCTAAAAAAGGTGCCCCATAAAACAGGCACCTGCGGTTTTATGGTGCTAATAATAGTTATGGACACCCAAATAGTCTTTAATATTGCACACTCAAGGACCGTATCGTATGGAGAGGGACGTATATATATAAGAAGGTGTGTCAAAGATGTGGATCAAATAAGAAGCGTAATCTAAGACTCGGGCCAGCTTCTGGCGAGTGTACAAAAAGCCAGTTCTCAGTCAACGAAGTGTTTGGAAAACAACTGCCTGAAGTATTTACTTATGTACATACGTATTTACATATTCAAGGCTCATATTTGTTCTCGGGGTTTGTAAATTGAGTTTAAAAATACAGCTTCTTGACACGTAAAAATTTCTGACACTCGTGCAGTATTGTTAAGGGACAATTTCGTGTATCAAAGATGTTTTAAGTAAGAACTAATTATTATTATTATTATTATTCAAGTACAATTCAGTTTTAAAAACCAAGTGAAATACGGGTACTTTAGCTATAATATTTGTATTCCTACCACCTTCTGTAATCATACTAAATGGTATCTTATAAGTTCAAGATCATGTTCTCTTTTCATTTAAGGGCAGTAAATATTTATGACGGTTATCACCAATTCATCAGACAAATGCTTCAACAAATATGTGTTGTACATTCAGCATTAATGCGTTAACATTCAATTCTAATTCTTGTTATTATGTACATGGCCGGCCTAGTTACCTGGTACTCAAAATATTAATACGGTTGATGAAGGCTCTGAATCGTAAATGTACTTCGACTTGAGCTGTCGATAAGATTGAGGGAAACAGCTGAAGCATGAATAATTATGACGATGTCAGTGCAAGGCAGTTGAATGACAAGTTCAATTATACACGCTCTCTGAAGATGTTCGTAAGTCACTCATATCTTTTAGTTGACACGTCTCATGAACCACGGACAGAAGGAAGTAGAGAGTAAGATTACAGACGCGTGTCATCGATTTGTAAGATACCGCGCCGTTTGCAGCGTAAAGCTACCGAACAGAATATGTAAGAGTTTAGCTGCTGTTTCGGAGGTAAACGTCTAAACCCTTGGTCGGGTTACGGGCTTTGACTTGTGTTTGCATGCAACAGAGTTATTCTTGACAAGCTAACAGTTGCTTAGGTATTCAATTCATTTTACGGAGCCGGACGGTTTGTTGCCATGTTCACAAGAGCCAGTCCTGGTTCATATCCCGGGCTAAATTAATCAAACCCACACCGTCACATTCTGTTCATTTAAAATACATTTTAATATTAAAATCCCATTTACACCTAAATCTTCCAACCTGTTTATTCCCTTCAGGGCTTCCAGTAAAAATTTTGTCTGCAGTACTCATCTCTTTAAAGCATGCTACTTACCTCTTCAAAATGCTACGAAATTTTACCTCCACTCCTCCTGTATGCATTGAAAGTTTGATCATTAGACAGTGGGGAATTTTAAATTTAGAATTACACCCCGTTGTGTATTAAAGGTACTGAAATGTACACAAATAATTTTCTATTCGGCTTTACATTTGCGATCTACTATATGTTTCAACCTAACCAAGTCGTCTTCAGAAATAGACATAAATGCGAATTGCTTCTTACGTAGATGTGTATATGCATATACATTGAAGTGAGTTAACCGACTGTAGGATGCACGCGTAATTCTTGCAGGAATTTTCAAAAAATTGCACTGTAAATTACGAAGGTGCAGTACAACTTATGTAGATCTTTTAATACTTTATTTTAAAGGGCAAATATTAAGAAACTAAAAATTATAGTGTATGTAACAAACGTGTTCCGAGTTCCGCAAATGACTAATTTTAAAATTTAAGTTAAACATGATTATTAAATTAGATATTAAGCTCATTGGGTTTATATTTCCAAGAACACTGTGTGGCACATATACGTGTACCAGTAGCTAATATGTGTATCACACCTTTTGTGAACGGTCCATATGTACAATGCCATATTATTGGGTCAGTGTTACATGAAATTGGTATTTGTAAATAACTGTACTTGTTGCTGCAGAATATTAAAACTCTACAAACTGTAAACACGAAGTGGCTGTTTATCTACTTTCCATCATGGTAGTAGAAATTGCAGCGTTTTAGTGAAAAGTGTCTTCGCCCTGAAAACTTAGAAATTAAAATAACATATCGCACTGGAAACAAGTTCACGTCGTCTAAGCGTCAATTATTTTTAATGGCGGGCTTCTGTAGCAAAGCTTTCAAAAGGAAGATTTGTTACCCATCAAAAAGAACACCACACAGAATTAATTTGAAGGCTCTGTAATTATATTTGTTTAAAAGCTGGCGTATGTTTGTGTATGCAGGATGGAATCTCTCCATTTAGAAAATTGCATCACTTAAAATCCTACCATCGTTCTTCAATTCTTATGGGAAAACTAAATTTAAGCTGCGAAAATTTAAGTATCCTTACTCTTATGCTATTTTTTAATCATTATCAACAGTTACCATTTTGTTTTTTTAAAAAAAATCCCATCGAGAATATAACTAGCAGTATTATGGTCAGTAGCTAAAGGAAAATTTCCTCGTGGAGTTTTAATATGAAACGTTTAGAAAATTTGTTATAGAGGAATACTCTTGAAAACACAGAGAATAAATACTTCCTGCAGGGTAATTCTGAACAGAGAGCTTGGCAACACTGTGCACTAAAATGAAATAAAAACTACCTTCGTTTTCACAGTAAAAATTATACAAGGGGATGGTGTGAGATTTATACAGAAAATCGTTGAATGTGTAGGATTGTACCACTTGTATCCTGTAGATGGAGGCAGTATGTTTGTCAGAAACGTCGGAAAAATTTTCCTCTTGTATGCGTCGTCGAAACACAGTAGAAAGTAAATGATCATACTATAAATGTTCAGAATAATATTTCGATCGTTGTACAAGCATTGAGAGAAATGGTACAGCTTAGCTGGGAATGAAGAAACGATTTTAAGGAAGGAATGTGTTTAATACTTGCCGGTACTGTTAACATTTTGGCAGTGAGTAAATGGAGTGAACAATTTTATGCAATAAATATGATTTAGCATATAATAAAATATTAAATTGTAACTTAATTGTATAATTTGTTTAAAATATATTACAAAATACCTATGCAAAATTTTATGTAAGTGCAAGCACAGTTTTGGTATGTTATAACTGCAAGTCTGAGGTATAAGGAGGGAGGCCTTTAGATATGTATGTTCGTATATTAGTACGAGACTCGTATCCAGGGAAGTAAATGTACAAGAGTTGTTCACGCAATAATTCAGTTGTAGTTGGACACAAACCTACGCTTAAGAGAACATTATGAACCCGTACGAGCAAGGTCCATCTAAGGAAACCGTGTTTCTTGGTCAATTAAGATTTGTATTGATTTTTATAACAATGGAACACGTAATGCAACAAATTACGCCTTGGCACTTTCAACTGAACAATAACGAAAATTTGCGCAATTCTTGCAGATATCACTGGAAACGTAACTGGAAGAGACAAGGGTACTATAATGAAACAAAGACTTTGGCATTGATTCTGTATTTCAGCGGTCAGTACATATTCTTGCTATGCGACTAACCCCTATTTTTAGTTATGACACCCTTATTTTTCTGTTTTTAACAGTCTTCGGTCATAAAGCTTAAGGGCAGAAATGTTTAATGTCATAACCCTCGTTAAAAGAAAAAATACTTAAAACAGCATAAATGAGTTACAGTATTAAAGGCTAGCGCCACCTGTCATCCGAGTACGTGTGATTCTACCTGGAGTTGCTGCAGTTTATACACAGGACACATTAACAAACGAATGTAGCGTAAGCACGTGAAAGTTTTCCCTCTGGAAAATATTCTTTTTTATTTCAGCACGTCTATCATTGTCGTCGCGCGAATGAAATGAAATCGTGTTGGACGCTGTTTCAGTAGATAGCAAAGTAAATTTTGTTTAATCTTTTCCAAAAATGAGCTCTCCTTTCAAAAACAAAGTTAAATATAAATAGGAACACGTTAGTATTCTAGTAAAGTTCTGGATCTTAATCCATGAGTTATGAAAACATTTCTTTCTTGTCTTAAACGACTGTATTGATTGATTGATTGTTTCATTGTTCCTTTATTTAGCGACTTCTTATAAAATGCACTGGTCATGTAACGGTAATAGTTAGGTGCTATGCATTTTGTACCGGAATGTACATTTAAAGAATTCGTTGTGTCCTATCTTGAGGTAGGATACTGTCCCAGCATGTAAGTGCAGCAGCTAACGTAATTCAAAGACGCCTCTACCAGGATGGAATGTTACAGTTCTCGTAGAAATTGGCCTACGTTTCAGAAGCGCTTACTGCCTAAGTTATCATCGACATTATGATGGATGCAGTAGGTCCCTCTAGTCTACCAGACTACAACGGCGCAGCAACCCAGAAGAGTCTTTTCCATACTCGCCGCCGTGAGAAACTGAAATTTCACAGAGTAAACTTAGTCAAAATAAATTTGTATTTTATGGAAAAGGATTAAGGTAAATTCTCTGTAACTCAGACATTTAACATGCCAAGCATGTCTTCATAACAAGAACATTTTTAAGAAAATGGCTCTTAAATCTTAAAATAATATTTATATATTTCTCTTGTATTGATAATGGTGATATAATATATATTATAATATTATATTTTATATAACTCGTAAGTTTACAGTCAGCTTTTGTTTTGGGTTGTTTACCATTATCGACACAGAAAAATCTAAACAAATTATTTTATATAGACCTGATCCACATGTCCTGGCGTTCGTTTTTCTATACAAGAGATTGGAAAGTTTTATATCGTTTTGTATCTGTATTCGATGTTTGTATTTGTCCACAAATTATATATATATACAGGCAAATATTATATTTTGATTCATTATATTGCGAAAGAAAGACTAAATTCAGTTCAAATCGTAAGTAAATTTCTGAATACTCCTTAAGCCTATTAGAAGAGTTTAACATTCAGTCTATACGCGGCACAGTCAGAATTTATACGTAATCATGAGACTTTGTTGCCGGTTTGACTTTCGTAAAGCATCTTGCATACTTCCTCTGCTACTGATGGAGTAAAGAAAATGAACTATGGATAAATCTCGGGAAATGAAAAGCCGTGGGTCGTAGGTTTCTTCCAGAATCGCGTGGACCTTAAAAGCGTTCATTTAAATGCAAACTGCCTGGGTCTATTTCATTTCGGCGCCATGCGTAACACACGGGCCAGCAAAGCGAGTCCCAGCGAAATGAAGTCTTGAAAAATTCAGTGGTTTGAAAGGCTACTGGTCCAGCGATACATCTGACGCCGCCCCGCTCCGCTCCGCACCGCCTCGTTGAGTTGAAATGAGTAGTGCAAATGAAAGGAGAGTCATGCCATGTCTTTGTAAAGTGGATCGGGCGATCCTATTTCTTTAATGCTGTGATCCGGTACTGTTGCTTCAAAGCTAATGGTCGTTCTTATAAACTGTGAAACTGATGATTAAGTTCGCATATATTAGATAAGCTCTCTTTCATTATGCTACTTGATTAACGGCGCACTGTTTTACATAGGCTTGTAAGCTTTGTAGACACTAGCTAATTACTCTTGGAAGTTGGTAATTACATGATCTAATACAGACGCCTATCATTCGCATTTCTGGAACACAGGAAAATTGTGCTTGTAAGTTAAGAATGATTCACTGTGAAGTGTTTGCTTACTGATATCGCAGGTTGCTTGTTTCGTGTTCGTAAATAAATACAATATAGTGTAGCCTATTTTTCGACGGGAATCTTTCTTTTTACACTCAGAATGGGTCTGTAAGACATCAGTCCACCATATTTTAGTTGCCACGGATTGTAATCATTATCGTCATCATCATTAACAATGTCCACAGTCCTGTGTTATGAATACTTATGAGCTGCAGAGAATAATTTATAGCTGTTTAATAATACATTCCATAAAAATATTTTTTGGGAGCTGATGCATATGAAATATCGTCTGACTGAGGTGTTTTGGTGTTAGTCCGACTTTTGTAAAATGTATTGCCTAATTTGTTTACTTCCTCAGTTACCTTCCTAGATTTATCTACGCAATTCTCATTGTGTTTGTTGCTGGAATTTATAATTTTCCTGTCTTCTATGCAATATTTTTGTTGTTGTTTTTCTCAATGCTACCAGTATTATTTAACATATTTGATTACATTCCTTTCCTGTTTTGCATCTGATTTCTGACATTCTCCTTTCTTTCTTTCTTTCTTTCTTTCTTTCTTTCTTCCCTAGTTTCTTATTATTTCTGCGATTATTTAAAAACAATGGCTACGAAATTTAGCAAATCTGTTCGCATGGATGCAGTAGCTTTTGATCGTACAGAAAGAAGAAGTCCTATAAAATCCTTAATAATCGTTTACATTCCAAAAATCAGAACTTTGTCAAGTGAACTTGTATTACTTCATACTTTCCTTTACCGTTTCAATGTATATCTCTTCAACAGCTACAAACCACGAACAGCAAAAGTTAGCCAGAAAGGAAGAACAAAATTCTCGCACAACTCCTTCGCCCTTCTATTCGCCCCAAAAGTCTCCCAAGTAAGAAAAAAGTAACAAGTGTTTTAGAAGATGCTCTCTGCGGGGGTGCCGGCAGTCTGTTCCGGAAAGTATTTACAGTATATAATAGAGTGTATATATATGTATATGTGTATATGTGTTGGTTTGCAAGGATAGAGTTGTAAACTTCCCCCCCCCCTCTCCTCTCACGCGCTGTGTAGCTCTTCAAGTGTACGAAATTGTGTTTGACATCACCCACACAAAGTTGTCGGCTGCTCTGTGTGGTCTCCAAGGAGATGGTAGTTGCGGAGTTTGTGCTGCAAACACCGACCAAAGAGTTTCTCTGTGTTGCATCCAGCAACGTCTTCTTCTGTACACCACTGAAGTGTTTTGTTACTTTGTAAACAGCTTCAGGAGACACATATCTCCTCAACACCTTAGGTACTCAGCCTTCTCCTAGATCAATTTATTACGGCTTCGTAGTTTAATTAACGGTAACGTTATGTAATTAAGTTTAACCATTTAAAGCGCAGTGGTAACTTTATATACCACCCGCTTTAACATTAAATAACACTTCATTTTTTCCATAGAATGTACGAGTGTCTTATGATTCTCAGAATAGACAGTAGTTGCTGAGGTTTGAGGTGGTTGTCACGGTGACGAATATAAATATCATTCTTACTGTGGTGTCTCATCAAGTTGAAGATAGAGGCGGTACATACTTCTGAAACGTCGGTAAATTTCTACCAAACTACACGGCGCAAGTACTCAGAAAATAGCCATCTTTCTCAGTTCTGTTGCATGGCGCCAACAACGCCCTCTTCAGTGTTGTTCTAAAACTTCCTTTTTCCACCATAACATACATAAGAAGCACTGTCTAGTACGCTCACCCTGGATTTTCTTCGAAGATAAGCTTCTTCTCTGTCAGCGTGTTTACGTGTTTCTGTGGCCAAATGCCTTGATTTAAAAGTTTTAAATTTCTCTTCGAAAGCTTCACTAGTCTTCTAATTCTTGTTTATTTTTCATATTACTAGCCATTGCATGTGTTCTCAGCATTCCACCCCGAGGAACCACTTCTACTCGGGATGCTCGCCCATCTAGGTGCCCTTCAGTTGTGTTCCTTCAGGTCATGATACCCTCAATAGCTATTTATTTTATTTTAAGGTACTCGTGCATTCTGCGTAAGAGTTTCACATAATATATAATGTATGACTAGCTACAATAATAGCACACACACACACACATAGTGTTATGAAAATTATACTTTTGTACGATACAGCATTTTTATTGTACGAACAGTTATGTATGTATGTATGTACGTATAATTTTACCATATTTGAACATTCCTGTGACTTGTTCTCGTCATAAAACACACTATATGTAATTTTATAAGTTACATGTAATTGCTTTTTAAATCTCAACACCTGAAGATGGCTATGTTGGTTAAAATATATGTCACAGTCACGTCAAAAATGATTTAGTGATAAAATTTGTTTCGCTGATATATTTTCATCTTAGATCTTGCTTGTTTGAAGGAATGTGGGATTTATCCAAAACCATTGCAGAATAAGCATCAAGTGTGAGGCGTACGAGTTTCATAAAATGCCGAAAAATCTTTTAACCTTTTCTTTAGAAACCTCAACTTCAAACTTTATTGGATTTAAATCACACTTTGTGCAGAAGGTGCTTATTATCAAATTACCCGTTGTGAGCCTCAGAGTACGCAATACGAAAGCTTCTGTTCTTCAAATGGCGTACAACTTTCCACATTTCACTCTCGTTTGTTCATGTCTAACTACAGGAGACTGCAAAGGTTTCACACGTCCAATGATTACTCAAAGGCACTGAAGAATCTGCAAGTTCAAATTTAGTAAGTAGAGACCTGATAAACCTAATTTTCATCTTTGCTGATGAGACAAAGATTCGGAAGAAATTGTTCCAGATGTTTCTGAATATTGATTACTTCAAATGTTATCCATGACAAGTTCACATGTTAGCAAGGATACAAAGTTTTTAATCTTTCAATTAGGAAAATAGTTGTCTATCTCCTCAAGAATTTTTTTTATTAACTACTCGTACTTGAGAAGCATGCAAAAACTGTGTTTTTATGAGTCAAAAACTTCATAATATTGAATTCCGGCCTAACCCAACTATTTCAGTCCACAGTCGTACGCCATTTGCCCCTTTATCTGCCAAGCGGCCTCTGCCAGTCAGCATTTTAAGCTAAACATGTAGCAGGATTTTTTTCATTTCTCCAAACGTGGAATGCCTCGCCGATTTAATACTGTTATTCACAATGACGGTATTAGATAAAACCTAAAAATTGGAAGGAAAAAGGAGCAGCCGGTACGTATTTGATTACTCTGTGCAGGCGATCTGCTAGTCGCTGTCGTTTGTTTAGTAATCTGCTCCTCTATTCTGAAGCGTTCTGGCGTTGGGTTTTTGGACCATGTCAATCGTCTGATGTTATAAAACACACAACGTTTCGAGAACTGGATCTGTCCTCGTTTTCGGGTGTAGTGAAGAGGGTACGTACTCTGTATGGTTCAATTTAAATAAGCCACTCCTAATCATTGGAAAATCTTGGTCCAACAAACCAACCAACAATAAAATAAACTAAGTGATGGTGGTGTCCTGTGCACGCTCAATACAACGTCCCTTTCTATATTACACCATTTTTTTTTACAAACTAAAAGGAAGTGTGCTTGCGCTAAAGGGAATTTTGTCGTGGCTTGATTATCACCAGTTAAATGCCTCATGATTTGAGAGAGCGGGACGTTTCCCTTTTGAATTAAACCCTGGAATTTGCCTTACAGTCGAGGAAACGCACGAAAAACTTATCAGAGTAGCCGAATAGTTAGACGATTCGTTGTGCCGACTTCACCGTCTTTTAAGCGACAGCCTCGCCTGGCCTGCTGAACACTAGACCCTTTGGCTGTCCGTGGATGACCTCGCTCACCCCTTTATCAGCACAAGTGCCTTCCAAGTTGCCGAACTAAGGCGTTTCTCCTATCAGCTAACTTTGAGTCGAAACTCTTAGTCAGTGCTCTGATGTGGTCGGCGATGGATGTAAGTAATCCCGAAATTCTCATGAATTTGACTGCTACTGACGTACCATGGTACTAGTCGCTATGCGAAGACATTTGGATTGTAACACTTAGCAGGTTCCTGACGTGGCGGCAGGCAGATGACCTCCAGATCGGGCATGCGTAATTCATCATAGGACAGACGAGTTGCTTGTAGAGCAACACAAATTTTCTGACGGACAGCCGCTTCTCATATTAAGGAGACCAAACACCTGTCTGACGTGCGCCGACCAGGTAAGCCCGGTGTGAAGGGTCGCCCCAAGATACCGCGCTGTTTCGACCCACTATATCGGCTCTATATTGGGTTTTTCGTGGTTTTCCTCAGTACCTCCAGGCAAATGCCAGTATAGTACCTTAAAAATGAGGGCATTACCGCTTCTTTCCGCATCCATTCCAATTAATTATTTACTATAATTCTCTCATTTGACGCTATATAGCAAAAAAGCGCCGTTAATAAACTGAAAATAAATAAATACACCTGAAGACAAGGACAAGGTCCAGTTCTCTAAACGTTGTGTACTTTAAAACGTCAGACAATTTCCAAAAACCGAACAATTCAAATGGTTTACTCTTGTTTTGTATTCTTGAAGTCCCACGATCGATGGTCGTCTCAGACAGCCGAAAGCATTTGTAGCTGTCCCACTTACCTCCAGGAAACAACAGGAATATTACCTTAAAATATGCAGTAGCCCTTTATTTTCACTTCATCTTTGACAAAGTCATCCTACTTTTCGGCAAAATATAACCTGTGTATTTGGAAAAGCATCGTTACACACCTAACCGAGACATCAATTTAACAAAGAAAAACAAAAAAGTCTATCGAGCAGGAATTTGAACCGCCTGAAACATCAAAAGTGACAAGAAATCCTTTCACAAGCGTGCAGGAATTTCGCAGCCTTGACCCATGTTACGTTATTTCAGGTGTCAGAGGACAGAAAGTAATGCCTGGAATTCCGTGCAAGTTTGATTAAAATGCGTATAAAGCTGAAAGAGATTCTTTTAAAATGCAGTCCGTGTGTGAATCGTCTTTGTGTGCTGAGAGCAAGCGACGAGCTACCCAAGGCATTAGTCTGCCTGTCAGCCTGGTCACACCGAGGCGTTCTTCTCTGTTAGCGGATTGCCACCTCCCCCGCCGGGTTGCTCTGTAAAATTAATGTGTGTAATTATTGTGTGCAATTAACAATGGAACGGTGGCTTGTCCTCGCATTCAGTAGATTTGTTAGATTTGTTTCCTTTATGTTTCCTGTGTATAAATATGGAGACGGGAGAATATTACATAATGAGAATTTTCGTAACTGTACTCGTCACAAAATGTACCTATTATGGAGTGATCTAGTCGAGAATCAAAGTATACTCGGGCTGATAATACGGATATAAGAGACCAGTAATGAGTACAAGATTTTAGTCGGGAAACCTGAAACGAAAAGACAGCTTGGAATAAATGGGAGTAGTTGGAAATAATATTAACGTGGTCATTAAATAAGTATGGTGTGAGGACGTTGAGTGAATTAATCCGACTCGGGTCAGAAACCGATGGTGGCCTTTTCCGAAAAAGGAAACTGTAATGAAACTTCGGTTAAATTAAAGTGCGGGAATTTCTCCACTAGGTAATCGAATATTAGCTCTCGATAAGGGATGTTATCTGTGGAGTTAATTAGCTTGCTGCTAACCAAACATTTAGTGGACTCTTATATTAGTCCGTCTTGCACTACGCATTACATTTTTAAAAGTATAAGGCGATGAAAATAAATGTAACGAAACTTATAAACTAATTATAGTTGTATGCCGTTAAACAGGGTTAAGATTAACGTAGGACGCAAATGCTGCCCCAGTAGACAAAAGATGCCGTAACTGTGCCCGTTAGTCCGCGTCCATTAGCTTATCTGTATTGATCCCAAATAAAAGCCTGGAAAGGGGGTTGCGTTGGGTCGGCATGATGAAGGAAGACTGATTCCTGTTACCTAACGTAACAGAAATGAAGCGACTTTTTCCGTTGTCATATTACTTTATCTGTCATCTGACTGGTCCCATGTCATATTTCTTTCCACGGCACTCTGTTCCGACGCTGCAGCTAGGCCGAATTAATGGGCCGTGTCTCAGGAGGCAGCTCGTGCGCCGAGACGGTCCGCTCAGTTTAGCGCTAATAGCGCCGGAACAGGATATACGGGGTGTAGAGCAATTGCGAATCTCCTCTGCAAGCTTAGTTCAGAACAAATTGTACGTGATACACAAAGGAGAATAATGAATATTGTGCTCGTTTGAATAGTGTCCTGGGATAATCGAGGGCAGGATCATATTTTAAACCCCGGGTGATTAAGAGAAAATTATGAAACACGTGCAAGCAATTGGCAGTTGTCGGTCACTTATTATTCAAAGTGTAATATCGAATTTTAGCCACAGCGTTGCAGTAATTCATCTGACCTCTTTCATAGTAGACACAGTCTTCTTGAGGTAATATCCATTTACATATAAACACATGTCCGACCCTGTGAAATGAATCAAAAATGTCACCGACTCATGTGGTTGTTTACAAAACGCAATGAAAATTAATTATCGAGTCTGAACTGTCTTCGTGCATATCTGACTAGCTTGCTAGCTGTCTGGCTGAAGAGCCAGAAGTAGGATTGGTGTCATAAAACGTCTTCTCCGTTGCATATGACATCTTCACGTGGTGAGCTCCTTTGTCATAAAAGAGGTCGTGGAAACAGAGTCATTTCTGTGTAACTATTCCACGTGTTATGTAGGAAATGTCACTATCAAATAATTAGATAAATTTTGTTTTTGGGTGTTTCCTTAGTCTTTTAAATACCCCTGTCTTTAAACATTTAATATCTCTTAATTTTCCCACATATTTATGGGTCTTGCATGATTCTCAGAATAAACAGCATTAACCAAATTTGTCTCTTAATTGTAACGGGTTGTGTTTTCTTCGAGTTAAAGCTGAATTTTTAAATATTATTTATATGAACTTCTGTCTTCAAAGAGTTAACTTTGTCCGGAATTGTTGATAAATCGTTAATTAAAATAATTAGTGCACTTGAATCAACATAAATCCAATATTCAACTGACTGCATGATGGGACTTCTTTCTCGTTCGTTAGATATTTATTCTTAGCGTATTCTGTTCTTGCAACTGAAGTTTCATCATTGACATAAAAAAAATTTCCATATCTGCCCAGTATTGTACCAGTTCAGTTTAATTTGCATTTTCACAACCTGTTTCGCTAAGGTCTATTTTAATATTGCTCTCACATATGTTTTAAGCCTAACGACCGATGTCTTTCCATGAGCCTATTCAGCCCTCTGCACTGACTAATGTAATGACGTTTTTATCTCGAATCCCGAAAATCAGATTTCCCTCCAGTTACCTTTCTGTGGTATTAACGGCCAAGTCCTTTATTCGTGCGCGACGTACCACAAATTGCTCACGGTTCCATTTCCGTGGTTTTATCGTGGTTTCTTTATCTCAAACTGGTTATATTATCACGTGAACTGATTGTAGAGACGCCTGTTGGGTTCTTCTCAATTCCGATTCTGTCAGTGTCTTCAATCAATCTGATCTCCGTCGCATTCTCTTGTATATCTTTCATAAACTATTTTTTTAAATGTATTGTTATTTAAAGATAATTATTATTATTTTATTTTATGAAAACATATGAGTTAATAACACTAAATACGTAGTACTTAAACGGAAATATTTGAAAATATGTTTTGGTTTATTCCATAATAATCCAACCAAATAACCACATGAATTTAAATGTGTAGGAAATATTGAGATCAGATAGCAAAACAAATATTACTACGTATAAGAGTAATAATTTGGGAACATTTGGAATTACATAAATGGCAATATAATATTGAAGTGTAGACAATATATTAGTGAAACATGGGCAACGGGTGGTGTAAAAACACAACAATAAAAGGGACATAACGCCCTTAGATGAATATATAGAAACTTTGATGGATATTGTAGTAGATAAAATTGACAGTGGAACCACGGTTCCGGAGAATTTGACGTAAATACGTCTATACGGAAAGGAAGTTTATATATTGGCTTTATTCTAAATATTTTCTTTATACATGCTTTACATTTGAGATAAGTCTGATTAAGACATTGCTTATTTAACTTGAATTAGTTACGCTTAAGATGGGTCTGTGATAGATGAATGTAATGTAAAGTAATGTATTTTAATGTAATGTAGCGTTTCCTAGGTAACAACAATGCCGAGTAAACAGATGACGTTTCGTAGGTAACCATTGTTATCGGATCTTACAGATTACACTTTTTCGTTTCCGTTTTTCGTTTCCCTTTTTCGTTACACCTTTTTACCGAATGATCCTTCCTTATAGACGTATTTACGTCAAAAAATTAATTACAGTTCGCGTTCTTTAGTTGTGTGGTACAACGTATGGTTCGCAATACCGCTAATGAATAGTAACACGATTTCAGAGCTGAAATACGCTACGGATCGAAAAACGGACAGGACGTGATCACAAGGCGTTCTACGCCTACGATAAAGTGTTAAAACACTTGAAAAGCAGGATTCCATGTCTTTCGGTCAAGTTTATTTGGCACACTCACGACACAAGCGCCATCTCTCGTTACATCACTCCTCTGCTACTGCCATATTTATTGTATTACTAACCATGTTAAATACACATGGCGACTGTCTTTAAGTATATGAATAATTTCTCTGTAAGCCCTTGTTTGTTTAAAGTAACAGTCAGTTGAAATTCGCATGCCTAATTTAGCTGTGACAATGCCAAGAATTAATTTCGTATAAGATGTGTCTTAGAAACGAGACTGCATGTGATGTTAGTATGGGCAAGAGGGATGAGGGATGTGTGGCATTAATAACAAATCCCCTGTGTAGTTAATTTGTAAATATTACATGAACCTAAACTTATAGCCAGTTCTGTATGTAGTAGCAGAAACCTATTTGATACATTGGAGTGGAAAGGGAAACAGAGTGAGAGAGACAGAGAACTGGAGGTGGTGATAGTGGTAATGGTGAGGGGTGTGGGGTCTGGGGTGTTGTTAGAAATATGGGTGAACGGCGCCAGTGTGACAGATAAATTTATATGAGAACAAGCTTGGAGAAAAGCCGGTTGGAGTAGAACGCAGAGTTACAGTTTATCAGGGCGCTTCGTGTAACAGATGCTAGCGGTGAACATGGTCTCTGTCGTTATATAACTGCTGTACGAAAAGAAAACAATGGCGGAATTGAGGATGAGCCGGCAAATTACATCAGTTCCTCCTTTTCCTTTTGTATTTCAGAAGAAAATGGAGGAGAGACGAGTATTATAATATGTGGCCCTCCTCGTTTCTTACGTCACAAAATTTACTATATAGTAAACACCTACTGTTAATCACTCTGTGGTATACAGTGTGTTAACCTTAGCTGTGCCACGTGTACCTTTTGCAGTTTTATAAACAGACTGCCCTTAACCGATTATGCTCTTACAGATGTAGTGTTAATAGTTTGAATGCAATATAAAGCTTGAAAGATGATTCCATGGAACATATTCTTATGTTCTTGATAAGCTATAAGACTCGTCCCTTCTTTCAACTTGTCATTATAATGTGTGCAACGTCATCCATCGGTGCATATAGACCTAACGTGGTGTACTATCCACTGTTAATATAATGTCGGAAATGCTTGAGATTTGTTGACATTTATTCGCACGTAACGCTGACTCCAAAGGTCAGGGCCCTTATTGAGAAGCCAACAGTCTTTAACCTGGTAAAGAAATTCATTCCCTTTGCAGACATCAAAGGTTCTTTACCATGGTCATAAAGTCCCATAACCGCACCGTGTCGTGAGAAGGCAGGGCGAATTCAGTCCACACTTTCAAACCCAATTCCTTCAAGATCAATTCTAAGTTGTCCAGGAGAATCCCCCCCCCCCCAATAATGATTTTTCTGTTTTCCCTCTCAAGCTAGACGCTAGGCATTTATAGCCTTATTTAATTAGTAATAACGCTAACAACAATAACTAATTGTGTTAATAATATTATAAAATTTGATATGGTGATACATGGTGGATGAGGCCACGAGTTGTTGATAATTTAAAATGCAGGTGTGAGAACGCACGTCTTTTTAACAACTCTGTGCTTTAACGTTTTCATAAACTGAAGGGTATTGTTAGTGAAGATATAATTTTTGCTTTTCGGCGCTTTCCACTCATTTCTGAGATACGATTTACATAAGCGCGGATCTTGAACTCTCCCGAGATTCTGTTCAAAGTTAAGTCGTAACTTGGAACTTGCGATGCTCGCTCGGGTGCTTACCGAATACAGGAGAATGCACTAACATGTGCAAGCAAGTTTACTCAGCACTTGCAGGCACACGCTGCGTCGTGCTAATTTGAGAAATGCTCTGCCTGGAGGGATCACCCACTTTGACTTCCTGTACTTCCCCGCTAAAATTAAAGTGATTCCGCGATTGCAGCTTTAATTCATCTTCGGATTTTCTGAACTCCAAAGTGATGTTTCGATTTCCAAACTACGCTTCAGGGACCGCGTTGAATATTTCTGCACTGATTTCTATCTAACTACTTTATTTAGAAGTTTCAGCATTCAGATTGGATAACAGACGTAGATGTAGACGACAAGATACTAATTAAATGGGTCGCAGAGAATTTGTGTGTATGTGTCTGTCTGTCTGGACTGGGTTTCTCAGACTCAAGACAGGGTCCAGTGACAAGCACCCAGCAATCAACTTTCATTTTGCTGAAAGAATATTGCCCGGTTATAAAAGACTCTATTCTACTTATTTAGTTGATTGTTTTTTATATACATAGAAGTTTAAAAAGTCAAAACTTGCTAGTCTCTTTCGTCATTTGTAAGGAACATTAGGCTTATGGTATCAACGTGTGAGTGTGGCCGTCCCTTTAATAACTTTCAAGGATTTTTAAAAGGCTTAGTAAAAATCTGTTGCGAATCGCTCTTGTTAACAATGTTAGCCCGGCGGACACTGAAAAATGTCTTCTGTCTTACTTCCGTGGTTCATTGGCATTCCATGCACTGGGACACAGCAGAACCGATCAGATAAAATGCACTTTTAGCCAGCTCGAGCCAGCCACGTGTTGTTGCTGTCATGGCTAGCGTAAGCCTCATTTAACTGGCTAACAACTACAACCTTGAGGTAAAACCCCCTCAGGATCAGTCCAGTTCCTCTTGATGCTTGGATGATCTAACCCAAGATGGTAGACGCCAGAGATGTCCAAAACAACACAAGCAAGGGCAAAGTTACCGGGGATAAAGCACCAAGGTGGGGCTCCCTTTACGAGGAAGAGGCCTGCGGGGAATAGTGGAGGTCGAACCCATATTGTTGGAGCCCAGATAGGTCAGAGAATGTATTTCCAAAGCCTTGGTGGGCGATGTACAGGATAGGAAGCCCGCGGCGGAGCTTCAGAAAGGAACCGCTGGGGGCGAGACCCCAACAAAACAAATATTCTGGAGAAAAGCCTGGGTGACCCGGCTTGGTCCAGGCGTGGAGTGCATTACCTGTGTTTTCCCCAGGAGATAGTTCCCAGAAGTGTATAAGCCCCTTGGGTAGCGAAGGCCTTCATGGGCATTCCCGGTCCTCCTGAGCCCTGGATGATCTAACCTGAGATGTTAGAGGTAAATGGACGTCTAACTCTGCGACAACAAAGTCAAGAAATTTAATTCAGTTCTTTATTATTAGTGTGCTGTATCAACAGCCAGAAGGCCAATTACAGATACAGCACAGAGACGAACACAGTAATAACAGTAACAGTAATAATATTAAAAACGACAATGGGAATGACATGGCAGCGGCAGTGTGAATAAAAATAGCATTAACTATAAAAATAGACTTTCATTGTTGGCCAACAGTGACCACCGATTATTTTTGTTGCCTGCCTACTAGTAAAATCTTCACAGACAGAAAGACAAAAATGGACGAGTCTATAAAATTTTCTTCGCTAACGCAAGAGTGTGATGTTTAACGCAGTATGATGCTTGTTATCCAAGATTTATCCTGAATATTTTAATTTAGTGTTATCTGTAAGGAATTTATGAGTCCGTACTTATACTTTGACACAGTACTGACTTTAAATTTTTCGTCTCTTCTTGTACAAGATACCTGTAGTGACTTTCTTGTGTAGAGAAATATCTGTTACAGACTCTACCTTCGTCAGTGCTCCTACCAGAAATCTTCTCACGTTTTGCAGCTATGTTGACATTAATATATACGTGCATTTCTTACACATTGCGCCATTTCATAAAAGCACGCATACACTCAGATAAACTAAGCACTCTACCCACCCTTTCACTTGCAGTGGAAATAATATTATATGTATTCACAGTCTGCAACAAACATTAATCGGGCTTGTTTCAGTGATGTAATCTCCTTATAGAGTATAATCCTCACAAGAGAAAATATGTAACGTCTACATGAATTTATAAGTTTCTGTTAATGTCCGCTACTTCACAAGACTCCGGCCTTACAAGCACACTAGAAAATAATTTGCGTATTTAAAAAACATTATATACTAACAAATTATGTATTACTGTTTAAGTGTTCATGAAGAATATTTTAATTTTTTCCACGAGCATAATTACCCATATTTGTGTACAAATGAAGTAATTAAATGAATCGATATGTTTTGTAAAATAGTCCAATTTATAAGAATCTATTATTTATAATATAAAATGTTTAGTCTCCCCAGTTTTGTCGACTTTTGTGTGTCTGATGTACCTACTAGGCGATCATACACGTTTTTATGTGCATAAAGTAGTGTGTATTTACGGTTGGTTCCTCGTTTTCAACCACATAATGCACAAAGTCACAATAAATGGCGCCAACGCGGAAGATAACAGAAAATATTATTTTTTGACATATTATCAAGAGACATCCAGTATAATACCTGAAAAAACAAGAAGTTTGAACACCGTTTCTTCCAAAGCCGGCACTTCTGAACAAGTGATTATTTGCTTTATTCATTAAAGTGGGCTTAATAATCATAATTCAAAAAATTTAATTTAAAATAATATTTGTGTAAATAAAAGTATGCTTTACAATTGACAGACTATACTGGAGCAAAGCTATAAAACTACTGCAATTAAAACATCTAAGCGTTATGCAGGTGAAACCAGTCTGGTGTTCATAATTCTTGAAAATGGCGAATAAAGTTTGTAGAATGGAGGAAATTGTTATCACTAATTGTAGCGATGAATTAAGCGCATACAAAAGCAGCTCACACTGTATTTTATCTCTTGGGAGCACATATAATATCCATCTGCAGTTAAATATAATTTAACATTGCTCTTATAGAAAAATTATAATGCCGCCAGAGAATGAAATCATTTGAGATGATTAAGAAAATTCACTACGAAAGAGATATCATCCAGAGAATTTGCTGGAAATTTTAACAGCGCGAACACTCAGAGTTTTTAAAAAACGTTAAATATACTGTATAAAGATTTATCAAATATTTACGGTCCCATACAGACGTTAATGAAAGTTTATTATTAATGTCGTAATTTATATGAAGTCGACAGCTTTTGGACTTCTGTGAAAGGATGGAATGACTTTAAATGTGTCAAGAGTACGTAAACATTATATGAAACACAGTACATCATATCTACCTCACTTCGAATACTGCAAAAAAAAAAAAAAATTGTAATTTGGCCTGCAGCTGTAAAAAATCTAACCTTTTTCAATACCGAGTTGTTTTTCACATAGATGTAAATTTGTGCTACAGTTTGCATATTTCCACAGCAGCTGGAGGTTTCTGTTGTTGAAACCTCTCACATATTCAGAACGTTATTTTAAACATTACATAAGCTGAAGTTTGACTCCTCTGATACTGTTAAGTGAGGAACATGATCCATGCTGCAGTGAATAGCTGACAATATTTCTATAGGAGGTCAGCCTGCTGTTTAACTATTGTTCAATACAGTATTTTCAATAAGGATTATAGTATGAACATCTGTAGTGCTACAAATAAAGCCACAAAATTAATGAAATGTAGTCCTACTAGATCAAATATAATTGTTTCAGATGAACATGTCTTTTCGCTGTAAAATACAAGACCATCTTTGCCTTCATTCGGGTTTGACTTTCTAAACCCTTTAATTTCAGGATAGTGACACTTAATTCTCGCCTTGCTGAGATACATAAGTGCAAGTGCAAGGATGAAGAGAGGTCGACCTTGCGTTTGTATTCTTGTACATTTTCTCCCAGACTGAATATATTTAGTTCTTTTTAATATCGATGTTTCTGTCTTTATCCACTCTTCTACAACCTACCACTAATCTCAGTAATCTAATTTCATAAGTTTAAGTTTGTTGAATGTGTTGTTTAGTTACAGTCCAGAATTCACTGTCATTTAAGAGGGTTTATATTGTTTTGAAAATGTGATACAATTTTTGAATTGTCTTTTACTGAGATATATTATGTTCCACATAGATAATTGAAACTTTTAAATTTATTTTTTACCTATAAGTTTCTATTACTACCCAATTGACAGCAAGATAATGAAAGCATTGGCGAAATTATAAATATTATATTTATTATTGCCATTAATGTGCATAAATTAAGGATATAAACTAGCCAGTTACTCAGAATTACAATCTGAAGACTTTAAAATATTAAAACCGAAGGTCATAACTCTATCGGATTTGAACCTCTCAAGTACATAATTCTGTATCAGTTCTCTACTAAACCTTCCTGGCTACAAATGCAGTTTCGCTTATATGCTCTGGTTGCTCAAGGATACATCTGCAGATCAGAGACATGTATGTGTTTTGACGCCTGATATATGAGGCAGTAGGCACCTCTGAAACGTCGGCAAACTTGTGCTAAACTACACGGCGCAACAAGCCAGAAGACAGTGATTTATAAGTTATTTAAAATCTGTATATAAACATTTTTAATTACGAATTACTACACTTGTTTAATTGCGTCTTGCCGTGTCGGTGGTAGCAAAAATAAGATAGTTTATTTGTTTAAGTTGTATCCTTTCCTTGTTCATAATCTATCACGTGGCCGACGTATTATTTGAAGAATCCATTTCTCGAATATCAGCCCGCAAACTGCCTATCCTGACCTGGTTTTCCTAATAGTCTTAGTAACTCCATATAAATAATGGGATATTGCTTTAAAATAGACTACAGCCGCTTCCACACTGTCTCAAGATCACAACACCCACTATCATTCGACGTCGCTTAACGTAGGGTTGAAAGAGAACCAGTCTTATTTTAATTCGAAAAGTTCACATGTGCTTTTGCTTCAGTTAACAGTTAACTGTGTTCCAGATGCGGAAATGCAGCTGCCGTACTCCATCTGCTAGATTAATAGTCCTGAATCGTATATTAACTGCGAAACTATTGCCTGCATTCTTGATCAAATATTTGCCTAGTTGCATGAGTGTGTCTGTATACATAGATGTGATTGAACTGCTGTGTGTCTGTGAAGATGCAATGCTGTTCATAACTCCACAATTCAGCTATGCGACTCCGCCGTGTTAGTCACAGTGTCATGGATACACGTAGACATCTCACGGTTTATAATTTGTAATAATTAATCACGTTTTGTGTTTAACAAAGTATTCTAGTAGCTGAAATCTTAAGTTTAGTAATGATTTTGTAACGGAAATGACAGTTCCATTAGTTTTACTTATAATGACTTAATTTTTATTCTCTCTCTCTGTATTTACTCTACGGATTCACACAGTCTAAAGTGTTGTAACTTAGGTTCCCTGAATATAACATATTTTCAAACTAAAATATTTGATATTACTAACTAAATAAACAACTAAACAAGTTTGAAATGCACGCATAGCGTAACAATTCGGGCATGTCCTCCAGAAGTTTCCTTTTGACTGTCGCGGAGTTCGCTAGTGACATCAGAGTTGTGTCAGTGGCTGGTGATTCCCCAGGTATCACCTTCAGTAAGGTAAAAACAAGGACCATGGTAACCAAGATAACCGTTATAAAAATGTAACCATGGTAACCAAGGTATCCCGGGAAATGCCCGCCCAGTCACGCGGGCAGAAAGTAAAGCCCCAGTTATTTTTTCCGATGTCAATGGGAAATGGAACATGTCGACGAACTTACCAGGTCGACATTTGCAAGTTCTGATTGGTTAACATTAAGCCGACACAACCGAGTCGTTAAGTGACTATTGTTGGCAGTTTTCTCTAGTCTCCTGCTTCCTCCCTCCTAGGTACAAATATTTTCCTCAGTCGTCTGCCTTGTTCTCAAGCTTTCTCAATATATCTTCCTTTCTTAGTGTGGAAGACTACGTTCCACATCCATACAAAACGACAGATAAATGTATAATAACATGTACATTTTAATATTTACTTTTTATAAAATAAAATTCGAGATTCAGAACTGCGTGGCAGCAAGCATTTACCGAATTTAATGTTCTCGCAATTCTTTGCTTAACAACTTGGTAACTATTCGTACCAGTTGCCTTAAGTCAATATCTACGTTTTTTATTTATGGGTTTGTGTCATTCTCCATGTAAACAGAGAGTTCTTTCTCAAATAGCTTTAAACATTTGATCTGCATAAAGGTGACACTTTGTTCCGTTTGCCGTCCGGACTCAATTATTGAATATGTATTATTTAGACGAGTTTCGGCTTTCAAGGCTTGATGTATTACCGTTCTTTCCAAATTATTTACATTTCGCCGCAATTTCATATACTTTATTGGCCACCTTTACAGTTTCTTTCTGCAGTCTGGTGACAACATATGAACATACACTTAGTTTTCTTTGTCTTTACATTTAAACCAACTTCCTTTATAGCATCTAACAGAAATTGTTTCTCTTTTTAGAAGAATTACGTAAGTAAATTTCTGAAATAGTGTCTCCTTTAAAGATGGAGCAGACGTATGATAATAATACTGAGATGTATGTTAAGAAGAAATAATTACTGTGAGAAGCGATGGCGGTTGGAACTAGTTCAGAATCGTATCAAATGCCGGACATTGGTATCAACAGAATTCAACAGTAGGATTCTGCTGCCAGAGGTTTGGTAAACTTGTGTATGTGTAAATAAACACATAATTCGTGGAGATTTACTCTGACTGTGTTCTATGGAGCGTTTTAGCGACTCCTTCGTGTCATAAAACACAATCAATAATTCTAGTAAGAATCTGGTATAATATTTGTCCAGAGGTATTATATTTTATTAATATTATACATGTTCTCACATTTCTAAAAATAACCTAATGCTTCTAGTATTTGGAAGATTTTTTATAAGATGACTTAAAATGTATTCACCTTCCACACCATCGTTTCTGAATAACCGAACTTTTCATCCAAGATAAAAGGAAAAGGAGAAGTCATCAAATTCAAATCTTCTTTCCATTTATAACAGTTAAATTTTCTCAAATAAATATTTTTTCTTTCATTATTATTAGTATATGAAATTTTAACTGTGTTATAACAAAACTCGGTTCTTCCTGCACATTATAAGAGCGCTGAAAAATTCCATCTTCTCCAAGTAGCCTGAGGTGGGAATATATTTTAGGCCTGTTTCTTTCCTAATGAAAAATGTTTCTCCTCACGCGAAGTGTTTAATTTGCTACGTGTATTTTCTTTAGACTGGCTGCTTTGTTTCCAGTACAAGTAAGCGCGTGATGCCATCAGCCGCTGTTTCTGACTATGTTGTTTAGATTTCCTGCAGATGAGCATACATTAAGGTCGCTCTGTACACTGCACTCGAGTTTGAGCTAAAACACAGTTATTTTTAACGTTTCAAGACTTGTGCGTTGAAGACCTGTCACTGGGACCACGCTCTAGTATCAGCACTCCTGCTTCGTATTAAGAAGGTTACGTGTTCGAAAATTAGCCTGGACACAGACAATCCTGACTGATTTCTTCGTGTTTCTTCTCAGTCCCTTCATGTAGGAAAGTAGCTCTATGGTGCTAAGTCCTTCTTGAAAAATGGTCAAATTTCCAGCCCTTTATGGAACCATAACGTTTATTACTGTGTACACAAGTCTGAAGCCGTGCAACATTACGTGCCATCTTAGTTCTTTGCAGTGGGGAATTTGGCAGCAGTGTTTAGTAATTGAATATACAACAAATTAGCAAAATATAGAAGATTTTGCTCTTCTGGGTTTATATACGCACTGCAGAATCTGACAAAGTGATCAAGTAACAGTGCTCACCTTTTTGTGTATGTGTGTGTGTACAATATATATATATATATATATATATATATATATATATACACACATACATATATACACACACGCTTAAACCTTAGGATGTTGTTTCGTGGCACTTATTTACGTTTCGTAAATGTGTGATTTCAAACGCCATATAGACCTAAATCCAGGCCAGAACTGCACGTGTTTCTGAAGGCTAGAAGTATCGTGTCATATACAACGTGGAGAGGGTTACATGACGACAATGATGACGGCGATGATCTTGTATGGTAACGCCAAACATCGTCAGTTGTCATTACATTACAAATATTTGCAGTTTGTGGTAGGAATTTCCGAGTATCCCTGTAACCGGATTAGAACGCCGAGAGCCTCGTAAGGGTGAAGGGATCCATTTACAAAGCTGGAACACCTCTGGTGAAGCTGGCGCACTGCAGGTGTCTCTGGGAGGGGGCTGGAGCCGCTGTCAGTTTCTTAACAATTCTCTGCAAATACACGCGTCATTATCATTCCTCAGGTGTTCTGCGAAAACTTTAATTTAAATAGAAGTTCGTACTGAAGAAGTTTTGCTTCTGAGATCTGAGGTTCTCACAGGGGTGAAGATGTCAGTGTAGGTATTCTGAGTTATGAAGCCGTGTCCACTTGATGGTTACCAACGTTTTAACCGAACATAGACTGCTTCTTTTATCTTCAGGGCTCAAGAGTTCCTCCGAAACGTTAATATCCACCTAAAATCCATAAGGACAGCATCGACAATATTTCTTCAAACTTACCTGATTTATATTGTTATTTTACTTGGGCATATATTTATTTGATATACAAACAGACGGAGATGAGTTGTAAGTAAATAACCTAGAATCTGAGTCTGGGGTATCAACAGAGAACGTTTTTAATATAACTGACTTATACAACATATTACTTGAATAAGTACCAAAACTTCAGTGTTATTGATAATGCTGTCGATTAGAAAATATACTTTACTGAAGTCTCTGTACGATTTTTAGTTATGTATGTTTCAGTGAAAATGTTTTGTTTCGGAGCACTAGAAAGAAGATTAGAGGTTTGATCTTGATTTTTTGATGACACTATATCTGTTGAAACTGTAGGCCTACTTACCAGGCCTGTCGAATTACATAAATGTTTAGGGAGGCAGTGGTCATGGAATTTCAATGCTTTATCCGCCATTTGCCTAGCGGGATTTGTAACAATTTCAAAAAGGTTCGATAAATATAGCCGGCGTCCAAGATTCAAACCCGTCATCTCCGAAAGTTCGAAAGTGTTACGCTGGAGTCAACTTTCTCGGTGCTAGAGTGATCAGTGTTGCTATACGAGTATTATCACATGTTTTCAACGTCAGACATGAGACCCTTAGTCAGTCTTGGCCTCGGAGACGTTTGGCCGAACAAAGAAGCCAGAGCAAATGCCCCTCCTGTAAAAAATTTTAGTTCTATATTTTTGATGGATAAAATATGGTTTCTTTATTATTGTGTCAGTGATGCCAACAAAGTCTTTTTAAGATCCCGTATTTCGTTTTGCCATCGAAACGTCAGCGACATCTAACGGAAACATTTATAACTATGCGGTTCTGTAATGCGACGCGGAGGGATCTGGTCTGGTGCCCCAGCTTAGATATAACAAGATTAGCTCCGTCCGCCCAATGACTATTCATCTCGCTCTTTACGACAGTGTGGACCGCTACGGTTGTCCCAGGGACTGTTTGTCTTTCCCAAGTCAAGTGCACAGTAAAAGATGCAGTAACTGACAGTCTATGTAACAGAACACTAAGCGAACCTTCGCTTGTAGCTGGCGAGTACCAGCCACTGTCCGCAGATCAAGACGAACGTGCAAAAGAATTCTATTTGAAAAGTTAACGTTAGAACTTTCAGGAAATTTTAATAATTAAACTCTTTTTATAATAAATTATTTAAAAGTATAAATATTTGAAAGAGTTTTAAACTCTTGGTGAATTCTGTTGCTACCAGAGAACGTCCTCCGGGTGGCGAATGGGGGAAACGAATCGAAGCATGTTGAATACGTGATCGTGGGTCAACAGAAACTCAGTTTCTAGGGGCATATGAACCGTGGGACAGCGTCGCTCGAGAAATGCAAATGAGGAGGAAGACTTGAGGGTGTGTTGCCTTTCCTCCGAACTGACATGTGGCATCGGGAAATTTTATTGCTCGAAACACTTTAATTTCCAAACATCATAACATGATTCAAAACGTAACATAATTCTATTAAGGAAATAGAAAAATATGTTAGATTATTCACCTATTTAATAAGTTCTTTTGTATTAATTTTAATTGCGAGGTAGATGAAAAATAAGTTTCAACAAGATGTTTGATATAGTTCCAACAAAATTATAAAATATGGAGATTTCTGTCTTCTGGGTTGTTGTGCGGTGTAGTCTGGTCGATGAATCGCCCTGATGACGGAGGCAGTATGACCTCTGAAACGTTGGTAAACATCGACCATACTACACAGCGCAACAACCCAGAAGACAGAAATCTTCATACTCAATCGCCCTGATGACGGAGGCAGTATGACCTCTGAAACGTTGATTAACATCGACCAGACTACACAGCGCAATAACCCAGAAGACGGAAATCTTCATACTAAGAAACGCCCTGATGACGGAGGCAGTATGACCTCTGAAACGTTGTTAAACATCGACCAGACTACTCAGCGCAACAACCCAGAAGACAGAAATCTTCATACTCACCGCTGTGAAAACCTCAAATCTTACAACAACAAAAATGCTATCACACTTGGATTTATAAAGTTCCTGGAGCTACCGTGGAAAGACTGGCCAATTAAGAATAAAAGCAACTGGAATTAAAACTGTTTATCTTCTGGATGCAGATTAAAAAGATCATGAAATGAAATAAGCAGTCACAAAGGGACTAAATACTTTTAACAAAACTGACGGCGGAATTAAATGTAGAACGAAATGTAATGTACAGATCCAAGTAGTGAGCTAGTAAGTCGTTTGTGTAGCGTAATAGCCTGAGATCCCTCCAACGTGCTCTTGGTTAACGTGAGTGACGACCGAAAATGCAGAGTGAGTGTTCACTGCCTTCTAGTTTTAATGTCATGCAGTCCCGCACAACACCCGTTATACTCTCTTACTTGAAAACATCATTCTTTGTTCGTTCTTTAACAGTCTTTTTTGAATGTGACTGTACTCCATCTCAAAGTTTTTACAAAAGCTGTATGCATAATGAAACCAGCTAACCGACTGTTAGTCGGTTTGTACACAACACACTTTGCAGTAGCGCTGCGTTTCTATACCAAACCTTTTGAAAGAAGACCAACACAAGATACTTTAACATGTTATGCGGGCCTGCATAACAAAACTTTCTAATGCATTGAATATTCAGTTTACGTAAGAGTAACTTACGCTACGACAAAACAGGCTTTGTACAATCGTCTTTCTAGTTCATAACGTGGCATTGTTCAGATAAGTAAAAGTTAATGTCCTTTACTCTGAACGCAGTCAGTGCTTGTGAAGCCCCCAATAATAAGCGAGATTATGCTGGTTGGTTTGTGCATTAAAATTACAGTTTATACATAAATATAATATCAATTTTAGCTAAGCAAAACTTGTAGAGAACATTATTCTGACAATTGTCAACGTTTTACGTCTTCTTTTATAAAATATTATGGGCGTAACTCTGATGAGTTGTATTGTACTCCGTAACATGTTGTGGAACTACAATTTAAATGAAAAGAAGTAATTAAGCAGTTATTATATTTGTATTGAATTAAACGGAGTTATGTTTGTGTAATATGTAAAGAGCATTTGTTATAAATATCTCTGCTCCCCTCTCCCTAAGTAGGTAAAAAACTTGACTGAAACAGCTAACGGTCAATATATCGAAGCTACTGTAACTTAAGTTAGTTTCAGACAACGTAGCTATAACTAGAGATATTAAAAGTAATATAATACAGACATGAGAGATCTAATTTGTTAAATGTGATCTAGCTCACTGACAATGTTCTTGGTTAGCACAGACAATGCAGAAACACTACTAGTAATTCTGCACCGCTACACATCTAGTTTCAATTAAATTTAGAGCCAGGTTAAGAGGCAGTCCTGAATGAGCATACACGATCACTTCAACTAGAACCAGTAACAGGCACGGTCTCTGATGGCTTTCTTTGAGAAGATAACCTCACAATTAATTACAATTTTCCAAATGAAGCAATTCGTACGTAAACTTTATTTAGTTTCCATTTTGAATGATACATAAATGAAGGTTACAGCGATTCACATTATAGTTGTGTCATTAGAAAAGGCCGCTTTATGGAGGGGTGGGGATCTTTTTGAAACGTGAAGAATGCCTTCGGGATTTCTGTGTAATCCAAGGACACCTTTCCGATCTTGTATTTTTGTTAATGCAGCACAACGATGTCAGTTGGTGACTATAATTTTTTAATAAAGTAATAAAACACAATATATGAAGTCAAAAGTGTTAGAACCATCTGATAGAACTACGTTTATTTCATTAAACTTTTAAGTATTCCTAAATGTTTCGACAATTCTGCTATCTTCAAGGGTGTCTAGTTATATAAATGCTGTAAATAAATTAGTGTGTTGTAAAATAAAATTTGTATGTATCGTCTTGAAATACTCCCAGATATGTTCTTGCAATTAGTTATGATTTCATATCTTGTAGTCGCTATATCTGTTGGAATGTCAGAGTAAATTGCTGTGAATAGGAAATAGCGCGGTCGTATCGTGGTGTGAAAGAAGGTGCTTCAGAAAATACGAGTCTGAAAACCTTTTCGTTCCATAGCTTTATTTTCACGTCATTAATTAACATGTTTAAATGGACTGTATTTCCTTTTCTCTTTGTGTAGCTACGGGTCGTGTACGAGAGTGTAGTTCTTTGTTGAGGATGTTGATTCATTAATGTGTGGTTTCCTGTTTACAAACACCGTTATATCTACTTAATTTAACCACAGCTTGCATAATGCACTGGAAGTGTAGTAGATTGGCGAAAGCTTAAAACCTTGTGCATGACATGTGCATCAGTCGTATCTGGAATTTCGTGTCCAACCGCTTCATGATTTGGCGTTAAATAATTCAATTCCTTTATTTAAGTGCTTAACAACAGCCAGATCAGGCCAATAATGATGATTATGATGATAATTCAATTCAATTCAATAATAATAATAATAATAATAAAGCAAAAATAATTCCAGTAGTTATAGGGGCAACAGGAACTGTCTCCAGGTCACTCAGTAAATATTTGTCCAACATCCCGGGCGAACACGACATCAGGGAACTGGAGAAGACCGCCATTTTGGGAACTTCATACATCATTCGAAAGACGCTGTCGTAAAATAAAATTATATAATACATGTGACACTTGCTAAAAACAATATGGATCCCGGAAATAGCTGCTGCCCTATGTACCTTAGGGACAAGGTCTGTCTAGGGTACATAGAAGTACATACCCCATAAAGTGGTGAAGAGATGGGATAATAATAATAATTCAATTCAATTCAATTCATTTATTAAAGTACTTGACAACAGCCAATAATAATAATAATAATGCACTGATTATTAATACAGCATACTATACCCTGTATTACATTAATTGAAATGTGATATCAAGATACTAAGTTACCAACGAGTGAGTGGTATGAAAGAAAGCTTCTGTGTGTTAAAATTACAAATATAACGATAGAACGAATTTCTGAGTCTGCGTGACAAATTTTTATAGCCTATTATCAGACGTTAAGCACAGGAATTGATGACAGAGTTGCCTAATTTACGCTACATAGGTGTAAGCGTTTGAACGAAAAGTAGGCTTAATGAGTTACTTCGAGAACGTCTTTAATTATCCCCCCACCTCTTCCATAGTCTTCCGAGAGGTTCCCTTAAATAAATCCTGCAAGCATTTCACGTTTCCCGCTATCCAATCGACATGTTAATTCCAGATGAGAGGTGCAAAAAATGATGCTCATCATTCACCATTCCCTTTAATTGCTCCAATCTGTTCCGAACTCAAGAAGACGTAATTTTTATACGAGATGCGCTGTAGAGGGAAGAACAGGGGATTCACACATATAACCCTCCTTATCGTAATTGTAATGGTGTTCCTGTTTAAAGGTGGAAAAGACGAAATATTATTTACTATCCTTCTTTGCATTGGTTTGCCTCATGTCGTTCAGAAAAAATTCGACGAATCACCACATGACATTCAGTACTAAATCATATTCCGGATATGGATTATTATATATTGTAGTGGAATCCTCTGTCATAATCTTCTTTCAGTGAATGATAAACTATAATTTTCCATTTTTATCCTGCAGCGACAGAGGGCTCTGATTAATGCATTTCCGTATGGTCCAGTGAGACAACATTTCCATTTATGTGTTACATTCGGATGTATTTATATCTTTCATCAGCAAGTAATAATTTCGTCTGATTTGTTAAATTAATTGTAAAATATACGAGCTGGTCTATCTTCATGCGAACACTAGAACTTCGACAAAATCCTTTCAAATACCTGAAGATGGCTTCTATCAGGCTAAGTTGTGCTAATGGGAAGATACATTTTATTCTTGTTGTCTACGTGATAGAAATCTGTTTAAATTCCTCCAATAAATAAATTAAAAATGACATTAGTTTTCTTCAACCCTGAATGTGGAAACAGTATGTTCCACCAAAAGTTTGGAATATACCTACAACTCCACACAGTGATATTACACAGATGACCAATTTTTGGCTCATTTAATTACTATTTTGAAGGCCACTGTAGGCCTCAATTGAGTAATGCAAGTTTAAACTGAACATTATGTGGTTTAGCTTTTAATAATTTTAAAGTCCGGCTTCAGCACCATTGCGCGTTAAGCCTGTATAGCGAGAATGACAGGTGACTGGTGATGTGACACACTTGACAATATATTGACTATAAATCGCGGAATATGTGACGAACACATCTCCACTGACTGTACAGTAATGAGAATATTTCAGTTTTTCTTTTTTTATATTTATAAAAGTGTTTTAATGTACGATGGATGTAATTTTGTAATAACCAATGAACAAAATAATAACGTAAATATAAGTCAGCGTGCTAGTGTTGATAAATGGTCGAATGACCATAATAAGCCTACAGACACAAATTAAAGAAATAAGCGATTGCGTATGGGACTGAGAAATAGAATCTAAACGACATCTTCAGCTAATTCAGATAATACTCTACTGATAACGGCATTTTCGTCACACCAGACCCAATGGCATGGCACTTTTTAGTGTAATATAGCATTTCCTTCACCGGCTTTTCAGTTGTGCTTTGTTTTACGGCTTACTGTAACCTTCGAAGGACAGGCACCAAGAACCTCGTGTCAAGATAGCCGATCTCCGGGCCGATAGTCTAAGCCAGGACCTCCTGAATGCGAAGCAGTAGTCCCGTTAATCCCACTGCGACGTTGAATATAATGTAATCATTACATTTCCGCGGCTTTGTCTGCTTCAACGAAGTTGTCTAGAGTAGACATGTAAGTAAGTAACAAGAAATGAAATATTTGTGTTGATTTCGTTTACAGACACAAGTTAATGAAGATTGGAAGTTTTGTAAGATACTTTCAGTGTTACTAAATGTGAGGTTATTTAATGCAGCGGTAGCAAATTGCGGATTGCGGGCCGCATGTGACCCTCGGAAATTTTTTTGCGGCCCGTCATATGATTTGGGAATTAGCTAATGCAAGGGGAAAAGTTACTGCTTCTGACAAACACTCATTAATACATGTGCACTACCGAATCATAAGATTAAATAATCGCATAGAAAATATTTTAATGGAACAAAAATTTTGTAAATGTAGACCTGTAACGTTAAAATCGTGTTACTGCTGAAACGTACGTCGTTCCGATGTTCAAACTTTTTAAGATTTAACAAAATAACACGAATAACACTGTGATATTAATAACTTAAATTTCATAAAATTAACAAAGGCGAACTCAACGCTGTTTGAAATATAATAAATAACATCTTTATAATAAACTCGGCAGTATGGAGAAATACGTCTATTATCCGTTTTCATGTAAATACTAGCTACACGATTTTATAATATTTTTCTTAAGTCCTCGACAAAGGTATGAATGGTCAGTGCTGCTTCATTTAATGACACCGAACCCTGATTTAATACGCGACCAGAAACACTGCAGAAAAATATTTCCTATCTGTGTATGTGATGTTGACAATTAAACTCCTTTAATATATAGAATTTTCCAGGAGACAGGAAGTAATATTTGAATTATGTGTGTGGTCTATCGGTTAGAACGCTGGCCTTGTAATCCTTGGGTCTCGGGTTCGATTCCCGGCGGTGCCCAAATTTATAGCTTGTGTTGGGCAAGGCCGTGGTCTACGCAACACGGAGTTTTCCTCCGGGGGCTTCCCCGGTTTCTCCGTGGCATCCCAACAATTACTCCATTCACACACAGAAGAAGGCAATGGCAAACCACTTCTGGATCATCTGCCAAGAACGTATATGAACAGGTCCCAGTCCGAGAAAAGGATGGAAGGATCCTGTTCATATGGACCTGTCGTCAGACAGAACACTAAATAATAATAATGTCTTTATAATTACAACGTGCTGTACCGCGACTGTGTGTAATCCCGCCAATCGTCAACCTTCAGTTCTGGTCCCCAGACTAATCCAAGGCGAAGACAGCCCTCACGGTTATTTAACATGTCTGTAGACGCGAAAGTACTTTCAATCTTAATGTGTGTCCTATCTGTCGTTTTGTGTAATGTAATAACGCTGTTGTGGACAAAACGAAATTGATAAATATGTTTATAATCCTTATAAAGTTTGACGAACAAATGTAACATTTATCTGAATGGGTAACAATGCACCCGTTCACATCACATGTGTGAAAAGTACAGCTGGGAAATAGTGTGAATAATAATGAAACCGTTCTGTTTACATTCCTTCCTCGAACAGAATACCTCGTTGTTGTTATAACTAATTACCAACTTCATTTAGCAGAACTTTTTGACGTAAATACGTCTATATTGAAGGGTCATTCCGCAAAAAACTGTTACGAAAAAGTGTAACGAAAAAGTGTAAGATCCGTATCAACAAATCGACAACAATGGTTAGCTTGCGTGCATTGTTATGTTACCTAGGAAACGTCAGCTGTTTACTCGGCATTGTTGTGTTACATTACTGCCGTCAACAATCCGCTTTCGTAACAAGATGGATGACATTGAAGATAACATTACATTACTTTACTTTACATTGCATTACATTACATTACAGAGACGTAAATATAATTTAAATACAGAGACGTATTTACGTCAAATTCTCCGGAACCGTGGTTCCACTGTAAACTTTTTATTAGGCTAACAGTACCACCTTATCAGGAACTTCCTCGTATTTTATGGAATCCGATGAATAATGTCAAATAAAGAAGTAGAATGGAAATCGCGCTGATAGAAATTAAAACCTGTTATTGAAAGATTAATTAAGCAGAAGCAGAGTCAAATGTCTCACTAATAAATTGTTACACGAACTTACAGATTTAACATCCTTTTCCTTGTATCTAGGTTTTCGTGGCGGTAATTCAGTTCACAATTTCGGCTTTCGGGGATAAACCGCGTCTAACGCTAAAAATTGTGTATTGTTTCGACAAATATTGCAGTTTCTTTCTTCAGGATGTGCATGTAATGGTTGAGCGCTTTTGAAAGCCTTGTGTAAGGCAGGCACTAGGTGTCATTTGGGTGTAATGGTGCGGAATCTACCACTCTTGTTGCATTATAGCAGAAATACTATCAGCCTGACAGATGTCTTTCCGCTAGACGCCCTTATGCCATTTTCCTCACTTCAGCTGTACGTAATATTTCATGTTATTTGATTTTACCCGTAATAGATTGGTAACTGAACTTCCTTTCATGTACTTTTCAATATATTATTCATTAGAGATTTGAAGCCCACGTTCGTCGGAAACAATTTGAGAATTCAGTCCGTTCCGTGAAGAAAACGCAACACTTCGCCAATACAGAAATCACTTGGTTAGGTTGTTTACGGAAATAATCCCTGTTTATATTGAGAATCATACGAAACCCATAAATACAAAATGAAGATTTATCGTTGATTGTTGAAACAGTTGGTACTTCTTGATACTATTCAGTTGCAAAAGGCTTATCATTTCTCATTCGACGCTTTACACACTAAGCAACTGACAGCGTCGTTAAATAAAGTAAGATTTTGCTCCATGGAGTTACATATTGCAGGCAGTCACCAGATTAATATTTGAGATATAAGCCAAACTAGTTTCGTCTTGTTCTACTAGATGGCAGCACAGGTATGTGCTCCGTGGTGTGTTAATTGTGCTATTCAAGATGGCGGATGCTGTTACTTTGGAGGTGGAAAGTAATCTTACTACAAGATGGCAGCACATATAAATGCCCTGTTTTATATCGATTGACATATCGATATGAATCATATAAGATGGCGTAAGTTGTTATATTGTTGGAATTGAATAACGCATGTTATCAATCGTGGAAATTCCCACTTATTACCTTATAACATTAAAGTGTTTGTAAGTAATCTTGAAAGAGTCTGTGATATACAGCACTACGCTGTTTATTTGTAGTGTACAATGCTGATTACGGAACGCAATCAAGACTTGTCAATGGACATATCCGGGATGTTCCTTCCCGATTTATCTTCTACCGATGACACTTTTAGTTTTGGTAAGTCACTATCTTTGTACAAGTTTTTCATACTCGTCTGTTATACATCTTGGTGTAGGTTCGACTTCTAGAACTGATTTTAATTCTGAATATTCCGAATAACTCGGTACAAAGGGCGTGTTATGTGTATGGGAACATAACAGTTCCCGCTGCTTGACATGAAATTAATGTCTGAATGCACGAGCGAATTCTGCCGGCGTATTTGTAAATATGTTAAATAATAAGTGAATTATCCTGTTTCATGAAAACTGTTTATAAAATGTTTTAAGTTAATCGTCCAAAATAAGGTGTATTGAATAGTTGTTTTGTTAAACACTGGCTTTCAGTCAAATAATAGTTTATAACATTTACCGATCTAACTACTGGTTTGTATTCTGGAAGCCCCCTTTTCATTCTTGGCTGGGAGAATAAGTATCCTCACAACATTAAAAAGTGGTGAACTACCCAATGATTTGGTAACGTCTTATATATGTTGCTGAGTTTGGGGTTTTTTATACTAGATATAACATTCTTTTCTAACTTACTCTATCCCCATAACCTAAAGGATTTTAGATTTTGTAAGGTTACTTGCCCTAACACAAACAGTTCTAAGTTAATTACCACAAATAGTCTGTAAAATTGTATCATAAGTGTTTTGACACTTTAAGAAATGTACTACAGTTGCTGAGGTTTAATAAGAAATTAGTACTGGTTGTGCAATACTGAAATCATGTTTCATATTCAGGAGGTCCTGCGTTCAAGTCTTGGCCTATTGACTGGCTATCCTGACTTAGATTTCTTGTGATGTGCCGCCAGGATAGTTCCTTTAATTAGATCACTCAGTAGGTAGCAGATGGTGCTAGAGATGAGTATTCTTGGTTTTTGTTGTTCATCACTTTTCACATAACATACAATTTTCTATTTATTTCTTGACAGTGGAATGAGAAAAAATGATCCCCAGTGTAATTTTGTAAATACAGGGAATTGAACCTGATGATGGCCACATTGTACCAGAACATGTTCTAGTGAAAAGTTATGAATAAGAAAAACCAAGAATCACCGTAACACACCGGGATGCTACAGTTCATACAGACTAGGGATAAGTATGTTGTCAGAACCTAATCTTTGATTTCTTAAGGAAATTCATGAGGCATGGAAGTTGAATCATAAAAAAATGTGGGAATAGGTCATACCTCAGAAAGTATCTTGTTACCACCTCCAGAAATTACAGACCATGATGAAAATATTGTATTTAATTAATCGTTATGAAAACATACTGGATACTGGGAACGACCCGTTCTTCAGGTGTCTGAGCACTACGGGTCCCAACTTTTCGTTGGCTTGATCTGTAGACATTCGGTAGGACTCCTTGGATGAGGGATCGGCCCGTCGCAAGGCCTCTACCTGTGCACAGGACAGCACAACACAGAAAAACGCGGACAAACATCCATGGCTTGAGTGGAATTTGAACCCACAGTCCAAGCGGCAGAAGGCCCACGCCTCAGACCGCGCAGCCACTGTAGACCCCTATGAAAACACTGTAAGCCCAAATAGGATGCTGCTCTCAAGTCAGATTTAATCAATTCCTGCCATCAGTTAGAAGTGATTGATCTTCCTCAGCTTTGTAGGATTCACTTGATAACATTCCAGGATATTGCATTGACAGGTTCAATGCCCTGTACATTCAGTTAGCATGTTATTTGATTCCACTTAGTACTGTGTATGTTACATTGTTCAGTACTCCTGTAATATTAAAGTACCGATGACCTTTCTTTTCTGTGAAAGGAATGTCCTTGTCAGGAAGTAAATTGTAGAGAATGATGACAAGTAAGCTATGAAATTAAGAATATTTAACTCCTAGTTATGAATACATTTTCTGAAGTGAAAGTTAACTATATACAGTCCCTGTTACATGTATGCTTAATATGATGCGGTAGAACACATTTTTTATCTGTGATCCCTTGATACATACTTACCTTGGGAGTACAGAGGTCCTTTCTTAATCATAGAAGTTGTCATTATTTGTATCTTTTATGTGATTTTAATTGACCACCCAGTGGTCATTGAGATGCTGTGTATGACACCATCTTTTAACAGATATTCAGAATTATTTGTGACAAGTTCTGTTAGTCGACAGTGAGAAGTAGGGTGTAGGCAAGCGTAATTTAAAACTGCCCTCTGCAGACAAATGTGACGTACAGGATAGAGACTTTGAAAGATAGAGCAGCGCTGCAGTATCAGTATGCAAATGAATAGTTACTGCACCAACTTCCAATTTTAAATATTCTTTCTTAATTGGTGCCATGGCTAGTCCTGAGCATGCTCAGGACATGGCCCCTTCTAAATTTTCCTACCAGTCCCCAGGAACCTGACCATCTATTTATCTCTTTGACCTGTCTCTAAAAAGCTCAGCAGTTTAAAATTGGATGAAATGTAGCGTGTCATCGCTTCGGTATGATTTTTATCTACCTGTTACCAGTTTTGTGAGTTGTAGTACAGTAGTGCAGTGGTACAATCTGTGGTAGTGCCAGACAGTTGAGTAGGAACCAGCAATCCACGCAGCGTGGCGAACGTGCACTGAAGCCACGAGGGTCAGTGCCATGCGAGCTACTGAACGACGAGGTGGCGATGTCCAACGTAGTTGGCAGCCATCACCATGGCCCATCAATCATTGCGTTTTGGACATTATGGATGTCATTGAATCGTGGCCAGTTCTCGGTGAGTTTATTTCATGCAAACTCAGCGCAAAGTTTTTAGTTTCGAATTTACCGTAGTCATCGTTTCGTCTGCGTGGTTTTTGATATATACAAATAAAATTCGTCTTCGTCTCAGTATAATTGTTAGCATTAATTATTCGAAATTGTGTGTTCTGTTTACGGGCGTGTTTTTATTATAGTGCTCAGAATACTTCTCCTTCGTATCCGCGAGGTCCTGAGTTCGAACCCTTGCAAGGAGTTCGGCATTCCTGACTGTGGTTTTTCGTGATTATTAGTTCCTCCATGAAAACACTGGAATAGTGCCCTAAAATAGGCCGAAATCACTTCATTTGCTTACCGTTACACGATGCTGTATAACCTTAGTTGGAAAAAGCATCGTTAAACATCTAACAGTTAATAGAAAGGAAGTTCGTGATCGTTGTCATTTTCGTGAACCAACATTTTCATGTTGGAAATTGTATTTCACTCTTATCTGCTCGGAGATTAGCAATGCTTCATAGACCACGTGTTTGGCATTTTTACGTGACCCATTGATAATTGTCATTATCGTGCATGAAAATAAAACGTGGTTAGTTTTCCAAATTGTTGTTGGTCAAACTGTGCGGTACCATTTTAACTGTGCTATCGGTGACCTCAAATTTACTGATCTCTGCTCAGTTTATTTGTTTCACTGGTGTTTAAAACTTGACAGTATTTTAGTTAAATGAAGTAGTTTAATATGAATTTGAATCTTTGAGAGAAGTAGTCCTAAATAGAGTTTGGAATTGATTTATTGCCTCAGGATGCAGACCAGTGGCGCTCTTTTTTAATCACGATAATAATAAACTTTCATAAAAGTTTTTTTAAGCTGAATAACTAATCGCTTCTTAAGGTGTGAATGAATAGTATGCTATTAATAATGCTTCCAGATGGCGTCACGTGAGATTTGTCAGTGATTGGTGAATTTGGGGGGTAAGGAGGAACCCCCCTGTAGATGTGTACTTACAGGCAATGTGGCTGCATTGACATGGAGGAACCACCAGAGGCAATCTATAGAAAACGTTAGTCAGAATATACTCGGTCAAGGATTCTGATATATCATTCACATAAAGGAAGGCAATCATTTCATCACACGATGGTTTACCTGAACCAAGGGGCCTTATTTAGGTATGAATTCCATATCCGCGTTGTTGCAGGTGTATTGTCAACCGAGCAGCATTGGCCTGGCGTTAACACTCCAGACTTACATTCGTACTCGCTGTCATGGCTGAGTTATATCAGTTATGTCCTTCTTATCGCAGTCTCCCCACGATATTACCCTGAAATATTACATTTCCTCTCCCTTCCAAGTCCTTACCTACTCACCATCTCCCCTGGTTAGTTGACTCTGTGTAACTTCTGCGTATGAATCAGCGTTGTTAGATAGTTATCGGATAATTATTTATTCTAACACATGGAGAGCTTGGACGTAAAGTAGGTGGACTTCGAAGATTGTTCACGGATGAAGATGGTTTTCATCGGGAAGTCCTCGCGTTTCAGTCCAACAAGTTAGGAAACATCGGCATAACGTAACATTTCTGGCTCGTTCACTAGATTTTAACTTTTGCGAATGTTGTCATTGATGTCATGGCTGGGGATTCCCCTGTAACATTAGTAATTAAGGTAGACTGGGGATAACCCGCTCATGCAGACCATTGTATGAAGTATACATTATTCTTTTCCGATCGTGACCAAAATTGTTCGACAAGTTTTATTAAAACTCTCCAGGATCACATTTCATTCGCCCGTTCATTACATACGGACAGACACGTGGCGGAGCGAATATTTGCGTTAGTGCGAGAGATTTAAACGTTTTTTGGTGTTTCCTTGGTGTAATCCCAATCTTTCATGCCAAGTTTTTAGGGGTGTAATAACCGATATAATTATCTGTGATTTTTTTGAATTTGTGATAAGTGACTAGAAAGTTAATTTGGCCTAAGGCATTCGCTTGGAAGAACTGAGGAAAACCGCCAAGACTTTGATCTCTGAAATGAGAAGTGAATATATGCATTATTATGAGCTGCATTCCGTCAATTTGTCATTGGGTTTCTGATGTTCCAGATGACGTGCAATCCCAGGAAAATTCGTCCTCTGCAGCGTCAAATACGTATTGGTCCAATCTCAGTGAGTTAATTTTTCTCATATTTCTTTCGTAGTATTGTGCAGACGCTGTCGTGGTCAGGTCGACTGCCACAGTGGTATTTTTCGTATGATACTACAGCGTGTTTAGCAGAATGCGTTTTATCCAATTTTTCGCATTTGACAAATAATTGTTTTATTTTTACACTTATAATGGAATCGGCGCTGGACAAACCTGCATTTGAAGGATTCTTTGCTGTAAGTGCTTGGTTCCTTTATCGAGATTCGACTCGTGGCAAGGCTGTAGGTAGATGCTGGTGTTTGTTGAGGTCGATGCACTGGAAGCGGGGAGGCGTGACTTCTCATGCGGGTCTGGAGTGTTCCGGGCGCAAGTTCGATGAATGATTCATAAGCGTTTTTGGTACTTTGTTAAGGAGATTTGACATTTTATTTCGTCACAGTGGAATTTTGCTTGCCTGACTGTGTCACTTCGTATTAGCCCCGTAAAGTTTAATCAATTAAAGCGTAATGCCATTTCCTATTCACGCGAATCGTGTATTAGATGTGGTGAAAAAATGTTCATGTAAAATTTCACATTTCGTTGTTAACGTCTGTAATTATTCCGGTCACCCACTTTCATCTGTTTTGGTACACCGTAAGCGAAAATCAGTTCCTAAACCTTGTCTGGACTGGATTTCTGTATCGGAGTATCATAGAGCAGTGGTATTCAACCTGGGGTACGCGTATCCCCGGGGGTACGCGAAGACATCTTAGGGGGTACGTGAAATTTAAAAAAAAGTATATATATATATATTATTTTATGATAAACACTGAATAATCAGGGCCAGATTTAGGGTTAGCCACAGGAGAACCGGACGTAAGGACATTCGATTTGGGAGATTATATACTATGTATAACTTGAATTATACACCAACAACTTTGGGGGTACAACGTTGAAGAGAAATTATATCTGGGGGTACGCTAACAAAAAAAGGTTGAATATCACTGTCATAGAGCATATTGCCCTCTTTAATAGCGCAAACTATTCACGGCTTTGACGTACGCTAACTTACCGTTTTATGGAAATAAATTATTCCTTTAAAAGTCGTCTGTTAAGTGAAGATTTGTTCGAAAATGTATATTCATAAATCTTTTGAAGAACACAGGCATCTACCTTTATTGCTGCTTTGTGTTTGTTTTGCTGAATTTTTCGGTTGCAGTCATAGAGGCCTAAGAGCTAACAGTAATGACGCAAGGTGGAAAAATTTGCTGTTGTTATTAGGCACCTTTTAGAAATATTTCTAATGTGGGTGACGGAAGCATTGAAATAACATAGAGGTACTAAGCTGATATGTTTCTTTGTTGTTCAAATTGTAAACTTTTGACGCCGAGGCTTGTCTAAATATTTGAGAATTCAGTCCGTACCGCAGGGAAAACACCCCACTTCACTTTTACAAAAATAAATTCTCCAGTGTTGTTTAATTAAGCAACCGATTTTTATTCTGAGACTCATACAGCACGTAGACTTCGCGTGGTCGAACACGTTAGACTTTGGGCCTATGTGATTGCATAAATCTCTAGTTGTATTAAATGGGTTCTCTGACCACTGTCATCCGACTGTCAAGGTTCTCTGTTGTTCGCTGCGGTGTTGTGGTTGTATCACTTCGATTGAGCAATTTTGTGTTGAAGATTTTATTGGTCATCAGTATTCTGTTAGCGTGGGTTACGGTGGAAAATATGGGGCTGACTGCAGGCCAGTTTGACAGGTTGCGAAAGCATTTTGCTTTCTTTCGCAACCCGCAGAAATAATGGAAGTTATGATACTAATTATATGAACTTCATCCTAGTGTACTAATGTTGGAGGGGTGATCCAAAGGGGTCGCCACTTCTCCCGGTCGTTTGCATGGAGTTTGGTTTTCTTCCATCCTGGCTTTTTCCCTCTCTTTATGTTCCGAATTGTCCTCTGATGCTTGACTGTGTCTCCTTCGGTTACCATGTTTCCTTGCCTGTCGTTCTCTCTGCTTTCCATTTTGATGTGCGTTTCTGATCCGAATTATCTGATCTGTAAATGCTTTGTTCCGATGGTTAACATCTAAAACATTTGCCCTTGGGTTTTCGTGGCTCGAGTTCGATGTATCACTTCGGTTTTCGAGGAGTGGCTCCTCCACTCCGTCAATCTGTTATGTCACTTGCCACCTGCTCCATGTAAGGCTTCCAAAAATGCGTTTATCGTAAACACGACAGCTATGCTAGCGGAAACCTTTAACATTCGACGCGACTCACGCCCAAAACCGAAGATGCTCATCTATGATATTGTTTGGTTTCTAATTTTAACTTTTATACGTACATTTTCCAGCTTTTTCCCTTTCGATTAGCATTTTGATGTGACGTCATTAACTAAAACGGGGCTAAAATTGTGTCATTCCTATCCAGTATAATACGGTTCATAGTCGAGCTGCATGTCGGCCGTCCTCGTGTCATTACATCTGTGGGGAAAACATGTCTCCCGCTTTACATACGTCGCCGTTTCTAGTAACAGTCTATGTCCCCGTCGCCAACAGGATACAGCCTGTGTTAATTCTGGGGTATTGTTCCGTGTAGTCTGCTAGAAGTTTGCCGACGTTTCTGAGGTGCTTGCTGACTTATCTCCCGTATGATGGAGGCAGTAAGCCCTTTAGAAGGTCGGTACAACATCTCAGAAGACAATATTTGTATTTACCGCCGCGGGAACCTGAATCTCACCTAGTATTAATTCTCCTCAAATGTCTCACACAGATCTGCTTGGCAGCCAGATTTAGTTCATTTTCACAAAGTATGAAATACAGTACAGAACTTTTCAGCTTGTAAGTCTTAGTCCAGATAATGTTCTATTAATCAGGCAGGTGGTTTGAGATTGGAATTTTTTGAAGTGGTCATAGTTCGTTGTTAGACATGGCTGTAGCAAGGGTTGTTGCAGTCAGTGCCCGACGAGCCTTCTGTCGGTCAGTTGACCATGAGAGTGAACCAGTTTGATACAGACTTATTTACATATTGAAGTATCTTATCATTTTGTTTTGAGCGTCCTGCTTAATTGAAGTGTGACTTGGTATTGAATCAGTCAACGTAAAAATAGATCCAAAGTCAAATGTCATTTGAAAATTACGAAGTATAGGCAGCGGAGACGCTGATATGGTTTAATTGCCGTCTTATATTCGTATAAGTGACTTTCTAGATTCTTCTAAGCTGCTTTAATTTTGAATATAAATTTTTTGTAACATTTAGATGTGGATTCGATTAGAGTTATTTCGACGTGTGTTAATCAGATACATAGTTCGAACTTTTATGGCCATTGTATTTTATCTCCTCAGTTCGAATTATGGATTAAAATATAAAATTGCTCTCCAGTCGCCGCACTTTATTTTAAAGAGGGATTTCTTGGTGGGACAACGAGCTTTGAGTTGTCACTGTCTTGTGTATTGATTGGTAAGGACCGACCAACCGGGTCCGATTTTCTCTGAAGTATGATAACTTTTTTGTACGTTACCACCTTTAGAATGGATGTGAGGCCCGCTCTGACTTCCTCTGAAAGTCCCTACCTCAAATTAGGCCACGATCGCTTCCTTCTATATCCTTTCCAGTTTATTATTCAATAACCATCCTATAACCGCCACGGTGGTCTAGCGGTTAGAACGCTGGCCTTGTAATCCTGGGGTCTCGGGTTCGATTCCCGGCGGTGCCCGAATTTATAACTTGTGTTGGGCAAGGCCGTGGTCTAGGCAACACGGAGTTTTCCTCCGGGGGCTTCCGCGGTTTCTCCGTGGCATCCCAACAATTACTCCATTCACACACAGAAGAAGGCAATGGCAAACCACTTCTGGATCATCTGCCAAGAACGTATATGAACAGGTCCCAGTCCGAGAAAAGGATGGAAGGATTCTGTTCATATGGACCTGTTGTCAGACAGAACACTAAATAAATAAATAACCATCCTATAAGTCGACGCTGTGTAATATGATCTACTGACGTCGTCGTTAAATAAACACAATTTTAAAACATTCCGTACATTGTTTCCGTTTTTGCAGTCTTGTTTTGAGCCGTTGTGCTGTCGTTTTACCTTCAGTGACGCATAAAGAGTTTTTATCGATTGTTCAAGCCGGTGCTTCTCCCCCCAGCTAACAGTTACGTCTAATATTGTGTGTGTGTGTCACATTCAGTTTTACATGAAACTGTTTTATATGTGGTATGTTTGTCGACGTACGGACAAGAAGGAGGGTGATCTCGTTGCCCGAAATGTTCAGTCCACATTTTAATGAACGTTTCTGACGCCTGTGTATTACAGTAAACAAGCTTACGTGCGCATTAACCTTCGTATTGGTTTTTGAAAGCACAGAGTTTCAGAAACAGAATCTTTTTGTTTCTTTCCGCAAGTATAGAGAAGAGAGGATGGGAAATATTCCTAAATTTTTTAGGATGATTATGATCATTGAATCGGAAGAAATTGGAAATGAAGTCATTGCATGAGTTTACTGGGGTTCCTGAGGAGAGCCATGAAAACCTGTGAGAGTTCTTTGTTTTTTGGCCATGATTCGTACCCTACATCTCTCGAATATCGATCATAATGCTTTGCCGACAAGGAATGTTTGTTTCAAGTACGCCTACTGTTTCGTCCAGAGACAGAGCTGGAGGAAACGGACTGCCTAGTGCTAGTCCGTTGGTTTCGGTGGTCTAATTTCAGACCCGACTAATAGGCGTCAGTTGTTTTCTGCGTCAAACTAATTGCGCAAGGTGAATTCACTACTTTAGACATTATACCGTTTTTGTAGGGAATCTTCTGTAAGCTAATAACTGTTGCTTTCCTTGCTGTGCTGGTCAAGAAATCCGTGCTCTTATGAAACCTAAAGTTTGTTATTGTATTCAAGAATTTCGATCGGCGGATCGTGTCCCAAGCTAGTTAAATCCAATCCATGTCTGTTACCATATTGCTCCAATATCGATTCTTATACGATCACCCCGTCTACGTTTAGATCTCTTCCCTTGTGGTTTTTCGATAAAAGTTTCGTATGAATTGATGATGTTCTCCATGCTTTCCTCCTACCCATTCTAATGTATCCTTGATTTAATCATAATATTATTAGTTGAGTTCAAATTACGAAGTTTCTAATTCTTAATTTAATGTTTTCCGAACACCTCATTGAACATTCTTCACAGAGAATGAGTCGAAGTTTCGTGCTCAAGTAAAACAAGAGTCTTATGTGTAACAGTTTTGTATATTTCAACATGTACTTTTGCCCGCTGTAAAATCTCCATTTCCCGTGATAGCATTTAATATAATTTAACTCTCATAGTTTACTTGCGTGTTATATGAAAGTAACGCTCTTCCAGTTTTATCAGCTGGTTGTGAAGAGTTCAGATATTGCAAACACACGCAGTAAATTATTGTCACAGCATAACCCAGTAACTTCAGTTTATATTTGCTTTCAGATAAATTAAGAGTATGCGCCCGGCCTTAATGTGCGTTTCGCTTGCGTGTCGATCAAACACAGACATTGTTTTCTCTCGTGGTTGAAACATGGTTTCGTTGAAAACTAAAATGACATTGTCTGCTACACAACACACGTGGAAAATATTTGTCGACTAAGTACTCTCTTTCACTCATGTTGCTGCAAAATGTTGTAAGCAATAAGGTAGTAACTTGATTTGCGGGTACTACATTCCTGTCTTTTGCAGCCTTGCTTTCACCCTGATTTAAGTCGATGAGAGCTGTTGGACGAGCTGAAGGCCTATGAAAGTTCCGTTCGATGTCATTTACAAACAAGAAAGTAGCATTCATTACTGATGTGAATGTTGAATCTTAAAGTTCCTGTCCAGGCCCGAGTTTCAACCCCGTGTATCGGTAAAAAGGTAGTTTAAACATATCTGGAGTTGTGGCCAGGTATTTGGACTCTGTACCATCTTCACGGCCTGAAGATGGAGGCACTATGTTTCTCCAAAACATCGGTATATACCTGCAGTCCATAGGCGCTTCAGCCCAGATGATTGAGACGATGGTCTCCGAAACGTTTGATTGTAACTCCGTGCCTATATGGCTGTAGGCCCGATAGAGGTCGGCTGTCTTCTGGGTTGTAGCGCCTTGTAGTCTGGTGGACGTTTCAGAGGTCGTTGCTGCAAGGACCTCTGAGATTTTGGTAAACTTATACCAGACTACACGGCGCTGCAAGCCAGAAGACAATCTTCGTACTCACCGCCGTGAAAACTTCAAATCCTACTTTCCTGCATTCAGTTTGCTGTGAAAGCTGCAAATCTTAACATTATTTACCTGAGCACATGTGGGCACCACGTGCTACATACGTTGGTGTCGCGAGTGGTTAGAATTTCCTCATTCTGGAGGTCCTGGGCTCAAATCATGGCCCGGACCTACGATAAATATCGTTGATTCATGTTCCTCTTAAAATATGGAAGTCATTGGCTGGACGTTAGTATGAAGGAACTTTTGTGGCCTACTTGTGAAGTTCTGTCCGCTGGATCAGTAGTTGTTGTCACGTACCAACTCGTTCTATTTATAAGCCGTGTATTTGTAAGATGTGAATCTTATACGAAGTCTGACTGTACTTTTGTTGTTGATTCTTTATCTCGATCACTGATCACTGCTCGCGTAATATCTGAGAGCTGTAGTACAAACCCGGTCTAATTATGTAACATATGAAAACATCAGTAATAGAAATTTCTGAAAGATCTGATTGTATAAGAAAACTCGGTAAGTTGTTTGTATGCACGTAAACACGCCCGTCTACACAGCGTATACAGTATTTCCCAGTTTGATATGCTTGTTATAGTGATATATTTATAAGTTCGATTTTATAAAAAAAAAGACAAATATTTGATTTATATCTATAGTTTTATTACAGTTTCTCTTTTTTGTATAAGCTATGAATATTCAGTCTGCCTTGTGAATTGTAACTAATGTAATTCCAGTCTTTCAGACGCAAATGAACTGTTTCTTGGAAAGTCGAGTCTGTTTTACAGCGATATTTTACTTGTTGGGTAAGACAGTCAGTGTACAGTTTTACATTTAACCTGGTTTTGTTATCGCAGAAGCGTAGTTGTCCGTGTGGCTTTGGTAAATTATGAAAAAGGTTTCGAATTTTTAATTATGACGGTTACCAATGTGCGCCGCGTATCGGAACAGTTTTTTTTACTCATATCCATGAAGTCAGCTTTAGCATTTGATTATTCAGTCACTCTCATATATCTCGAAAACAGCAGGTCGTGTGTATGAAATACGAATAACTTAAATAAAATAAATTATAACTTATTTGGTAACAAACTTTTCAATATTCCGAAAGTATTATATCCAGGGTTATGTATGAAGTGTTAGTCCAGTTTAGTTTATATATTTTTAATAAATACTTTCCATAAAAAACTGCTCTTCTTTTTTCTTTACGTGTAGAAGTGTCGAGTCTCTTGGTGTCAGTCTCCAAATGCGCCACATAAAAAGTAATGTTAATTTTTTGTTGATTTTTTTTAAATTCTGGTCTGAATTTAATTTCTTGGAATGTAATTATTCAGGAGTGAAACCTTTATATTTTCCGTCATCGTAGGTGAAGTAAAACTCCATCACGTAAATATATAATAATGCCTTAAATAGGTCACTACGACTTCCTTCTCTTTCCAGTTCATTATTTCTTTTCGTACTCCATACATGATAAATACTACGGACCCACTGGCGCGACTAGCCGCGTGCGGCGTGTCGCGCCAGTGGGCCCCTAGACCTTGAGTAGACGATGTTTTTTTTCCTGATGTATAAGAGTACAAAGTATGGTTTTCCTTGCCAGTCGTGCTTTCTTGTGTTTGGTTATTTAACTATTGTGCATCAACCGCAAAGGTTGTGTGGCCTTGTGCCGCACATAATTGTGTGGTAGGGAAACGTGATAGTAAATTGTCATCCCGGAAATGAACTAGTGGAACTAAGGAAAGTCATAAAAAAACTCCACGACAGTGTCCTTGTAGAAGTTGCTGTGTTTTAATCCCGTTGTGGTACGCGATGGGTCGTTTGACTGTGAAGCTGCTTTTTGTTTGTTCAGACTACCTGGGCCTCGTGTATTTCCAGCTGTGAAGCAGTAATAAACTCTGATCAGATGGAAATGAGTTGACGTAACACCATTATTAGACTTTACCAAGAATGAAAAATGTTAAGGGCTCTTGTTGTAAGTGCTTCATTTCATTGCGACTTCCGTCAAACTGTGAGATAATTTAGTGGAAAAATAAATGTCAAGTTGTTCGCGTTTCACACAGGTGTCAGGTAAAGTGGGGAAATATTTTAACAGGAGACAGTTTTGCAACCACAATTAGTAGAAATTGGGTCTACTGAAAGATTTTTGGAAACATGCATTATAGTTCGCAAATTTATGAAGTGTGGTAACCGGATATTACTGCCTTCCTATTTCTTCGTATGAGACGTTGGCTTGAAAGTGCAACTATTAACGTCAGCCATGTGTGTTTGTTGGTTGTTCAGTTTGTCTGAGCGTGTATATAATTGGTACGAGACCTTGGGGTTTAATCCCAACCTAGAAGATAGCTTTACGCACTCCTGAACGTAGATATTTTAAAACTATTAAAATTAGTGAAGTTGAAGGAGCCAGCCAAAATTAACAACAGATCAGGAAACATCAGAAGTATTCCTTCCGTGTGTTATAAGTTCTCATCCTTCTTGGATGTATGTCTGTCTGCCTCTCTCTCTCTCTCTCTCTCTCTCTCTCTGCCTCTGTCTCTCTCTGTGTGCCTGCGTGCGTTTGCGCGCGCGCCCAGTTTCATATTGAAGTCCTACAAGTTTCAAGGAGTGCAAATGTACCAATAAATAAGTCTCGTTTGGTAAACATCGAGACACAGACCTACGGTAGAATTTTGTGATGTCCTTGAGAGAGAGCGTTGACACTCCAGTTTTGATGTGTGTAGTAAATAAGCGTCCAGTTTCCCTTGCAGTAAAACGTGTATAAGAAAGAGGGTTTAAAAATGCTGTTTAGTTTTACTTAATAATGGATTACCACAATTGTTGTATCTTCCCTCTGGGCTGTAAAATTTCTGAATAACTTGCACATTGTTCAGTATATGCACTGAATTCGTCGCTTTGTCGGAAATGATGTATTCGGATTCTGATTTTGAGTGAGAATATTTTGTTTTTCTTGTATATTAGAATTAATTTATTTTTTCCAGATATGGACTGTCCCTTGCCACCAGAAGATGACTTTCTGCAGCAACTGTCAAATGATCTTGAGGTATAGTCTTTATATTCGTAAATGTAATGTGCAAATATACATTTTCTTATAGGAATTAATGGCACACCAGTTGCAAAACATTGATCTAGAGTGATGCAGTGTTACAAAATATATTCAGGCAATGGGTTGGGAACCATTGCCTTAAAACGTATTATGACTTATTTGTACCCAAATAGGGAAGCATATGAAAATGGCGTGAGTACTTTTATGTGCAAGGCCTGTAAGTAAATTTTTGGATCTGTTATGGATCTGAATTATGCCACAGTATAATGGCCCCCACTCTTATTTTAATAATATTAAATATAAAATATAAAGTATGAAAGTTAGAAACAAGTAAATTTAAATGATTAATATTGTGTGTGCGTGCACATGTGTGTGTATGTAATGTGAGTGATGTGTTATGTATTGTATCTTATCTCTTCTTTTTTTCCATATTTGTCTTAAATTTACCTTAGTTTTCTTAAAGACGAAAGTATTTATCTTTAACATACTGATAAAGTTTATGAGTTAATCACACTTGGCTGTTTTAAGTTATAGGTACAAGTCTATTATCTTACCTCTTGTTTAATTTCATTATCTCGATCTTAATTAAATAAAATTAAGATATTTATTTTGTAAGCATGTGTGTGAAGTGTGCTGATTCGTATAATAACGAGAACATTTAGTTTTCTGCCGTATAAAATGTAGTTTAAATTAAATGGGAAATGTGAAGGTAGTCTCGTTGTAATTGACCAACGTTTGAAAGGTGTTTAATGCCTACAACATCAGGACTTCATGCTGGAAGGGGTAAGTACCTCTGAAATATTGGTCAGTTTCAGCAAGACTGTTGTGGGAATCTTAAATCTCACACGGTTGCAAATGTGTTGGTAAATTGTTTTTAAGAACAGTGATTTAACTTAGTTGTGGATGGCAGATAGTTAGTACGTTAGTAATAGCGGTGACAGTGAGGATGGGGTGGTGATTGCAGCAGTAGGAGTTTCATTAGTGGTAACAGCATCAACAATTATGGTGGTCTATGTGGTGGTAGTGGTAGTACAGGGATGCACTGACATTGTCATTGTTACTAAAGTAGATATGTACATTTCTTATACGTCCTCTTTGCTTTACCTTTACCCGCAGACAAGCAGGTTATCAAATAGAATTCACAGATTGTGTGCCCTATCCCCCCATATCTGTTATAATTTGTGATCCATTTAACAGTAATGTGATGACTGATTTATGCGCGTTTCAGATTCCGATGTTGTTGGATGACTCTTCTCAGCAAATGTTAAATGACTCGACTGATGATCTAATGCAAGACGGCTCATTACATAATGACTTGTTGGATCCATACCCTAGTCTGGACGAGCTGGGAGATGTGGAAGCCATGCATTGGGGTCCTGAAGCATTTCCAAATCTTGCTCCTTTGCCAGATGACCCTGGTGTGTTAAGACAATTTTTTATATGGGGGGGATATACGAGGTGCGATCGGAAAGTTTCAAGACTGCGCGTATAAAACCCTGTACACTTATCTCAGGTATTAAATTCATCCATCACCCTCGAAATAGTTCCCCTGGGAGTGAACACAACGATCCCAGCGCCGCTGCCAAGCCTGGAAGCATCCCTGGAAATCTTTCTTTGTCAGCCTGTCAAGCACCATCTGCGATTCTGCCTGAATCTCTTCTATCGTCTCAAATCTCCTTCCCTTTAGCTGAATTTTCATCTTTGGGAAGATGAAGAAGTCACACGGAGCTTAGAAAGGAAGTTGGGGTCGGTTCTTGCAAGATCTTTGAGCTGACAAACGAGAAGTCGATTCTGCTTCTGGTCCTCAGACAGGATGCGTCGCATGTGGAGTTCTTCCTTTAGAATCAGCTGACAGGTCCCATAGCCTATCCCAACAATGTCGCACAAGTCGTTGATGGTACGACGTCGATCTTCGTGAATGGCCTGCCGAATCTTCGTAACATTTTCGGGCGTTGTGCTCGAAGATGGTCGTCCGGAACGCTCGTTATCATCGACAGAGGTTCGGCCATTTTTAAAACGTGAATGCCACACAAAAGTTTGTGCACGACCCATTGCGGACTCCCCAAATGCTTGCTTTAGCATTTCATAGGTTTCCGTAGCCGTTTTGGCGAGTCTTTGGCAAAATTTGATGCACACGCCATTCCGAAATCGCAGGAGGGTCGGTGTAATGCACTACCAAATCGCCAGTAACTAAGAAACAAATGCTAATTCGATGATGCCGGCTGGCACATTGATTCACTATGAATGTAGGCCGCACCCCCTAGCGGGAGAAGCTCGTACTACATCCGGTTCGCCCTATATTGACAGAGTCTTGAAACTTTCCGATCGCACCTCGTATATATATATATATATATATATATATATATATATATATATATATATATATATATATGCATTTAAAGTGTTCACGTGTGGCAGAATTTAAATGAACGTATCCAGATGTAATCTTGCAATCGAATATTTCTGAAAGGAAAATAATTTAACATATTTGATCGGTATCGTCCCGCGCCGTAGCCGTGCAGTCTGAGGCATCATGCTTCGGACCAGTGGTACGGAATGCGTGCTGGTTCGAGTCTCGGGGAAAGAAACTTCTCATGAGATTTTCGACCGGTGTATGTGACCGGTGCCAACCCAGCATCGTGAGGAAATTGGGGAGCCACAATGAGTAGCGTAATCCGGTCATGAAAGCTAGCAATGGCTGGGGGTTTCTCGTGCTGACCACACGTCACCCTATATCTGGTTGAATGATCGTTCACCTCTGCTTAGGAATGTGAACGTGAGGCCAGCAGCCAGCTAGTCGGCTTTGGCTCTCAGAGGGCTGTTACGCCACAGATTATTATTATTATTTGATAGGTGTCAGTTATTAATACTTAATTTATGCTGAGCCAATATATACTGTATTTTGTTTTATCTGCTCATTTTGAATTGATATCTAAATGTAATTTGAAAATTTTATAGAAGAATTATGCTTTATTTGAAATAATACTTTTTAATACTACAGTAGTACCTTCATAATATTTGACTTCAGTTTGAAGGTGGCCGTCGTGTGGATTGTAGCACTGTGTTGTCTGGTAGATGTATACAAACATTTTAGAGGTCCTTGCTGCCTCCATCATCAGAGCCATCTTTGTTCTCACTACTATAAGAATCTCAAATTCTACTCAGCTTCATTTCTTTTCAGAACTCTCCAGGGCTGTGGTCATCATGAATGCCCTGAATAAATTTCTGCAGTGTGAAACTCAATTAAAAATTATGCGTACAAATTAATTACTGTAATTAACAGTAAATGTTTATTTAACACAGGTAAAATGAATTAAAGAGGTGTTAAAATACTTGTGTCAGTAGTTGAATGACTGAACAATGCCCTGAAATATGTGAACATCCTGAGACTAATATTGTTTTTATATTAACAGGTGACCCAAACAATTTTGAAGACAGCATAATCAGAACTAGCCTAGCGTGAGGTATAAATTAATATAACAGTGGGGCTTGTAAAGTGATAGCAGTTCTTTTACCACTGGGAGCATTGCACAGGTATCTTAAAACATTTATTTACTGTTTGTTTCAGACTGTGAAATCAAGGATGAAATAAAGATTGAACCAGGATCACCATTGGCTCTCCTACCACCCTCTCCATCCCCTTCAAGTTCTTCTAGCTCAGATGCATGGACAGGAGGGGAGTCATTATCAGAGGTGAAGGTGAATATTCAGAAAGGGACAGACAATATTTAATTTCCAGTGTTCATATCGTGATGAATTTATTCTGTATTTTTTTTTTCTTATCATGTAGTAACTACGCATCATTCCATTAAAGCAAAAATGTTTCAAGTTCAGTTTATTCTTGTGTAATGGCATTCATGTATTGTGATAATTCAATATTTTTGTCTACATATGCCATTACTTTAAAGCAGTGGTCCCCAACGCGGTGCCCGCGCCCGCAAAGGCTTTTTTTGGGTGCCCGCGTTGTTAGGGAAAGAGGTTATACTGAATAATGAAGGCCGTTCAACCATGAACATTATAAAATTGAAGCTCAGATCTCGACTTACTAATGCCCATCTTGACGATTGTTTCCGAGCAGCGATATCATCCTGCACTCCCAAATTTGAAAAACTGGCCGATGAAATGCAGTGCCAAACATCACACTAACTTCCCACTTCAGTAATACTAATTGTACTTTTGAAAGTACGTATTTTTGATTGCATGGTTTCTTGTATCATTAAACGTTGTGTTGTTTTGTGTATTATTTGGTGTTCATATCTTATTTGTCCAGAGAAAGGAAAATTTGGCTTTGTTAATTGGTTGGTGCCCACCACGATCTCATAAACTCTCAGATGTGCCCGTAGGCACAAAAAGGTTGGGGACCACTGATCTAAAGGGTTAGCAGCTTCCTCGTTTTCTGGAACCATTTTCAAGAAAGAAATGACATGTTTGAGTAGGGACACAAAGTGTAAATAGGGGTATTCCTACAGTGGAAACCATGTGCAAGTGACTGTCGTTATACTTGCTTATGTTAATCGTGTTTGGATATCCACTTTTATTTCAGGAGCATAAGTATTTTATGTGTGGCCTCAGTAGAAGCTGCTGCACACCCCCACTAAGTTGTATGCAGTTGCACTTACTCACCTAACCATTTTTTCTCTGGTGACTACAAATTAAGGCTTGTTATGGTATATCACCCAGAATAAATACCGAAGCCCGCCATTCAACACAATTCGGAGACATTTCCATCTACCTCTTATCCTCAAACCTATCACCTTAAGTTAAATCTTGTCTTATGTCCTTTGAATGTTTCATAGGTTCTTCCAAAGAATGCATCCATTGTCAGACCTATCAAAAAATTACATAACAGAACGTTTTGCAGAAAAAAAGTTACTCTGTGCCAAACCCCTAGGCTGGTGGGCCACTTATTGTGTGCTGTCTGTGACTGCTTATGCATTATATTCACAGCTGCACTTAATATCTAAAAGCTGTTTCTTTCATTAGGAATGCAAAAATATTTTGGCCCACTTAATATGGCACTTAGGCACTCTTACATATCTCAAAGGCGAAACACCGTTGGGCTGGACACGTAGTCAGGCGGAAGGACAACAGATGGCGCACGAGGGTAACGGAATGGTACCTGCGTGACAAGAAGAGACCGCTTGGTCGACTGCCCACTCGCTGTCCGCAATATACGGCATCAAGGATGCACGAGGTCGCACAAGAGTCCACTGGTCCACCAGAGCACAAGATAGAGAAGAATGGAGAGAGAGAGAGAGAGGAAAAATAAAAAAACTTAATATGGGCATTGAAGAAAAGATAATATAGATTTATAAACTTTAGAAATATCTTAATGCAATGAAATGGTGTGTTCCCAGTTTGTGTTGGAAACACCGCCTATCTCACCACCACAACTGAGCGATGGGAGTCCTCCTGGCTCTCCGTACCCAAACAACAAGTCTGGCGACAAACATCAGGACTCCATTGTAATGATGTCTCCAGTTAAAATTGTGCCTGTAACCAAAAATGGTAAGTGTAGATGGTGAACACTATTTCCTAACACCTGATTATAGTGAAAAAACTTCTAATATTTCATTTCCACACGTTCTTCCCAGAAACACAAAATCTCTGTAAAACCATTGAGATAGGATTATGATTGTCACTGAACTTCCGTGCTTTAAAACCAAGTTTTGATCTTTGCTATTCTAATGATAAGAAACATTATGGTTGCACTTGCACTATTTATTGTGTTTCATCCAAAATACATATATAATTCTCTTTACACAAACTTTGTGACTAATATGTCAATATGGCTTTATGTCTCAAAACCACAAACATTCTTAAATATTTGTGGACTAGCTCACAACACTATATTATTACCATCTAGCAATGCATGCTACGTCACAGCCCACCTCAGTCTGCACTTTTCTGCTGCACCTAAAACATTTTGTGAAGTGCGACATTTGAAGGTAACCTTTTTTGTGCTTTACACACACCCTACATTATAAAAGAAAGGTACAATATGTTAGCAGTGTAAAATAAATTGTAAAAGCTGTGAAGAGAGACAGGAATAATATGTAATTCAGTAAAATAAAAAATACATATACAGTGCAAGTCTAAATGATGTTCCCGATTTGAAACATGTTACTCATGTTTAATGAAATTCAGATGCACAAAATTGGTACCGATGGAAAGAGAAACTCTCCAAGTTTATGTTGGTATACTTCGCGGCCGCATAGTAACACTGTTTGCCGCCAGGTGCGATATGAGAGAAAATGGCTGCCATTGAAGACAGGGGAGCCTTTTGTGTCCTGGATTTCCACGTTCACCGGACCTGACGCCCTGTGATTTTTTTCTGTGGGGGTTCGTCAAAGATAGAGTATTCGTGCCACCCTTACCACAGACCTTGCTTGATCTGCGAGCGCGTATCACAGCAGCCATTGCAGCAATCGATCATGATATGCTGCAACGTGTCTGGGAGGAACTCTACTACAGGCTGGATGTGTGCCGAGTTACCAAGGGGGTTAACATTGAACACCTGTGATGTATTGAAACAAAACTTGGAGCATTTCTCTTTCCATCGGTATCAATTTTGTGCATCTGAATTTCATTAAACGTGAGTAGCATGTCTTTCAAATCGGGAACATCATTTAGACTGGCCCTGTATTTATCAGATCTCTTAGCCAAGTTGAAAAAAAAATTTATTCACAGACGCAGGAGTATGCCTATAATTTGCAAAACATTTCATTATTATTTTCCTGATGCTTGAGGCATTTCTGATCCTTGAATAAATAAAGTAAAATGGAACATTTGATTGATTGTTATGCCTGAAGTATATGAAAGCAGTTGGTCCCTGGTCAGTGTATAAATATGTCTACATCAGAAGTTTCTCCAGAAGTTTGACTTATTGACCACTTAAACTTGTTTTGCATTCACACAGCTATACTCACCTGATGATGTAAGCTTGTCTTTCCGTATAATAAATAAAGCACCAATGAAATTGTAACATTCATTAATCTTTATTGTGGGGCTGCTGGTAGTATGTTTCATGTGTAAGCTGTGATGCACAGTGGATAAAAGTTAAGTTTATTGTTTTCCATAATAAATAATTTGACTGCCCAACAAAGTATTTTTAATTTGGAATTGAAAACTGGTTAACTGATGCAACTAACACATGAAATCTGATGTGAGGTTATAAATATATTCACAGCTTTTCTATAAATAATTTTTGTTTACCAGTTAGGTGGTAGAAAGAACTTTTGATATTATATTTTCAAAAGAACTGGGAAATGTAGTAAGCCCTCAATTTAAGAGGAAGGAATGTGTGGACTTACTCAGTTTTAATGGATAAAGCCTGTTAAAATCAGAAATGTCCCCTTCTGCCCATTGGATTTTTATGCTTAATTATTTCTTTACATTGCTAACCTGTTTAATGGTGTCCCTATTGGAAATTATGGTCTACAGAATCCAGAAACATCTGTGCAATTTAATGGTCAGTTATTTCCAGACACCCCTTCCACACAGTCCATTAAATCAAGAATTTGCTTATTTAAATTACTGTCCTTTTCTATTCTCACTCAGTATTTCAAAAGGCCACTTTCCAAGATGTATCCACACCAACATTGTTTTGTTGTAATCTCTCATATTCAACTATTCTAACAGTACAAAGTGAACTGTGTGAAGTGATTTTCAATTCAATTTCTGCAGGTATTAAGACAGGTGGAGGCACAAAAATTTTGATAACTCAGCAGGCAGTAAATTCAACAAAAAGTATAAAGATCCAGCCAAAACCTGAACCAGGAGCAAACTCAGCACTTCCTGTTGTATCTGTCCCAAAAATAAATAAAGGTAAGTCTAGCAAAGGTTAAAAACATAATTTTAATTTACCAAGGTGTGCAGTGTAAAAATTTTGTGTCTTGTTTGGTAGAAAAGAGCTGTAGTAAACAAAACGATTTTGGTCACTGAAGAGTAATAATATATAATGTAATAAAATCAAATAAGGGATATTGTAATTGAATGGAGATCGGTATTGAATATGGTGGTTTGTTTTATTACCTAGGACCAGTGACTAGGAGCTATTAAATCTACAGTATGAGGTGCTGCTCAAAAGTTCAGGGAATTTGTCCATAAAAAAAATTGCCTATCATAACTCCTAGTTTCCACCGTCTCCTTCGAAGTAGTCCCCTTGGGCATGGATACAGCGATCCCAGCGTTTTTCCCATGATTCCATGCATCCCTGGAAGTCTTCAAGTTTGAGTGTTTTAAGCACCTCCTGCGATTCTGCCTGGATCTCCTCAGTCGTGTCAAAACGACAGCCTTTCAATCAAAATTTCATTTTGGGGAACAGGAAAAAGTCGCAGGGGGCGAGGTCAGGCGAATAGGGTGGGTGGGGAATCACTGTCGTGTTTTTGGAAGCCAAGAACTGCCGAACAACGAGCGATGTGTGGGCGGGCGTGTTGTCGTGGCAGAGAACCCAGCTGTTGTTCTCCCACTTTTCCAGACGTTTGCACCTAATGCTCTCCACAACCAGAATTCAAATTCCCCAAACTTTTGGGTAGCATCTCGTATGAGTGTACAGCAGTGCAGTATTTAGAGGGACTTTTTTCATTTTAATCATTGAATTCTTATTCAATAAATCATTTATTTTCATCAGAGTCAAGGACAATAGTATTGACAGCACAAGACTTTGCAGCTTTAGCAAGACAGGTAAAAAGTCCATCAAATGGTATAAACAAGGGTCCTCCAACGGTAAGGATACAAGCTGTACCACCAAAACAGTCGCAGCTTCAGACAGAAACACTGGCTAATGTGCAGACCCAGTCAAAACTGACTACAGCTTCTGTCACAATACCTGTACAGCAGCCAGCAGTTAACAACACTGTACCTATTTTGAAGAAGCCTATCACCACAACTGTAACCAGTATTCCTGCTGCACCAGTTGTAACTACAACTGTGCCGGCTGTGAAGTGTGTTTCTCAACCCATTCCAGGAAGACAAGAGTTGGAGGTTAGTTTGCCCTGTTTTCATCACTGCATTTATTCCCATACATTCTTAATTTTGACTTTTGTGTAGGTCCTTTTTGAAACTTTTGAACTCTTATAGCCTTACTTGCTAAAGATAAAGAGTGTAAAACAATGTTATTGTTATAAAACATGAGTTATAATTAATTGAAAACAAAATGCTAAGGAAAATGTCTAGACCTAATTGTTGATGTTGGACTTCTGGGCTTGAGCCCTGAAGATAGAGACAGTATGTTTCTCCAAAACATTGGTATCTACTACACATCCACATGGCGTAACAACCCAGGAGTCCAGCATTAGCATCATCACCACTTTGAGAACCTCAGGTCAAAAACATTAACTCTGTAGTTAATGATGTTACATAATACAAAATACTTTATGTAAAATGGAGGGTTATCATATAATGTGATTGAAGTATGTGCATAATTATAGACTATTATTTTATTGCTTATAGATGAAAGCAATAAAAAGACAACAACGAATGATTAAAAACCGTGAATCAGCTTGTCTGTCAAGAAAGAAAAAAAAGGAGTATGTAACATCTCTTGAGAACCAGATCTCTGAGCTTCAACAGGAAAATGTACAGCTTAAATTGGTAAATAGTTTATTTTTATCAAAGTTATGGTATTGTGTATATATAATCATTTGGACAAGAGACAACCAATAGTAAACTCTTGTTATATTGGATGTAACTCATTCACCACAAAAAGCCACATGAAATATAGAAATTTGACCTGCGTTACATGCAGTTATCAGAAAAATGACCTGTATATCTGAGCAATGTGTGTCTATGGGTAGGTTCAACCAAGTTTACAGCACAGCCAAAACCCAAGGGTCACCACAGAGTAACATCTGTACTAGCTAATTGTTCCACTTTCTTTTTAGGAAAATATTGCATTAAAAGAAAGGCTGTCACTCTATGAAGAAAACTCAACATGGAAACGGCCAGGAGTTTTGAACGGTAACATCAGGAAAACCACAGCTGTGTTGGCTGTTCTGTTCATGGTCTCATTCAATATTGGCTCCTTGGGGTAAGATAATGAATATAGCTTAGCCATACCATGTGTACTGTAAAATTCTTTCATTCATTAGTCTTTGCTGCCATCTGTATTTATGCCTGTATTCCTGTATCTTTGTGTAACCACACTTCTACAGATCTCACTTTCTTTTTGGAAAACTTCTGTAACTTTCCCTAAGTCCGATTCTATGCACGGGATGCATGAAAAAGTCATATAGGGGCCAAAATGGTAGATAATGAGCACTTGTCAGTAGGAATGTATATTTATGTTTGCCATAATAAATAAGCGATTTTATTGCTTCAGTGCACTTTATTATAAGAAACTCCTTTCAAAGAATGAGCATTAATGTTTTTAATAAGGATGTGTGACGATTTTCAATTTTGAAATTTGCAGTTCATTCATATGTAATTAATATAAAGGTACTTTGTGGCTATCAGGGCATTTTGAAAACATTTATTCTGGCTGAGCAAATGTTTTTACTAATGGATATAGCTGAATAGTCATCAGTACTCATGTTTATATTCAGGATTTTGCAACTTGTCATGTTATGTAAGGCTGAGGTTCTCGTAGCAGTGAAGATGTCAGTAGTGTTATTTTGGGTCGAACACCATGTGGACTTCAGTCGTTGAAGATGGAAACATTACGTTCCTCTTAAATGTTGGTATCCACATACATGTCCGTACAGCAACACTACCCAAAATACCACCATGAGTGTCATAAATCATGTTAAGGTTTTTTGTTTCAGTGGCCTTTTTCACCAAGGGCCTGATCCACTAGGAGAACTTCAGGGTTCCCCTGCATCACAAAAATTACCAAGTTTCAGACATGGGCGGTCACTGCTGTGGTCAGATATGGATAGAAGAAACTTTCCATCTGTAGAAGATCCTTTTAGTGATGTGAACCCAATTTCAAATACATCAAATATACATGCAACATGCCCAATGTTTATAAATCAGACTGAGTCCATAAGGTAATATTAAATTTTCTAACTAACAAATTTATTTTTCGGTTGTACCTCAGCTCTTCAGTTGTCTATTGTCGGTGGAGGCTGACAATTCACTGTCACCACCAACAGTCAACATTGAATCTTATTGTGGGCCATTTCAACTCACAATTTAATTAGTTATGTAAGATTTATTTTAATGTACTTTCCTAAGGATATTTATTTTGAAGGGTTGGTCTGTCTGACAGGACACAGTATTTTGGAGGGAAAAAAAAATTTCACGTAAACAGAATTGACATAATATATGTTATAATAATTTATTGTTAGCTTTGATGGTGATTTATTGTTCATATTTATCATGTTTTTGGGTGCTGGCACCATGTGCAAGTGGGATGTATGGCCAACATTTCAGAGAAACACAGTGCCTTCATCATCAATGGAGGTAGTATGTTCCTCTTAAACATTTGCAACACAGCCTACTTCCACAAGGTGGAAACACCTGAAAGCAGGAGAAGCATGTAATTCATCTGAGAGTAAATATTAAAGGTCCATGTTAAACTTCTGCAGAATCTTTTGGAATAATATTGTCACTTGTTACAAATAAATTGACTGTAGTACCCATTTGTCTCTTTGATTTTATTAAAATAAAATGTGTATTGTTTCCTTTATATTTTGCAGTTCAAATGCATTATACTCATAAATGCAAGGACTAAGAAGTTTCTAAGTAAGAAATGTGATAAAACCGGTTGACTACAACATCACAAAAATTAATGTGTTTGGTAACCACATCTTTGATGTAAAATCATGCAGTACTTAATTAGTTGAATGCCATGAAGAAACCACATATATGTATCATAGACTTATACATGTTCACTTCAGTGTTTGAAAAAATCGGTCGTGAGAAATATGACATGTCTCTTGCCATGAGACATCAAGGTGGCATAAACTCTGTTGGATACATGAGCAAGGAAATGGGAACGAATAAGTCTGCATGAAATTACTCTTAGTTATTTACATACATGTCTGAACATCTAACAGTTCTGTAGTAGAGCCTTTTGATATTCATGTTACCACAATTCTAGACCATTTAGCAAAATGTATTCTTACAGCATAGTTTCTCTTTCATGTTATTTGATATTGTGAACTGTCACAATTTATTTGCTGTAATATAATTGGAATATTGTTTTCAATCTTCATCCACAAATAAAACCACTGTTGTGCACACAGATTGGATAGTGAGTTACGCCGCTGGATTGGGGTGGATCTGGAATCTGAAAACTTGACACACCAGCCAAAACCAGAGGTTAAGTCATTGGGTGAATTACTGCTTCCTGTCCCAACCACAAAACCACAGTCCCATAAGTTTAAACCAAAAACCAAGAGAAAACAACAAATGTAAGTTAATTGACAAATAATATGAAGTAGAAATTTTAGTATTATTCATTAAAGACATACAGATTAGACAAAGTATTTACCAGGTTTAGGTATTATACGTATATGTGTATAAGAGAAACAGAGATGCAGAAGGCTTGCATCTCAGAAAGGATATTTTCAGTATAGTGGACTGCATGTATCAAACTGATTTTTAGCAAGCCAGTAATTGCTTTTCAGTAGTATGCAGATGTACCGCTTACAGACATTTTTCTCACAAAACAAACAAGTATGGAAAGATTAAGTATTCTGGGTGGTGTGAGTTTAGATTGTGGTCTTCTGGGTGGTTACCAATATTTTGGAAGAACATTCTGCTTCAGTCTTATGTATAGTTGCAGGCAAAGAGTGGTAACCGTCTACAAGACTACATGGCATCACAATCCAGAAAACTACAGTCCACATGTAGAGATTTTCTACATAGTTAGTGAACAGTTATTTAATTAGGTGAGATTTTAAGTTTTTATGGTGGCAGGTATGAAGATAGTTGTCTTCTGGGATGTTACACCATGTTGTCTGGTAGATTGCCCTTACAATGAAGGTAGCAAGCACGTCTGAGATGTCGGTAAACTTCTACGAGACTGCATGGCGCAACATCCCTGTTACATTATTATTCCATGAATCCACAGTTCACGCAGACAGCCAGCCGTCAGCAATGAAGTGGAAGTGTATGGCATAAGACCACAGTACTACAATTATGCTGCTTTCTTTGAGGCAATACATAGAAGGGATGATACTTTTTATGTTGTGTCCTTCTCTGGCGATCATCTGCTTGTGCCTGCTCTTGCTCATAACAAAACAGTACGTCCAAAGATGTCTCTGGTGTTACCTGCATTGCCCTTCAATGGTAAGAAAATGTGACAGTTTTAAATATTTGTTCAAGAATTTGTAAAACATTAATCTTGTTAGAGGCAAAAATTTAAATTCATGATAAAAGTATTTAACAATGCTATTGTAATCTCTGAAGTAGGAGTAGTATAACCTAAAAGTCATTCAACCAACCAAAGTAAATGAATTATTGTTTATGAAGTTCCATGCTTCAAAGTTATGTCAACAGCACTTTTCAGTAGGAAGAACAATTTTTTGTTCCTGCCTTCTCTGAACTTAATCTTTTCATTTATAAGTTGTGCAAGGTGGAAGAGTAGCTAGTGACATCCTCCCATGAGAATCTTTGAGAGTCCTTTTCCTGATAAGTGTCTGTCCTTTCCCACATACATCCTCTGTATTTATTGCCCAAATTGTATAAGCTGTAACATTATTGCAGAATCAATGACAGCACCTCCAAACCACGTTACAATGATGCAAATAGACTGTGAAGTAACAAATACGCAGTTGCTTCATGTAAAAAAAGGAGATATCCCAGCTCATTTGAGGCAGAATGACACAGGACACTACTCCAATTCAACAGCTTCAGATAAGCCAAGCACAAAGGATCAAGCTGATGATGACTTCACATCTGAGAGACGTCCAGCCATGACCAGATCTCAGCCTTATCGGCCGTATTTTGTTAAACCAAATCACAAGAAGTTTATGGACAATGGTGAGTTTCCCAGTGAACCCAAAATTAGTGTTGAATTTGGTAGCTCCAATCCATATAATATCACCAGTAATAGGATGTCAAATCTCAGCAATGTGTTCAGTTCTAAAGATTATATGAAAAAGGACCCCAGGTTTACATAATTCTGTAAAGCTTGTATTTTTTTAAGTATAGTGTGACTGATAAGAACTCTCAGAAACTTCCTCTCTTTTTCATACTGTTAACCATTCAGATTGAATTGCCCAGCACAGAATTAGTTATTTAATTGGCGTCACATCCAATGGTGGTCTAGCGGTTAGAACGCTGGACTTGTAATACTGGGGTCCCGGGTTCGATTTCTGGCGGTGCTCAGATTTACAACTTGTGTTGGGCAAGGCCATGGTCTAGGCATCACGAAGTTTTCCTCCGGGGTTTCTCCGTGGCATCCCAACAATTACTCCACTTTCGTCATCATTTCACAAAAAAGGGGTCACAGCAGGAGCGTTAAATGTCGCGGTCCCAATCGAATCCATGTACTGATGGGTCGTGAATCCTGCTAACCACCAATGCACACCATGCTGAATGGTGTGTGCTGGACATGAAAAAAAATTGGCATCACAAACTTTAGTAACTGTTAAGTTAATTTACTGTGATAGGAATTCAATTTTCCATGTTTGTTGTTTTCTAAGAGTTGTTCCGGGACTTTCTTAACATCATTTTATTCACCTTCTTTCCTCAAAACATACATTATTGGAATTTTCATCTCAGTTTTCAATTGTTTCTGGATCTGTACTCTACTGCAGCTCTGGTTCTTATCCAGTGAGGGTATCTGGTTTGTCGGTCCACCAGTGTCAGGTACTTTCTTCTGATCTAACGTCAGGTTTTATTTCAGCTTTGAAGAATATGTTTATGAATTAAATAATCATGATACACTTGATTTGGCTGTTAATTGTAAGTTGAGGATTATTGAACAGCTTTATGGATAAATTTTGTAGTAATAATCATCAGTTTTTTATTGCCCTAATCTCAGAAGATAAATAAATAAGAAGCTTACAAATCCTGATTTACATGCTGCAGCTTTTTTGCATTTTATCATGCAAATAGTTTACTGTGTAACCTGTTTTAATTGTAAGAAGTCAGATGTGTTCTTAATATACGTACATTGCATTTTCAGTCAATATTATCTTAGGAGTAAACAGTTCTGAAGTAATTGTACTTAAAACAATTTTTACAAAGCATACATTTGAAATGTATTAGGCCTGCTGTATAAGTATTTGTGTTAAGATGATGTTGGGAGAGCATTTATATGATTTAATTTGTTGTTTTTATTATGTTACTATTTTTTAAGATTAAATTTGTCACTTCTCTAAAGTTTGTAGAATAAGTACAGATAGGTCCAGCAGAAGTACTTGGCAATATTTGAAATTACAGTACTTCTGGAGTAGTAGCGGTAATGTGGTTTTGAGGTGATAAATTATATAAACCAAATTTTTTGGTGTAAGCAAACTATGTATGAATTGTAGTGATTTGGTATAGAGTGAAGTAACACATTTTGTGTGCTTGGGACCAACCAAGATATGTAATAAATGTTTGTTAGACTGTACTGTCCAAGTACAGCCAGATACCGTCATGTCTCCACCAGCAAACATGAAGAAAGAGAGAGGAACCCTAGTGTCCGAAGTATCGGCCTGTGCATGAGAAGTATTGTTTCATGCTAGACCATATTTAATGCATATTTTCCATTAATGCCAGAGTATGGTCACACTACCTAGGTTCTCTCCAGCAACTACCGTGGGCTGTTACAGAATCTTGTTATTTTTTGAAAGTATTATCCTACAGATGAGCTTTGTTAGACTTGATACACTGTTGCAAATATGTGGTAAAGTTCCTCATGGTCCATTGCACATCAGAATCTTATTTGTTTCTACACAGATTTGTGCTTTAAAATTGCAATGATAATCTGCTGTTTATGTGATATTCAAGACTTGACTTAAAGTTTACAAGAGTTTTCATAAACTTGGTTTAATTTTTGTGGTTCAAAACTTTGCTACTAGTACTGATGTTTTTATGGTTCAATTGGTTTCTTATTGCTTATCACATGACTTATTTGTGGTTGGCTAACTTGCCCCTACTGTATCATTCAAAACTTTACATTAAACTTCTGTTCAGACAGCCTACCTGCATATTATGTCATGTGGTTCCTTTAATGAATTTTTCCCTTTGAAGTGTTTTGGCTGGATTTGTGGGGACTGTATAAGTAAGGCACAACTGAATTGAGTTATTAAGTTGACTAAATGACAGAGACATTCTTAGTAGCCTTCAGTGAGCATAATGTCTCATATTCTTAAAACCCACTCTTGTCTAATTCTAAAAGCAAGTAATCATTACTGTTATCATGAGATGGGTGGATGAGGTGAAACTTTGTAGCTATTTATCTTCCTCATTATTTATAAATTGGGAGGTCCAGGACTGCTGCAGTGTTTAAAATAATGACATCTTCAGGTTTTCTTGCACTACGTACTACTTTTTATTAAAGAATGTTAAGGTAGTTATTTAAGGGCTTTTATAGACAGTTGTGATTATAGTATATTATAAAAACTTCATTTAGATATAATTAAGAATAATCTTAAACTTAAGATATGTTGATTAGATTGTGTGATGATGGTGAACGTTACTTTTGCCGAGTTTTCTATTGTACGACACATTATTTCTTGTGGTGGCTGTTCAGCCAGCAGATGGATGACTTAAAAATTGCAGGGATGACAGTGTAAATCTCTGTGTAAAATTGTTTGCACACTTTGTTACATTTGAAGCACTGAAGCACGTGTTATGGTGGGTGAATAATACAAGACCTACCTGTTGATTTCACATCTCATACAGAACCTTAATATCTTTTGAAACTGAGAGGAGAATAGTTATGAGAGGGAGCACCTCACCAGTTAATTACCACCAGAATTTTCACATCATTGATATAACAGACTCTATTTTAACGCTTTATATTGAACTGAACTACAAGGTCTTTTCATTACAATGCACAGTGAATTATATTTTGAGAGGATGGTCAAAGTATATCTGCTGGATCATGTATAATTGTAATTATCTATTGTATATTGTAATATTTAATGATGTAAATATAGATTTTTAAGTGTCTTGCACTCTGTAATGTTGCCGCCATTGCAGTATGTGTGTACATGTATATGTGGAAGATTGGTATAATAATGAAGTAAAATGTTTCCTATCCTTTAGAACAGTGGTATTTAACCTTTTTTGTTCGCGTACCCCCAAAGTTGTTGGTGTATAATTCAAGTTATACATAGTATATAATCTACATCTAAAATAAATTACATTACTGATTAAAATTAAATCTGTGGTGTAACAGCTCTAGAGAGCCAAAGCCGACTAGCTTGACTGCTGGCCTCACGTTCACATGCATAAGCAGAGGTGAACGATCATCCAACCACATATAGGGTGTGACGTGTGGTCAGTACGGGGAACCCCCAGCCATTGCTAGCTTTCCTGACCAGATTATGCTACTCATTTTAGCTCCCCAATTTCCTCACGATGCTGGGTTGGCACCGGCCCCATACACTAGTCGAAGGCTCATGAGAAAATTTCTTCTTCCCCGAGACTCGAACCAGCGCGCATTCCGTATTGCCGGTCCGAAGCATGATGCCTCAGACTGCGCAGCTACAGCGCAGGACTACATTACTGATTATTCAGTGTTTATCATATTTTTTTTAAAAAAAAAATTCACGTACCCCAGGTTGAATACCACTACTTTAGAACAAGGTTCACCATAATGTGTGACAGGTTATGATGTTTTATCATTTAGAAACGGCTATCATGACTATTCATGGAGTAATTTGGTACAGGACTGCATGTAAAGAGCTGTTCCAAGTGAGGGTACTGTCCAGACTAGCTCTGTGGCCTATTGAACTCTTGTTCGTCATGTACTAGGAATTTCTTGTGTGGTTGAAGGCAGACTATATGAAGCGAACTGCTTGCCTCATAGTGCTAAGATCTGAGAATGGGACCTCCATGCTCCATATGTTCCTTTGTAGCTTGATGTTAAGGCTCAGGGAAAACTTAAAAACCTTAACCATTTTTTGTTATGTTTTGTTAAAACATGCTCATACTGCTTTTCTTTGATTCTTATGGTATTATAAAGACATACTAAAGGCTGTAATGTATATTAGATTCACTTCAGTGCATGGATGAACTGTTTTTATTTAGAACTTAGTTTCTGGATTTATAATGCCTGTGAAAGCAAAAATGAGAACAAGAGTATAGGAATTTGAGAGAAGGGTTCAAATTTCCAGTTTTTGTCATATATTTACAAAATTATACTTTCTGAATCATGTTCAGTTTAATTTAACATTCATTATTCAAAATTAAAGGAATGAATGACCATACAGAACCTTTATCTGAAAGTAATTTTATTTGGTTATGTTTCATTTACAAAATTAATAAACTTTGCTTTGAGTAGGGATAATGGAATCAAATTGACATTAGCCCAAAAATTAAACCACCAAATTGTAACTCGCCTATTTAAACAGTGCGAGAATGAATTCCTGTTATTATTACTATTATTGTTGTGCATGTGGTAATATTCTTTTTTGAAATAAGAGGAGCCCTTGATGATGGCCAACTAGAAGTAAAAACATGATTTTAAGATTATAGAAAAATCCTTTTGTATAGGAACAAACGTGCAGTTGTATCTAAATGGTATTTATACATACATTATTGAATTAGAATACAACAGTCATGGAATCAAGTATTAAAATAATTTGTATATTTGTTACCAGAAGTGCCTGAAATCTGTCTAGTTTGTCCTAGGCAAAAATAGAAACTCCTGTCACTGTTAGGAGTGTGGTTGGGATAGGTTGCATTAGGTATTCTAGTTTTGCATAGGACAAACTAGTTTAGATGGATTTCATGTTTTTTTGGTGACATGTATTTGCTAAACTACAGTGTCATGTTTGTCCTTTCTTACATAAGTTATAGGTTTAACTTGCATTTAAATGTTTATATAGTTCACATAACATCATAAATTTGTATGTCATAAGTTTCATTTGTAAATTCATTTTGTCACTGGTTCAAAATGGCAGTGCTCCCTTACAAGAATATATTTTTAAGATTCTAGTGTCACTGATTGTTGTATTCTGAAGAATGAAGGGATACACGAATAGTAGACTGAGAGGAAGTCTAGTTTTTGTTGTGGCATGGCAGAGAAACAACATTGTGTGTTTTTATTGCTTTCTCTGATTTCTCGTAGAAACACTTGCATTTTATTCACTAATGTAAAAAGTGAAGACTCACTAACTGTTAATGACTAGTTCCTGACAAGTCTCACAGTAGACGGCTGAAAGCATGATGAATTAAATGTTTCAAAAGTAATTAACTTTCAGCTAGAATCTTAGTGGTGTCTGAAAGGCTGTTAGTACTGTTTACAACAGTGCATTTAGCATGTAAGATAGTACTGTAAATTGGTGTGTTCGTGATGTGTTCATTTGTTGTCTGAAGCACAAGTGCAATTTTGGTTATAGATATGGATGAGGGTTTGCCTGTTTCTTTTTATTCTTCATTCTTCTCCTGTAAGTAAAATGTGTAAAGTATATACTGAAAATGATATGTTGGAGTGTTGTTGAACTGGATTAAAACTCCTCATGATCGTAATTTTTATTCTCTTAAAGAGGATTCCATTCATAACGTAATGTTGAAGTATAAATTACAATAAAATATTGTATGATTTATGAAGTAAAATAATATGAATTGAATAAAACTGTGATTACATGTTCATATTTTTTACTTCTGGTGACAGATAAGGTATTGTAATAGTAAAAATCATCTTTGTGTTTTTAACAGAAATGCATGTTTTAGGTACCTATGAGCCTAAAATTGTGGGTGTTGTGCTTAGTCCCTTCCAAAGCAAATGAATGACAGAAAACTTTGTTTTCTATCTTGTAAGTATCTATCTTACACCAAAAAGTGACAATTCTGTATCATATAAGTTTCATACAGAATTTGCAGATTATGTATGTCCATATGTAATTTCACTAGCCTAGCTCCAGTAGTTCATTAGTTATTGTCATCAGACCAAAAGATAAGACTTCAGGTTCTTATGGTATTATGTATAAAGATAGCTGTCTTGTAGGATGTTGTTGGTAGATAGTGACCATTGTTTCAGAGGAGCTTACTGACAACATGGTACAATATTTCAGGAAACAGTAAATTTTATTTTTGTGTAGTGTATTTTAGATTCTATAAAAGAATATGTAAGGTGTGCATTCAGCATATTGTTTCACCATGGTCTGTATGATGGGTCAATTATTTTTCTTATAGCTTATGTATCCAGACAAGCTCTGGGGCCCATCCAGCCTCCTATCTAGTGGATATAGGTGGTACTTTCCCTGGGGTGTGATGGTAACCACTCAGCCAAATCAAGTGCTGTGGTCAAGAATGAGTAGAAGCTAGACCTCTTCTCTCATGGTATGTAGTGAGACAGCTTTACTTCTACAAAAGAATATCCTTAACAGAAGTTGTACCTTTTGAAGACCTGTTACCACAAAATGTTATGGTGGTACATTAAGTGGTGTTAAAGTGACTGACACAAGTGGACATTTACGCACATCTGCCATCACATGCCCTCATGAGCCAATCAGTTTCAGAGATTTGGTGTTGAAATATTAATTTACATCAAGTGTGAAGCAGACTCCATTTGTGTGCATTTGTGTATATCTGCACCACCCACCTTCATTTGTGTCTGTCAGTATAGTGTCCTTCCCATCTCAGAAATCACATGACTACACATTACTATTCATGGCAAGAAATGAAAATAAACAAAGTCACAGTGCCCTCTATTCCAGGATCTCCTTCCTTACAAAATGTTATTACAGTCCATCAATTGGTCCAAAAGTTATTGGGGGAGAGGTTAGACACACAGATTGGAATATAGGTAAATTAAAAATGTTTTATTATGCAATGTAATCTCATACTAACTTTGCCTTACATTTAACTACCACTCACATATCCATCACCTATTAAAATATCATATAAAAGTACATAATTATCTTTCTTAAGCACTATTAAAATTCACACCACAACTGACTCTGGATAAAATTCAGTGGTAAGCTATTGAGATGGGTTTCACAACACATTTGTTGATCAGCATGGCACCTGTCACTTTCTCATGGCGTAAGATTTGCTACTACTTGATTCTTTCATTTTTATTATAAATAATGGGTTTCCCACATATACTCAGCAGATATTTTGATTTTACCATTGGCTCTCAACCTGTTCGTATCTTGATATGGAGCACAATTTCAGTTGTATTATATGTACTGTGAATTATAATTCAAGATATCTTGCCTTAATCACAGGGAAATTGCTGAAACATTGGGTTCTCTTGCTTGTAATAGCAGGGAGAATAAAATGTGGGACTGCACTTTCTCAGGACAGAATACCTGCTATGGCACATTATGTACTGTGTTATAAAATCTATAACAAATTCCTTAGTACAGAGTCTTACGTAGGTGGTGGTTATTCATCTGGTCAAGAACCTACAATATTCAGTGACCAATACTACAATTGTAATGAGCAAGTTACAAGTATTGTGATCCTAGTATTATTTATTTTCTTACATTTTCATAAAAAGTTTATATGAAACATCTTTTACATCCATAATCTGTGGCAGATTCATGAAAACCTTAAATAATTGTTATTATTGAACTTCTTGCTAGCTTCAAATTTAAATAAAAGTGATCAACTTACAGTTACCAAGATCAAAAGTAAAATTCCAAACATTTTATTCTCTTCAGAGACTGTGCATCATAATACACGCAATAAATTAAATGTAAAAGGAATGTGTCCATCAAAGTATGGGTTCCAAGAAGCAGATATTCATTCATCATAAGTTCCAGTTCTTTCATCTATAAGTCACAGTTGGTTCACTTATGGACAAATAACTTTAAAAGTAATACACACAATATATAAAACTGAAGGACAGAATTCTTCAGTGACAGACCACTGAGGTTTTAAAAATGCTTGAAGAGTCAAAGCATATTATACAGTCAGTTAACGTATGGTTAAATTTGTTATTCATATTATTCAGTCATCATTTTGAAGTGAGAATGCCAGTATTCAGACTTAACTTACCTCAAAACAAGACTAGCATTAAGCACAGAATATCTGATTAACTTCAACAATAAATGCTTTATAAACCAACGCATTAAGTACTTTTTTTCAAATAACATGAACACAATGAAGGTAATACATTTTCTAAAATATAACAGGCATTGACCGGTTCTGAAATGCTGACTTATCTTGCATTTTCCTTAAATCATTGACTTTATTTTGAGTTTGATCATATTTCTTAGTCTTAACCCTATTTCAGATCAGGTGTAGAACCTCCAAGGTAGACACTTAAGTCACTGATAGTGGATTTCACCAGCTTGGCCCTTATCGTCGGTAAACCCAAACGTCTGTGCGCAGAGTATCGATGACAACCACCAAACGAATAGTAATAATCACCTCCTTCTCGACCTTTAATCCATAAAACGTCAATCGGTGGCACTTCAGAACACTTTACTGGATCCTGAAATACAATATATCAGAGTGTAACTTCAAATCAATGGCTACTGTTACTCATGTTCCGTTGTCATTGTTCTTCAGAAAATTACTACTACTGGAATCTTTAAATCAAAACTTTGTTTGGAATGATAACACAATCATGAATGAATTTACATAATTACAAGAATGTTTGACAAAATATACATTAAGTAGATCTTAACTAAACACAAAATATTAATTTACCTGCAGGGTCTTCATTATGCTCTGAACTTTATCTTCATTTACTTCTAGTGGAAATGGGCGAATGAGAACTGTGATTGGAATATCATGAACTTCTTCAATTAATCCAGCATGGATGCTGGTAATTTCTGTATCTGATTCAGAAACTTTAGTTGTAGATGCCATTGCTGTAATGAAAGAAGCTTCAAATAAGCCTTTAACAATAAATTAGTAATTCAACAAGGAATATATGGGAATTAACAGAAGGCCTAAAGTTTCCGGTTTGACACCCAACATATATCAGGTAACCACTGCAGACAGCCATAGTGTTTAGTGCTTGAAGGTTATATTTATACCATGTACTGATATTGTGGATATCTGAGTTTGAAATTTTTCTGTATTGTCCAGTACAAATGATGACAGCTATAATTTGCTGGCTAGTGGATGAATTCCATGTTTTATAGTGCCATAATTTGAATACATGCCATTATTTGAATCTGGTGATTTTATTTCTACTTGTTTCCTTCTGTCATCAAGGTACGTTATCAATGACCATGCATTTTTATTACTATAAATATCATCAGAGGCAGTGTTTACCAAATATGGATACCACGAAACTTCCACATCAGTGTGCGCTAACATAATCAATTCATACTGTTTTCCCATGCGATCATTAAGGAGAATGGAGTTTATTTTATTTCTTCTAACCTCAAAGTACTGCAATATATTTCAACCTCCACAATAGCTAGGAATTTTTAATCCTGAAGTGAATACAAACTAGTTTACCCGATCCTGCAAATATTCGAGGCCTTCTAACAACTATTTTCTTCAGTACCGAGTTCATAACGCATGAAACATAAAACACTTAATTCCGTAGATCCATACAGCGGGGTGTTTGTTATCATTTTCAAACAAGGATCGCATCTTCTACCATCACATGACGTGTAGCAATCAGTGACAAACAATAAGGCCACATAAACAAAAATAAAATTCTCACTACGTGTCCGAGTCAGCTACTTGTAGAGAATATAGAGTGTTATTGAATGGAATATTCACTGCACTCTAGGATTGAAAGATTATCTTCTAGCTCACTCCTTCCACTCGGTAGATCTTATTTTAATGGGAAATTCTGGAGCATTTTAAATGTTTAGGAAGATGTTCGTTCTTTCGTAATTGCTCTTTATAGTTTAGTACCCCTACAAATTTTATAACGGCCAATTGATTCTGTACCTTATTTTCCATTTGAATTTTCGGTAGGTGTTTAAGGCATGTAATTATACTTGCATTTGTATTTTTCACTTTATAGCACATGTTTTACGCCCCTTGTTTAAACATACGAAGAGTCTACTGAATGCAATACATTCTAATTCCACAAACCTCTGCATGTAGCATCGTTCATGCGTTCTGCACAGAATTTTTTCGTAAATTTTCCTTCCTCTTCAAGTGACAATGCCTCACGTTTTCTTCTGAATATAGTTAATGTGGTGTCCATCAAAAGCAGTCTCCCGTCCATCCCAATTAAGATTATAAACCCCAAATGGTGATTCTCCGACGAACTTAAAATATCAAAACTGCTATTTTTGACCGCTGTAAACATTCACGAAACCAATTTGCCCACTTAAAAGGAAATTTGGTAGCATCACATGTAGCCAACAGCTGAATATTTAATCTGCTATATACACTGCTGTTAACTGTTGATTTCACTTTCCCATTATTTAGTGAACAGTTAGATATTATTCGCCGTACAATGTAAAATATATATCTATTTCGCCCCCCTTAACTTGTGATGTTTTTAGATACGTTTGTTCTATTGTAAATCCTAATCCAGTAAAATTGATGACGGGAATATTTTTTTTGTCACCAAGATTGGAATACTTTAATGTAAATAAGTTGTACGGCATTTTCAAATCTAGGAAGTCTGATAATTAAATTACCGACTGATTCAGGAAATAAAATATATTATCTCTATCCTTGATCCATCAGATCTCCAGTACTATTAGTAATAATGTTCAGTAGAAAACTGTTTATCAAATTAAATTCACTTTACAACACTTAGCATTTTGTTTACAACTCTCAAGACTTTATAGTTGCGTTTGTTCAAGATCACGATCATGTTTTTAATACAAAAAACCATCGTCATAAACGCCGCCGTGAGAACTTGAATTTTCTACCAGAGAGGGTTTGTTGCTATGACAACAGAATAACAACGTGTATTGTGGCTTTGTATAAGTTTGGATTTCACTGATTTATCTAATAATCTTTATAGAATTTCAGATTTATTTTGTGTTGTATCATACTTTAGCGAAGAAAATACGAAAATAGTATGGTGAAGTTGCATGTTAAAAGAGGTGATGAAAGCCTGTTTTTATATGACACTACTGTTGAAAAACAGGTAGATGAAATTATTAAGGAGGTAACAGTTATCTACAATGGAAGATTGAAAATTAGACGAATATGCGATGGTAAGTCAATATAACTGACATGCTATTGCTTGCTTCCGTTTCGTTGTTGGTAGGTTCGTTAGGTTCTTGTGGTATAGGTTATGTTTGTGTTAGGTTATACAAATTGTCCTATTGTCACAACATCTTTGTCTTATTAAGATATGTAGTAAGGAGTGCCCCCCCAAATGCTCACACCCTTCTACTGGAAGGAAATTAGTGACCAGCTTCATGCAGTTACTACCCACCTGGAGAAATATACAATTTTATCTTTTGAATACAAAATTGAGTGTGAGATAGAACTGTCTTTATATGATGATGAAGGGAAAAATATATCTGTGTTTAATGTGAGATTATGAGGCTTTCATTTCTAAAGAATTATTAGTATTTAGGAGTCTTGTGCCAATATCATATGAAGGTATATTGGACTGCATATTTGTGGTAATTCTGTTAATTTGTGTCAAGGAGAAAAAGTAAATTCTTCTTATCACTGTAACTCCTGTTTATGGTATTTGTATTTGCTCTATCTCATGGAAGAAATAAGAAATGCATATAGATTTTGGTATAAAATATCTTGGAAGGGAGTTTGGTGGATAATAATATCTAAGATCACAGGAAATTAGGTTGTGAGGATCTTAAGTGGTTTGCAGTGGCTTGGAATTGCATACAATTGTGTGCTCAGGTATTAGCAGTCATTAATCTTAGAAGGTCACTAGGGAGGTAATTAGGTTCTATATTTTAATTTTCTGTGCATTAAATAAATTATGTAAGCTACATATGTATACGTTTGTTGTCGTAGAAATGGAAGAGCTTGCAAAGCATGGGACACTTCTTCCTCCAAATATTATGGGTCTAACAGATGAACAAGTGGAAGAACTGAAATTAGTGGATGAATGGGGAGAGAAATGTGTTCCTAGTGGTGGTTGGACCTTCAATAAAGATCCTATTGGAAGGAGAAATGGCAAGCAACCTAATGAGCATATGCAAGATGTCATTAAACGAACAACCGAAGAAGCAAAGGCAGTGGTCTCTAAGGTAAAGTATAGTTATTTCAAACATTTTATTTTATTTATAAAAATTGATTAAGATAGGTGGAGTGAAGAATTATATTTGAAATACCAGGTTTTAATGTTTTTTTCTCTGCAATAGTTTAGTAGTTTTGCTTTATTCTTATATTTTACTTGCTTTTGTATGCTCCCTGTTAATTTAACGTAACTGATGAGTCCATTTCCTTCAGCTGTGGTGTTTTGTATGTTTATATGTTGTTTCTTCACGCCATTGTCATGTATACAATACCAGTTCATGACATCTATTGCTCAATGCTAGAAGTTTGAGTTCAGGGGCAAAGTTTTATGACTGAAGAAGCTGACTCAAGTAGTAACACTTCTTACAAGTATTCAGGAGGCTTTTGCTTCAGATGTTGTGAATACCTTATGATTTTGAAATAAAATAAATTATGAAATAAAATAAAATACTAAGAAAATCTGTCAGTAATGCAGTTATTATTATTCTGCATTTACAGAAGCAAATCCAAGCTGATGTTTGTCTGACGCTGAAGATGGTTCAGAATGCTCTGGACATTCTTAGAGGTGCAGTAATGATTGTCTACCCTATGAATCTTCCACCACATGATGTAATACGTCATGAATTGGAGAATACTGAAGATCTGTCTGGAATGCAAGCTTCTTTAGAGGTTAGAGTTTGTGAATCCATAATTAAGAAGTCACTTTGGATGGAAATATTTCAGAGTTATTGCTCGTTTGTATGTAATACAGTTACTATAAAGAGTTTTAAAATTGGAATGTCTTTAGGAGGTTTTTCGTTAGGTTCGAACGAAGTCTAGAACTGAGGATTCAAATGCTGAGATGTTATGTTTTTTCTACATTTCTCTATGGATGCGAGAGCTGGACTCTTGATTCTCCCATGGAGAAAAGAATTGAAGCATTCGAAATGTATTTATATCGACGTATACTACGAATACCCTGGGTGCAAAAAGTCTCTAACATCGAAGTTCTCAATCGCATGAATAAGCAAAAAGGAACTACTGCTTGCCGTTAAGGAAAGAAAGGTCCGGCATTTGGGCCATATCATGAGAGGAGTACACTATGAGATCAAAATGAGGGCAAAATCCAAGGAAAAAGATCCATCGGTAGACCCCAAAACCCCTGAATGAAACACTCAAGAAGATGGTTCGGATGCACCTCAATAGACATCTTTTGAGCGGCAGTCTCGAGGACAATGTTCACCATGTGGATCGCCAACCTTCGTTCGGAGATGGCGCAATAAGAAGAAGAATATGTCTGTGGTAATACAGTGAAACCTCTATTTTACACTTTTGAAGGGCCCACCTTATGAGAATGTAAAATCAAGAAAAGTAAAATTGTGAAAATGAAAATTATGTGATCTAAAGAAGAATGTGGATTGCTGTGTAATAAAACCTTTTACAATCCATTTGAAATATATGTATAAGCTGTTGAAATACAAGATTGGTCAGTTCACCAGATGGTCTGATTGATTTGAAGAATAGCAGTAACCATGTCCAAAAATGACTGTCTTCTGAGATACTGCACTGTGCGCTCTGGTAGAGAGAGGTTTACTGATGTAATATTTGAGGTTTTCACAGCGGTGAATATGAAGATTTCTGTCTTCTGGGTTGTTGCGCTGTGTAGTATGGTCGATGTTTACCAACGTTTCAGAGGTCATACTGCCTCCGTCATCAGGGCAATGAATATTGTGTAGTCTGGTCGATGTTTACCAACGTTTCTGAGGTCATACTTCATCGCCCTGATGACGGAGGCAGTATGACCTCTGAAACATTGGTTAACATCGACCAGACTACACAGCGCAACAACCCAGAAGACAGAAATCTTCATCGCATTGATGACGGAGGCAGTACGACCTCTGAAACGTTGGTTAACATCGACCAGACTACACACCGCAACAACCCAGAAGACAGAAATCTTCATACTAAGAATCGCCCTGATGACGGAGGCAGCATGACCTCTGAAACGATGGTAAACATCGGCCAGACTACACAGCGCAACAACCCAGAAGACAGAAATCTTCATCGCCCTGATGACGGAGGCAGTATGACCTCTGAAACGTTGGTAAACATCGACCAGACTACTCAGCGCAACAACCCAGGAGACAGAAATCTTCAGGTTTACTGATGTTTCAGAAGTTCTTGGTGTGTCTGTCATCAGGGTCTGACTGCGGAGGCAGCAATCACCTCTGAAATGTTGGTAAACATCTACCAGGCTGTGTGGTGCAACAACTGAAATATCACCAATAGCCAGGTCTATTTGTGATCATTATAATTTCATGTTAGAAGCTTTTCATATTAGAGGCGACGTTTCAAAATGTAAAATAAATTGAACCTTAAATGTTTTGTTTTACTTTCAGGTCATAGAAGTCACACAAACCCAATTGTGGTTTTCTGGTAAAGAAATGTATCGAGATAAGAAGCTGGCAGATTACGTGGGCCGCAATGAAAAAACTAAGGTGATCGTGAAACTACAGAAGCAGGGACAGGGTGCACCTGGAAGAGAGCCGGTGGTCAGTGAAGAAGAACGCAAGCAGATGATGCTTCATGCTTACAGGCGCCAGGAAGAGCTCAAGGTACAGGACATGACTCTTAACGTTATTATTAAATAAAATGTAAAAACAAACAAGGAAACTGAAATCTAAATGAGCTATTCTTTATTGGTGTCTAATGTGAAAGTACGGGGTCCACAGTGTCTGAGGTGTGGGCCTTGTGCCACTTGGTCACTGGGACCGTGGGTTCGAATCCCACTCAAGCCATGGATGTTTGTCCGCATTTTTCTGTGTTGTGCTGTCCTGTGTACAGGTAGGGGACTTGCGACGGGCCGATCCCTCGTCCAAGGAGTCCTACCGAATTGTCCATTGATCAAGCCAACTAATAAAAAGTTGGGGACCCGTAAAGGGTACCGGAAAATGTAGAAAACATTGTTAAACCGGAAAAAGAAGAAGAAGATGTGAAAGTACATTTGGGTAAGATTAGAGACATGAATTTTGGAGTGCCATTTCATTTGGCACTGACAACAAATTTAAAGGCCTGAATGATTAATTATATATTCTACACTTATTATTCAGAAATGCGCAACATTTGGATTGGATTTTTTTGAGAATGCATTATTTAAGCTAATGATAGGCTATTATATTGCTTTAATGAGTTTTTATAAAGGCTATTATATTGCTTTAATGAGTTTTTATAAATGTTTTCAAAGGAACTTAGTTTAAAATCTTGTGCACGTTATCGGAATGCTCAGAAATGTCTTTTCATTATAAAATCATGTGTGTGCATGCAGATTACCTCAGATAGAGATGTTTACAAGTTGGTCTTGTTCATAGCTACAAAGATCATTCAGAAATGATTGAGATTTGCCTAAAATACAGGCTGAGAGATGAAGATAGCCACACAATCACAAGTACTGCGCGCCCTGCATACTCCCTGCCGAGGTCAGTGCGCCATTGCGGTCTTTATTGGTAGTACTCACTAACTCGTGGACGTCCCTGTGCAGGTTGTTGCTGTTAGGGAATTCTTCATCTTGTAAAACAAGGAAAGCCACTGCACCATCAGGATTCCCTCCACATCATAGAAGACCATGACAATCTGCTTGCCAGCAGAACGAGCTGCCTGGAATTTATTGGGCGGACAGCTCCCACTCCTGTGGCTTTGTCTTTGTCTTTGATGTTGCCATAGCTTTCCTTCAGAGTATTGTTTGCCTTCCTTGCAGTTCTAGTTGAAGGGCCCAGAGAAGATGAGTTCTGATATTTTGTTATTGCGTCTCCTCTTCACCCGGTAAGATCTTAGTTGAATGATCCTTTCTTGATTGAGACATAGTTCTGAGTTCTGCTAGAGACATTTTTGTTTTCACTGGTTTTTGTTGCCTCAAGAGTTGTCGTCCGTGGTGAGAGCCTTTGAGCTATTTCTTCTGCCCTCCTTGCATTTTCTTTCAAATCTCAGAAACACAATTTATGGTCTTAGTTCATATGACGTTTGTTATAATCTTCATGCTTACTTTCTTGTATCGTGTCATTATGCTTCAACCCAAATTTCGCTAGTGTGATAGGGAAATTTTGATTTTCCATGCCCAGTGGCAACACTGGACTCCTATCAACTCAAGAAGTCTGTGCCGTGATTGTTTATGTAACTGATCATAACATTTTCAACGCTACAGTGTGTTAATTTTTTTTTCGTGTCCAGCACACCATTCAGCATGGTGTGCATTGGTGATTAGCAGGATTCACGACCCATCAGTACATGGGTTCGATCAGGACCGTGACCCCTTTTCGCGAAATGATGAAAGTGGAGTAATTAATTGTTGGGATGCCACAGAGAAACCGGAGAAACCCCGGAAGAAAACTCCGTGATGCCTGGACCACGGCCTTGCCCAACAGAAGTTAAAAATTCTGAGCACCGCCGAGAATCGAACCCGGGACCCCAGTATTACAAGCCCAGCGTTCTAACCGCTAGACCACCGTTGCGGTTGTGTGTTAGTTGTTGACCATTATATTTTTTTAATCATCTTATGAATAAATTAATGAGATCTATTTGGTGTGCTTTCCTGATGATGCTGTATCCAATAATTCAACCATATCTGCAGTTGTTAATTAATGGAACTGAGTCCACTAATGATAAATATATAACACGCTAGAATGTCGACTGTACGTCATGAAACGCTTGAAAATGTTAGCGGATGGCTTCCAATCCGTAGCCAGTCACTATACTGACTGAGCTACCCCGGTCTCCCTCTCGTAGGCCTCGTTAATAAGATACGGTCAATTTACTGGGTGTGGTTCAGTTGTAGTCGTGTACTACGCAGTTTTAGCGGGGCTGCTAATAAACAAAGGGTGAAAAACACAGGTCTAAACCAGAAAGAGGCGGATGTACGGATAAAAACAGGAATAAAGGGTAGAGACCGCTTGTGAGACCTAGGGTGACGAAAATGGATCTTTAAGAAACGGGGTGTGTGGATGTGAACTGGATACATCTAACTGAGGATGGGGTCTGATACTGAATGTTACTTTCAAGTGCTTAGCACATCTGCTTCATGTGTAAAGGTCTTGGGTTCAAATTATTGCCCAGACATGATAGGTTTTTTGTGATTTCTATCAGTCGCTCCAGGAAATTGCCTGGATAGTGGCTTAAATTACACAATGTTTTCAGTTTATCCTCTCACTTATTACTATTACGTAAACCACGCCCCATCATTCTCATCCCCCGTGATTTTATGACCTTAATAGAATTTGATAAAGGGTACAAATCATAAAGCTGCTCATTTTGAAATTTCCTTCAGTCTCCTGCTACCGAAGAATAACTCTGGGGGAAACTTTAGACTTGTTTCAGCAAGTGATTGTTTGCCACAAATCATATTTGTTTCATGGCACCTGTCTGGGATTCATAAATTGCATCAGCACATCTAATTTAGATTTTATGATCTGCTTTTAAAAATATGATATTTATCCATTCTTTGCAGAAATTGTATAAAGTGAGTGCAAAATGGGGAAGTTTTCCCTTTAATCTGCATATTTCATATCTAAAATTACTTTATGAATTTTGATCAAATTTTGTTTATGTTCTAATTAAGATTTAATTCTGATGTTTACCAGTCAGTTATACCCTTACTTTATATAAAGTTGAAATTGAAGGTTATCAGATATCTCACAGATAGATTACTGTGAAGAAACATAGCAAAACATAAATATGGAACATATTCTTAAATGTTGTTTAGACGCACTTCAGCTTTGAAGTGTCAATAGAAATATAGCGGCACATTTAGATTCGTCTAGAAAGATGTCGTAATATTTTTGCTTTTAGATATTTTCTATGTCGTGGAACGTTGAGCATTCAAGTTCAAGTAATGATGTACATGAGACGAATAATAAACGACGCCGGGCGTCCACTTGGCGCCTCAGTGGCTCCCACGCTGGGATTAGGCCTACTTTTCACAGTAGCAGAGCACAGCAAACTCATCCCTTGCCTCGGCACGCAACAAACCTTCAGAAATAGGTCATCCAGGCTCGTGTTTCTGTGTTTGTGACATTTTTTATATAGATGGATGCCATTAAGCGATATCGACGTTTTGGAAGCTATATGAGGAATTCCGAAGAATGGGACAAAACAAGCACGCCTTTTCTTGTTTGTTTTTTGGAAGAACATTGTTCACAGAAAAGCCAGAGACACGTTATTCTGTGCTTTATACAAGTTTCTCAAATTGAAATCCGCTAAACGCGTGATAATTGTTGCACTTTTGAGTTCTGTGTCATGCTGATATGCAATAATAAACGCAAAGTGATAAGAAATGTATTTAAATAGCGGCACTTTGTTTCAAATTTGAAATTTATTGTAGAAATTAGAACTGTTTGCGTAACACAAAGTAGTTGCGTTTCGTATTAGTCTAATAGTCATTCTAAAATTGTTACTCGTATGAAGGAAATGCATCAAGAGAAGTGATGAAGTTTTTCAGCTAACACCGTTGTTCAAAATACTTATGGATGTTTACAAAGATCTATTCTTATTCCCAAGCCAAGCAGCGGTCCTCTGCCGATATGTTTAGAAACACCATTTTCATTTCGAACATTATAAGCATTGTCAGTATCGAGTTTGAAAAATCATTAAAGAAGCCCCAATTGATTAATACGTGGGTAGACTCGGTGTGACAACCACGGCGGAGCTAATATTACCGAAAGGACTAGGTGTTTTGCAGTAACGCTTTGACGTAACATCAAAACATAATTAATCATCCTGAAATCTTTCAACAATAGAGTGGGCCGTGTGTTAAATAACGAACATGTGTCGACTTTTTAGATGGAGTAGTCCTTGAGGAGCTGATAGTCGCTCAGCTAGTCAGATTCCCCGCCGTTTATAAAACCCGAAGGTGTGTTTGCTGTTTTTAACAAGACGTCGCCTCCATTCTTCATCCTGAGCACGTGAATTCAGTCCTCACCCTCTCGCTCTATTTCCTTAAGATCCATCTTAATATCTTTCTCCCATTTACGCGAAGGTCGCAAACGTTCAGGTTTTTTCACTACAACGTTTTATGCACTTCTAATCTCCCTCATGCGTGCTACATGAACCGCCAAGCTCATTTATTGATTCTGTCTCCCCCTCCCCCTCAAAAAATGGCGAGAATATATATATATATATATATATATATATATATATATATGTGTGTGTGTGTGTGTGTGTGTGTGTGTGTGTGGTCTGGTGAAATTTTTAAACACAAGACAGTTGTAATTTTATATTTTAATTTAACCTTTCAGGCCTGCATATACCCCACATATACGTCTTATAAAAGGAGTCCCGCGTAACTCGAAACCCGCCTACTGGCATGCGACGGATGTGTTGTGCGTCGTGACTTACTCATTTCGCAGTAGGTCGCTCGCTGTCATCCCGTCATGTTGTTACGGTGGGTTCCGCGTTACATGGGACACACTGTGTAGTTATAGGATGTTAAAATGTACGGAATGTTATTATGTATGCTTTCTAAAAAGTTGTGAATAGAATGAATTCATAATGAGAGGCATTGTCTATTCGTCCGTCCGCAAGTCTCATCTTTGAAACTATCGAATGAACTTTGATTAAATTTGCAACTTACATTAGAGGTTTTTGTTTCTTTTGTTTTGTGTCGATCAAATATGAACCGTAAACCAGATGGCAGGATAGTGCTTTAAAATAGGTCAGGATCGCTTCTTTTCACATCCTTCCAGTTCATTACTCATTAATCCTATAATCTGATGATGTATAGTCCGAGTCATTGGCAGCGTCGTTAAATAAAATACAAACCAGTAAACAAATAAATCTGACTGAAGTTTAGGATTCTTCATGTCGTCTGTGCGCGTTGATATTGTTCGTAGCAATACTTTGGGATTTTGCTGTTCGCCACCGTGTCCAGGCCGATTTTGGGGTCCATTGAGTACCTAGGGCTCTTTCTATGGACGCAAAGCGGCCGGAAAATAAAGCTTTATCTAGAGCTGACTTCTAGAATTCATGGAAGTTTCCTATATGCATTCACAACATTGACACACAGGGACAACTCTCCAGGCGAACTATATTTAAAAAGATGTGTGCAATTGTGTAAAGTAATGAAAATTGTGGGTGAAGGCAAGTGCCTACTGAGGTGTACGACTACCCATTCGGAAGTTAGTGTAGCCCTGATGTCGGAAAAATAAAAGATTTCCTATCAGACATGAAACTTCCTAAATTTAACTTTTTCTGATATTCGTAGCTGATTCTTATCACGTTCAATTCTTAGATGGCTGTCTTCTGGGTTGTAGGATCATACAGGTTCTTGCTGCCTCCATCGTCGTGGCGATGAGTGACTCATCACACTGATGATGGAGGCAGTAAAGACTTTGGTAAACTTCTGTCAGACTACACGGCGCTACAACCCAGAAGACACATCTTCGTGCTCACCGCATGTGAGAACCTCAGATCCTACGTACAAATCTTTTTTGCTGTATTATATGGGAGTGCGTGTATATACCTAGTGGGCCGTGGATGAGTTGATAATGTTTTGTTTCAGTGAAATGTTTAATTTCTGTGAATGTTGATAATACAGTTAGATGTGGATGTGTAAAGTTTGTGTTTACTGTGGGATTTGGAAGTGTTCTGTTTTTTAAAACAGGGTCTGTGAGTTGTCCACGTATACCAGAGGAAACTACTCTGAAACTAAATGAGCGCTAGATATGCGTTACGTGGATAACAGGGAAGACAGCCTAAAATGACGTACGTGGGTGAAAGTGACACACCTGTTTCACTGCCAAGTGCATCGGATGGTTTTAAATTTCACCGCTGTTGTGTTGGTTATGTTGGTGAGCAACTTCAGTCCAAGATGGCGTGTTGCTTAAGGACGGTTTTTAAGCTCCGAGTGCAAAAGTTTGTTTTTCTGGTGTTTCTTTTACTGTTTTACAGTAGCAATTTATGAGCATTGGCAGTCTGAGATTTGTGATAAGCTTATTGGAACAAATATCCGGCTAATACTCAGGAAGTAAGTTATAATTAATACTAATTCCTTCAATTAGTTTATCTTGTATTCTAGATTATGACATTTTAAAGCAAGTGCAGCCAACTTGGAATAAATGACATTCGAGGGTGAAGTCTGCACACAGACTTAATAGCACGTTATTTTTCTTTGTCAGTCGACATGTTTACGTGCTGATACTCGATTTAGTGCTCTCAAACTTTATTGTGGGGAAGTTAACTTTTACTGTGTTTTGAACTTGATTATACAGATCTGTTTTACTTTGTAATCGTGCTCCACGTCTGCAGTGTTTGTTGTAATTGCGCTCTGGTATTATTGCACCATTTTATTGGAAAGACCTTTGCTTTCTTTACGTAAGCTGTTGCACCATTTAATTGTGTAGGCCAATATGGTGATATGTGGAGTTTAAAATAGATAAAATACAATATGCGCGCACACACACCTCGATGAAATGTTCATAGATTTCATCTGAGTTGTCCATTCATCTAATACGTGATCAAATAATCTTGTCCTCTCTTTTCCAAGTGTGTGTAGTCGTGAAGTGTGGGGCATAATGAAGTCTTGCTCTTGTCAGGCAAGGAAAAATAAGGCAGGCAATTCAGTCACATACAGGCAGATCTGTAAATTAACGCGGGATGCCCTGCCCGGCTTGGAATCCGATATTTGTTGGCAAGAAAACGGGAACTTCAGTCAACTGGGAGAAGCTGTCGATGTAGTATAGTGTAGGTATCAGGCCACCCTGTGTCTGAGATACTGCTTTAAAATATGCTGCGGTCTACTGCAAATTCGCTGTTTATGTCCGCATTTGACTGAGAATCTTGTGATCTACGTGAAATGTATCTTTGTGATCTGGCCTCCATTGTTAAAGATCACAAGTTCAAGGACTGGTCGGGCACAGTGTTGATTTGTCCGCTTATAAACCTCAAATCTTTCAGTAGTCAGAATAACATGACTGAAAAAGTGTTCTCCAATAATGTACACTTATTTCAAATATGTGTTCTTTGCTGTTTTGACCACTTTATGGGCCTTGAATATAGTAATTTATTACAGATATACATCTTTCGTCGATTGCACTACAAATGCCACACTGCACAGAGCCAGGACATGTTTTCTTGAATTTCGTTAAATGTTAGTCATATCCGAGAATATTTTAAAATAAACGTGTGTTTTATTGATAAGAGTTTTATATTATGTGCCGATTTTTTTAGGGTAAGAACATCGGTAGAGATGATTTGAGGTTCTTGTAAAGCGAATATGAATCACGTTTAATTAATCTTAATTCGCCCGTTATCCCACATTTAATAGGAAGCTGTTCAGTAGTTTCGGGGCAGAAACATGCTGACAGACGGACAGATACGATCCCCCATCTATGGGTTCACTCCGTACAAATAACACGCATGATAGTTGTGAGTATGGGGAATGTTGAGGCCTTACGTTCTTGTGACGTCACAGTGCCAACGACCAACGTTATAGGCCTAATCGTTAGAGAATTAGGATAGAATCTGCCTTTTTGTTTCTCCAAGTTAATGTAAGATAGTTCGCAGAGCTAGACGAACGGCGTATTAACAATGTGTTCCAGCAGTATCTTCATTAAAATCGCTACAGAAATGTGACATTTGTCCATTTAACTTTGCATAACAGTGCTTGAGCAGGCCATTTTAAATTATACAGTTTTAGTTTCTCAAGTTTTAAAATCGTTTATTTTAATATTTTGTTAATACTTTCCGATTGTTTTCTCTTAAGTCAGCCATAGAGTGGCCATTCAGACCAAGATAAAGTCGTTTTAAATGCAAATGTATATAAATAAGCAGTGGGCATATTGTTTTAATAGCTAATGTCAGTTAAATTCGATGTATTCCGTTGATGATTTCCTCCTTGTTGCGCGCCATAGTCTGTTATCACGTAATTATGAACATGGTATTGCAGTTCCTCTGACTGTTGGATGCTTATCAGGTTAAATAATTTTGCAAAGTGTGTAAGAGACAGGACTCAGTGGCATGGAAGCTAGATGGGTCGATACAAGATACGTAGAACATGCGAACTTTGTTCTGCTTTCGTCCAGATTAATCCGGTTTCTTTAGAACAAGAAGTATTAACCTCTTGCAGAAAGTCGATTCACGAAATACGAGGTATTTCTGACTCTCATAAAATTTACATAACAGACAACTGGGAGTATGAAATTATTCTCAGAGTCTATTTTTGTGTATATATAACTTTATTCTACACTAGCTCTTCGTACTGATTCTTTAAGGCTCAGTGGTAACGGTATATATCACCTGCTTTAGTAATCAATATTAGTCAATTTTGTATTTATGGGTTTAATATGATTCTTAGAATAAACAGCAGTTTCTCGTATTTCCATAAGCAACATTAACCAGCTGATCTTTATAATGGAAAAGTGTTGCGTTTTCTTCCAGCTAAGAACCAAATGCTTAAATATTAATATTTAGACGAGCAACTGCGTCAGAGGGTTAAGAATTTGCATTTGAATCAAATTCCTTTAAGTCTCGTATCCTATGATCCTGCGGAAAGGGTACGGAGGCAGAGATACGTCGTTGAATGTGAAGTGGCTAAAACTGGATTGGGTACCTAACTTTAGGGTTGTCTGTTGAGTGTTTTCCTTGATTTTGACGTTTGATAGGGAAGTATTTAAGTTTGTTAACGTTTTGACCCATTCATTTATGTTTGTTTCTCTCTCTTTCATTACTTTAATTTTTGTCTTTCACGATCCTCAATTTCTGTTTACTTGTAATCGAAGTGATAATGGGTGATAGGTTGATCTGATTATGACAGTTAGATAGGAAATATGTAGTTAAGTCCTGTTTTGAGGTACTTGTGGGACTGAGGAAAAAGCAGTTAGGATAAACATCTCGCAATTTCGATTTCCTGCACGAAGCACACAAAAAGCAAGCTATATATTTGATACCTGTTCTAATTAGTTTAGAGCAACTCGGAAGCCACGTCAGCTAATTAAACGTGCGTTTGATCAGTTTTCTGCGCAAGTTTGTCGTATACCTCTCCCCCTGCCCAGAATTAGCAGGTGCCAGGGTAAAGGATGAGTCCTGAAGGTTCAGGACACGAAAGACAGATTACCCGAAGTTTTAACAAGTCGTGTTTATTGAGTTCTTCCGAAAATTTATATAATGTGGTATGCTTGTATGGAGGAGATTCGTTGCGAAAACAGATGGAAGTTTGAGGAGATGAGTGCTAAGGAGTCACGCTCTGTTAAAACTACGTTTAACCTTTTGAAGCCGAAGATCCTTACTCCGTACCTCAGAGAAAACTCAACAGTTTATCAGTTACAAAGACCAAGTGGTAATTTCTGTTTAAGTAAATAGTACGTGGTTAACATTGAGAATCGTACGAAACCCATAAATACAAAATGCAGAGTTGCTGATTGTTAAAGCAGGTGGTACATGTAGTTACCAATGGGCTTTAAAGGGTTAAGCATTTAAAATTTATTTGTTGTAATGTTTGCGTATTTACAACGACAAGCATCTTTGTCGCACACCCCAGGACTGGAGGTAGATGATTACTGTTGAAGAGAGAAATGAATAACATAGAAAAACTGAACTTCTGTGATAAGAAAAGTTTTGCCATTCCACTTTATCTACCACAAATCCTGCATGGGCTGCCCTGATATTGAACCAGAGCCTCCTTTGAGAGAAGTCGGCGAGAAGTTGTAGCTGCGGAACTACCAATTCATTATATGTACACCAAATAAAATATATTCTGGTAAAATGTGTAGATATTAATAAACGAAAACAAGTATTTTGTATGTATTTCTACGCTAAACCGTATTTACGAAGTTTTATGAAACGTGGTTTCGTACTACTAACTAACTAGATGGCTTGTTCATGCCATATGCGTACATGTTTTTACTCGTTGAAAACTGTGCTGTGTTCCACATTTTCTTTCTTTGGTATTTGCGATTCTAGAACGAAAACTGTGAAGAGATTTTCATGTACATAATCTTATTGTCATAGCGGTTTGAAACTTGGCCAGTATACATTGAAACTACGCGATTGTTTCTTTCTACGACAGCTAACTGTCGTCTCATCTTACTTTGCGATACTTAAAATCTTCCTTTAACCGGCATCGTTAAATAACCTTTGGCCACAAATATTAACTGAAGCGACGAATTCACTGCCATCAGCGGTGTGTACACGAGTCACGTAAACTTAGTATCTGCTTCATTTTCTGCGAATGTAGGTCATGATGTTAGTACCGTCGTAAAGAGAAAAGATTCGTTGTGACATCGCGATATTGGCTGAATCTCTGACCATAGAACTAGAAGGTTTTATTACTACTGACACCAAGTCCGCCATTGGATACGTCCTAGAGCGAGTACCATCCACCTGTCTTCTTCACAACCCCTTACCGGTATCCACCTAACGCCTCCATTTGTACATTTTTTTCCTGTGAAGTGGACACTCGTTAAAAGAACACATTTGACCTTGTTTATGTAGGATAAATCGATCCCGATTTTACGTATAATTATAGAATTTTCAATTATTCAGCATGTGCGCTATTATTGTAGACCGCCTACAGAAATATCGGATACGTTGATAATAAATTAGGAAGATACAATGCATAATTTCAAGAGGTTTCCATTGGTTCCTTCATTACCTTAAAACAAGCCATGCCGGCTTCTTGTTATATCTTTCTAAGCTAATTATCAATAATATGACATAACATATACAGTTGATGAAGCTTTGTTAAATCAAGAGACATTCAGTAATAAGTTCAGGTTTATAATTTATTTTGTAATATTTCTGTATAAAGCGAATGTTAAAGGTGATGCACTTAATATTTTTATTTATGCCTTCTATAAAATTTATCGCATTGATGTGATTATATGATAAATCCAGGCTTTGCATTTAAACACCCCCTCTACACATACACACAAATACGTATACAGGAGCACAGGGAATCTAGTACTTTAGTTTAACATATGATGAACACCTAATATGTGTGAGATTTCAGGTTCTCACGGCAGCGAGTATGAAGGTGACTGTCTTATGAGGTGTAATACTGTACCATCTGAAAGTTAACCGACGTTTCAGTAGTGTTTGCAGCCTCTGTTATTAGGGCGATAAGTCACTCATCATCCTTATGATGGATTCGGGAAATACGAATTCGAAATTGTAACTGTGATAGATGATGGTTATTACAAGCCTCCAAAGACACAAAATAAGGCCGCGGACCCTCCGCTGCGTGGAGGTATATTTTGCAAACTGCGTGCTAGAAATTCGTTGGTACTTGTCCCTCGCAGGTACGCATGACATCGCCTGTCTCATGGGCATAGCTAGCAACCGGCCTTCTGGAATAGTAGGCCTGTTTATTGAATATCAGTGTTCTCGTTGTGTAATTTCTTTTGTACTTTATCCAGTGTCTCCGTGTTTAAAAAATACGTATCGGAAGTTGGTTCTGCTTTCGTCTTCAGGTGACAGGAGAACAAATGTAACAATTTACGAAGGCGTGGAGTTTTACCCCCACGTTCTCATGGATAGTATTCAGCACAGAGATTACTTTTTATTCATCATTTAAACCTACAAATTATAATTTTTAAATTTAAACCAGTACATTCCACTGCGATAACTACAGATAAAGCGTTCCTATGATTGGCACCAGCTGACGTCAGCAGTGTTGAACTGACGATCGATCGATCTGTCGAAGGCGGTTACAAGGAAACGAACGTCGCTCATAAGGTATTCAGAAAGCGGTGTTTCTTCTACGTGTTTTCGAAGACTCGCGCCGAACAAAGTGAACGGAATGTTATGCAGTCTGAACGTTAAGGGAAAATATACAGACAGATTGTAATGTACTGTTTTTGTAGGACATGCAATACGATAGTTACCGACGAGTAATAATTTTTGTTTTTTATCCAATATTAATTAAAACCTTACCACGTCTTCAAACTGGTCCTGTAAGATGTCACTTAAATATTTTCTATAGTAAAAGTCTGAATGTACTCGTATTTTTATGTCGAGCTTGCGTTATTTTGATATCATTGCAATAGGGTTATATTGGAGCGTCGGTACAAAATGAAAATAAACGCTTATTTCAGGATCCCGACAGCTTCAGTACCCAACTTAGTATTGTCCCTTTCAGGCGATAGGAAGTTGGCTCGTTGGACTGAGAAAATACATTTGGATCCAAGGAAGATGAAATAAGACAGTGGGAAGCTTCATAATTTGTGCTTTTCGCGTAACATTTTCGCGATGATTAACTCAAGAAGAGATGTTGGTGGGATGTGTAGCTTACACGGTGAAATGGGAAAAGCGTTCACAATCGTGGCCGGAGTATCTGAATAAAAGAGAGCACTTGGGAGACCTAGGCGTAGGCGAGAAGATAACATTAAACTTGGTTTTCGACACAGTCTGGACTAGATTGAGCTGGATCAGGATAGTCTATTGACGGGATTTTGCGAACATGACGATTAAACTTAAGGTTTATAAAAATAAAGTAGGAATTTCTTGAGCAGCTGAGTAGTTATGAAGTGTTCTAGGGGAACCTGCACCGTGTAGTCAATTTTAGTTTATATTTGTCTTTGTTCGCAAATCGCCGTACTCCTGCGGCAACTTCTCTTACTACCTTGTGTTGCGTGTAGTCTATACGGACTACTTGCTTTGGACCTTGGAACTGAAGGGAAGCGGTAAGAAGCAAACTAAATTTCGTAGATTTTGCTCATAAATCGTGAGGAACAAATACATGTTTCCTTACTGTTCAATGTTTTAAGAAATGAAGAATTTATTACCTTTATTGCCACTTACGAATTGCAATTGTCAGTTATGTCGAACCAATACGATGTATGTCCGGCGCGAATGTTAATGCTGAGTAGTCCGTAGATTTTTTTGAGGATTTATTCTGACCTGCTTCCATCTTAATTTGCGTATCTTCGAATTGAAATATACATTCGCTTAAAACTTGTTAGAGCATGAGTAATAGGGTTCGTTATAAAAAAACCCATTAGGTCTAACTTTTATATGAGCCACTTTCTTAACAAATGTTTGCCACTTTACAGATTCCTTAAAAATGGATTTGCTGGTTGATGTCCAGTTTCATTCGAAGATAAAATTGGAGCATTTCCCTGGATGGCAAGGCAATATAATCAAAAACAAAAATAATTAAGCATTCTTCATTTGCGTGTTCACACGCTAAGCTTGAATGAATTGACTGACTTGGTAAAACGTTGTATCACATTGCATCAATAGTTCATTGTACTTTAGTTCGTGTTCACATTTAAAATCAGTCGAACATTTTCCATTTATGTCCTACTAAAGGCTAAAGCCGAATGGGTTCAAGGCCATTTTTGTTGTGTTATGTAGCAAGGCACAGGAAACTCTTTATGACATGCGTTCCCAGGAGTACACTCAAATATTCACAGAACTTCATATTGTATTAATACAATCTACAAACGAAACATTTGATGCTGTATAATTCAAGCACTTGAGAAAACGTTGTTAAATAAAGTAAGATAACTTGAAAGAGACAAAAACACTCATTTCGAACCTTTTACTTGTTCACGGAGCAATCTAACAGAAATTAATTTCCTCGTTTGAAAAGTCAGGGCGGTCCGCCACGACAAAATTCCCGTTTGCGCAAGCTCATCCTCGTTTTAGTTTTAAGGCACTGTTTACGATTTCCAGCAATGCGTTTCGTATGAAAGCTGTAACCTAGCAACGGACGATGTCTTGCGCTTGCGCAAGACTCCGCCCTTGATAACGTTTTTTTGTTGCTTTGGTTGGCTGCCCACTACATACATTCCTTGAAAATGGCAACTGCAGTGTCTGCCGAAACGTCGGTTAACACCAAACGCTCAACGTTACTCTCACCCGAAAGCCGAAGTTAACTGTTAAAGAAGTGTATTTTGTCTTTGCTGAACCAATGTAAATATTGCGTAACATTGATGATGGCCTTTGAGCCTGAAACACGTATCTTAATCGTAATTGGCATTTAAAAAAAGCGCATTGTAGCATTCCTAGTTGTTTTCTCAAGTGGAGTCAGCGTTTCGAAAATTATGTGCACAGAATTCCAGAAGCTTAAATACCGGAAACGTGGTGGAGCCACTGCATGTGGTCCCTGCATGCTCGAAGGATGCGGCACGTGTAGTAATCGGATTCGTGGCTGTATTTTGTTCAGCTGAGTAACGTCCCTTGAGGTGAATCGAGGTTGGCGTATTGATTTCTGTTGTGCCTACTACTTTTCTGAGCGTTGAGATACCCTTCGACGGACGGTTCGTGCCTCGTGCGAATAATGTGCTGTCCGTGTAGGTTACAGATCGTTTCGGGTCTTCAGTTTCTTAATTTAATACCGATACAACTTTCAAGACGCGACATTTTATGCAATGTATAAAAAAACGAAAGTTCACGATATGCAACTTAACTGTGTTAGCAGTCCTAGTCGAATAATACTGATTTGTATTCATTAACGCACATTTTTGCAACTTTCACTAAACGTTTTGTTTACCGTAGACTTTTATCTTCATTATCTCATTATTTTTCACGTGAATCCTATGAAACTGCATCATATTGCTTTTTGAGATACCAACAATACGCTCGGCTAGTCAAGAAGTGTTCCGACTTTTATGGAATCCAAAAGTTCATTACGATGTTTACAAGAGCCTGTCATCGGCCCATCTTCTGAACCAGATTAATTCTGTTCACATCTTCCAACCCTGTTTTCCTGAGATCCATTTCATTAATATTCTCCCATCGACGCCTAGGTCTTGCTAGTGGTCTCGCCACTCGGCCTTCCCACCCAAAATCGCGTACGCATTTCTCATCTCCTCGATTTGCGCCATCCTCCTTCATTTGTTCACCCAAATCATACTCGGTCGGTCACTTCATAGAATTTGAACTTATGCTGATCCAACATTACTGTGAACAGGGGACTGAATTTGTCTGATGCATTCTGACATGATTTTACATTTTCAATAAGTATGTGAGATAATAGAAAGGATAAGACTAATCATTTACTGCGTAAATTCTCACGCCATCCTTATTAATTATCTGTGTTCTAGTGATGTTCTGTGACATTTAATATGGACTCATAAATAATGTCAACACTGTCATTAAAATGCCACTTCAGTTGGCCCTGATATTTCGGAACAATACAGCCACAACTGAGTCGATTGTAGTCTGTAGTGTTTTGTTATATACAGCTAAAGTTTATTCTCCCCAGTTTCTAGTTCACTCAAGTCGTATATAATACACCAGATGAACACTATGACTAAGTTTGGTAACGGAACATAAACGACACACAAAGTATAAAATAATAAATCAAGGATAAGCAGAAAGGTAGTGGGTAACTGTGTCTTCAAGGAGGGTAGACCGCCGATAACCTGCATAATATATATACGTTGTTGGAACCAATAGACGAGTAAATATGGACGGATCAATACGAGCTTTTATTGTCACGTATATTTATCTATCCTTTCACCATGTCCGTGGTTGATACAAAATCATACTACTCGTATATAACGTTCCAGCTTTGTGACAGATCAACAGGATGAGTTGACAAACTTTTTATTCTTCGGTACAAAAAGAGTATTGTATCGATATACCTGACCGCTGCACTGGATCCGTGGCACAAATTTGACCATTTCTTGCTTTCAGTGAGTTGGGAAGGTGTAGACTCTGAAGCCGGTATTTATTTTAGCATGCAGTTCCTTTCATAATTCCAGTCATTATGCGGGTTTTCTCTAATTTATATTAATTACAAAGTTGCCTGTTAACCGAAGACATCAGTCTGCCGAATTTGAAGAAAGAAATAATTATTGTAAATTGTTTTTCCGCGACGTGTTACTAGGTTCGGCGGCAAAACGAGGGTTAGTACCGCCTTCGCTCGGACATATTTTTTCGCCACTAGTCGATTCAGTACCGTAGCAGGAGTGTGTTCGAGTTGGCACTTGTTTATTTTTCTTCTTCTTGTTGATGCATGTGTTGTGTTCGCACAAATACTCATTTAAACCCTGCAGTTTTGTGTTATTCAAGTGTGTGTTTGATTTTTTTAGCGTAGAACTTACACCAAGATCAATCGGAAATGGGTATCAAAATAGGTAGATTTTGATATTCGAAGGACGAAGTGTAATTGTTGTTTGTCTGTAGTGCAAACAAAGTCAGTAATTTTTGTCACTGGACATTAATCTTGAAGATTCTAACCGTCAGCGTGTTTGCAATTGTTAACGCTCAGGGATTATTACGTTAACAATTTACGAGTTCGCATACACCCTTGTAGTTATGCACATTGCCTGTGCAGGGGGATGGTGGTTATACCACCCTTTTCAGTGCACCATAATTTACTGCTGTTCCTGTCTATGACGTTTTGAAGTTTACATCTGTTAAGGAGAAGTGTAAATATACGCGGCCTTGACTAGTTTTAACGCATTATTATCCCTTCATGTATGAAACTGAGTAATAAATTCAGTTTTGTGACAGTAGTGTACTTTGCGACGTTCAAATACCATATTTCCTCGATATTAAGACGTCATCGATTATAAGATGCACTCACGATTTAATAATAGGCTTTCAGAAAAAGTACATATATTAAAATAGGAATTTTCAATTTTCAAACATTAAACTTCTTTGTATTGATACTTCGGGAATCTTCTTTATTGCTATCTTTGGGTTTACTTACCGATGGCTAGTGTCGTGGACATGAACGTTTTAGCGCGCTTTGGTCATGTACTATAAGTTTTCAACGTTGAGTTTTAGACGCCGTCAATTCTAAGATTAACCCCGCCCTCCATTTCAGGAAGTTCACAATGTGAAAAAGTGCGTCTTAAAGTCAAAGACAGACGATATTCTACTACACATCTCAACTACAGAGAGACTATTATGGATTACTATTAGTCTATTAAGACTGGCAGATTCGAACATTTATATTAGTGTAAATAAACATACTTAAAGATGAATCCGAAGTGTGAACTTAGTCCTATGCTAAAGACGCCACATTTTAGACAGACGAACCACGGGATGTCATTGCACGTGGAATTGGATAACCGACGTCAAGCGTCGCGACGCCATAGTCGCCGTAATCAGCGCAAGTGCAAGTCGAGACGCCATTGGGCATGACGTTGGAAACCAACGCCAAGCGTCGTCAACGTCAATATGTTGAAGATTGTCAACAAACCTAACCTAACCAAACAGCCAAATCTAACGTGAACTCACTTGACCTAACCTAAACAAACCTAACGTAACGTAAAGTCGCCTGACATAACCTAACCCTACCTAGCCTATCATATCTGAACTTAACTTAGCCTACTCCACCTTAACCGTAGCGCAACTAGAGACTGTGCCGTGACTGTTGCCCTGGTCGCCCTTTCTCAGGTCGCCACCGTCGTTCATGTCGCTAAGGTGGCCCAGGTCGCATGGTTAAGTGAAATGTTTTAAACCAGTGCATAAGATGAAGGTAGCAGTTAGAACCACTGAAACACCTGACTACACGGCGCATTTTCATATTCCCCGCCATATGAACCTCAGATCTCTCTCACTGCCTGTGGTTGTCATGTTTCTTTCTTCTTCATTTCAGGTAAGTTCCAATATGCTGAAAACTGGAGTTGAGAATCTAAATACACTCAAGTAGTTTGGCTTATGTCGGGTAAGTGCATTTCCAAGATTGATTACACAGATGTTTCTACTGAGGGATTATATTTAAAGCAGGAAAATACAATATTTACAGCTACTCTGATTTAGATGTTTATATTTGTGTCACTACCTCTTAGTATTAATTATAATAATTCAGTCGTATTCTAGTTCTTCGAGAAATGTTTGTGTTCTCATTTCTTCGTCTCGTATTATAACTAATATCATGGTTTTATTTATTTATTTATTTATATGCTAAAATAGACCAAAGCAGTCAGTGTGCATCGATCCGACTTGTGAACTATGAGCGATCAGGATATAATAGGTGGCACTGACGTCATTGCACTTTGGTCCCGAATGGCATCCACATTTTCTTTCGGTTTCCTCCAGTGGTTCATTCTACAAAACCGATGCCTATATGGTGCAAGTTTGTTTAACATAGTGCGAGTATACGGCCATAATGACCTGGGTCATTTGAAATGTAACTTGGAGAGTTTTTCTGTCGACTGGTGTGGGCGTGAAATTCTAAGTACGCCACGTTTATTTTCTGTATCATTTTGAAAGTGTAGAGTTATTTTGTGCTCATCCTGTATAGAATGTCCGTCTCAGCACAACGAATAAATGTAAATTCGTGCTCTCATGCCCTCACTTTTCTACGTGTCTTTACTTTATTTATCGTGCGACGTGTTTCGAACTGTGCGTTCCATCTTCCGGTCCATGATTATCTTTGCACATCATAATGTGCATATGGCATATGTAGTAGATTGAGTGCATGATTGTCCGAATTTACTGTTATTTCTTATGTTATGATCGTAGTCAACAGTACACATTGAAGATGACGTGTGGATACGGTAGATGTCAATGTCAATATTGCAACAAGTATGTGAAATGTCAAAGGACGACAAATTTACTTTTGTTGAAAGTTTCATGATATTTATGTTCGAATATTTTGTATTTCAGAGAGATTTTTTATTCAGAAACAGATTTTAAAAGTATTTCTGTGCTCTCAATGTCATGAACAACGTTCAACGTTTATCTTCATTTTATTATAATAATTTCTGGAATCATTAACACGTTTGTTTATTCTCTCTTTGAAGTTAGCCTGTATGAATTATGATTGTAAATATCAGGGGTTGAAAACGTAATGTTGTAGTAAATAGGATTACTCTCTGGGATTTCACATTTTGGCCGTGTCAGGAATTTGCCTTCTTAAGTTATTTATATGTTAACTTGTCCACTTATTAAAGGCAGTAAGTATGTTACTAGTGTCTAGTCTGTTAACTCAAGCAAACACACCCACAGACATTAAACTGGATTTTATATAATGCATAATCCGTACTATTTAGTGATATTTTGAATGTCTTGTTTAGAAACCTGCGTGATTTGTACATCGGTGACGTTTCCGTCCAGTAATCGAAAGCATTTTAAGTTTATTCACGAAACTTCGTGTGGCATGCAAGTCTCGTACATATTTATGATGACTGTGGACCCACGTTCTGGGGGATGCACATATTCACTTTTAGTAGACACGCAAAGTACTGGATTTTACAGGACCGTACTGGATCACACAGTTAATTTGCTGTTGCTAAAGGTCATCCATCACAGAGCTTGCTTGACCTATTTCATATTCTTACGTAGTACGGATCATTGCCTCAGTTTGTTAAACGAAATTAATATGTGCAATATTTATTATTTAAATTCCGAACTGATACTTCCTACCTGTTGGCGAGATTTAAAATTAGTAACAAAGTCTATAATAACCTTACAAAAATTATGAGGAATATTCTTGTTTTTTCATTAGCTTAGCCTAATTTTGGAATTCGGTTTAAAAATTATCCTAGAAAACATTTTATGCGTTATGGTATAAAGATCACTCTTTTTGTTACCTCTTATTTGTAAATAACTGTTGAAAATCAGAAAAAATCCTCACGACGTCCGGATTTTTCGGAATGTTGGTGGGGTGGGCGGAGTTAAAATCCTTATTTCTCAATTATGGTTCGCAAATGGTCTCTTTCTTAATTTTTCTGGCTAAAATTTTAAATTTATCTTATGTTTCGTGTATATTATGTTAATGTCATTGATTTTATTACTTCAATATTTTGTGTCACCTCATCCCACTTAATTTCACATATTCTCTGAACGTCGTCCTCACACTCCGCCAATATGTTATTCAACTGGAAAGATAAGAGGAACCTACAGAAAAAAAGTAATTCGACCAGGGTAAATTTCAGATACAGAAATTTCTTCCATAACGCGAATTGGCTGTAACGCGATTGATTTATAAGAGACAGCTGTTTTCCATAACGCGGATGCATGTGGATATAACGCGATCGAAATAAAGCATATATAAATATTCAGAGACGTAAACCAGGACGTAGTGTAGGTCTGTATAAAGTGTATCATGGACAGTGGGCAATTTCCTGCGTAATATTGAAATGACGTTTATCGCTCGCCTCTGTCAGCACAACTACAGATACAGGCCGTTACTCTCACGTATGGATTTCTGAAAGGAGCTGAAGAAATTCGGTTTAAGCTTGTGGGAAGGGAAAGGTTGTTTTTTCTATTGAAGTAACGGTTCAGAATAATATTTTTTTTTCATATTTTATCAGCGGTGCATTTGTACTTGTTATTTACTTGCAAGTATGAGATAAAGGCGTTTATTTTACAATGAATAATATATACGTCATTGATACAGTAGTAAGTTATAAATTACATAATGTATAAACTGCTACATTTGGTATTAGCAATACACTCACAAGAGAAGTGAGAAAGGCACATTTAAAAATTAAAAAAGAATTATGGCGTGTTTTGCATACGCAGCATGCCTTTTGAACATGAAAATAAAACATTTGTACATTAAATTGTAGGCCATGTGATAGTAACATTTGATTAATGGCAAATGGAGTAAACATACAAGTCGTTGGAAACTGTTAACATTCAATATCAGAAGTCGTGTGTTTTTACGCAGAATTATAGCTTGTATATTTTACATTTCTATGGTTAGACTAGCTCCCCAAATTTCTCATGTGGGCTTTTGAAAATCGTATAAACTTCTGCTGCATCCTGGCTATTTGCAGATTCACTTTTTAATTCTCGTACAGCACCTTCTAGGACTGTAGCTGTCTTTTATCTTGTGAACGAAATTTAGAATATGAACATTATGTTGTTAGAAACTTGAAATTAAACACATGCTTACATTACGATGTCACACATGCTTGATATTTAATTCTAAGAGAAAACACGTAGCTGGGTGAAACGGTACACTGTGGTAAATTCAAAGTGTAACAAATACGTGAAGACCAGGATTTCATAATCCATTGTCATCTGCATATCAGAGGCTACTTATCTGAACATATTTTATAACTGTGGTTTCCTTCTGAACTTCGTAATGTTCGAAAAAATTTCTATGACTGAATAAAATTCAATCTCGTCGGGCGTTTAGCCGTGTAAGTGCCGAGTTACAATCGAACGTTTCGGAGACTATCTTTGCTCCCATCATCACGGTGGATTTTATCAGTGACACGACTGTCTATTGTATTTATACCCACGACAGATACAAGGGGCAGTCGTGTCGTTGATCACATCCAATCTATCCTGTTGGAAGTAAAGATAGTTTCCCAAACTTTAACTTTATACTTAAACGGCTTATCTCCCGAGTAGGCTTCACGCCGTTTTGGTTATCTGCTGTAACAATAAATATGTGCCTGGATGCGCAGAAGACTTCGCTCACAAGTTAGAGGTCGCTGGATCTTAGGATTTGGTTTAATTAGTGCAAGAAATGTGGGGAGAGGCAGCTCTTCCTTGTTAAACGCAGTCCTTTCTCCCTACGAAGTGCATATCAGTGTTTACCAAAAAACTTAAAACTGCGTACTCAAGTACCTTAATATATAACACACAGTATATATATTAAAAAATTACAACTGAGTATGTTTTATTTCCCTTGGAATCACAGATTGATTTATCATCGCAGTTAGACAAAAGTCATAGATTATATCCAGAATAGATACAGTTGTTATTTAATATGTTTAAATCTGTGCTACTTTCTGTTTTAATATGAAATTTGGACCACGTACCATAGTTTTATTTTGTTAGTCATAAAATGTCTTCTATGTAAACACTACGAGGACTGGGGTGCCTTCAGATGTACGGTAGATGCAACTATTCTGTCTTATGGCCTGTGCAGGTCGTGAGAAATCAGAGATGCCTAGTCGGTTTCTATCGTTTGTATTCAGCGGTAGGTTTGAAAGTTTCCAGTTAACAAACGGGTAACATCTAGCATGTTTTAAGGTAGCGAGTTATCTGACTGTGGTCGTTCTGCCTGTGACGAACGAATCAATTCTTTCGGCAATTTAGGTTTTAGACTTCGTGTTCGAATGCAGCTTACGAATGTTGCCAATTCTAAAAGTTTGATATTGTATTTTCTGTTTTGTGTTATTAAAGTTTGATTTTAGCTTTGAAAATGGTTACTAACATGCGATAATTGTTTTTGTGTAATTTCTTATAGAAATCTTATAAGTTATTTCATTATTCTTTCATTCTCCACATTTGTTTCTTTAATCTCAAACATTTTGGATTAGAGGATTTACAAAGTTATAAAGAAATTCTGATAGATTAATCATTGCTTTTTTAAAAGAATGTACCTGAGTTGTTATGTGATTCCAAGTAGAATTGTTATGTTTTATAAAATATAAATTTATAGGACTATAGGGTACATGTGAAAGTGAGTTGGTGTGAAAGCAGAAGCATACATTAGAATTACTATAAAACACTGAAATTAAGAATCAGCAGTGAGTCTCTTAGCTGAAAGCGTTGTCTGCTTTATATACAATATCTTAATGCGTATTATTATAAACAATATTTAAAAAGTATTAATCTCCTAATTATTCTGTTGGACGTTATCCATATTCTGTAAAGATCAACTTTGGGTGCAACAGGCGTTAGTATTAGTGCATAATGCATCGAAGAAGAAGCCTTCAGCCATCAGTAGATTTCAAACCTCCCTCTATCCACTCAGTAGGAGGCTGGATTCATAATCCGTTACTTTATTGACATTTGTCAGTGGAAACTCAAATTATTAGAAATGTTCTCATAGAAAAATTTCTTGCGTAATGTTTTGGTAAACTGTTCAGAGCGCCACATTGATACAAATATAGTTATTTTGCATGTGTCTTAATATGCAGACCCACAGTTCCGACTGGAATTGATTAATACCTTTACTGATACGAGATTTTAAATGTCTTTCTAAAGCAGGGGTATGCATCCTCATTTGGAGTGATGCCACACTGGAAAATATAAACCTCACTACGGGTCTTTTGTTGTTTTTGTACTCCAGAGTATAAATTATGACTGATTATAATTACGTATGCTTTCCTAACTTCTAACTGTTGTGTCCTGCTGAACTGTTTACGTTCGAAGTGATCAATAATACATCCACGCAGAGTACAGCTACATATTAAATGTACACATTGATTCTGTACACCCATAGTTCATGCCAAAATTCCGGCACTGCCGCTCTGGGGTATCAGCGGTTGGAGCGAGTGACCACGAGCGTATTATACGAATGTTAAAGCCATTGTATAACAGTTCGCCCATTCACCCAAGAAACTTTGATTATATGACAGTTTGTGCCTTACCAGCTATAAATAATTCTAGCAGCATTAATCATTGTCATTGCACACATTTTGCAGAATCATGACATTTTATGGAGCACTGGTGGCATGATACTGGCAGGGTAAGACCGACGGACTCGGAGAGAAACCTATCCCATTGCACTTTTGTCTAAAAAAATCCATATGGTCTAACCTAGGGACTAACCAGGCCCTCCGCGATGAGGAATTATGCTTCTTAGTTTTGTGCCTCACTGTTGTCACCGTTTTAACCTCTACGTCTTTTGGCTTGAACCGAAAGACAGCAAAATCTAATTCCTTCCGTTTTCATTTTTCAGAAGTCATAACTGCACACACACACACACCTTAATTAGTTAGATACCAGCTTACTTAAAATAACAAACACAGTATCTGCCTTCTGACGCTAAGGAATGAAAATATAATGTTCAGAAGCAACATCTGTGGTGAAGATAAACCCATTGAATTGATTATTGGTTCTTCATTATAATAAATTTTTACCACGTGAAGCGAGCATTATTTAAAATTGTAAATGGACTGAAGCATTCAGACTTTGTTTTGTGAACACTGGTACATAGAAATCTGTATTTATTTAGAAATTTCCACATTATTAATTTAGTGTGTATTAGATTAATGATAACGAACAAGTTATAGGCGTGTATGGGTATTTGCTGAAGACACGACAATTTCATTTACCAGATTCGACGTTGTTTGAAAGGTTGGTAATGGTCCCTCTTCCATGATGGACGGTTGTTCATTACCAAATCCGTCGTCGTGGTGGGGTGCTTGTACGAAGACGGCGTGTCTGGTTGGATGTCAGTTATCTGATAGTCTGTAAGTGGAAAAAGTGAAGTTACAGGACCTTAAACACTAGGAAATGAATCAAAGTAAAGTTGAAGGTAAATTTACAACTATGTATTAATTACGACAAAGATAAGCAACTGTTGAAATTGTTCTGCCTGTTGTTTCTAGCAAGACGGTGGATGTTTATAATCGTTGTAACATTAACTGTAGTGAATGATCCTGGGAATGAATGGAAGGACAAACTGAATCGATTTCTTGATACCGGCATTGCTTACGTGAAGGAAGATATCCGGTTGCATGACTGACTCTCATGCCAGCATTATGAAGACGATTGCATCAACTCAGGAGTTCTTTGCTTTCTAAGCACATTATTCGAACTAAATGATTACCGTGTGTCTGAACCCAAGAAACATTGAATAACAAAGTAATTGAGAATCTAAATTATTTGGAACTTAATCATATGCATTCTTCTCCCAGTAATTGGTCAGGACATATGGCATACATGGTCGAATAAATTCATACGAAAGTTTTGTCGGGTAAGTTTGATAGATCTACGTACAGAAGGGAGAACAACTTTAACACGAATTTAAAATAAATACGGTATGTGGGTGTGGAGTTAGATATCTGCTGTTTTCTCTTACACTGTCTTCCGATGGTGGGAGAAGACACTCGCTGGTATTGTTTCTGGTTGTCCCACGATTGAAGCTCGTTTCTTCGTCTGTCATATCGCCGCTCCCAACACAGTACTTGCAACGCATCTTCGTGTCATCCCCCACCTTCACTGATCGCGTGATGATACACAGAGTGGCTGATGAGACGACAAACATAACTGTAGGAACCACCACAGCAATCACCAGCTCTCGCCACGTCTTATGGAGATCAAACCGTGCAACTACGGAAGCATTGTTGTTCTGCAAAAAGACAGAAGTAGTTTTGTTCGAATTTTGTGATGCTAAACAGTCACTGTTAAAGTAGGTAATCTGTGTTTCTATCACCTGATTTTGCGTCATTTTCCTTGTGTAAGCGACAATACGAAAAGAAAATGGAGGTGTAATCCTAGGAACCGGAATACCTCTGTCAGTAAAGTAACTAGACTGCAAGATGGACAACCGGTGTTCGATTTCCGGCTGAGAAGAGATTTTTCTCTTAGCTTACCAAGCCACCTGCTTAATGGGTACGGTATTTGCCCCCCAAGCGGACGGGACGGAAAGCTGACAGCTCACCATCAGCTAGTGATGAGGTCAAGAAAGAGTGGAATTATACTTCACTTCCACACGTCTTCATGGCGTGGTGTTTAGTTACGCACCGGGAACAATTTTACTTAACCTTTTGTGCCGACACGTGGAAGTGGCTAAGAAACGCATACCTTGTCATAGTAGCATGGGAAGCGCGACTGTGCGGATTTGTTTCGACCGTCCCTGCCGTGAGTTCCAAAGAATTCCTTGCACTCCCCTCGGAGGGTATTGACGCAAGCGTCCAGGTTAATGTACAGCTTTGTGGATTTGTAGATGGTTAGCTCCGATTGCATGGGCAGAAATCTCTGTGTCGGGTCCACGGGTCGACTCTTATTGGCATACAAGGCCCACAGTGTCGTGAAGTTCATGGATGGATTTGGGATTAAACCATCGTCCAGCAGAGTTCCGTTGATACAGTCCGTTCCTCTTAAAGAGAAAAAAGTGGACAAGTAAAGCATACTCAACCTTTCTCTCTCTACTTTCTCTCCCTCTCCCACTCTCACCCACGTGCTGCCATTGGTCCACTCCCATGCCTGCTCCCATTGGCTCGGGGCAGGCTACACTTTTCACTTTCCGGCCTATAAACCTAGCACCTCACACCCTATTGGCATCATCGCCCTGATGTCGGAGGTAGTATGACCTCTGAAACGTTGGTTAACATCGACCAGACTACACAGCGCAACAACCCAGAAGACAGAAATCTTTATACTGTTTCAGTAAGAATAAGAGATATCTGCAAACTTAGCTTTCAACTATTCAAGAAATTCCTCGACTTTTATGGAACACTAAGGTTAATACTATGTTCAGAGAAACCAGACACGTGACCTGTCCTTACCCACTTCAATGTAATTAATACCTTATTTCCTCAAGAGCTATTTTAACAGTATTCTATCATCTGTTCTTCAGTCTACCATGTCTTAAGGTTTTCTGACTAAAATTTTGTTCGCGTTTCATGTCTCCCCCATGCCTGTTACTTGGTTCCTCCATCTTCATCCTCATAGCTTTGATCACCCTTATAATATGTGGAAAAGAGCACACATTATGAAGCTTCTAATTATACAATTAACAAAGACATCCTTCTTATGCACGCTTCATAATACAGTTACTGGGTAGTTAATGTCAGTGAAGTGATACAGTTTTTTTATTACGGAGCTAGAAATACATGTGTATAAGCTCTTGCCATAAGCTGCCCGACATCATAGCACAGAATATTCTATGAAATTTAAAGAATTTACTTGCACAAAGTAGGCTATACTTGAAGATGGCTGTCTTTTGGGTTGTTACGCCGTGAAGTTTACCGACGTTTCAGAGGTCCTTGCTGCTTCCATCATCAGCAACGACATCTGAAATGTTCGTAAACATCTACCAGACTACATGGTGCAACAACCCAGAATACAGCCATGTTTAGACTCACCGCCGCGAAAACCTCGAATTCTACTTAGGCTATACTTACTTTAGACCGTTTGCTGTCTTTACAGCTGTCATGCAAGATGTGATCAAAACTTGGTCCATGTCTTTATGCCAGATCTCCGTCGGTTGTATTTTTATTCCTGGGTCAGTCCCATTTGCACTTGTGAGTGCGACAGCGTTTGTACACTCTCCGCTGTACACGAAATCATCATATAAGACAAATACATTAGCATTTGTAGTAGCAATTTTGTTGCAGTAACGATCACATATTAACTGTTGTTTTATTTCGACACAACGAGATTTTTTGCACTCAAAGAAGCCAGTCATTTTCATGTTATCTCGTTCGCTGTCTAGCGAAATCCCATCTGCCTTGTACCGACACTGATATGCGTCAGTCCAGTTGGCGCAGTGTCCTAAGGAGCAGTTGAACAATCCCGTCAAGGACCCACACTCTGAGCCGTTATTGCAATTGTACTTCTTCAGTGCGTCGGCATCCACCTGCAGATAAAATATATTTTTAATGTAAATCAAACAAAGATCTCTGTCTTCTGTTTTGTAACACCGTGCACCCTGGTAGTTTACCTGCCACATTCATCAGGGCGATGAGTCATCGTCTTGGTGATGGAGGCAGCAGGGGCCTCTGAAACGTTGGTAAACTTCTGCCAGACTACATGGCGTTACAACCTAGAAGACAGCCATCTTTAGTCGATTTATGCAGTTTCATTAGACCTTATTACGTAGTGACGTAAATAAGACGGAAAACATTTTAACGTTTATTGCTGACTCAGAACTTTTGAATTAGGCTACGGCCCTGGTATTTTTAACAATCTGGAACATTTTTGTATTGATGGTAGACCAGTTATTCGAATTAGATGCAAAATTATGTTAATTATGACCGAACACCGCGGTCGAGTGGTTCGCACTCGAGCATCGTATTCGGGAGGCCTCAGATTCAAATATCGGCCTCTAGATCAGCTTTTCCGATAGTACTTTAAATTACGCATTGAGCCTTCCTGCCACATCCTTTGCAATTTATTATTCATTAGCCATCCTATTATTCTGCGCTTTATAACCTGAGTTGCTAACAGTGTCGTTAAGTGAACCATAACTAAATCGATTAATATTATCGACTCTTTGGAACCTTGATGAAAGATTCTCGGGTTACAAGCCGCGTGAGGTGGCTGAACGGTGAATAGACCATATCTTCTGCCAACGTTTCGAGAACAATCTCTGCTCTCATCCTCAGGGCTGCTGGCTAACAAATATGTTCATTTGTTGATGAGAGCAAAGATTGTTCTCGAAACGTTGGCAGAAGATATGGTTTATTCACCGTTCAGCCACTGACGCGGATTGTAACCCGAGAGTCTTTCATCAACTTCAGTCGCCGCGAAAGCTTCACTTTATACATCTTTGGAACCTTGTCTGTAAATTTCTTCACAAATAAGTCATTGCAGTTTTCAACCCAGCCGGTTTTAAATAGTCTAATATTTTAAAACAAAGACATGTTCAAAAATGTGGAAAGATTACAATATTCTTGCTAATCCTAAGCTATCAAATTGTTACATTCAGTTGTGTGTGTTTGTGTTCAGCAGTGCCGATGGTGGTATCGTTAGCAGAGTTTTACCACGACCGAACATTAGAGTATCGTTAACCACAGAATCTCTGCTCTTGAATATTATTCCGCCTTCTTTGTGTCACCTTATTTAACATACTCTTAGTTTGAGACTGTTACAGCAGCCGTCAAAAAATTTGAATGTTTCAAGATTACTGAAGGACTCTCCCCCTAGCGCGCACAGCTATAAGTCACAAGTACTGCGTTGCTGGCTTTGCTACTCTGCGACTTTTGAGTTGACTTCATTCGCCTGGTTTCCGCTGTTAGTGTTGCAACGTTTTATGATATTTCTGTGACGTTGAATCACGCAGTTGGGCGACGAATACCGTAGCAGTTCACAGTGAACAAGAGGTTTTTTTTAATAACAACTCACCGGTGGGCAGGCGAAGGTTTGAAGTCTGGAGCAGTTTTCTAGTTGCATGTCAGTGCCGTTGCGTCTAGCCGTCACCATGATCTGCGGACAGAAGCCTGACGTCTTGGTGAGACACCATTCTCCACAGGACGCCCACTGACAATTCCTGGGGTTATTGGACTTGATAGCCTGACACGTGATCGGCACCGGCTCTATTCCCGATTTGAACGCTCTATGAGACGGGATGTAGATGGCCACAGTTAAGTAAACCAGAGCCACGCAGCTTATGACTACTGTCAGCTGACAGAAACAGATGCTGCCGCATATCCGGCGATCTTGTTCCGGGATCATACGTGGCTTATTCTTCTTGTGGCCCATTTTAATATCAGTAATTTCGGGTAATTCGTATTAAATATTTATTTTCTTTCAGAACAACAGTGTCCACCGTTCATTTGATGTTGTCGAAACGTCGGCAAATACAACGTACCTTTTCTAACCTCGAAAGTAAACTAGTTGTAGAGGCCAAATCAGGTGTTTAGTAATGTTACAGTAGACTTATTTGGCATGAGACTACAACATCCGTTGTATTTTAAAATACAATACATTTAAGGTTTTTTAATCATTACACTTGTCTGAGTGTGATGTTAGTCAAACATAAGTTTTGAGAATTACGTTACAGACCTTGTTTTCTTTAGTGTTACGAATATCAATTTATTTTATTATCTAATCATGTGAAGTTGTTAGAGGCAATGCCAATGCCTGCTTTTGGCGATACTCTGTTTAACTGCTGTGATTTATCATACGCTTTCACCGTTTATTCATTCTTAAAATAAATGTCAATTGTAAATACTGAATATTGGTTCATGATCAAAATGTAATTTATGTGAAGTGGAACTTCCATGCTCAAAATCACTTAGTTTTTGCTTGTAATAAAATCTAAAACATTAATATCAATTGCTCTGAAATATAGTGATGTTTATATGAAAATATTATTTTTATTTTGGACATAACAGACCGCAATCTTTCAGTAAATCATGAAGCAGTTTGCGTGTTTTATCCAGAGGATACGAGATACCTTTTCTTTTTTGAAGTAATCTGAGCTGTAGTGAAGTTGGTTCGTAAAGTTAATTGGTGCATGATGCTTAACAGCTAGGCTACTACTGTAGCGTACAATGCATTATGTAAGTGTTGCACGTGTACATAAAAATATAAATGGAATTTATTGATCTATATTTATTTCAAAACAATTTTCGTACGATAGCATTTTTTTCAATATTTAGAATGAAAGTATATTTTTGTGCTGCTTTTGGTTATTAACTGTAATGTGTTATTAATGCAATGTTTATAGTTGACATTCCTGGTTGTAATAGTTTCGAAATATGTATTATCATTTGTTTGAATGGTGTTAGAATGGCTTTGTGAATTATTCTTCTTGATCCAAAGAAGGCACTTTGTGGAAAACAGTCACCACCTACAAGCACAATGAAGGACAAATTAAAATGTGTTACTGAAAATTAAATTTAACTTACCATTCTAGATGTATAATTATTTGCTCGAAACTGTATTTTAACGTAGTATTAGAATACGACATATATTATTGTCCGTATAACATACATATATTTGTTGGTACAAGGAATTGGAAAACCAAACATTTGTGCCGTAATTCTATAAATCGATTGCTAATATCGTATGTAGGCCACGAAGGATTATAGTCCAACACTGAAGTGAGGGATGTATTTCCGTCAGCTACGATATGCCAGGATATCTTTAGACTATGGAACACATCTGATGCTTCGTCCTTTCAGATGACCATCGTAATTGTCAGTAGACCACGATAGTCTCTTTAATAATCGTTCTTTGCGACTATTAAAGAGACTATCGTGTGATTTCATTCGGCGCTAAGTAACATCTCAAAGTCAATCAATGTCCTTAAATAATCTAAAATTAAGTCGGTTAGTCTACATCGTAAAGCAGTGAACATTAATCTTTTATATTTTGTTAATTTTTGTAGGAAACGTAAGTGATTTGGCTCCAAGAGTCATGCGTATAGTCTACACTGGGTGGCGCAAAATAAGACGTTTATCTGACAGTGAAAATAATGGACGGTTTGACGAGTTTGAAAGAAACTACTAACTGAATAAATTTTCTTGTGCATTGTGTTGCACGCAACTTATGAGTTTAATTCAAATTCGTTTAGTTCTTTTTTTTATCGTTGTTTTAATTTTTCCCACCCTATTCATGCAGATGCTGTCCTCGATTGATATTAAGACAACGCCAGTTTTTGTGAGCTGTCTTGATATTTGTTTAGTTTGGATAATTTTAATGACCCCTTTATTTAGGGACCTGAAAGTGTAATCTATAATTTAAATCCTTTGACTGATTTTTATCAAATTTTATATCCGACTTCTCTGTGGGCATTTTCCCACAGTAAGCTTGCTTCTCTTCTGTTAATTTTAAGTTCCTCTTTGTACAGTGGCATATATATTTATTGAGTCGTTTGACATATCTTGACGATATGCGGCCCTACAGATTGAATTTCTCAACAAGCACTTAATATTTTAAATGCCAATTTTCACTTATACTGATCTGTAAAATTCTGTGTTCGTTGTAAGTTTGACAAAGTCAGGTAACCTTTTAGAGTTTACACGCCCCAGCATGATTTTAGGAATGTGCTTGATATAGTTTGTATTTTTTTTATTTTAAGAATCCTCTATTGATATTTCATCGTCGTGTCTACACTTCAGAATGCTATGAATAAATTATTATGATCATTGGTGTTTCGTGGGCCAAAACATGCAGATTTAAGTTTAAGAATTTTATGATTAGTTTGCGGTGTGGGTTAAAGTTTGGATTCATGTCCTCATATAATATTTAGTTTTTACAGTACTCGAAATAATAGACATTGCGCAATGAAATTATTTTTCACTGTGTTTGTAATAAGTGTGAGAATCAGTAGTCCTTGAATTTACGCGTAGATGCGTATAAAATAGAAGGTTCTGCGTCCTTGATGTGTTAGCGCAATGGGGAACCCAGAATGTGTTTCTGACATTGGTACCTTCGATTCAAGGAAATCGGCCAGGATAATGAAAATTTGCTTAAACAGTTCTGTAAATAAATCGAAAATAAATGTCTCCCTTTTATTTTTATTATATTCGCGTCAGTAAATTTCAAAGTGTGTATTTAGTAACATTAATCTATATTTAAAATAAATTAAGTTTGCAGTCCATATTTTCTCTTGAGTTTCTAGCGCGCCTTCGAAGTGGGTGTTAATAATTATTTAATAACAGTTTTAAACGTATTTCTCAACAGTGTAGATAGGGGATCGACACCAAGACCGACCGACCGTCTGTTGTAAAATGACTTAGACTTGGAATCCATCACAGATGTGGTTTTGGTCCTTACTGAACAGCACAGACTGTAACCTTATATGTGGGCTTAAATACAGATTTGGATAGGCTACATTTAAATGAATGCTTAATCGGTCGAAGAATGCTTCACATTAAATTTGAATCACAACTTTTGCCAGACTACACGGCGAGACGACCCAAATTTTGCTTCAGAAATGTAAATATTGGAAGTGGGCTCTGTGAATGTACTTTACATATCTTGCACACGCGGGATGTGCTGCTCACTTTACTAATCTGACCAACTGCATGGGGTCGAGGCAGGCTCCCTTGAAAACCAAATAGTCAGTCAAGAAATTTCACGCCAGTTATGAAAGTCGAAGATTCTTTGCCGTGTTTATAGTAGCTTAACATGTTAGTATTTTACGGTGAGAGGGTGTTCGCCACGCGTCAAAATACTTAGCTGTGGGATCACCCCTTGTCGGCTACTCACGACTGGTTTCTCAGTTTATTCGCAGCTACCGGTCATACCTGCTTCATTCGCAGCCCGAGGACGCACAATGACTTGCTGACAAGGGACTCATAGTCTCTACCAACCTAACTCTACTAACTACGTTTTTACCAGTCTTGCTCTTATAAATTACCAGTGTTATGAAACAATTTGTTAAGCATGTTGCTGTTGACACGTTGGAAATCATCAGGGATTAAATATAATTATTTTTGTAGATTTAAACTTACGATTTTGATTGTGCTGCATAATAAAATTACCTCTAAATAATTCCGAAGTAAAAATGAAAATTCGAATTAGGTAATGTTATTGTTTGTTAAGGGCACTGACCTCAGCTGTCTTAATCGCATTTATGCTGGCGACGGGTCGTTTCACTCACGTTTCATGGTGATCGCAAATCAGAAGACGACGTCCAACTGTTACCAACGCAGCCGTCACTGTTTTACTGCGACGAGCGTCTAGTCCACCCTTACAACAAACTGTAGGAGACGGGGAGCGAATTATTTTTGACCCCTACTGCGCCTGCGTGACCTCGCGTTTCCGTGTACCGCCGAAAGATTCCGCCATCTCCTGTACTAATAACATTCTTTCCGTCGCCATGTTGTTCTGTAAGCTTCTCTTATTGGGCACCAGTTTCTCTGGGTTGACGACGATCAATAGAGGCATTATTCTTCTTCTTTTTCCGGTTTAACAATGTTTGTAAATTTTCCGGTACCCTTTTACGGGTCCCCAACTTTTTAGTTGGCTTGATCTATGGACATTCGGTAGGACTCCTTGGACGAGGGATCGGCCCGTCGCAAGGTAGAGGCATTATTTATTGTTTAAATAAATTACTGTTATCCGTCCATATTCGCGAATTATCTATTCACGGTCGAGCACCCAATAATGCGGTGTCAGAAAATGTATTTAAAGTTCTTAGCGCGTAAACCACGCACGCTGCTTCCAGGCCCGTCTCAGTCCCTGCTTTGCTGGGTTGCAGTTGCACCTTGTAGTCTACAATAACCCAGAAAACAGCCATCTTCATACTCGCCATCGTGATCATGAAATCTCATTTGTGATCATATTTCTCCTCTTGATTTTGATTTTCTGTCTCCAAAAACAATTCTTTTTCAGGTACTCCAAGTCGTAGATTTCTTCACCACTGGTTTGTCTTCACGCAGAAATGCTATATTGTCAATTAGCGTCTTTGTATTCTGCGCCTCTCCTTGTTTGTGTGTTCATGTTTTGTCCAGTCCTTGTAAGTGTTCCCGCCACATCTGTAGCTTATTTCATTACTTATATTTATTTAAATGAGGCGACTCTGACCAAAATTGGCCTCGAATTTCCTCTTTTTCTATTCTAATTACACTAAGTTCCAGTCCGTTTTCTTTCTCACAAAACATCAATTATTTTAAGTACATCGAAATATGATTCTGTTCCAGAGAATAACAAATTTTTCTTCGTACGCCGATTCTCCCAAAAATTTAAATCCTCTTATTTTCCATTCTGCTTCACCTCTCAACTGTTTATCAACTTCTTGCCCTTCCTTCTTTACTTCTGTTGTTTCGCCCAACTTACGTTTTGGTGACATTTCTTAATAGTGTTTCGCAGGTCGTCCATGCTAATTTTATTTTTCTGTAGTGGTTTTTGTATCCTTTTATCTTCTTCGTGTTGTTTGTGCAATACATGGAAGATAAAATCTGAGCATCATCATTGAGTTGAGATTTTAATTTTCATCTTCATATAAATGACGTTGCAGCTTGGTCTTACCCAAGAAACGTCAAATATTTAAACATATAAGCTTTTTTGTATAGAAAAGATAACTGTTTGTAACATGAACATACATTTAATGGCAGCTTTATTTCTACAATAAATCTTTTCAGTCTTCAGGAAGCACGGGTAATTGAAAGGGAAAGTATTAATCAAAACAATATTTATTAAATATTTTATTTTTAAAATATTTGTCAAATTGAATGCAGATCGATTGAATAGAGAAGAAATGAGCAATAATCTTACGCCATTTTAGCGTTTAAACCAGCATTGACAAATATGGAATACATAGAGAATAACTAGTACAGTGTTTCACTTCGTTTTGTCTTTACACACAATATGTCAGGTGTAACAAAACCAGCATTATTGGTTATACACTGTATTTGTTGCAGTTTAATAAAGTAAAAACAAGATTTAATTTTAAGTAAAGTATGTAACTTTTATCTTATTGTTAAATGGTGCGTTTGATTAATCACAAACTTTAGAAACTGCAGATGAAGAAAAGTCTAAGTTTTAAGTAAAATTTCAATAGTTATTTTGAGCATTAAGCTAATAAAACATAGCTTTAAGTAATTTGTTCTAGCGGTTATGTTCAACTCTACAAGGTCTCTACTTTCATATTACATATTCCACTCGTTCTTTTTAACCAATGCAATTAAGCAGCGTAATTATTTATTAGAAGTTATTTGTCTCTAATTCTGTAACGTTTGAACTTTATTAGCGAAAAGTAATTGGAATGTCCTTTTAGTTATGCTACCAGCTCTTTTCAGTCGAGCAGTGAAAAGTGTTCGTGGTATGTGCTGAATATCCGCATCACGTTTCTCAACGCGAGACAGCGAAACAATAAACGACCGGTATCTTGGACTGTTATATAAAGTTATATTTTTTTAATATTTGCGTTGCAATATCAATGTTGACTCTCTCGAGAGGATTTATCATTCTTCTCAGAGATGTTTGAAATGCTGTTTGTGATATGATCGAATATAATAGTTTTTTGCAGAAACAGTAAATAAGTGTCTTGTAAGCTATGACCTGTGAAGTATAGGAGAATTTCGTAATGTCCACATTGAGTTGATGAACAGGACTTAAACATGCACGGTTTATATTTTGAAATTTCGTAAGAAATGACAACTGAAAGATAAGCACATTTCTTGAGTACCTGTATGAAGAAAGAAAACATTATTACTACCTGAATTAAGAAGTATAATTTTATAGTACTGATGTATCCGTAGTGGGCTTCATTCAAATAGAGAGAACAGTTATACAATTTAAACTACTCTACTATTAAATTGAGAAGTACGTAATCTTTACTTCTATTTGGCCTTATTTTGGAATTACGAGTTTAAATTATTATTTTAAAATATGAAGTATTGTAAATTTTGGTTTTGGATTTAAATTTACATTTATATTATTAAATAAATATAAGAGGAAATGAATCTATGCTAGAATTTGCTTTAATGCAGCAGAATAAAGATTCACATGTTTTATCTGTGTTTGTATTGAAAATTAACAGTATTCGTATCTATTTATACTGCATATACGAATGAAGCAAAAGTATACGTATATTATAAAGTCTACTTAGTTTACAATTTATGAGAGTGTCTACGGTAGACGTTCTAAGTACATGCACGGTCCTATTGCAAACTGTACAATATATTTTATACCGTGAAGTAAGCCCAAAAATATAATCAAAGTAACATCTGTTTACAATCGCTTAAAACTTTAAAATGTGACCGCTATTCTAAAATTTGACTATACATCTCATTTGATACTTTACATCAGATAAAATCATCTATGGAATAAGTATAAAGAATTTTTGGCGTCGTGTATTACTCCTTTATAAAAGGATCATAATATACACGTTTGCCATGTTTTCACAACCATTATAGATGATAACGCCGAAACATAGTAATTATGTTCCTTTTGTGAATGATAACGACAATTATAATCATAATAGTGTGTAAGTGCGTACAGTAAATATTTACATTAAATGGGGCTATGTTGTTTCACTTAGACAGTTGAGGTGGGGGGAGGGGGAACTAAGAAAAATAATAGGCCTGTAGCAATTGGAACGTCACAAGGAGCGGGAGTTCCACACATTGGTGTTAAAATAGGGGCTTATCTTTCAGGGATGCACGTCATAGTAATGTATTTTGGAGTAACTCACTCGTATATTTTGTATGTTTGTTTTGCCTGATAGAACCGGGGAGATTAAAATTGTTACGCGTTTGTACATTAGGTTTCGTGAATGAAAAGACAGCCCATGCAGTTTGCAATAAAATTGGCACGGTAACACGCACTTTTTGCATGTTTGAGCTTATCATTAATAGTTTACTGTTCTTGTACTGTTACATGTGTGGAATATTGCTGAAGGCTATGTCTGAATACAACAAGTTTGTGCTGCTGTCTTTCAGATATTATAAGTATCAAGACATTGAACATGTATAAGTGAGATGTCAGCTTCTCACAGCAGCAAATATGAAGTTGTCTGACTTATGGAATGTTGCGCCGTGTAGTTTCTTAGAAATTGACCGACGTTTCAGAGGTGCTTGCTGCCTTTATCGTCAGGACGATGAAGATTTACACTGATGATGGAGGAAGTAAGAACCTCTGAAACGTCGGTCAGCTTGTATGAGACTACATGTTACAACATCCCAGGAGACAGTCATCTTCATTCAACTAACCTGCACATTAATAAATCAACCGAAAACTTGGTGTGAGGCAATGAATTCAGAATCGAAAATAAATCAAAACGAACTTGATTACAATTAGCTGTAACGTTTACAGTTTTAGGAAGATTGAAATGCCTAAAAGTGTTTAGTATTAGAACCAGTATAATTTAAATATGTTATTTAACTGCTGTAAAATGCAAATTCCGTGATGAGATCATAATAATTCTGTTTCCCAGCTGAGGACCACAACGTAAGACAGTTACATAGGAGTTAATCATTGTCCCACAACCATGTCAGTCTTGTTTGGCATAACTTATGAGTACTGTAATGTAGCAGTCTTTAGCTAATCACAAGCCTTTTCAGTGCTTCGTAACATTTCTTGACCATTAGGCACGGCAAACGAATTCTCTTCAGTCACCATGCATATCACTGAACGCTTTCCGTGTCCTTTCTCCAAGTCGTCAGTATTCTTCCTCTTCATAATAATCATCTTCGTCCTCATGTTCACTGTACAACATAGAAGTTAACCCAACAAATTAATTACATTAAATGAATCAGTTTGTAGGCGCATCTTAAAAAGCCATACAGTTTAGTCAGTAACGAAGTACATACGTCAAGCAAATTACGTATTCTGTGGCATAATCCATAAAAACAATATGGGCTTAGTTATGGAGCATTTATAATAGGAAAGCATACGGGATAAAATATTATTTCCGCCATTTTTACTTTCTGCCAGATAACGTGTTAAAAGGAGTGTACTTTATCTACGATTTTGACACTTCTGACATTATAAACGATGTAATTTACAATCAGTTCTTTCTGAAGAAAGTCTGTAATTGTTTCTACAAATGAATGAGAATTATTTCTTTGTCTACTGATAAATATTTCTCATGGTAGTCTTTGATGTATGCTGACTTCAGATCAAGTACTTCTAAGTTTATCTGCTGTTATTTGTAGTTAGTGCAAGAAAACTTGGATGTTATAAAATTAAAGGTATTTATGTCTTTAGAAAATAAGTACGTTTTATTTTGCGTTAGTATGAAAATACCACAAGGCATTGACTTTCGAGCTGATCTCGTCCACAAAGCAGTCTCATATGAGCATAATTAATTTTTCTGTGAGACTGCTTGGCAATCGTAACTTGGAATGTTCCATAATCTTGTTCTTCTTATGATATACCGAGCAAATCTGTTACGAATTTGGGATTTTTTAGGAGGCAAATTAAAGGAATATGTAAGTTTATTTCATAATTATTACATGCCGATTTGTGTAAAATAGTCACAGTTAAAAAAATGGCCCGTATTAGTCAAATAATTGAGGGCCTTAACAAGTTTGGTAAAGAATAATTTAGTTCATTAAATATTCTTTATAAATTGGCTGCAGTAATACTTTTTAAAACGCCAAAGGTCAATTCTGTACATTCGACATTAAATTTCATGCAGAATCTCATGTCTTCAAGAGTTTATTGAGTGCACAAATATTTGAAATACAGAATGCGACCATTAGGCCTACATATTGACATCCCACTTTCACCACACACCATCTATAGTAGTCATTAATGAGGTACAAGGCATATCCTCTTATTTCCTCTTACCCTCATTCAGAGGGAACTGTGGAGTGAGCTTAAAGTAGGTGTTCAACATTTAGGTCTCGTCCCTTATTTAGTCGGTTAAATGGCCCACTGAATGTTAACACATTTACCTGCCTATCCGTATCCAGGGCATCATGCCAGGAGGGCGTATCAACAAAATGGCTGGTTTACAAGAGACCAAATTCTTGGTTTGACAACTGCGCATTTTTGTGTCAAAACGCCAAAATGCAACTATCTCTGTATATAACACTGTCAGAGTAAGTCTGTTCTGGCATGACGTATTTTCCACAGATAGAGGGTTGGCGAGACAGCTGTGGTGGCGAACTTGAGCTTTCTTCTACTGTTTCCGCGCAACATGACCTTTCACCTGAGTTGTACAGCACAGACACTCGTTTTTGTCATACCTGCGCTTACTCACAGCTGTTTTGGCATGTGGTAATAGTGGCGGGTGGTAGACTAAAACTGCCTCGCCATCTCAGTCTGCGAACACTACATCCCACTATTTTATGCTGTTAGACCAAATATCTCCGATTATACAGATATGGTGATACACACATCTGGCATGATGCCTCGACATGTTTGTGTTCATCGCTCTCAGTATGAAACTATTGACACATTGGTAAACTATACTGCAACATCATTGCAGTTGCAACATTCTTTTAATTTCGCTACATTTTGGATCACGTAAGTGACATGCATAATATTACAAAATTTGTTTTTATTGTTTCCTGGCTATAATTATCTATGGTATCTGTTTTATGTGACAAAACATGCATTATTAATAAATATTTACAGAAATACATTTGCATATAACATAGGTATAATGACATACATATAGAAAGTTGAACATAAGAGGTATAATAACTTTTATGTTTTGTATTAATAGGTTTAAGTACATCATCTAAAAAGTACAAATTATGTAGTCACTACTCAGTTTTTTTCAATTAATGTTATCATTCTGAGCGCTACAACATTATTATAGGGTGGTCCGGTAAATGATATCCAGTTGAAAGTGTAAATAAAAGCCTCAATATTCATATAGTAATACAATATATCTATGAACACAAAGAACAATTCACCGTAGATTTGTCCTTTATGGATTGCATGCTCAATATGTCCACTGTTCTGTCGTGTAACGTTCGAAACACGAACGGCTATGTTCGTGATTACTCGGCGACATATATCTTCCGTAATTTTACCACGTTTGAACACCCAAAGCTCTGAGTTGCATTATTGAGGCTGTTTTTACACAGCTTTTCCTTAAGGTAGTCCCAGAGTTTATGTCGCAGGAGTTTATTCCCGTTCTCTTGGGTAGCCACCGATACTCCTCGCCATGGATGTGGACAAAAGTGTGGTCATATGTGTGGTGAAATTATGGAGGACGTGTGCCGTCGAGTGATCACGAACGTAGCCGTTCGTATTTCGAACGCTTCGCGACAGAACGGTGGTAATATTGAGCATGGAATCCATAGAGGATAAATCTCAGTGAATTGTTTTTGTATTTGTAGATTATTACAATAATTCTATAGCTTTTATTTAAACTTTTAATCTGGTATCATTTCGCCCGCCAATCTGTAAGATAAATGCTAAGTTAATGTTTTTTGCCTTGAATTCTGACCAGCAACTACCTAAGATCTGCGAAATTAAAATAAATCCGACTGTTCAACTAATTTATTTTAGTTCGTATTAGTCTATGCACTGATGATAGTTGCCCGATATTTTAAAGCAGAATGTAATGGTCGTGTAACTGAGACATAATGTATTATTTCCTCACACTGCTTTGGGAACATATTGTCCTCCAATCAGATGCACAATTAAAGGGGTTACAGACTATAAATACAGTAAGAATGATGCCTAGGATATTTAGCTTATTAATAATGTAGGAAATGAAATATTGAATTTTATTTTTTAAAGCGATTCAAACTATATCTACAATTTTTAACAGTATCTCAAAAAGACGGCTTAATGTGAAACAGGTAAGACGATTTATTATCACGCTGAGATCAAAATTCGTATAAAATTTGAACCGTTTATTTGGTATGTAATTGCATCATAAATATTCGGAAGTACCCAGTCTGAGTATCACTCGGATCGGCTGTCCCGAGACTGAATTACTCATTATTGCTTTTAGTTTTTCCAGGAAAATTCTGGTATAATACCCTCGAAGTAAGATCTAATAGCCTCCTCTATGTTCACTTTCGACTCACCGTTCATAATCATCTTCGCGTCTCATTCGACGCTACATAACTTCAGAAGTTGTTACAGCATCGTTAAAGAACCTGAGAAACAAACAAACATTATTCTGAATACGAAAGTGAATGCTGTTACATGGTGCGCCTGTGGAAATGGTTCAGTAATTGCTGCACAAATAATCCCTGAATTAGTATGGAACACCAAAATTATTTTAAAGTAGAAAAATGTTTAAAACATCGAGCATGTGGCCAGACTTCCTGTTCTCACTGTTTAGTTTTATGGGTCAAGACCGCGTTTCAGCGTTGCTTTGACGCAAATCGCGAAAATAATCGAGTACAGAGACGTTTGTGTGAATGATGGAGCTGCACTGTGGCCCGTATCAGTACAAAGTGTGTGTAAAAATTCGATCCATTGCGAGCTTTTATGTTGGGATATGTCGAAAACTATAATATGCTGTATCAACTTCTGAAGTTTGCACACACAGTCTGCGGGAGAGAGACAATTGCTAGGAGAACCAAGCAGGTCACGAGATGATCGGATATTGGTATGTCGATGTGGTAAATATAAATCCGATGTATGCTAACACTTTTCTACTCCACACTAAATGTGATATCTGTACAATTACTCGCGTTTAATTTGTGAGTGGGACGTACTCATTTTGTAACAATCCTTTTGTTTTTATTTTGTAAAATAATCTGATTGATTCGTTATCCGCCCTGGAGGGTTGCCGGCTTTAAAGGATCACGTTTCAGCCGTGAGACGTCCTGTAATTGTGATGTTTATAATTAATGGAACACCTGACAGTACAAAAGTGACACTTCGTTTTGTATACATACTTACTCTTCCTTGGGTGGGTACTTGTCAGCGTAGGACTTCCTGTTGCATGCTCGACTACAACTAGGGCAGTACCAGTAGCTTAGCACGCCAATGGAAACGCCAAAGAGGACGTTCGGTACGACAAGTGACAGTATCAGATGTCTGAGGTTCTCTTCCCAGCTGTATCTGGCCACCACCATTTCTGGGTATGTACGGCTGTAGTAGCAAGGGAATGGCTTCATTAAGTTCTTGTATCCGAACTCTTTAGCAAACTCAGAACAGTTGACTCTCGGTGGATAACCACACCCTTCTGTGTTCACGTAAAACTTAGTGTCTCCTACATCCCATGCCACGTTGTCCGTACTTCGATTTCCCCATTCACTGAAAGGGACACGAGTGTAGTTAACTAGGATCTTGTGACAACGCAAAGCTGCAGTAGTGCATCCCTCTCGGCACGAAGACCAGGAACAATTTCGGAGGCCTTCTTCGTAAGTGTGGCTTACCGAAATGCATGTAACGGCGTAAGGATTGTAATCGGACATTATAGTTGAAATCGCGGGATCCACGACAAATGGTATGAGGAACAGGAAAGCGAATACGGATACTATTGCGGTAGTACCAAGACATAACGAAGTGTAAAACTTGGCCTTTTCCATCAAGGTTACAACGTCAGTGGTAATAATTCCTCCTCCACCACCCTCAGCCCCCATGATGATGGTTGACTCGTCTGGATCAATGGTGACGGTTTAATAAATTCACGCGCTCATCTAAATATAGCCAAACAGTAGGTTTAATGGACCAAAGCTTTACTACAAATGCCTAAATATAAATTTTATTTTGTCTGAAAAATTAGCGTCTTCGGCAAGGTATTTCGTAGTTGATGTTACGAGAGGTGGCTGGGGTGTTGTGGACTGTCTTCAGCTACTACTTGAGGTTGTCTACAGTTTTACAATGTATTTATTAAGAAGCGAATACGAAGCAGCTCTCACCTGTAATTATTCACGAAGTTCAGTTTACAATATATCCAACTGAAATTTGTTCACTTTTACTTCGAATATTAACAATATTTTCAAGAAGTTATTCGGATGTTCTGCCTTTGTTTTCTTTAGCCATTACTTTGCAGGCACCTAATACTATGAATTATCCAAAGTACTACTAATATAATATGTATTCAGAAAGTCTTTTTACACTTTTAGAAAGATGTCAGTATTAATTTTTTCGACGAAATTCTCTTTTATCCCGCGTTCCCCTCCTAGATGTGTGACACTCTGAGTTCTGTACCTACAAGTTTATTATTTTTGTAGGATGTCGCCCAGTGACATTGTAATACCCTGGCCCCATATAACTGTTTGGTAATGTTATCCGCAGTTGTTATGCACCGCGTGCTAAGTATAATACAGTAGTAGAGATAGAGTTGTTATGTTGTAAGAAGAAGTAATCTTAGCTAGTAGTCGTGGTGTATTTAGCGACGTTAGAAAGCTTTTGGTGCGTTTTCGTGCGGAATTTGTTTGTGTCTTCTTTATCTTCAGTAGTCCTGAAGCGGGAAGACGTGCTGGTGATGGACCGGGCTCTCTAGCAGGAGGGGAATGCCTGTCGACACAAAGCAACGAGATTACAAATTCAGTGGGAACATAGCACAATTCAAACTGCCACAGATTGTCTGTGATATCCACACATTACCACACATAACAGAGTTTCATCCTTGTAAGGAACCGTTGGTTTATGATTCACAGAATTGATTTGCGTCATCTATAATGAACCTGACGCGGAACCTGCCGTGACAGCATGCCGGGATGAATGCGAGTGAAATGAGTAAGTCCCAACGCACAACGTATCTGTCGCATGCTGATAGGTGCGTTAAAAATCATGTGGGGACTCTGTATAATATATAATACCACATAATTTATTAATTCCATAGGACAAGATCTTTTTGCTGATAAAGTTGATAGCTACTCAGCGGATCAAGTAATTTATTACCTTTATGAAACGCTAAGGTTCATAACCGTGTTCAGAAAAGCCCGACGTTGACTCCTGCCCTGATCAGTTGAGTCGATTCCATGTCTTTAACTCTATTTCTTTAAAGTCCATTTTAATATTGCAAATGTATTCAAACTCAGGTCTTCCATTTGGTTTCTTACTTTTTTTGTCAGTTCACAAAATATTCCTGTAAACTATCGATGTCTGCTCAACAAAAGACGTCTGAGACTTTCAGGACCGTTTTGTGGTCTATCGTATTTAAATTTAATTTATAATTTCATATTTGCACGTATCCCGAATTCACATTAATTTCGAGGAACGGATCAACAAGTATACTTGAAAGGCTCGTACTGTACGTACTTGAACATTGAACATTGACATTTCATGTGAGGGATGCAGCATTACTTTGAAGCACCATTGTGTTCGATGTATCTCTTACATTAATCGTGTGTGTTGTTTCCCATTTCATGAATTATATTTAATTATATATATATATATATGATATTTCCGGTGGTGGCGACGAATTATCGCCTTGATGATAGAAACAGTGTGTAATTCTGAAACGTCTGTCAATGTATACTAAACTGCACGACGCAACATACTAAAAGACAACTGTCTTTGTGGGGATTGGGGGATGTTGAGTATTATTTATGCGCGTGATAAAAAGTTTCCATTGAATTATTTTTTCCCTTTAAGATTAATAATGTCCAGGTCACAAGTGCGTACCACTTCTTTCTGGGAGATTACAGCGCCCTGGCGAAAGTAAAACTACGTGTGTTAGTAGTTCTTTGTCTTGGTCAAAATTTTGTTGGCGTGAATACGGGTAATATGTAAACACTTAGGTTTAATTTCATTTATAGGCTGTCTGTACATTTTGATTCAGTTGTGATGAAGAAGCAATATTATGAAGTACTACAACATCCCGTCTTCTTGCAGGGCGTCAGTTATGCCGACATTCAATTAGCGAAGTAAAATCTCTTATCAGTTGTACAAAAATTATTCAAACAGTCGACTAGTTCATTGCGATTCAGTCTGGTATAGCCATCTCTTTTGGGTTTTCTTATACGTCCGTCCTTTTTGTCTATGTTATATAATTTTCCTTCGTATCCGGTATCTCACCATACGCTATGGAAACTCTAACCGTTTTATATCACATTCGTCTAAGTCCTGGTTAATACTGTATTGCCTAAGTTCCGTCTGATCTTTTTTTTCCAGTTCTCAGCTTGTCTTTCCTTGTTACTCACTCTTAATTCTCATACCATTTTCATCGCTTGTAGGTGGTCTTATCTCTTGCCGTCGTTGTCCATACAGTCATACTGGTAATGCCTTTGTTACATTGGTCATAACTTAGCCTACTTCGCCAAACAAAATATGTTTCTGTCTAGAAAGCTCAATTATGGACTTGATCTTAACAGGTTTCAGGTTTGGGTATTTTCACATTTAAAGCTATTTAGACTGTCTGATGTTCCTTGGTTGGTCCATTCATTATCCAAGAGAATAATACGACACACAAAATAAAATTCTTGGTTTTAATGTTATTCGTAATGTTCAAAATTTCAAGCTGTTGCTTCCATGTGAGAATAATATTGAATCTAAACTGAGGATCAGAGGTGAGATCCCACATCAGTTGTCCTTCAGCACTTCTGAAATGTCGGGACAGTTTCCACTAGGCTACACGGCTTAACATCCCAGAAACCAGTCATCTTCATGCCTTAAATCTCACCATATTCATGACGATAACCAATTAGCATGTTCATATGACGTCGAATTGTCGCAGTGTGTCGCACTGTTTGTACTAAACAGAAGAGGTTGTCAGGCGCCCATGGCGTGCGTTGTGAGGCCACGCTACAATGCGGCAGATCGCTGTATCGATTTGCTCGGCTCAGTCACACAACCCAGTGTCCTCATTTCCCTTATTCCCTTATTACACAATCCCGTCGCGGTGCTCTTAACCGAGTGTCTCACGTTTACTTTGAACAAATTATAGAGTTCGGAAAAGTTACTGTTCTGACAGAAGTCCGAAACCAGGTTATTCTGACTGTGATTGCTATATTTTCATATAATGAAGGTCAAGGTCAGTTGTACACACCCTGTTTCTATCGGGTGGGTAGAAAGTTGCTGTTACACCCGATATGAGCTACCTCCATTATGGTCCAGATATAAAAATAAACAGTCGAAGTCTTTTTGCCTTGAGAGATTTGAGGTTTTTGGTGAAGATGTCGGTGTTGTACTGGGTTTTGACACCAGGTGGAGTCGTAAGTAGCTACGAACGTTACTGAAAAACATACCGTCGCCGTCTCCATGACTGAAGATGGAGGTAATTGTCTATGTTTTCCGCAACGTTGGTATCTACGTACTTACGAGTCCGCACGACGTCACAAACCACACCCTTCGTATTGTTAACAAGAGCCCGGCACTGAACCTCATCCTGAGGCAATGCTCTTAATAAGTTAAATGAAGAAAACTGGCGACCTAGTGCCGTTACAGACCTAAAATCAAAGTTGGTCCCTCATCAGTTTCTTCTGACGCGTATTCGTCTTAACATTACAAGCAACGCATCTCAAAGCATCTCGGCAAGAGATCGTATATCGTGCTTAACTGCGTGGCACTATTGTTTAAGAAATTATGGCGGGACCACGGCTATCCAGGGGTTTTCGTGACTTTTCTCAGTTCCTGCAACATATTCCGGGTCTATCTAAAAATGTACACTTCCGTTTCGTTGCACGCAGCATCTGACTCAGGCGTAAATATCATGTCCTTTCTCATTCGACTCCAAATAACCAACGAATTTAATAAGCACTGCCAAATATAGGCCCACCGGATAAACTAGATGATATATTGTTGACACAAATAGTTATCTTTCATAGATGCCATCATTTGGATTTTGTCTTGTCTGATGAAAGACGCGTTTCGGCAATTTCGTTATATTTGGAAACTCGAGGATGGTTTCCTTATTTTATTTTGGCATTAGCCTATTGAATGATACTGCTTCGACTATCAACGCCATGTAACATCGACTGAAATGTTTTTGAATGGTTTTAAATTGCATTTTTTTTTTCATATTTGCCTTCCTCTTTCCCCCCATACTCCTACTATACTTGACGATTGCAATCGCAGATAAACGTTTGCAGTGCATCACAGACATGTTCCCTTCTGAAACGAAAGGAAGCTAGCGTAGGCCTAACTATTTTTGTAATCTGTGGGGAAAAACTACAAAGCAAGACAAACAAAGAAGCAATGTCCGCATTATTCCTCTCTGCCGTTTTTACCATTACGATGGGGTGAGACTGTGCCTTCGTCCCTCAGACGATAACGCGAGAGAGATTGAAGCAGCGGTGGAATTATATTGACAGGGGAAATCCGATGGGAGCGAACTTGGGCCTCCGTGGCGACAGATCGGCGACTTATTTTCACCTTAGCAGTGTGCGACCATACTTTATCCATGTCAGATGTTTAAAATATGTCTTGTGGCCCTTAGGGGTTCGTAAACCACAATATAGGAAACATTGTCGGAGGACCGTTCGTTCTGGTAATATCAGTGAGAGAAATTCAGAGCAGAATTTATCAATGAGTAAAACGCAATGAAAATTATATTTTCGGTTTGGGATGCTGCTATGGATACGAGCATCCCTGACGTCATTCCGTTTCTATGGCAACTGAAATGCCGTGGAGCACTGCGGCAAATTTGTGAGGAGGAGAGGTACAGCTGTGAACAAGGTTCTTTGAGAAGTAACGCCATGCTATAATCTGGGGAGAAATTGTTTCTTCCCTGATAGTAGACAGGAAGTCTATTAAATGGACATCACTTAATAAAAAAATAGGTATACTTATTTTAAAGACTGGATGTATTAAAGAACAGGCAAAGAAAACTTTGGTGCTGAAAATAGTCTATGTTTCTTGATATACAATTGAAAAGAATCAAAAGTAATACGAAAGAAGTTTACAGTTAACGTTAACCGTTGTTAATACACGCAAAGTCTCATATTCTGAGATGATATTTATCTCAGGGTGTGAGATTGTCGTGAGTTTGTAAGTGTGAGTTACGTGTAAGCGGAATGTTAATGCGGTAACAGGGATACCCAATTTGTTTCTCCGAGGTACTTTATACCACACATAGATGACATTACTAACTCATGGTGTAACTGGGACATTTGAATCCTTGTATCGGACATGTAAAACTCAATGTCTTCTAAGGACCGTTTGAAAAGAAAATTTTACTGTTCCGGGTCACATGCTTTTACTGATTCAAAACTAAAGTTTAAAACATATTTTTCGGTCTTCTTGTTTTTCCACAAGCATATAAAACTGTGAATCTCATTGACACACATTCCCACTTTATTCAATTTACGTAAATATTAAGCATCGTTACACAGGTACATATTTGAGACAGGCATTTAAAACCTGGAATTTATTAAAACTGGGACATCTTTGGGCCGCACATCGTACAGTTCGAGAAGTGAGCCAGGCCGCATAAAAGATCAGAGCGCTTTTGGGGGGGGGGGGGGGGAATTGCGATGCTTATTTTAATACAGCTACTACATAGCAACAATTTTTTTCTGTACATTGAACGACTAATCTGAGAAAAGAAAATATTTCATTGCATATTTGTGTAATATTTCTCCACTCATCGTCGTAGATATTGAACAAGTTCTTTACAGGGTATAAACTACTATTGGTGATGATGAATTTTGCGGAAATAAATTGGGTATTCGTGTTCGTAGGAAATGCTCAGCAAAGGCTAGGTCTGTTGTGCTGTGTTGTGATTTAGAAACTTGTGGAATCTTACGTGACGGATCTCAGAGTGCCATGACCGAGTCCCCCCCGCCACCGTCCCCGAGGTTGTTTGCGGAGACGCTTTTTTCTCCTGGAGCGATGATGAGATCGACGCCGCTGCAACCCTTGAACCGCATCTTGGCGTCATCTCCAACTTCGACGGTTTTCTGGCAGAATACAAGAATGAAGCAGGACGCGACGAACAGAACAGACGGCAGTATGCTTGCTATCAGGAAGTGCCGGTAAGTTCCCTCCAGATCGAAATGGGCAACGACCTTCTCTGGTTCAGATTCTGCGTAGAAACACGGGAATCGAGCTCGGGCATTGTGGTCGGACCCGTCCTTGCCATACTCCCTGAAGAAATCTCTGCACTCGTCTTTCAGAGTGTTGACGCAGCCCTCCATGTTGATGTGTAATTTGCTTTCGTTTTTTATGAGGAGATCTATTTCTGGCGGAGCTATAATTCTGTTCGGGTCCAAAAGATCTGTGTTCACTACGCTCAGGTAGTTCAAGTACGTGAAGTTGGCAAGATCTGTAAGAGAATCTTTTGACAAAAGGGATCCATTGATGCAGTCGCTAGCTATCACCCCTTGAGTGGTGTTCTCGATAATGTAACACGATGCTATCAGAATGTTCTCTTGATCTTCAGTCCATATTTCTTTCTTATCATCATCGTCTGCAGTCGCTAACGCCCTTTGGCACTGCGACAAGAACACCTTATCTCCACTGAGAAGGATCACGTTTTTGTTTCTGGTTGGTATGTCGACGCACCGTCGGTCACAGTTGTAAGGAATCCGAATTTTTTCGCAAGTCCCACGCACGCAACTCTGCAGACCGTCCAAGTCTATACATGTTATTTTTCCTCTTCTACCAGAACATTTGAGCGGAAGTTCTGTGTTCATAAACACACATTCGAAGGCGTCTGTGATGTTGATGCACTGCCCTAGTGTGCAGTTGAATGTACCAGTGAGGTTCTTGCATTCGTCAGCTATGCAACGACTTGACTTAGCATTTTCTTGATCGATACCATAACAAGTCTTGTTAGCACTGTTAGTACAATTCTCAAAAGTGAGCTCTGAACCATTTCGTCGAAGATTTACATAAATTTGTTCACACGCCCCAGAGCTTTTGCTCAGACACCATTCACCGCATGTCCCCCATTCGCAGTTATCGTTCTTAAAGTGTCGTGTAGTTGTGCACATTGCCGGCACTTCTGATATGCCTGACTGGAAGGCCCTCAAGGTTGGCATGTACACAGCTACTGTCAGGTACACTAGGGCCACGCTGCTTAGTACAGCCGTCATCTGGCACATGCATATCGTGCCGCAGATCCGATTGTCTTGTGGAGGAATGATCAGGTCTTCCGGCGGAATCGGCTTTTGCTTCGGCATTTTTAATCGACTTTAGTAATTACACCTACTTTATAAATAACTTCTCACATTAAAACAAGAGGGTGATAGTCTGCATTTGTCAGGAATATTAACACATTCATGCAATGTTAAGTACGTTGTTACTGTGTTATTTGTTTTAAAAGTATCACTTTGTGTAAAATAATAACAAATTACAAATCAGACATCCATCTCCATGCTGCTGACACCATAAGTACAGTGTTATTCTAGGTGGCCTTGAGGTATCAACTGTCCTTTCCTAGGTATCATTGTTTATTAAAATATTTTTATGTGGGCCGTTAGAACGTACCTTACGTGTTAGAGCATTTTCCGCCTTACGAACTTGGAGCGGTAATGGAGCAATCTATAGGCAATAGCAGACAAGGAGTAAAGAAAAATTCAATCCACATTGCTGTAATGCTCGGTACAAGCAACTGCACTTTCACGCACACGGTCTGATTTGTGAAACACTTCGGATAAATATAATCAGATAATGAAACAATTGTATTATTGTATGGTTAACATTGATGTCCAACGATATTTTAGATAAATTGCTTAACTGTCAACGTTTAATTTTACAATCGTGACAGTAAATATACGTATACGTCCCTCTTAACAAAAAATATATCCTTTTTCTAGGAAAGCTAGAATCTTCTTACGATTCCTGTCGAAATTTCTATTGTTAACTGTTAGGTGGCAGTAGTTGCCATAGACACATCACACCAAATCACAACACATCACAGTAGCACCCACCGCCAGTTCTGTGACATGGAGCGTCAGACTGAATGGGTTACGCCGAAAGCTGTGTTGCTGATACTTAGGCCTCCCTGCGCCTGTCTCCCTCTCTCTATACGATCAATACTGGCGTCGACGAGTCTCCGAGCTTCCAGCGTCTGCAGTAGCGGCCACTCGGTTTTTATTACGTGTTAACCGGGAAATGTGATCACATACTTGATTGTATCGCTGTTAAGACAGGTCATTACGTTTTGTTACAGCACGCGCGATGTCAGCCATTATTTCGCCGTCTAACTTTAACTCTGGAAAAATTTTGTCTAAAAAAAATTATGAGATTATTAGCGCAGTTCGTTGTATAATGCGTATTTTCGTTCAGAACTCTTCGCGTACGAAAAGGAGATGCTTTTACACGGTGATATTTGACTCAAGAGTAGTTTCTAGATTCCTTTTGGAAATTGAAATAGGCTGTATGGAAATTTTTTAAACGTGTGAATATTTGACGCATATAAATGACTTAAAAAATTTGGTCTTTGCTCTTACTAACTCTTTTCCTCGTTAACAATTATTTCAACTTATAATATAGAATATTTTCAATATTTTTGTGACATTTTCGTCTCGCTGCCAGTTCTATGTTATTATTATACCCTTTCAGTTTGATATATAACAGTTGTTCATAACCTGATAACTTTTCTTCCTGCAGGAGTTAATTAGCTTGTCAGCAACACGTCTCATAAACAGAGTAAAATCAACAAGAAAAATATTTATTTGAACTTTTTTTTTTTTTTTTTTGCTGTTCCTTTCGAGATGATGTATTAGTAGTATGAGTCATCAGGAAAATGCGCATTGCAGCACAGCTTGAACTAACTTGTATGAGCATATTCGATCCTGGTACCGAATGGAAGAGCAGTATCGATTCAGTCTTTGTAGTGCGTTATAGTAGTTTGTATTTAAATTAAGTACAGTTATTGCTTGAGATGTTGGTCTTAATTAATACTGAATTTTTTTGTGTAAGTTGTGGCCACGCGGTCTGGGGTATGGACCTCGTGCGCCTGGCCGCTGGGACCGTGGGTTCGAGTCCCACTCAAGGCATGGATGTTTGTCCGCGTCTTTCTGTGTTTGTATAGGTAGAAGCCTTGCGTCGTGCTGATCACTCATCCAAGGAGTCCTACCATTGTCCAAATAGATCAAAATGAATCAATAAAACCTCGACACTTACGGGTAAAAGAGGATGAGATAAAGAGAAAGATATCAACAGAGAAAAACAAATGTTATTTTACATAGTGCCGTAATCTAATACCCAGTTTACGCCAAGATTGCCAACTTCATCAGTAAGTTACAACTTACCAACGTATGGCTGAAGCTGGTGATTTATCCGTATGATTGGAATTGACAAATCTGCTTTAGTCAGCCAAAAATGTGTGTTCATTTGCTCTGACGGTAATAGAATCCATTAGTAGATGCTTTCCACGTACAGAACAGCGTTACATAAATGTATGGATTGTGAGACCATTTACGCTGAAAAAGAAATAGATAATCGAAGATAAGGATGCCAAGGCCAGACAGAATTCTTTATTTACGATAATCTAACACTTTGAAAGGAAAATTTCTAGATTCTGATCTCACACTATTTTGCCGAAGATTTGGCTTAGAATACACGATTCTCTCTGACAAAGCTCTCAAGCTTCTAATTCCATTTGCCACTACATATCACAAAGAGGCCGGTTTTTTGAACAGTGGTCAACATAAGAAAAAGCAAAGGAGTAAACTGAATCTCATTCATGGCTTGAGACGCTTGAGATGTTCATTTGCTGTGGCGAAACCTCGCATTTCTAAGTTATCCAAGCAGAGACATTGACAGTCTTCACACTCAAAAATTCATGTGATAAATGCGGTTTATGATGTGTGTTTGTTTTTTAAATAGCGAACCTAAATAAGTTTAAAATACAGCAGTGGATGTTAGATTTTGTTCACTGTAAAGTATTAGAAAATTGTTTGCGATAAAATGATTATTCGTGATTTTTCTTTTATATTTTGCGATAATACTTAACCTCTTTGGCATTAAAAACGGCGGAGAGGTGCCAAAGAGGTCAAGCACAACTCAATCTATAATACCTTCGTTATAGGTCTGTTTCTATTTTAACGTTGAATCGTGTATTCTTAAATTCGTTAGATCCATTTCCGAAATATTTATCTCTTTTCTTGGCCACATTGTCGACAAGAGATATTTAGGACGTTTCCAGTTTACTCCACCCCTGCCCACCATGCGTTCCCATTGCCTATTTTTCTTAAGTAGTCTTGCAAAAAAGAGTTTGCTTGTTCTTAATCAGAGTGTTCCGAAAATATGTATACACAACAGTATGGTTGGTCGCAAGGCTAAGAACCTTGCACCGTAAAAAGGAAGATGTTTCGAAATCTCAATCAAAGCCTCGGACAGACGGACCTAACAGAGGACTGAATGGAAGAGGAGAATTGAGGAGGCCATGGACCGAATACGGACCGGAGAGCCATAGAAGAAGAAGAAGAAGAGCATGGTGGTCGCTTGTCAGTCGGTTGCTCACCGCTGTCAGCTGTGCCACAAAGCTGACGATGGTCATTTTGAACACCTACACTAGATTCGCTAATTCACCAAGTGCCAGTACTGACTTATGCAATGTGTTAGTTTATTAAAATGTATTTATTTCATTCATTGAATGTGTAGACATGTTTTTGGGACATTCTGTGTATTTTTCCCATAAACCGTAAATCGAAATTTAATTTTCCTGAGCTATGCTCGAGACAGCCATTTTCTGCTTTTCTCCATTCAGGGTGTTAGACGTATGAAGGATGGAAATGGAAGACTGGACAGTCAATTAAACTGACAATCTTGTGGGAATTATGCAGGCTTTGCAGGTTATTAATTCTTAATAAATTTAAGTAAGCAGTGCCCTCATAGGAGCGTCTGCCGTGTAGAGGAAATTGATTTTTGGAAGAACTGTGGTATGTTTGCTTAAAATAAAAGGCGATGCCATGTTAATTCCCTTGGCCCAGAGGTTCTTGATATTCCATGTTTCGACGTTGACGTGGACACATAGCATAAACCGCTTTCAGGCTTTGTCAATTTTTCGGAAAACTCGATTTGAAAGTTCGATAAGACAAGGGCGCCCTTATGTCTGGAATAGTATGGATTGATGTTTTCATGACGTCAAACGTCTTTCCACTTTCTATTCTCACTTTCTCAACTCTTTTTCCTTTCACATCCATTAATTCTGGCGTTAACAATGCCCGACAGAAATCATACAGTGCGTAATTAAATGGGATATGTCGCAAAACGGGAGTTTGTGAAGTAACGTACTATTATAGAGTTCACTTTGGACTCGTCCGTATTGAGTTAAGAACACTTTCTGATAGTCCTGTAGCGATAAGTCTTTCTGAGTTGTATTCTGTCTGAAAAATAATACGTTTGTAATTTGTCATCCAAATAAATTATCAGTGTCATTCATTTAATAGGAACGGCAGATTACATGCACAAATACATCGAATTTAGTCGTTGTGAAAAGATATGTTGATCGAAAACTCCTTTTACAGGTGTATCCCGATTTGCTTATCTTGTGAGATATACGCGATTTTCGTATTATTTTATTTTTTCCTGATGTATTTAATGGAGTTTTTAATTTCTTACTTCATATACAGTCAAGTAATATGATGATACTTGAAACGGGCGTAGAAGTAGGTAGGTGGTCGTGGACTAATTTTGGATACAGTCACGCTATCTCTTTGGAGAGGCTGAGGATAAACGTGGAAACTCTCCTTCAGGATAGTCCGTCTCCGAACCGAGATTTTAATCTGAATATGAAGCAGGAGAACTAATTTCTCGAAGACGACGTTCTGTCAAACACGGCAGGTGCTTGGCAGACTTTGTCGTCGTAATTACATTATATCGCCGGTTTCTGGGTTCACGAAATGGAACACAACTTTTGTAAAGTTCTCACAAACCAGGTTTCTCCAAAAAATCGAATAAACATTGCTATTCAGTTTACGCTTGAATTCAAGTCTGAAATGATAATTTTGCTAAATTAATTGCAGTGTAAAATATCGGTACGTTCTGGGTAAGCAATAATACTTAGGTTGCAGTTTCTCGACTTATGTCCTTTTACCCTGCCACCTGCGATCAATATCAACATTTAATTCGAATTTTTCTAATTCATTTTACATTTACGTATTTTGTATTGTAATGTGAATTCTCGGTAAATCGAAAGATTTTTCTTTAATTTTCTAAATATTCCAATACATTTTTGTATCTGAATTATTGCACAGATATGTAGAATCTAATTTGGTAGGTGAATATGTAGTTTATGTTAATTTATTGCAGTGAAATACTTATGTTATAGAGTTATGTTTCAAATACTCATTCTGGAAGAATCCGTCATTATTTGGTGGCTGTAATTCATTTGAACGATCATATTAAATGTAAATGTGGCCGTGTTTAGTTTTATATTGCACATGCAGTCATTTATGCATTATATGCATGATGTGGTTAAGAGTGTGAGGTAAAATGTAACTTTTAATTAGTGATTAGTCAAAATTATTCCACGCCAGACATTTGCTCAAATTACATATTTAACCGTGCTGAAATATTGGCATTTGTTTATATCGTTCTGTATTTAAATACTTAAGTATATTTGAAGCAGTTGCAATTTTTTGTGTTATCGGTTTCATATATGTGTTAACTGTTGATTAAAAGATTTTGCAATTGAATATTTGGTTTGTGTATATAAGTTCACCAACAAATGCACTATTAATTTATGTCATCACGCGTGACCTTGCTGAGTAGTCAAGAATGAATTGTGAAGTAGCTTTCATTTGTTTATGTCTAGCAGCATTTCGCGCTATGATTTTGTTACTATTTTTAGTCTAATACTTACATTTTCATGAACAAGCATCAGTCTTGAAATTAAGATGAGTATCCTGTGGTACTTACCATGGAAGGAATAGTACAAATTGCAGAAATATTCACAATTCAGTAGCCGTGAAACAAATGTCTGCAGAATACAACATGGCCACCTGGTGCAACTTAACTGCCATCTACCGGTTTCTGAAGTCTATTTTGTATTTTGTCCTGGGATCAATAGTATATGACTGCTGCAGAATCGGCGCGGCGCGGCGGGAGTTGCCGAGAAAAGCGATTGGTTGACTGAGCTGCGGAAGAAAATTTCTCATTACTTCCTTGTCTTGTAACCTGAAGACGGAAAAGCTGCTTTGCTTCTCGGAGGATGTTGTATCTTTCAGCGCCAGAAAGTACAAGTGTTTGCTATTTTTCACGGTCGCCTTTCCTAGCTTAGCGACTGACGTAATAAATGTCCATAAAGTAATTTATGCGACGTAAATTACAACGTTGTGAAGAGTCGAACTAAATACAGGACCATTCACATATTATCACGTTATTTTGTCTTAAATGTTATTATAACATTCCACCAATGCTCGTCGCCACATTTTACTTTGTCTTTCGCTTTTGAATTATTAGGATACTACAGGACCTTCTATTAATATTATAAGTTAAATGATTTTATGTGTTTATATTTTCTAAACTATTAACGGATAGCAATTAGTTTATTTTTCATATTGAAGATTCAGAATTAAAATTTTCGTGATGAGCAGGTGGACAAACGTAATTTTCCTGTTATTAAATTTCGTCAGTCTTCAGTAACAAATTTCAGTAATCTTGAAAACGACTTTCGAGTTTCAAAATCAGTTGGAAGAAATTATGGCACACGCTGTAATCTTTGTAAATTGTTTTTTATGGTGCATTTTAAAGAGGTTTCTGTAATTTTAATTCTTTTTAATGGTTATTACTCCATTTCAGGCTGCTTGCTTTGTAGCTTCATTAAAAAAAAATATGCGCGGTTAAGGTCGTTCTTGTTTAGTAACCAGTAGTTTGTATACTGTATTGTCAGTAGTACTGATTCTTGAGTAAATTTACACCTAGTTTAAGCCTCTAAAGAGACTGGGTTTGGGCTTTTGATCAGACCAGGTTAGCTCAGTGGTAGAGTACTTGTCTTCAGCTTTGCCACTGTTCTTGCTGAAAGCTGTGTTTCCCCGTCTCTCCAGGAGAATGCTTGGATAGCTCCTCATGAATGGTCCGTGGTCTCTTATTTCCACGTTCTTAACCACCTTTCATGAGCACCTACTTAACTTGCGCTCTGTGCATTGAGGCGTGAAATGAAGGCGTTGTGGGAAGTTGGAATGAATCTCTCCGCGTCTTGTATCTCCAAAAATGCTGAATGATTTTCGATAAAGTTTGGTGTTTGGGGTTGTAGACAAAAAACTGTTGGAAACGTTTTTGGTTCTCATGGATCCAGTGTAAGTACTACTATGCATGAAGCTCAAATTTATCTTTATTGACTTCTCTCCTAAAAATTGCCACATAAATAATATTATAGATCTAATTAAAATCTACAACCTGCATATTATTTAAGGCAGAACAAACATAAATAATTTATACTAGCTGTATGATACCTGTAGTGCTAATAGCGTTACAACAATAGAATTGTTTCTCCAGTGCATGAACACCGTTACCTGTGAGGTATACAAAGTCACGAAGAACGAATTTAAGAAGCATATATACCCAAAAATGGAGCACACGTTTCCATTTCTAATTCAGTAGGAGTACTTATTAAACCTATATAAGAGACAGTCGCGTCCGTTTTGTACAGTGTAATATGATTTTGGTGAAATCTGAAGTTCTCATGACGAGTATGTAGACGGCCGTCCTTGGTGTGTTGCGCCGTGTAGTCTAATATATACTGACCGGATCTTGGAGGAGCCTCCTTCATCATCAGGCTTATCGCCATCTAAATGTAGTTAAGACATAGTGGTTTGTAATTTATCCCAGTTAGAAACGTTTTTCAGAAGCTGAATACAGTCAGATACCAGACCATCAAGATGTTCCAACTTTGCCCTGTATGATTTTCACGACGGGGTCGCAGTTAGGTGAAAATGTGTGTGCAAGTTGGTGTATCATAGAGAGTTTAGATTTCCGACACGATACGATTCTAAAAATATGTGGGCCCTTGTCATGAGCAGCTACCGATGAGGATCACGACCCCAAGCCGAACGTGACAGTGATGATCAACGATGCGATTTTACACCTGACACTCATGCTACTTGACAGTAGGCCTACTAATTATTAGGCCTGGTATTATTTTGAGTGTTACAAACCTGTAAGAAGTTAATGGCCATGAATCTGTAAAGTATTTCACGTGTCCCGTTTACATGATTGACAGATAAATTAGGAGAACAGTTGAAGATGGCTGCTGCATTCTGTGTCGTAACTGCGAGTGAATTGATATAAGCAGCTCTGAATGACCGATGGAGGAATATCCTCCGAGTGGGGAATTGGGCTGGAGGCTAACACTGTGTAAAATTTAGCGTGTTTCTTAGAAGGCAAGGAATTTCGTGACTAGCCGAGCGATTATTAGCTTTTGGAGTTCTTGTGATGACTACTGGAAACGTGTTATGTGTGCAACGCTATGTATATCCGAGTTTGTTAAAACTTCTTATGAAACAATGGCTTCTGAAGTTGGCTTTGTGTATTTCTTTTTATAGTTGTATTGTAAATTATTTACATCTCTCGTGTGCAGTGTTAATGGACGAATTTGTTGTTTGATCCGTTTCTGGAAAGAACTTCCTCCTCAGCGTTAGATTTGTTTCTGTTATGTATGTCATCATCATCGTTTAAAACTCTCCACGGAACGAGGAGTAAGTTGAGTTTACAGAATTTCCCGCCAGACAGCCGGGGAGCTGTTGTAGCAGGGGGCAGGTCGTCTCCTGGCGCTATCTCGACGCTGTTTTATGTAGGCGTCGGGGCAGTGCAGTGTGTGTCGCTGTGCGGACAATCATGGGGCTTTTAGTAACGTAGCGTTGAGCAAAAGTAGCTGTCAAACTCAGCGGCAAGACCTTTGAAACCGAACCCGTCCATCTTTGAGCACAACGTCATCGGTCATTTCTGGGTATACAAGCATTTACTTAGGTGACAAACTGAGTATTCATGTTTGTTTGTCATGTCAAGATACTTCTTTTCGTGTGCGTGTAAGATGTTTGCTTGTCGCAGAAAAGGAAAATTATTTTGTCAGCATGTGGCATTTTACTCGTAGTTAAAAAGTTGTTTATGTTCATGTGCGATGTTTTTTTAAAATTGCCGCTGGAAATTTTATGTAGGAGAAGTGGTTCGAATTTTCGTATGGTTATGTGGGAAGAAAGTCATGATCTTTTCGTTGGGGACTGTGTTTCATTCCAATGGCATTGTGAACTGGTTGGTTTGTGAGTTGTATGCAGTAACACTTTTATTTGAGATTAATGGAAATGTTAGTTGATTGTATTCGCTGTGTGTGGGTGTTACCAACTTGGTTAGAATTGTTGGCTAATTCAGAACCCTTCTTTCATTGCTGTTCACTGAGATGGATTCATGTGTTGCCGTGGTATTTTGTCGGTACAGTTTGTCTTACGCATTGGCGGTACGGCACGGGCTTTTCGCTATGCGCGATTACTGCGTCTGTTGTTGCATTTCCTAGTTGTAGCGGCACAGCCGCCAAATATCCTTAATGTATGAATGTAATATTTCGCAGAGCTTAGGTAGGAATAGTTGGAAAAATATATATATTAATTTATGTAATTATATGTACCTATAATATATAACTGTGAAATAATGCATTATTTAGAAGCATATAGAACATATATTTTTGTAAACAAGTTCAACTAATCACTGTATGTAGTCCTCAGTATTCCAGAATTTAGTTGGTATATACATCACTGTTTTGAAATACTGTCAACTTCCGTACTGTATATGAATTTGTTAATAACAATTCAGTCCATTCATATCAGTAAGTACTTAACAATAGCCAAACAAGGTCGGTTACATCCAAGCACCAAGAAAGAAAGAAAATCTAGATCCAAATCATACTTCACAATAATTTGTACAGATACGTACAAGCTCAAGAGGTTAGGTTAAATGTAAAATATAAAACCAGAAAGGAAAAGTTGGAAGAATTGTTAAATTATAATTAAAGTTATGGAAACTCCGATAGCGAAGTACAGAGAACAGTGGAAGTGGGAGAGACTGCATTTAACGGCGGAAACAGAGATAAATTTAAGGCTATGAAGATTCCCAGGTAGTGCCCGCTCGCCCTTTTTGAAGCCGAAGCAAGTCTAAATAACATTTTAGAATTCAATCCTTACCTCAGAGAAAACACAACACTTCTCCATTGCGAAGATACACTGATTAATGCCTTTTAAGAAAATAACCCGTGTTTACGCTGAGAGTCATAAGAAATTCATAAATACGAAATACAGTGTTATTATTTGTAGAGCAAGCGGTACATATAGTTACCATTGAGCTTCAAACTGTTAAATAAAGTACTGTAAATCTTACGCATAGTTTGTTGGTTTACTGCTGCTGTATCATGTTTGTCTAAGTGGTCAGTTCTCTTCTTTAGGGTCGGCGTACTCTGACCTTTCGCTACATTTCAGTCGAGTAGCTAGTGTTTTAACCATCGTCTTGTGGGAAATGCAATGCAAATATTTTAAAATGCTCCGTCTGTATATTTTGTGTCTTATTCCTGTGTGTCGATCGGCCTTTCTTGAGATGTATGTTGTTATCCAAATCTTGACAGTCTGTATTCCATAGTTTTATTCAGGATTTCAGTATCTGTAACATCATTATCGTCCTCTTTTCAGTCTTAGTGGGTTCATTGTGTCTGCTTCTTTACTGTATCTCTTTTCTAGTTTTCTTGCACTTTCGATCTGTCTGATATCGAATTATTTTGTCTTCTGTATCGATTCAACCAAAAACGACTGGTTTCTCCACCTACGTAAATGTGCCTTCCGGTATTTCTTTCCTTGTAGATCTGCAATTAAATTTTCTGCATTGTTTATCAACTTCTTATTTACCAGCTTCACTATCTTTTCTTTGAGTTTATACGTAGAGTGTGCCGTTGCTAATAGCTGATATTTCGAGTTTTAACGCAAAATAAGTTCGTCACATTATAAGACATGCCATTTGTCAGTACACAGAAATATACATATTTAGGTTTATTAGTCATGAATTAGTGAAGAATCCGGCTAATCTATTGCTATGTCACTCTTCGCTCTCAGACTGATGCTGGTAATGTTCTTTGGTAGGTTGTTAAATCCTCAGTACTTTGTTTCGGAAGACATGAGACTGGTTTTAGAACACCGAAGAAGTGTTCGCCTGTAGTATCTGTGGAAACTGCTGTTTGGAAATGTTGATTGAATTTGTGAGATTTCAGGTTCTCACGGCAACGCGTATAAAGATGACTGTCTTTTGGGATGTTGCGCTGTGTAGTGTGGTTCAGGTTTGCCGACTGATTTCTTTGTCTGGATGATGGAGTTAGTAAGCACCTCTGAAACGTCGGTAGACTTCTGCCGGACTCCACGGTCCTCTCACTGAATTGTTTTCGAAGAGTGAAATTGTGCCCGGTCTTGATACGGCGACTTATTTGATGAGAGCATCTTTGGTGTTGATGAGCTTTGATACTCTGACGCTAACCATGGGCTATACCATCCAGTGACAGTTGAATTAGTGTGCGTTTGCTGATTCCATCGAGGACTTTTTTATATTCATTTTGGTTTTGGAGCGAGTAAAGTTTTATGGGAGCACGAACGTGTTAATTGAACATATTAATGACAGTGCTATTTATTAATGCTTTGTTGTCCTTGAAGCTGTAGGTGAAGTTTTGTTTTCAGAATTTCTGCTCATTAGAGGTTTTCAAATATATTTGTTACAAAAATTATCTTCCGCCATAGGATTAATAGATCCCAACCTTCGATATGCAAACTTTATAACAAGTGAAAAGAAAGATAATAAATATAGGACAAGTTATCACAATACTATCGTTTTATGGTTTCGAATTTTAGATACTTTCACGTTATTAATTATATAAGGTACTTCAAGAGCTTAAAATCATAATATTAGAGATGAGGTTGTTAACCTGGCCGAAACGGCGTCTTTGTACGTAGAGAATCATGAAACTTCGAAATCTAATCGTTTCAGAGTATCTGTATTATATTTCCACTGCATACATTATACCCATATTAATGTAAATTATTTCCGTCAAAATCTCTTCCAATCGTTTCGGATAATAAGTCACTTGTGAAAGGTGTTTGTAAGACAAAATCCTTGTCGCCAGGCATACAGCTCCTGAATGAGACGTAATGAACTTTGATTATTTTACAAGTTACATCATAAAAATACACTAAATCGTAAACTAAAATTACTTGTTGTATATCAGCGTGAACATTACATTGCATCCTGAATGCATTCAAACTTTCATTTGTTCTCCGGACACAAATAAGTGGGTGTGGAGTAATTAAATTTCTGATTGTTGTGCGTAACAATGAAGAATTTGTAGAGAGGGCGTGCCTATTGTTTATTCCGTTTTGAGGGGGCGGCTTGCACCGCCTCCTGCCTCATGTATTGATCAACCCCCCTCTCCCCCCGCTCCCAACAGGCTTTCAGGCCAACCACTCGGTGGTCTGTGCACCGTTAAATATTGCTTCCTGCAGGGGGGTTATAATTACCCCGTTACGTCTCGTGGCTGTCGCACCCGATATACAGGGGTTTATGTTCAACTTGCATACTCGTCTTTGATAATGTGCAGTTCAATGAAATATTTTTACGTGCGTTTTGTATCTCACTCCGGAGAATGTTTGGATCTAGAAGGGCTGACTTTAGTGGAGACAGGAGAGTAATTGCAAATCCAGGAATTGTGTGACTGTCACGGGTTACCTGGAAGGCGCTAATACAAACTGAACCTGTAGGTCGTATGAAGCATACAAGAAATACATACAGAATTTTGACGGAGAAACATTGTACAGCGGCTAACTGGAAGACTACTTATTAAAATGAATCTTAGGCATATATATTAGGCTGTGAACTGGATGGTAATATCTCAGGATTGTGTCCTGTAGAGAAGTCTGGTGTTAGTGAACGAGCGTCTTAGTAATCGTCTTAATTGAACTCTTGATTTTCAGTGTATTAAGAAAAGGAAAGTTGCATTGCCACAGTTTTAAGTCAAGGAGATTGTGTGCACTGTGGAATACAACGAAAAGAAACTCGTAGGTGACCGAGAGTTTGCCTTTCTTTTGTAGGGGGAAGTAGATCCGATATCTGCAGTGTAGCGTCTTGCGTGTTATTACATAGTTTCGTAACTACCATAACATATGTTGCTAAAGGGTCGGGAGGTTGTAAGTAATGCGGATTGGGTCCAGTTTCCATAGATACGAAGGGCGAGTGTCGTGGTAATGAGCGTTTGAGATCACTGGAGTGGATGTGTAGTGTGTTATGAGCGGTTGTTGTTGGTGTCAATCGGCTACTGCACATAGGATCGAAATTAATAGGATAATTGAATATTTCAGCACACTGTAATACAGAAATGGAAGAGCGCTGACACATATTAGGATGGGTAGTCTGTGGCGGTAGGGTTGTGGTATGCCCACGAGATAGAATGCGGAGCGCACGATTGGCAGTGGACAGACTCCCGGAAAGACAGCGGACGGGTCCTATGAGCTCACGAAGAAATCCACTTGGATGAGACTGACGTGGCGACGAAGTGTGTAATCAGAACGCTCACATATAACACGCTTCCATTATGGATGAAATAGAGGTCCCGCAGACAATAGCACAGAAACTACTGTTCTACACCACTGCTTTCTTCATTCTCCTTGGTACTTTCAGCCTCTTCGCCTTCCTCTTCCTGGTGCCTTTCGTGATCGATCCGGCCTTCACTACCATCTTCATGCAGTTCGACCCGGTGGCCGCCCTCTGCCAGACGGTTGATACCGAAACCAGGCAGGGCGCGTCCAATTGCACTTGGAGCTCGTGTCGAGAAGGCTGCACTAAGGAGGTGTACGAATGCACCCAGATCCGGGTCAACTACAAAATTCTACCAGAAGTTGAAAGAGAGGAAGGCGAGGAAGAGAATGCCGAGGAGGACGAGGCAGCTGAGGGGTCAGGAGACGACGACATTGTTGCTGAACTTCATGAATATCTGAGGTCAAAAAGAGGTGTTAAGAACACTGCGAAGAGCCTGAAAGTGGTGCACACTAGTTCGAGGATGTCAAAGAGAGCCATCCGAGAGTACGATTATCCAAACGAAATGGACGAAGACGAAGAAGAGAATTTGAGTGATTTGTTGGAGCCACCAGAGCCAACCGGACTCATGGGGAGCGATTCGGAGTGGTATTACACAAAAGCAAAGTTATTCCCGAATGTGAAAGGGTGTGGATATCCGCCTATGCTCAACTGCAGCGTCTTTGTGAAAAAGTACAGTGAGCCGGGTACCAACTTTTCGTGTTACTACAGCAAGATAGATCCCGGACTGGTGATGAGTGAGTTGGACATGTGGCAGGTGTACATGAACCTGGTGTACGCCATGGCCATTCCTATCCCGTCCTTCATCATTTCCGTCATCTACCTTACCATCGCCTACTTCACGATCTACAACGTCTCTGAAGAGGAAGCACTCGTGAACGCCGCCGACGAAACCGTCGACGGGGATGCCTGTGAGATTGCGGTGACGCCTGTCCCACCGCTCACTAGTGGCGCCATCACGCCGGTCAGCGACATCTTCAGGGAGGACCTGGCGAGCTTTGGGCATCAGCTCAAGGTGGCAATGGCCGATGAGATGAGCAGAGAAAGTGTAGCGGATGCCGTCCCTGTTATCGCCAATTCAAACTCCATTCCTGGGTGAGTTCGTGCACTGTGCTCACTAGATGCACGCTTTGTGTATAGCCAAATAGCCAACTGTTCCGACAAAGAATCTTGTTCAATGTAATTGGCTGTGTTGGCACTAATATAATCTTTAAATCATAATACGTGTTGGTTTAGATACTATGCACTGTGTTTCGGGGAATGTTGTAATGACTGCTTTCTTAACTCTGGTGGTACGGGGAGTTCCAATATGCACATCCAGTGCCATCCACATATGATTTACAGCAAAATCACAGGGCACGTGAGGATGCGTTTTGAGGAATATTGTGTCTGGATGCTGTCGCACCTCATTATCGATACATGGCATATCGCGTGGATTTATCGAGACTTAGCGAAGGGACGCATTGCAGTTGAAAATTTGCCTGTTAGTCAAACTGATACATACATTTAAAACTGATGACAAGAATATATAATTCTGTTCTCTCCTAAAATGGACATTAATAGCGATGCATTGAAGACACTTGCCTAATCTACTCTGCAGGCTCAAAATATAATTTACCATTTCATTTGTTCCTACATAGAATGGTCCTCTGTACCAATAGCGCGGTTACAGAGCCAGTAAGTTTTTTATACCTTTGACTTCAATGTCAACTCGTATTGTTTGGACTGTGAGCTTACCGTTTTGTCTGTGTGTGTGTGTCGTCAAATTTCTCTTTCCACTAGTTCATTCTCTTGATTTCCTACAATCGGTAAAACAAAATGTCGTACTTAAAATAGTGCCCCGAAATTATGTACGGTAATACATTTCCGAATACAGCTTTTGTTTAGGTAATTTCGTTTTGAATTCAAATATGGCTCCGTGCATATAACCCCGCCCCCCCTCTCGGTTTGGCAGCAATAACTAACGAATAATCGGTGGCAGGCAGCATAAATTTGATGTGAGGATTCATCATGAAGATACGAATAGTGTACAAATAATGTAAACGACACTCTGCAATTTGAAAAATGCGACTATGGCGACTATAGTAAAACTTTGAGATTATATCTGCATAAACAATTTTAGTCGGAAAACATGAAGGCGTGAGAGATCATTTGGGAGACGCAGGTTGAGATGAGGGGATAATATTAACATTGATCTTAAATGAATAGGTTGTGATGTAAAATTTATTCACCCGACTCGGAGTATCTGCGAAGGCTAAGTGGACATATGGGTTCCGTAAAAGGTGAAGAATATCTCACCCAGCTGATCAGCCTTCGTCTCAATCGAGTTAGATATGTACAGTTTAATCGATAATGGTTATCAAACGGAAGACTTGTAACTCTTCTAGAAGTGCATGCATCCCCGAAGTATTATATAATGCAGTCGAAAAATATTGCTCTGAACGTGTGCTAGATGTCAGCTCTCTGGCCCTCACAGTCCGTGAATTTTGCATGAGGGAGAGTCCGTCCTAGCTTTATTGATTCTCGTGTGGATGATGATTATTGGAATTCTCCGTACTGATCGCAGCTGTCGTCAATGTGTCTGTGTCGTGGGCATGTTTGTTGTGTCTTTCATAGTATTGGAGTTAGTGTAGACTCAGACTCAGAAGGTGCCCTGACTTACCTCCAGCCAGGCTATTTACCGCCCAGCAGTGGGAGAAGTCGCCTACCTCCAATTGCCTGAATGATGAATCACACGATGGTATGAACTCTGATATCTGTGATTTTCCAATGCTTCTGTAGGTATGCATTTTGCCAGTCTTCAATGCAGAAGCTTGTAGCTGTGATTGTGTCAACTAAGAGCTTTATTTCTTAAATGTTTCACAAACTGAAATTCCTCTGCAACTTCTGATTAGTACTACTTTATGAAACGAAGTACACATTTCCCACTTCACTCTGCTGATGTTCATATTTAAATGACAGTATTGTAGATTTTATATAACAATGAAGTCAGTCTCTCGAATTTTAAATCTGTCATAAAACTTTTTGAAACATACGCACGCTTCATATGGCCCCATAAGCGTTTATCTTGAAAATTAAGATGTGGTTCAAAATCAAAATTATTGCACTAAAATGATTAGTGTATAATGCAGCTGTACTGGAATATCTGGCCTAGTTCTAGTGTACAGTCAGTCAGGATTTTATTATATTTATATTTCATAAACGTATAAAATTGTCGTGAAAAATTAATAGTTAAAACAAATATGTTTTAGAAGCTTGCGTTATTAAACGGTCAAGCATACACGGAACATTTTCTTTATATTTTCAACCACACATTCATATTCCTAGCCTTTAGCTGGACCATATTTGGAAATTTAAATATTTTATTCTGTACAACGCTCCGTCGCACATCTAACTACAAGCATCATAATAAATACTGAAGATGGTTTGTTTTGATAAATGACATGACAGTCAAATTATAACGTGGTCAAACCCTTCTAAACGGTTTACTTCGAAAGGAATTTTCACCGTAGTTCAGTGTGCTTTAACAAAGGGAGCCACAGCGAATTTAAACACTGACGTGTGTTGTGGTCTGTTTTCTGCTCAGGTGCTGAAAGAGAATACTTGCTATAAGTACATGTACAGATCATGTGATGGCGAGGTTAATAACAATCAGACAACTTGGGAGTTTAAATATGGAAATTCAGCAAAGAAGAAATGAATGTTACTATCGAAAAACATATGATGTAGCTGGAGAGATTTGGTTTTTAAATCGCACTGCTCATAATCTCAGTTTTCTAGTGTACAGGCAACTGAATTGAAAGTTTTCTTGCCCTGTTGTCACGAGTGGCCCACGTTTATAGGACGTTACATTTCCTCCTTATATATAATTTGTGAGATGTGATTCTCTAAAGGTTCGTGACAATAATTGATTCCTTATACCAAATGGCTACTATGTTGGACATCATACATCCTTTACGGTATATTATATATACCCATCCTTTCAGGAGTTGGCTTTACTTCTCTTGTTTTCATTTATCAGTTCCTTATACTGACAGAATTTTAATTGTTTTATTTTGAGTTTATTAGCGATATGGATGGAACCTTTTAGTACTAGGTCCGTACGCTGATCACTGAATTTTAAAATAAGTACGAAATTTAAAGTACTTATAACAAAGCGAGAAGCCGAGAATAGGGACATCTGGAGAGCTCTTTTTGGGTAGAGCAATGGACCTGTCGTAAGACAGAACACTTAATAATAATAATAATAATAATAATAATAACAAAGAAGAGAAAACAGTTTAGCACTGAAAGCATAAGAATGGTGGATATAAATATTTTGAAGGCTAACGCGGAGTTGGACTGTACAGTTTATTCCAAATCATTTATCGTGGCCTAATACCCGTTATTTAATCTAATTTTTGATATTTTAATTGTTACATATATAATGACATTTCTTATTATATCTGTAAACATACCATGGTTTCTGGAGCATCGTTTTGGAGATACTTGTTTGGTCACGTGATGAGTCAGCCGAAAAGTGTAAACATTCTTGAAGTCACCTACGCTTCTGCATTGATGAAGAAGTGGTGGAGGGATCTAATGGCTGCATGGCGTTTCTTATTTCGCTTTTCGTCTGTTATGTATAGAATTATGTCAACGTACTTTTATATATATTTTTAAATTCATCGTGCGTTTGACGCATCTGTTCTTAAACATGTTTTATCGATATTTCTCATTATTGTGTGCTGTTGTCATTTTAGACTCTGATACAAAATATAATTATTGTGGCTTGATTTGAGGATTATTTGTGCTGTGGTTTTAGTACAAATGTTCAGCTTTCATTTTACGTAACGCATGGGTATTGATGTGTCTCTTGTCCTTCATTTTCCTTACTTTAGAGATTTTGGAACTTCAACATTAGCGTTTCCTGAGAAGAACGCCATATTATATTAGATCCATCGAATCAGTGCGACATACAACGCAAACAAGACAATTATGAGTGAATGTAATATTTATACCTTCTTGTACTTTCATAACTATTTCCCCAGAACTGAAATATTCGTGATTTCTTAATCATTTACGTCCCAAATTAAACTATGCAGGATTCAGTTTAGTTGCAGAAATACTGGAAAGATGCATGCTTACAACGTCCATTAGACATGGTGTAATATCAGATCGTTGCTAAATAAGGAAGGCTTATCGGATAGAAATATTAACCTAAAATAGCCTACATTAATTACTTAATTAAGTTTTATAAATTTTATATTAAACATTTTTTGGACTTTATATGCATTTGTTGAAAAAAGACACGTAAGTGCACTACCTACTGATTTTCGGTATGCAATTTTAATGTGGGCATATTGCTTATGCAATAAAATTATTATTTTGCTTTGCAATTCAAATATATTTCTGTGTTATACACCGGTAAGCAATAAACGTTTGGTCGTATTTGATAAATGAGAAGTAATTGTTGGTAATTTTTAAATCCAGCTATCTCTGATTATAAACTTTTATACAAGTTACTGTCGTTTGTTCTCAGTAAGTGTGAACTGAATGTTTCGTAAAATGAGGTTGTCCTTTCTCGCCCATTGGATAGGCTTAGTTTTAGCATTGTGTGCAAGTCGGTGCAGCGTTCGAACAATTGTCGGTGGCATTTCAGTCTGGTAAGTCCACGTTCTTTGTATTCCTGTCCAGCAATTGCATTCGTACGTCGATTCCGTGTGTCCCGTAGCTGCAGATATTCTGCCAGCGTTTCCCTCTTGTGTAAATCGATCCAGCAGATGTTCAGTTGTTCGTTGGGTAATTACTGAAGTGTAGCACTCTTGTGTGCTGAGGCTGTATGTAACTCATTGGTGCGCGAGAAGGCTGTATAAAACGAATTACGTACAGTGCGACGACGAGCTGGTCACATCCCTTAAAGGAAGGTTTATTATTAGACCTCTGAAACGTCGGTGGACATTCATCATACTACACGGCGCAACAACCCAGAAGACAGAAGGAGGTCGCGAGCCGTTTTGCGTGTTCCGCTAGAAACAGACACTGGGTTTGACATTTGGCGTTGTAGTGCTATTGATCAGGAGCCCTGAGACAATTTTCACGGTAGTATAAATAAGGTATGAGCGTGACTCGCCGCGTCGCATCTGTTCTCGCGTGACGCTGTGAGGTCCGCCATTGTTTTGCCCGTCGCCGTGGAAACACACAACTGCACCAAGTTGCAGACTTTGTGGCGCACGATAATAATGCGAAGTGCGTGTTACGTGTAAGTCATCCGACACTTGGATGCTGCATACTGTGACACGTTGCTGTGTTCTTAAGGTTCTGCTTGAATTACGTTGAATAATTTTGATATGTTCGTAATGTGAACTTAGAAAATAATATTTTAATTTAATTTACTTATGAAGATGTTGGTTGTCTCATGTGTAGCACCGTGTGGTCTTTTAGATATTGACAGACGTTTCATAGAATCTACTGCATTCATCATTAGGGTGACCCTGAGACATGGGTCATTATCTACCAGATTTCACTGTGTTATGTACAAGAAAACGTCAGTTTTCACACTCGTCGATATGAGAACCTCAAATTTCACTCAGTTCCCCTGTGTTTGGAAATACCGCTGATGTAAACGCAGACTTTTCTCTGTTATTTAATGTGCATCGTCGGTGTCCCTTATATTCTTGATATCCTCCCATTCTCCTTCCTCCTGTTCAAAGTTCATCTGCTTGCGAAAAGTGAAACTACCTTACTTTGGAGTTTCCTGCTATTTCTGAAATGCATGCTGTGCGTGATCTGTGCACAAGAACAACAAAGAATTCTTTGGGTCATGACAGTTTTGTTTTTAAAGGTGCATTATAAGAAATATAGTGGAAACCAATATCCTTTCTTACTGTGCAGTATTAAATGTAAATAAGACTGATGGTGGTCTAATAAAGACCAAAACATGTGTGTATATACGAGGGTCGCTCATTAAGTAATGCCCCACATTTTTTTCCTCAGAACATATTTATTCAAGATGGCTCAAATTTAGTGACAATATAAATCAATGTTTCCTTTACACATACTATTTTTCCACATAGTCCCCATCAACTTGTACGGTTTTACGCCAGCGTGGAACAAGTGCATGCATGCCTTGCCGGTACCAGCTCTTGTCCTGTGCACGTAGCCATGTCCTCACTGCTTGAATCACGCTCTCGTCATCTTCAAATCTTCTTCCGCGGATAGCATCTTTAAGTGGCCCAAAGAGATGGAAGTCGGAGGGTGCCAGATCTGGACTGTAGGGTGGATGGGGTAGCACCGTCCAACCCAATTTGGTGATTTCTTCCCGGGTTCTCAGACTTGTGTGAGGGCGTGCATTGTCGTGCAGGAGCAAAATTTCTGCTGGATGCTTGTGAGGCCGAACTCGTCGAAAACGCTTCTTGAGGGTTTTCAGGGTCCTGATGTACGCGTCTGAATTGATGGTCGCACCTCTTGGCATCACATCCACAAGAATGACCCCATCACTGTCCCAAAAGACAGTCATCATGACTTTTCCGGCGGAGGGAGTTGTCTTGAATTTCTTCTTTCTCGGTGATTGAGGATGTTGCCACTCCATTGACTGCTTTTTTGACTCCGGCTCGAAGTGGTGTATCCAGGTTTCGTCACCTGTAATGATCCGGGACAGAAAGACCTCTCCCTCAGCATCAAAACGCTCCAACAATTCAGAAGAAATCGTTTTCCTTTGAATCCTGTGGTCTGCTGTGAGACTTCGTGGAACCCATCTTGCGCACACCTTCGAATATGCGAGAGCCTGGATAATTGCAATCACACTTCCATTGCTGACTGAAAGCTGTTGGGCCAATTGTCGAGTTGTGATGCGCCGATCCTCACGAATAATGGCATCCGCGCGGTTCAACATGTCTGGAGTGGTGGCTGTGGCAGGACGCCCAGAGCGCGGCAGATCACGGAGCTCGGTTTCTTCACTTCCTGAAGCTTTAACTCTCTTAGCCCAGCGACCAACGGTGCTCCTATCGACTGCACAGCTTCCATACACAGCACACAAACGTTTATGAATGTTCACCACCGTTTCTTTTTCAGCAACAAGGAATTCAATTACAGCTCGTTGCTTGTAACGAGAGTCGTTCACAGACGCCATTTTAACAGTTCACTACAGCTCCGCTATCGGTTGGAATCATTTGAAACTCCGTACACGAACGCGGGAAACATCAAATCTCAAGCATGTAAAAGTACACTTTTCTATCTTCATTATTGGCTGAGAAAAAAAATGTGGGGCATTACTTAATGAGCGACCCTCGTATATATATATATATAATTAGACAGCGTGGTGAAAAGTGGTTGGTATGTAAAAGGCTCGTTTGAATAGTAAACCTATCCACATGATAGCATTTATTTACAAATCATTTACCGATTTTCAATCTTCCAGATTATTGTTTTGACAAGAGACTGCAAAACAAAAAGCTGCAAGTGTTGTCTTTGTGATTGCAGACAGCGCACTGTGCGTCCCATTAAGGATTGTCGCGCGCTCAAAAATCCCATTTGTGGTAATAAAGTCGGATCTGTTGTAGTTCCCCTGCGTCTTTTTTTGCTTAGCATACACAGTACTTTGGAGTTGGTCCCATAAACTTTACCAGGCACTCCTTTTTTTAAAGGCGCCATAGCTCGAGAGCGCAGCGTCCGAAGATGCGTGTTTGCACAGATATTTTTCGTTGCTTTTGTGCACAGAACACGCTCGTAAAGTGATTCCGTGTGTTGCAGAAATTCCATTTATACTTCCTTAGCTATGACGAAAGTAACGTTGTGTAAGAGTCCGTTCCTTCTTAGTTATTTATCGACACTTTTACAACTACACACGTGTACTGTATATCGTCGAGTGAGATTATGCTTGTGAATAATGAATTAGTAAGAATGAACTTAACAAAGCACGAAAAATGTTTATCCGTAAAACCTGCCTCTCGGTTGGAGAGAATTTCAAATAATATAAGTAAAGGTGCACAGAAACACCAGTTTTGCTGTTTCTCTATACTTGAGTCTTCGTTCAGTATTATAAAACCTTATTAAAATTACCCTCTAGAGACATGTCGCTCGACATCGAACTGATTCGGATCTAAGGTTAGCGCCGTATTCATTTTTATTTGCAGTTCCGTGCATTTTGCAACCCGACACGAATCTCCACTTGGCAGTTCGATCGGCCTCTTATCCTGTCTCATGCAGTCGGATCGGCTTGGGTCCAGACTGACAAAGTGGTTCGTTATCTCCACCCTTCATGATATCATCAGCAAATCTGTACCTTATTTTGAAGCATAATACAGAAGACAAGTTTATGCTCATGCGCAGGATTTCTGAATAGCCAAGAGGACAGGCTCTCAAGGCTGGCCCGTTTTAAGTCATGCAAGACGCGAGTTTGATGATTGTGGTGGGAGTTGACTTCTCACCCAGTTTCATTTCTGCTGTTCGAAAATCGTGCACCACGTGTGACGTATCTTGGTGTGCGCAGAACAACCTAAAACCTATCGTGTGTACTTCAACTGATAGCCGGAAACATAATGACAACTAATTCGTATGTTCTCACACAAGAACTAACATTTTTATAAAATTATTTGGTAATATGTTTCTCCAAATCATACTTGGAAACAAAATTATTTTATCCAATTGTAAAGTTACTGATAAGTTAAAGCTACTTCTTTATATAATTATTCAGCATAGAATTTTATGTTCCAGTGAAGTCTAGGGCAGATGTATCCAGAGGAATAGCTTTACTTTGATTTCTTGACCTGGTCTGAAGGAGACCTGTCTTTGAGACTTGGTTGCATTGATGATCTAGTCCAAATGAACCGGATCGCGAAAATTATCCCTTGTGCCCACCTTCATTTCTACATATAAATTATGCGTCTTATCTGCATTTAGGTGGAAGCTGAAATATGTCCGTAAGTCTGCGGTTGAGTACATGACTCCCTATACTTTAACCCTGAATGTGCAGTCAAAGCGTGTGAGTTGAGCAGCTCACGATTGAAGGTTAATATTTGTGGTAAAGAGGTAGCACGCCACATTCTGATCTGTTTGAAGCAGACTCACTCTACCTCTGATGTTAAAGCGGCAGGAGCGTGAGCTGATGGTCTATATTTTTTAATTGACGAGTTGTAAAATGCGTAAAACTTTACTTCCCTGCTTCTTCATGGTTTAGCTGCAAGGAAAATTGTAACTTTATCTTTTACAGCTATTCAATTGAAGCGTTTTATTGTCGTTAGGACAATAATGGTCCGTTCAGAATTTCGCGTCCCATGTGCTGCAACTATTAGTTCACTGTAAAATAGATTGTCCACTTGTCGCAAGTCCAATACGCAGCGTAAAAAAACATTCGTTACTATAGTCGGCGCAGTAGTTTTTGGCCGGTGGAGAAGCTAGCCGACGGGCCTACTCTGTGTACCTGAAGTGGCACTGTCAGTGTATTTCTTTTGTTTGGGCGTTCAGTCCGATTAGCTCCTCGGTGCAGTCAGCATTATACTTTCGCACAAGTGACTCGCTCCTAGCCTTCCCCTTGAAAATTCCACCGGCCAAAAACTACTGCGCCGAGTATACGATGTGGTGTCTCGGTACCCCCGTGCAGATGCGGCAACTTCTCCGACACATCGGTGTGGCATGTAGAGTACCTTATGTGCTGCTTTCGTTTTACGTACAGTCAGTCGTAGCTTCACGAAGATTGGCATGACGAGATTTCACTTACGAACCTTTGTAATAAAGTGCCTATCCTCCGCTTGGCTCGCCATTAGAACGCCAGCTTGTTCAACGAAAATCTTCCTAACAAAATCGAGCACGTGCTGACAAAAAAACAAAAGTTAGTGTAACCAGGGGGAGAATACGTGAGTCAGCTCGCCTTGCGTTCTGCTTTGGTAGGCGATTTGTGAAAGATTTTTCTTTGATTTTTATATATTTTTTAAACAATTTTGTTGTTTGTGCCCTATTATTCATTGCAGATTCGACCACTATAATTGTTGATTTTCTGATTTTTGTTTTTGCTAATTTTCGGTTGTTCGGGAAAGTGACCTCTCAGTTATAATAGCATTGCTCTAGTCAGAAACAACGACTCGCTTAACAAGCTCTTTCCAAGAACGCAGCTGTTTGTAAGAGCCGGGGGAGGGGTTGCCTGTATTGCATTACAGTGAGCGTATGGTTGGCATAAATCCTCCTGTTCGATAAACCCATAGAATCGACCGACGTGAATGCAGCGACGGAATACTTTGCGTGTCAAATGGCCATGGCTTGTGCGTTTTATTGGTTTCATTTAATATGCATTAATAACGAATACTGGTTAAGGCTTTAAACTAGCCAACGCCGGTGTCCATTTCTGATTGTACTCTTTATTTGCCGTTTTTATTTTCCGTGGAGTGGATATACGATTACATTGAAAAACACAAAGTAATTCAGGATACTTTTTAGCGTTATTTTTATTAAGTACGCGAGGTTGCCCTGAAGCCTGTCTGAAATTCTTGCCTCGGATTTGGATAAAGATTATTGTTGAACTCCTAAAACCGTGAAGATGGCTCATATTTACGTTTAAAATATTTGTCATCCTGTGTAGCTTGATTGCTCTGTATTGATATGTCGTTAATATAAATCTGGAAGTTGGTTGTCTTTTTGGATGTTGCTTCGTGTAGTCCGGAAGATATTGACTGACGTTTCAGAGGGGCTTACGATCTGCATCATCAAGTTGATGAGTCACCCTTATTTTCCTGGCACTAAGCTCCTCTGAAACGTCAGTCAATATCTTCCAGACTGTATAGTGTAACATCGTGAAATCTCAAATATAAATCTTGCGCTCTTTCCGTGAGGGTAATAATTACGGTGTTATAAAAGAAGCAAAGTTGTTCTCAACAGTGGGATCGATAAGTAATATGTAAATTGATATAAAAGACGGTGGGTTTGATAAACAATTATAAGCGTGGTTTATAAATCAATAAATCAAAACAATAGGCAGGTAGATTAGATGCAGTAGTTATTAGTACACAGGTTAGCACTTATAGTACAGGCAGGATTCTGACTGTAAGCTGCAACAAAATTTGTGTCTAAATTTGTTTCAGTGAGTCAATTTATGAACCTGAAAATTAAAATATACAAAACAATAATTTTTCCTGTTGTTTTGTATGGGTGCGAAACATGGTCTTTCACTCAGAGGGAGGAACACAGATTGCAGGTGTTTGAGGAGGATATTTGAGCCTAGGAGAGAAGACGATGGGGCATGGAGAAAACTGCATAATGACGAACTTAAAAATTTATACTCCTCCCCCAATATTGTCAGGGTGATTAAGTCGAGAATAATGAGATGGGCGGGACATGTAGCGCGCATGGATGGGACAAGAAGTGTGCACCGGGTATTGGTCGGGAAGCCTGAGGGGAAGAGACCGCTGGGGAGACCTAGACGTAGATGGGAAGATAATGTCAGGCGGGATCTATGGGAGATAAGAGTTGAAGGAGACTGGATTTTGTTGGCCCAGGGCAGGGTCCGGTGGAGGGCTTTGGTTAATTCGGTGATGAACCTTCGGGTTCCGTAAGTCATCTAGTTAGTTAGTTAGTTGGTTGGTGTCAATTTACGTCGTACGTGTGTTTATCAAGTCTGGCAACTTAGTATACTTCCGAATTTTAAAAAATCTTATTTTGGCGTGCGGGAAGAACAACTGTACTAGATGTTCGTGACTGTTTGCCTTGTTTATTTGTTTGTTTGTCGCCCACGTATGAACGTAGATTCCTCACTTGGCATCACTTCACGTTTTTGTACTCCTACAAGTTTATTGTTGAAAAATGCTGGCGCCGTCCGGCGCTTGAATATTGATTTACATTGCAACTAGCATAATTCACAAACCGTTGTGACATTTGACACCCAGTATCAAACATTTTTTTATTCATCTTAATAGATCAGAATCCTTATTGAGAAGTTAACAGTGGCTCAGTCAGTCAATAAATTCCCCATATTTTATAAGAGCAGATGGTTTTTTTTACCGTGATCAGAGAATTCCCCATAGTTGCAATAATAATTGGTTATTGGACTGACAGAATAAATGCAAGAATTAGTCCATTGGAAGTAATCCAGGTGTCATGGACTGGACACAGAAACAACATTTATTACGAGGCGTTCACAAATATTGTATTTTTTATACTCGTAAGTCTCAGTTTTACTTCAAAACTGAACACCTCTTACTCTAAAATGCAGTAAAGGTACAAACGCACAGATGGACATCATAATATTTTTTCCTCTCTCTTTCTCTCTCTGTAATGTATGCTGAGCTAGACTGCAGGAAGAACTTCAGCCTTGTAGGGTTAATAACCCTGTTCGCAGACCGTAATTGCGCTGACATCAATATACCCTATACCGTCACCTTTCAATGCTTTATTGTGCTCATTTTCAGGTTTCTAGTCTCCTGTTACTCTCTCACGCCGTAATTTCCGCGCCCTCGGTACATTTTCTGTCCCGGTTAATCCTGATATCCGGGAATCAACTACTTTAACCTGTAAGTTTGCATGGTAATAGCTGTGAGGATGTGACCCGTGATAGGAGCAGCAAGTTGCAGGGGCGGGGGTGAAGGTCTAGGGGAATCGATTTCTTCCTCCCCTGCACATGAAAAGTCACTGGCGGCGGCGAACAAGAGGGGGAGGGGGAGTTTGTTTGAACCAATAGTATTTTCTTGCAACCCTTTTATTAGTATAAGCTGTCTTGCTTTAATTATTTTATTGTTTGGTGAAGCTGCAAGACCATTGTTGCCATTTTGAAGACCTGCCAAGTTTTCGATTGGTCTTGTTTAATTGTCTTAAATGGATCCGATTTTTCTAAATCGTGGACTGGTGTTAAGTGATTTGGTACCGAAGCAATACAGTCACGTTTTTCACTTCCTTCACCGCCTATAACTTCTTTATCAAACTTTTCCGGACCCATATTTACAAGAACATTTTTACGTCACGTTTAATTTCCTATCAGATCCCCAAGTTATATCCTCACGTCTGGGAATATTCTGTATATGAAAAATATAACCTAGGTATGAAATGAGCATTGTTTTTAATTGTTTTACAATCGATTTCAGTACCAGGCGTCCGTACAGCGGTTCTGTCGCTTTTATTTTAATACCACGTGTAATTGGTTAGCGTAAAGGTTTGTGTCTTAATCCAGAAGTTCTATACCTCGTAATTTGCCTCCTTTTATGCATAACATTTTCAGAAAAATGATTATATTTTTAAGTAATGTAATGATTTGTTTTGTCCGAAAGTACGAAAATTGCTAGAGGAGACTGGTATAGTAAAAACGCGGGAGGCGGGGGTCATAGCAAACCTGTTGAATGGTTATCTTTATCTTGAAATCTGCCTAAAATGAATACCACTGTAGTGGTCGTCGAAATTACACAAACAAGTCGAATTTTATGAAACATCTCTAATGTCTTTCATTTCAATGGGATATGTGTGTGTGTGTGTTTTCTTCAATTGATCTACGATTCAACACTTTGCTTCACTTCTCATGACGTTTAGGGCTGCACCGTTTATTTTCTTGTAGTCGTAGAAATGTGGATTCATAGTTTGCAACTGACGTGCACTTCCATCAGTATCAATTCGGATGTACTTGTCTGCCCTTCTTGGGCGTGGTGATGCTAGACGCTTCCGTTGTGGCGCCGGTTACTTTGATTTAGTGTTGTACCTACAGATCCCTTTTTTCGACAGTTGTGTTGCCCATAGGATCAGTTTAAGAGTGAAATTTCAAAACTTGCGAAGTAAGTTTTCTTTTTTGCGTCTTCCAGCGGAGTTCAGTTGTTGTTAAGTTACTGAGTTGTGTTTTGAAAAGTATATTTTCCCACAACTTTCTTAAATGGATCGAGCAGATGTTTTAATTGCACGCTTCAGCTGTGGGTATCTCAAAAGTGTTTCCTGAATGCTGCAGTACGTCGCTTGTTCGCATTTTGCGTTATTCAGATGCGATTCTTACCTCCTCAGCCAATTCGCCTGTTCTTTTTGATAGATCCTCAGTTTCCATATGCCCCCAGCGCTGACATGATCGTCTGTCACGCATGTAAGACGACCAACCAGTACTCCAAATTTGGCTTATGCCAGGTCTATTTGTTCTGATAACGCTTATAATTCTAATTTTCTCTCGTGATGAAATATCACTGTCTTCTACACGCATGTAATTTCACATTTTGCGACAGACAGACAGACCAGTCTCATTCTCCAGGTATGAAGTTTAGAAGATGCCGCCATTGTCAGAACCATAATTACCTTTTCTTTAATTATATGTATGCAATCTTCTGATTATAGTGAAACTTCGATTGTCTTGTACAATTTAACCTTGTAGGGGATTAATCGTGCAAAGAAGTGAGTTGTATACACTTTACCTTTACGGAATAGTTAGAATTAATAATGAAGTTATTTACACGTTTGTTAATATTCTTAGATGTGGCGGTAGCCCACTGTAATGTGTAACTACATATTCAGGACAACATAACAAAAGCATGGACTTGGATGGATTGAGACTCAGAATCCCAGCTTCAAGCGCGCCTTAGACCACGCGGCCGTTGTTGCACTTTATGTGCTCTGAAATTCCGCAGTTTTGGAGGCAGTTCACGTGGCTGTCTTGTTCTCCGGGCTCGTGACGTAAATCATTCAGACAGCCCCCAGCGACAGAAGTAAAACTCTGGCGAATGCTCCATTAAGTGCTAAAATTGTTTTTCTGTGTATCTTTTATATAATCCTTGCCGAGAAAGCGTCTATGCAGCATGAAAAATAGACAGTATTTCAACATCGAGCAAGTGACATGTCTCGGATGGCTATTTCCTTACCTCGATCCATCTGTTTAGTCTTGTTTAAATCCCTATATGACAATTTTGGAGTTAATATTGTAACAGTATGTATGGTGTTGGATATGTTGAGAGAATGGAAATTTTATAAAGTTATTCGCTACTGAAAGCAGGGGGGCGGGGGCGAGGGACTCGCGCGAGCCCCCCAATTAATTTTTGGTTAATGAAAATTTCAAATTATACAGGCGATACATAAGTATCAGTATACCGACACACGTACATCCATATACTAATACATTTTGCTCATCCGTACATCCAAACATCAAAACGACAACGCACTGATTGGAAGTGCTGAAATGACAGTGAAATTCTTATCTAAAATTAAAATAATGAAATTTGAGGAGTCTATAGGTCCATTTAGTTATGAACAGTTGTCCATTTACATAACACGAATATAAGTTTAGTCGCATTTTATAGTAAAATTAAATACTGGTGCATCAGCACAGGTATTTCCATATATGAATTCTGACTGTGTTTTGAATAGGAACCTCAGACTGATACATATGTTCGAAGCCTGCTATATGATGTGTTGTCTTACAGTAACCACTTTGAATATAACTGAGAATTTTCAGAACGGACGGAGCAATACTGTTGCATTAAAAGTGAATGTCTCATCTAACGTGTCAAGATTAGGACGTTGAACATTGTTTTAATTTAACTTTCGTGTATGGATTTTCACCGAAACCCAACATTAAGATTTTCGGATAGCGTTCAACAGTAGTTAAATAGTCATGTAACCAGGCTTGCGTTGCCATGACAACGAGTGTTTACGTCATCACCGCGTGGGAAGAAATAACGCCGAATTGTAGCCACATATTGCCGCTGTATAGATGCGTTGTTCACCAGATGGATTTAAAAGAAAGAAAAAATCGCGGTCTGCGTTTGTATTCAGCGTGACGAAATGAGAAACGGCTCGCCACGTTGTGTTATCTGCAGCCCACTATCGTCGTAATAAAGCGCGAATTTTTCGTGGCTCTGAAAGCGAATTGTATTTAAAGACAACTGTATTTTATAAAAAAATTGTGCCTATATAACTAAAATATCTGCCACTATTATTCTGTCCCGATGAACTAATACAGCTAGTTTCAACTGTCACAGATGTAAAATGTTTCTCGTATCCCATGTTCCATTACCGGCCGTCAGTCTCCATTTTCAGAATGGCGGTTCGCTATCCTTCCTGGGCGGTAGACGTATTATATGGAATGTTTCACTCAGTGACGTTATCGCCTGTTCATATATTTCTCTACTTCTCTATTTGCATACACCATTCTTTAGGAAGCGTACACACTAAATATTCGGGAATGTATGAGATTGATTCATTCGCAGGCTGCCTGGACGAGATTGTTGAGAACTACAGAACCTCTCAGGCAGGATAGCCGGAAACGTTGCCAGGATTTGAACCCAGTACCTCCTGAATACAAGTTTATATCGTTGCCGGTACGCCGACCTGCCCCGAACGGAAATATGGAAACATGCTGGTGCCTTTGTTACATAATTTATCAAGTGTGTGAAGGAAATGTAGTCTAATTTTCAAACGCACGGTACCCAGTTTTAATATTTGCAATCAAAATGGCGACTTGCAGCGGATCTTATTCATGCACCGGAAAGCTTTCAAAGGTTTACATCCTAAATTTTGGCCGAAGTGACAGCCAGTTTACTTAGATTGGAGAACTCATAGGCTTGTTGTCTTGCAGTCTCGAGGCGAAGAAAACTTTGTGTCTTTACTGGGAATGCCAGTAGTAGTTGATACTTTTGCTTTCATCTACAATTTAAATAAATGATAAACCGAATAAATACGTTAGTATTTTAACTCTTTGAAGCCGAAGGTAGCCAGAATAATATTTACGAATTCAGTCCGTACCGCAAAGAAAACACGACACTTCACCATTAGAAAGTTGTCGGTTAATGAAATGGTTGTTGTTTACAATGAGAATCATACGAAACCCATCAATACAAAATTAACAGTTGCTGATCGTTGAAGCAGGTGGTACATATATTTACCACTGGGCTTTAAGGTGTTAAGTAGGTTTTCCGGGATGTAATACATATTTTTACCATATTATCAATCTTAATGTGAAGTTAAAGTAACTTACGGAAGATTGTAAGCAAAGGCTGTTTGTGGGACAATTTAATGCCCTATGTGTGAACACAAAAAAATTACTTTTCTGAACTTATATAGTGAAATTGAAGCAGTGAGGTTCTTAATGTTTATAGCAGACTTGTGGGAGAATCGGACATTAGAAATCAAATAATCAGAGAATGAACGTATTTGACAACGTAAGTAAAGTAGTCGGCTACCAAACCGGTTCCATAAATAACAAGAAATTAATTAAACAAATATGGCTCAAATATAATTTTCCATAATGTTGACAGAATGGACGAAAGCTAAAGTAAGAATACGCGACACAACATAATATCGAAGGCAACAGTTGTGTTTGGAAGTGAGATTTTATTCTGAACAAGAGAGACAACCATGTTGTCTGTCACTTGTCTAATATTTTCGGCGTTTCCATGTACATTATGAATTCATGGAAGAAGCTTGGGTTTGTTTTATTACGGTGTTACGTTTCATATGATATTTACTTTATAAGTTGACTTTGAATGTGTATTACCTTCATTAAAACTGCGAATTAGCTTCTCTGTGGCCGTATAAAATTCTAATCCACCAGCTTGGAGGAAAACAGAAGAGAAAGTTATGTTTCTCAAGATTACAAACTTACTAGACAATTCTTCGTGAAGAATGACGGGAGATTCTAACGTTTAAAAGTATCTTTGCTTAATTACGAAAGTTGTGAAGCGTTAACTCTTAATGAACATCTGTTTTGCAGCACATAGGCCAAGGATGAAGGAACAGTCTATTGTTAGTTCATTATTTCCACAAAGCAGCATATAATATTAAAATTAAGTAATGTTGAAAAAAGTATCATTACTTATGTTGCGAGAAAAGAATGTAATACGATTTTAAGTACCACAGACTCATATATGACCTTATATGGAGGTTATAATAACTGTGCTGCTATGTATGAAGTAGGTTCATTTACGTACATCGTAGGCCATCTGTATCAACATTGCAGTTATAATATTGTCCCATAAAGCCCAAAATCCCTTAACAGAAATGATCATCTTACCATGGCAGTAATAAAATATTCGTAAATGTATCACATAAGGTCCAGAATTCTGTAACAACGTCAAATGTTCACCAAGCAAGCAACCAGCATTGCATGTTATATACAGTAGGTCTCAAAAATATGTATACACATTATAATACGAAATATTAACCTTCTCAGTTACTTACTTTCCGCTGTCAACTGAACCACGAAGCTAACGGTTGTCATTTTGAACACCTACACTAGATTCGATAATTCACAAAGTTCCAGTGCTGACGTATGTAATGGTTTAGTTTATTAAAATGTCTTTATGTTATTAATTGAATATGTGTATACATATTTTTGGGACACACAGAAGATAGATCACATAGCTTACACCTTTAGCTCGGATGAACTTAAGTGTAGGCTACAGGAAGTTCTGTTTATTAGCTGCGTTCATTTTTGAATGTTAGGGAATATTTGACTGTTCTTACAGTGTACATCTGTATTCCTCTGGATGTGTTGGATTCTTAAGTGGGCATCTCCAAGAAAAGAATCAGTTGTGATACACTGAATATTCGAATTTTCGTCGGGGGCTTAAGTAGAACATACATTTGTGGGCTCTAAATGTGGATCAAGGAGACTGCATGTGAGGGTATATGATGTATGCGCGCCTTGGGAGAGAATTCAAAACCTCACATGGGGTTTAAGGTTTTCACGGCTGTGAAATATTAAATTGTGGCCTTCTGAGCTGCAACACCGATATGGCTTATTTCCTGTCCCTCGTTCATGGCCCCTGTTGCCTGTTTTCTTGTTTTCTCTCCGTTCATACATGAATAGACCTACATACCATTTTGGTCATCATTATCTGGAAATTTACACTTTGATAGAAGAAAAAGTACATTAAATATCATGTTCATCATATTGTTTGTGTTACCGTTTGTTTGTCGGAAGTTTATTCAGAATATTATGTCAAATTGTATCTCATGTTGATAAATTTGGAGATAATTTACATTAGGGCTGTCGATGTTAATTACAACTCTTACTGCAAAATTTCACAGAAATCATACCACCTGTCCCAAAGTTAATAAGCTCTCAGCATTGTAACTCAACGCGGCCAGAAACAATGTGCTCTTTTAAACTGTGGCTGTTCTTTTTCGTGGTAACTCCAGCGTTCTGTTTTACTCTCCTTTCGTTCCGTAACAGCTTTGTTTGTAGATGTTAACTTAATTGTTCTGCATCTCTCCGACGTAGCAACGCCGAGCTTCCCATAGCCGGAAAGTGCCTTGTGCAAATTTCTAAACAGAATATAATTGCTTGACGACGGGTCTAAACTACCTGCATAGAGATTGCATCTTTCATAGCCACTCCCGGGCGGCATTCCAAGTTTTGAGGGGGACATTGTCATAAAACAGAAGCACACCTTCAGGCAGTTTAACTGCTCGGAGTAAATACTGCGTGGCAGCTACGTTTCTTGTACATTGTTGCTTTGTGTACCATAACTTCTAGCGTTGGTAAACTTTGCTATTCTAAACATACCACACGTACAAGAACATGGATTGACGTGGTTTGAGAACAATGTGCTATGGATAATATTTCGACCCAAGAGGAATGATGTAAGAGAAGACTTGAGAAAACTGTGCCGATGCTCGGCTCCTTTTATACCAATGTAACATTTGTTGCCATTGTTTCTGGAGTAACAAGTCTGATCTGAGACAGTGGCCAATTTGGACTACAATTACATTGAATAAATTATCGAGCGGACAGCATATCACTAGCAATATTAGTGGAATGATAGTGAATTAAGTTTTATACACACTTACCCGCCCTACCGGATTGAAGATTAAAACCCGATACAGTAGTTTCACCGTCTCGTTCTTTACGTTGCTTTTGAAACTAATGCACGGAGTGTAGCTCAGCCCGAGTCGAGAACTCGCGTGAGTATTTAAAAAACACGTTATCACATGCACAAACCTCATTGGTCTTTAGGTCGATTCACTGGGTCAGTTTGGCTCATAGCCAAATAAGGCTCGTCTGACGTAATTAACCCTTGTATATATATACCTTCTGCGTCATCGATTAACGTTCGTAATTACGTGAAGTTATATCGCACGTACCACCATATAGTTTCAACATGGAAATCTCGCCTGAAATATGGTATGAGACACTTGTTGAAGCCTTCATCGCTAATAATCGGGCCACTCCGCCAAATTGAAGCCCTTCATTCTCTCTGTGAGAAGAATGGAAAGGTGATTTCCGTGCCGGAGTACGCATTTTCCACATGCCTTCTCTGAAATTTTTGATTGTTCCTTGCTGATGTGTAAAGAAAATACCATATTTTACGTACACTACGCAAGTGATGTTATTAGTATCGCCTTCATAAGTATAGCAATGTATGGCAGGGATATAAAAACATAATTATTTTTTTGAAAATAAGATTTGTTCCTTAACTCTTGCTTGTTTATCTTGTTATTCACAAACGAAACTAGCGAATCGTAATATAATGCATATAATTTCAACTATTATTACTAAAATATTTGAACATACGTTTTGAACTCTTTTTTTCTTGTCTGCTGATTGATGTGTTTATCGGAAACTGGTGGTTGGGAGAAAAACACAGATTTAAAGGGACTTTGCATTACAAAATTATCAATAAATGCATTGTATAGTCTACAATATGTGTTGAAATCGGGGGTATGATACAATTTTTTAACAAGGGGCTTTCACACCAAGCTAAATTTTCTTTTTCAATTTGGCATTTGGAAGTAGTGCCGAGCAAGTATCGATATGTAGCTGTATGCGTATCGATATATTGATAGCTGTGTATGGCCTATGTAATCTGATATTTTCTGTGCAACAGGAAATAAAGAAAGATGGTGAAGGGTTAAGATAGAAAGAAATCTTTACCCGTTGGATTTAAATGGACGTCCTACACTTACCTGTTACAAACGACGAGATATTAAAATCTTTCGTCCTCGCTTTGATTCCTTTTACTGGCTGATTCATTTCACTGCAGTTATGTAGGACACTGGCTGTTGTCTGAGGTGTACTTAATATAATCCCACACGCCGTTGCGGACTTTGGCTCTGTGATTGGCTGTGTTTATATTTTTCGATACTAGAGTCAGTGATCGAGACCGAACGCAAACTCCTTAGAATACTAATCTTGCGTGCCGATCAGTATACGGAGTGTCAGTGAATTAGTAGGTGACTTGAAGGGCGTATAATTATTTATTTATAACACGTACGAAAAATATGTGTATGAACTTTCGTGACTTTTTGGTTGTTGTATAATTCATGTCAAAATCAGTTTTGGAACTTGTATTAAGTTCGTTAATAAGAAAACCAAAGTAAAACTGTAGTTCCCCTAAAGCACCCTTTTCAGTAATGTGTTTTTGAAGACGGATGTCATCTGGTTTGCTGCGCCGTGCAGTCTGGTAGAAGTCTGTACCACACTACATGGTGCAGCAGCCCAGAAGACAACCATCTTCGGACTCACCGCCGTGAAAACCTCAAATCCTAATCGTGTTTTTGTTGCACAGAAACTTGAGCAAGACGATGACGACAAGTATCTCGACGCCTCCTGGGCGGATAGCAGAAGTCTGAAGCGTTCCTTCCAGGGGCTGACCAACATTTCCTGGAGACCCAAGTAAAGCAGCAGCAGACAGAGAAGAAAATAAGATGGCGTCTTATGCAGCAGTGAGTTAGTAACTTTAGCAGCTGTTGTTGAGCTTTCTCTTTCGCCCATCCTCTTTGCATAAATGAGGACTTTTGGACCACCTGAAACAAGAAGGGGTTCCCTTGGACATTATAAGGAGTTAGTTTTGAATTTGGTTATTATTATTATTATTATTAAAGCTACTTCTACTACTACGAGAATTAAGGCGCGAATAAGATATGTTCTGTTTACATAGCAATACCAGGAATATGTTGTGCTAATTATGTGGATGTAATAACTGCTTGGTCTCATTCACTGTTAGAAATTTGGTTTATTTATTGCATTTGAAGGTTGTTGCACATACACGCAAGAGAAAGTAAGAGAGAGTTTTTGTATGCTAAATATTAGCTTCTTAACACTATTGCGGCATCAGTCTTGGTTTAAAACCTAACACAAATTGCTTACTGAATCATTACTTTAATATTAAAAACTCAGTATAGTTCAGAGCAAAGAAGACAAATACGAGACGCTGCAAACTTTGTCGCATGATATTATAATATTTATTCAGTCAATGTTTCGTGAAATGATCGTAAACGTAGTTTATTCTTTACATTTAAGTTATTTAAATTTTTTTGATATAAATATGTCGGGGATTGAGTAAAAGTGCAACTGTCAGCTCTGAAATGTTTTAAAGTCTCGAAAATTTGTGTGGTTTATTAATTACTTTGTAAATTAAACAAAATCTTAAGTGATCTGGTTCTACCAGAACATGATGTAACAACTTTCTGATGTTTTACATGCTGATATATATATATATATATATATATATATATATATATATATATATATAAAATCTGGAACAAAATGGCTTGTTGCTGTATGACCTTGATTTTGGTGCCCTTGTGGGCTGTTGCAATGGAACTGTCTTTTTGTAAGTTAAAACTCTTGAGGTATGACTCTGGTAACACGAAATAAATTAATTAAAATTTATATTAAAGTGTGGAAACAGTAACACGTGCACGTAAAGTGTTTTCTCTTAATTGGACTACTGAAACAGCATCCACTATAGTACATTTTATGGACTAGAAACCAGGCGACGTATTCTGAAATTCTTCAACTGCCATGTTTCTGGCCCGCTGGCTTCTTCCAATCCAGTACTACTATACGAAAATTCAGTAACACAAATCAGTGTCGGCAATTGTGTATTAAAGTCCGTTAATGCAAGCTTTGTGTATATAGATTTTAAGTTTTTGACAGTGACAATCGAATTGAATTTTAGGGGATTCATGACTCATGATGATACTCATATGTTGATATTCCAACAGAATAATATAACAAATACGGCGATATTTCACTTCAGTACAGCTTGTAAGTTCTCTACATTTGCAATCGTACCTTGTTCCCTGAATTTGGCTCAACTCTTTCCTAAAACTAATTATTTTTCTAACTGTCAGGACTAAGCTTAAGCGTGTTGTCAATATTGGAAGACAAACGATTAGTTATAATATCACTTCAACCTTCTTGCCTATTCCATTGCACTTATAAAAATTAGTCATTAATAGAATGTATTGTAATGTAACAAATGATACGCACAAATTATTGAATTTATTTAAATGTCCGTATGGCTTTTCGTTTTTTTGTAACTTTATTGTGCTTGTTCGTATGTGTGTTGAGGCTGCACAAAAAATATGTGGTTTGTTCGATTTCGTATCAGGCATATTTTTAAAACCAGTTGATTTAAGAGGTGAGAATTGGAAGTGGAATGTAATGATCCACGTCTAATCACCTGTTTCCGAACTAATTTCTATTCTAGCAAGTTCGTATTTTCGTGAATAGTTTCATAGTATGCAAATCAAGAGCAATAGATTCTGCAAAATTTAGAAACCATGCGAATGAATATGGCTGTCTTTCGGGTTGTTGCGCCATGTACTCCGGTGCTTACTTCTCACCCTGATGATGGAGGCAGAAAGCACTTCTGAAACGTCTGTGAATTTCTTCCAGACTATACGGCTCATCAACCCAGACTATAGCCATCTTCATACGCGCTACAGTGAGAAACTCAAATTTCACTAAGTCATGTGAATGTTTATGTTCATCGTATCTTATGTCAAGGTTCAGAATGTTGATGTATAATAAATTCAATGCTGTTCCGCAGAAGATCATCGTTTATAGAGGAAAATACAACTGATTTTCTCTGTTTAATATTTGTATTTTTACTTTTTTAAAAAAACAAATTTCAAATTGAGGGTACGGAAAACAGATAAATGATCATATAGTATGTTGACACAGAAATATAAGGGACAGTTTTGTGATCTCACTCCATGGGACCATGAATTAACACAAACTTCAACCAGGTTCATGTTTTAAAAGTGTGAGATAGAAACAGCATTCATACTGCCAGGTCTTGATAATGTCTTCTTAACCATTTTTGCAATCTTACAACGTTATGCACCTTGGATTTTACTCCTTCCACTCTTGAGTCCTGAAATACAAATAACCAACTACATTTCACAGCCTTTTTAGCAGAGTTTCAAAATTTAGTGTTAATACACTCAGAACTCAGCATATTTCTGGATAGCGGAATTTGTAATAAAAGTGGTAAATCCATTTCTTATTTCATTAACAGCTTCTACTGCTCCGCGTTGTATATATAAAAAAAAGGTAACAGGAATCATGTGCAATAACAGTAGACATTGATTATATTGATGTAAGACTCTTCGTGTGTATTATTATCAGCTAACATTTCTGAAAGTCTTGCATCAGTTTCTCAAACTGACCTGTGTCGCTGATCGGTTTCGATAGTATAAAACAGTGCCAGAATCAATGTAAATTTCACTTACGTCCGGCTATAATTACGTATATTGTTTGATAAAAGTTTGTAAATGAATTGTGTTTGCACGCTTAAACGTTTGACTTAGCATTGAGTCGCTCACAGAAACTTTCCCGCACAATTTTGGTCAACCAAGTGGCCAAGTTGCCTCTGATCAGAGAGTTTGAATTTAAGTTATTGTAGCACTACAACCACTGACGATACATAATCCTAAGACACAGAATTCTTACACAAGTTCCACAGAAAGTTACTTCTTCATTCCTTCAGTTGGACTCTCGGAACACGAAGGGCGTGCGGATTCCAGTTTGGGAAGTGCCGAAGCACAGCTCGAAAGCTTAAAGCAAAAATGACATTTCCAAGGTTTTCTGTGTGGCGCGATGTTCAAAAGAAGCTCCTGTGAGCTTCATAGCCCACAGACCAAAATGAGGGATAAGAATTATGGCTCCAAAATGACCAAGACTTTCAAGTCGATTGCAACACACAAACCAAATGAACAGTTACATGTTCTGTTCAATTTAAATTATATCCACATCTCCAAATAGTATTATAAACATATGTTCTATAAGCTCTCAAAATAGATTACAGTTACCCATTAAAATTTACATTTAATTTATGAATTGTAAATTGGCTTAAAATACTAGTTATCATGATCTTATTCGTTAGAAATATTGTACACTAAAGTCTTGAAGTTGAATCTCGTTCAAAGCTTTACGAAACCTTGTATATAAGAATAATTTAATTTTTCTAACCGAAATAATCTGATTAGAAATATAATTTATATTCGTGTATAGTTGTTATTATTACCGGAAGCATTGGAGAGTTTAACACTAATTAATGTTATTACACAACACGTAACAAAGTTTTTCTTTGTCTCGACATCCTCCTAGAAATATTAAGTAGTAACAATTTGTTAAGCTCGTTGTCGGTTGAAAGGCCGGTATTTCTCGCTTTAGTACGTTTATCCTACACTAAGAAATGTATTTGTTTCACATCTAACTTCAAGGTGATGGGCAATTTATAAAGATTGAAAGAAATCTAACTTCTTATGATCCGGTATATTTGTACTGTTTTATTGTAAAAAAAAAGGTACGTGGTATTTTTACTAGCGCCCCGAGGCATGCCCAAATATCTTGACGTGTGGGTGAATTACAGTTCTAGAAAATTAATAGCGTTTCTGCTGATGATTCAAAGTGCGTTTGACTGTAGACTCCACTAGCACGACTTGACTTGCTATCCATAACTGAGACCTGAGATAAATGTCTTCAGCGATGCTTTGGCAGAGTCATCCGCCGCGACCGTTACGAGCCCCTAGTAACGGTCGCTTGTCGCCAAGTTGTTAGCCCATATCTATAAACACAGATAAAATACACTCAATCTCAGTAGCTGATATAGTTTTAAGATGCAAATATACTCTTAAATCAATTGCTTTGGCAGTAATCCTGCCCAAGAAATGGTTGTATATTTACTGCTTCTATCATGGGAACCAAAAGTTTGTAAATAGAAGCGTGGTACACCCAACTAAGGAGCAGCAGTGTTCTAGCATTGAGGTTACATTTTTCAGAATATATTCTGTAGATGCCAAGTACTGAGTGTTTGCGATAACAAGGTAGCACATCTTGAGTCATGGCTTGTTTGAACGTGTTTAGTATAAATGGCACGAAATTCTGTAGTATTGTTTTCCGGAGATACCTGATCGTGTTTCTCTCATGGAACACGCATTGGCATCATGAAGGTGTACGAGAGAATTAAGTCTTCTCATCCATAAATAAACAGCTTAGGATTATCCATAGAACTTGTTTAGCTGTCAACATCGCTGCTTATTTGAGATATGCCCGTATCCGTAAACGGAACTTAATAATGCTGTCACTGTGAATGATCAAAGTTACACAAAATTTCTATTTGTGATTATGCTTGTATTTTGTCTCTGCTGTCATTGTGATTGGGTCCTTTGGCTTGTCAATGCAGAAATCAAGAATACAACAATCTCCGTCCCCAGAACAAATCCTTCATTTTTCTTCTCAAAACTATTTTACAGGCACTGGGTAGATTGGTGTTATTTTAATGTCTCTTTTGAATACACAGACATTGCAATCCATTAAAACTGAATATTTATTGTGTTCGAGACTGTGGTCGCAAAGAATATCCAATAGATTATATTATGGTGACGTTTATGGCTTAAGTTGCACGAGTGGTGTTACTTTCAGGAGCTGTAAAAAAAACCAAAAAAAACCCAAAAAAACAAAAACAAATGTACAGTGAGAGAAAAACATAATATCATGTTTGTCTAAATGAATTTTTTAAGTTATTTTTAATTATTATCGCCACAATGTCAACGAGTATATATTTGTGTTCGTATAGTTTAATTAATTAAAAATTAAATTAAATATTAACATACTAAAATATATAACATTTTCAGAATTACTGAGTTACACAAGGAATGAAATTTTAACGTTGAACTTTAAGCAAGCTTTTATTAGCTTCCATGTTGTAGTGTCATTTATATTTGTCTCTTTGTTGATCATGTTGCTCACTGCTTGGATTAAGCAAAAAAAAAAGTTTTAAACAGAAACTCGTATAGAATAATCTTGAAATATGATTATTCTTTATGTGCGAGTGTAACCAGAATTCTTAATCTTCCTGCGTCATACATGGTTGTTATTTTAGCAACTACTGTTACATTCTCCTTCATGAATTTCGCCGATTTTGAATTTGGGTTTACGTTTGATTGTTTGAAGTGTGTTTACAATGTCTTTATGTTTTAAAGGAATTATATTAATATGCATAGTTTAAGTGTCATTTTACACTTCCTTATTCTTGATAATGATTGTTACTGTTTGCTTCTCTTATATTCTTTTACAGTAATGTTGAGAGCCAGTTCTACCTTGTCTTCTGAGCCTTCAAGACAGGTATTTTTCTTTTTGTTACACTAAGTAGTGAATTTTATAAGAAAGACCATCTATGAACTCAGAACAATTTAATGTTTAATTTAAAAATACCGATCAAAAATGTCAGCTGAAATTTGTGTAATAAAAGACGTTGGCTAATTTCATTACAGTTTCCTGTTTTGAGATAATTTGATGACTCCCTTCTATTTCACATTTCTTTAAATTAAACAGATCATTTTAAGTGCTGCAGTATTATATATTATAAACAGCATTTCCATGACATATTTAAAGCTCAGAAAACAAGGCATTGAATACACTGTCTTAATATTCCTGTTACAGACAACACATTCTGTGTGCACACTTACAACACGTACGTTTTATTTTAGTTACGAACTTTGAAGACAACTGTCATCTGGTATATTGCGCCGTGCAGTCTCGTAGAATTATCTCAAAAAATAGTTATATTCATACGCGTCACCGTAAGAAACCGAAATCTCACATAAATTTTGAAAATTGTAAGGCTCAGCAATGTGGGTGAAGTGTTCAGATGGTAATATCACTTGAAAGCTTTCTATGTAACATGTTTAATTCCTTCTGTGTAATTATTCCTTCTAATTAGGTGTGCATTTATTTAAATTATCCGTTACGTTACGGACATAGGCATTTGCATGTTTGGAAATACAATTTCTTATCTTGACATAAAGTTGTATAAAACGTTAAAAACATCATGATATTATTAAATAACAATATAAATTGTACACACATATGTAGATCAAATACATATTAATTCTTTTACCCTCGTCTTACCACCATTCGTACAGAACGGCGACAAAGGGGAAACATTTTCAAAAAAAAATTTCTTTGGTCTTGAACAGTGTTGAACGTAAAATTAACCTCTTAAGCCCCTCAGTAACGAAGGGTGTTACATGTTTAAATAATCAGTGACCCAATATTTTGCCCACAAAGTATGAATGGTTATCAGAATACACCAATTAATTCCTTAAACAGCATTAACTAATTGAGATTTGTAATGGAAAAGTATTGCATTATTTTTGAGGTAGCGAATAAATTTTTAAACATTATTTAGATGAACTCCGGATTAGGCGTTAAGACATCTTTGGCAAACAGTAGAATGTGTCAGTTTTTTTCTTACGTTTTCCGTGGCGGTTAATTGTCCTGGTCATTGCCCGACTGGCTTAGTGAAAAATTAATTATATGACCACCGTATGTGCAAGATTTACATGTTGTCCCCAGTGAAGATGTTGATGGCTAGCAGAGGATACTTGCGTCATAAAATAGGAGTCTAATCGTTGCAGGAATTTTACATTCCTGACATACACAAAATGTGGTGTCTACTAACACATAATTGAATTTTCAATGATTGTGTAGGTAGAGTACAACAACATAAATGGTTCAGTGTTCATTATTTTTTTGAAAGGGGCGCTGTGGGAGAATAACTGGAAAGATGAACCAAGAATGTTAATTCTGCACAAAACGGATTTCGGCCCATACTTTTGCACTTGTAGAAATAAAAACAACGTAGATGATTTTTGAAAATTTGTATTTGCATTTAAAGTGTAAAACTAATAATTTAACAAGATTATTTAAAGAAACGAGGTCCGTCATAGAATATCTTTTGTCATCTGTTTCCAGTACCTAATCTAATCTTGAGGTGTGTAGGGAAAAACAGGAAAAAATTAGTTTTCGTAATATGCCTCCATATTCGAATGAAATTTGGCCAAAACATTTTCAGTGCAATCCCATACATGTCAAAATGCTACTTGAATCAGCTTTTCCTCTTCCTGGCCTCTACCGTATTCATCCTCATCAAGTGGCAATGTAAAAATAAGAACAGAGACAGCGGAACCGTTAGCGAGGCCCTTAAGAAAAAAATACTTGTAAGGCATTTTAGGTGATTTCAGTTGTTAAAATTTGTCCATGTGAAAATCGCCTCTCTTGAAGCGACACCCGATTCACGCAAGTCTTCTTTTCGAGTAATTAGTGTATCAACGACGTATTTGACACATTTAAGAGAAATGACAATGCGACCGAACTGTACACAATCAGTCTGTCATCAACAATAGCTGTTTATCAAAGGCCTTTAAAAATATGTAGTTTACTCTTCATAGCCTCTCTTAATTCATTTTTCGTTGTCGATAATAGTTTAAGGCAAACTACGGCAACAATACAATGAGAAAAGGCAATTCCGGTACACACACCACTCACTGAACTGACATTCTGCTTTCTTTATCGTCAGATAGTGGGAGAAAAACAATCCAATAATGGCATAATTTATGTTCTGGAATGTGTAAAACAAAAAGAACCTAAATCCAGCCAGCTTGACGCCGTGCAGGTGCTTGGGGGGGGGGGAGAGAGAGAGAGAGAGGTTAGCGCCTGCTCATTCTTAACCTCGGCCCCAGCCGCGCTTTACCCCTGGGAAAGGACCCCGTTAACCATTGAATAGGAGGCTGGGTGGTTCTGGAATGTGCATCAATAGAATTCATTAATTAGTCTGTATTTAATATGGTAGCTGAAAACAGGAAGAAAGATGGAACATTTTACTTTGAATTTAACTTTCCTTTAAAGTGGATATTATGGGGTACGGCTTTTTAATGCAAGGGGACACACAAGCATATTTAATATAATTCTCTTAATCCAGCAGACAAACTTTAGATAACACAAAAATGTGTCTTTTATAGAATGTAAATTTGTACAAACTGAATGTTTAAAAATTGCATGCACAATTCTTATTTGTGTTAGAGTATCGTTTGACATTCTCTAATTGATTGTCCTTTAACAACAGGGATATATTTGTATTTTTCCCATTTTAATAATATTATTTTTATTATTAAACATTCAAATTGTCTGTGATCAACAGTAAAACACCTACGTTTTATTAACTAAAGCGTAAAACGAGGGTGTCATAACCAAGCAATTGTGTGTAACTTATAGTTAATCCCAAGCACTTTTTTAAGCAAAGTGGCGGAGACAGTTGTAACTATAACAGAAGCAACGTGTAATAATTCAGTTCGAATGTAACTGTATAATGTATAATAAAAATGCACAAGCAATCATCTTGTACAGCCCACGTGTTGACAGTGTTAGCTGAAGATCTGCTCGCTCGTGTAAAACGAAGTGATCTTGGAACTGAAGAGTTACGTGAGATGCTCAAGTGCTGTTGGCCACTAATGCCTAGCACTGTGTTATTTTAGTGACTTGGTTTTACGAAGAAGTAATTATTCTTGTCAAGTATCCGTAGTGGATGAAATGAGAATATGTGCGTTCCAAGTTGAACATCGGTAATTACATTAATGTTGCCCGTCATTAATTACCGGCCCATTGTAGACTCGGTGTCCGAAATAATGTGTGACAAAAATTACGTAGTAATATATATATTTTTTCGTTTATTATATCACACGTAGGAATGCAGTATAGGCTGAAGCTTAAGTACAAGTGCGAGTTCTTGTAATAGGAGAATCATACAATGTTACTAATGAGAGAACGATCTGAGTACCAGACGTGAGCGGGAAACCTACAGAATTTTGTGGTCATACCCTCTTCATCTTTAAGCTAAAACCACAGTAAGTGCATCATTATGAATGCATACTAGCTACGATATAGATGTTTAACATCAACATACACGTTGTGTCATTTTAAGTCCCATTTGTGGATGATATTTTTCTTATATAAGGAGGAAAGGTTTTTTTGTATAATATAAGTATTCGGGATAGCATTATTTAATATTTGGTGTGTTTCTTGGATTATTGATGCTGAGTATAATGCATTGTTTGTATCACTTGTGTGTTATCAAAACTTTTCAGTTCCAAATGTGGCCGTTTTGCATGAAGTGGATGCACTTTGGCGTATTATTCAGATGATATCAAACGGAACAGATGAAAGCTTTTTTGTTTAATGCGCAAGAGTGCTGATATGGGTTTATTCGTCCAACACAAATACAAATAATTTTATACGTGTAAATTACAAATAGTGGAAACTAATCCGTTAGCATATAGTAAATTGTTGTCGTGTAGAGCTGGTGCGCATGTTCATCGAGACATGAAATTCTATAAAAGCATTAATGTCTATTTTTGTGCCATATCAGGTGCCTGAAAATTTCAGCATGAATGCAGATCAATTAAATTTTACTTAACTGGTTTATTTTTCTTCATATGGTAGGAAAATTTACTCTGAATTGTGGTACTTGCCTCACCTGTAGAGTGCAACATTTTCAAAGCACAATAACATCGAATTCAGGAATTATCCTTATAACTACTGTTTAAGAGCAGTAAATATTTTTTAATAATTCTCAGGATTTTAGATTCCATGTTGAAATTATGCTATGGGTTTGGAAGTTTGGATTGTGTTCGTCATGGTACCATCATGCTGCAGCCTATAACCCTCAGATATGTTTAATAATATATTTTTTCTGCAGTGTGGGGTCTGTCCTATGGCGCTGTTTTACAGCATTGCTAAAATGGACCATGTTGTAAGTCTTGGTGAGAATCTCAAATATGATATTATAATTCATGGTTAATATAAAGAAAAATAGCATGAAATATTAATAATTTTGTCTTGATCATGTATAGATGCATAGTTTAAACACAGAACCATTTTAAGGATTCTGTCCTGGTATTCAGTGAATACCAGATGACGGGGGTGCATATTTTCAGGAAACAAATTTTGTGAGAACTTAGGATATTAATGTTCACAGAGATGCCTGATTTTTTTTAATTTTGCTAGCAAAGTATAAAGTGGTCTTAAGAAGTAAGTTTAAGTTCGAAATGAATGCGTTGTTGTAAATGTGCAAATGTGTTATGGCAAGTCAGAATACTTGATATCACAGAAAACACATCTCTTGTATTGATAGCCCCACAATCATGACCCATTTGGTTAGGGTCTACCCAAGCCGAAGTAACTGTAGTTGTGCCTTTGCAGTCAATCATGTTATGCATTTATTGCACAGTGTTAAAATGTTTATTCATGTTGATATGTTGCTGTTAGGATGTTTCCGTTTGACATTGTCTGTCCATCTTCACATAATAACTGCAAGTCAGTGTTTAGAACAAGGGTATTTATACAATATGAAACCCTAAAGTTCGAAGGAATCTGTATTGTAGATTGTAATAGCATTTTTTAAGAAACAAGGAATGCAATTTACCTAATGTATCAATACATTTTGATGTTACCATTTCAACTGACTCACTTGTTCACATACACGTGTGCGGCCGTAATTAATATTGTTTAAGCCAATAAATGTACTGCTCATCATTATATATAATGTGGCTCATTCTATAATATACAGTTGTGTACTATATGAAATAAATATAGCGACTCACAATATGTTTGCCTTCATAACGTACAGATATGTACAGATCTAAGATTGTATGGAAATAATTTGCGGAACATGCAAATTAGCTTGTATGATAATGACTTATGTTTAAACCACTTGTTACTCGACTTTAATAATCATTACTTGTTCTTGTAAATTGATTCAAAATAGCCCTTCCCTCCCTAACATGTAACTTAGCTCAAATAAGTGTCATACGACGTGCTGTTATGTGCGCAGTGCGCAGTTCGCAGTTCGCAGTTGGCTCTCCTGGTTCGCGTGCTCGCTGTTCTAAGTGCGCTCCAACGAACTTCACATACCTGATTCTGATGAATCTTTGTATCTGTATAGAAGTGGTCAGTGACTCTTTTCAATAGCCAGTCTTGTCTTGGTTCCGTCTATTAAGTCGATGTGATCAATATTAAGACATTTAATTTACAATTACAAATGCTGTATCGATAAACGTTGCTTCACGTGTCATAAACTATAAATAGTTCACGTATATCGATAAATTTTGTTGAAATGTAGGTTTTTCGTAGGGCTTGTAGCAATGTTGCTGGGCGAAGAATGCGTGAAGAATGTCTAGTTTGTCTGTCCTTCGCGGATCGGCCAGCGTGGTCCCGCGAAACAGTGGTTGCAGATCGCGGCATTGCCGACCTTGCTGCACAAGACGCGGATGAGAACGGGATATTCGTGGTAACTTGCTGCCCCTGCTTCTGTCTATTGATCCAGGGCAGTCCGGGGCTCTCTAGCCGTGGGAGGTGCAGGAGGCGGGAGATGTGACCTATTTTGAAGATCAACAACCCTTGCCCATAATTCAGAGTACACCTTCAGTGATCTGTTATTTTATAGTTTCACTGTACGCGATTTTTAGTAGTTGATATTTAGGCGTATTCAACTTATTCCATGGTTTTAAGAAACAGGAAGATTCTACTCCCTGCTCAGAAACCCTTGCCTCTTGACCCTGTTCTAAGTAATTTCAATCTTTTCTCCATTTTAACACCCTATCTATGTAAATATATGTTAATTTTATATTCCCATCACCCCCTTGGTCTTCTACGTATCACTTCCTCCTAAATGTCGTAAGTTTTATATGCATTTATCATTTCCACGTGGTTTTCTTCCATTTCCACTACGAGCATTCCAAATGTCAATTTGCATGCCCTTCAGACGTTGCCTGATCCATTTCAAGGAATCCATTCAATTCTGAGTTTTACGAAGTCTCGTAATGAAAAAAAATAATGAAGTTGTTTTAGTATCCTACGGTTCCCTAGCTGGAAGATCACCCCCTTGCGACTGCTTGTTCAGTTTATTCTCATCTAATTTATACCTGAAATCAACAATTTGCCATACAAGTTCGCGCCATGTCGTGGTTTCAAGAGACTCATTTAAAAGGACAACAGATTCTAAATGCAATCAAATAGAAACGCCATATATGGCGATTAGATTTAGTTCTATGTTTTTAAAATTTGTTACAGTCACGTAAATAATTTGCCGGTCACAGTGTCCGCGCGATCTGAGGCATGAATGTTTGTCCGCGTCTTTCTGTGTTGTGATGTCCTGTATCATTAGAGGACTTGCTACGGGCTAATCACTCGTCAAATGAGTCCTAACAGATGTTTAAAACAGATAAAGAATCCTATATTTGAGAAAGATAAGGTCGTTCAAGGAGCCGAAACAAAATATAAATATTTTACGAAATAGGTGAATTCCTTTCTTCGTCTAGAAGCTAGCTATGCTTCTAGGTGAACAATAAATGTATTTTTTAAGAACATAATTCTCAGTAGAAGCCTCGATTCTTGGACCCTTACTGAAACGCCGTTTCGCGGTGAAACTGGAATGAATGTCAGTGGGGTAAATTTCGAAGCTTTTCCGTCCGAATGACTGAAATGACTCACGGGTGTCTGTGCTAGCAACCTTAACTGTGCTGAACGCGGGCGGACCTTGGTAATAAAATCCACGTCATGTCTGAGGTCGAATGGACAAGAAAAGACGGGGTATTTTATTGATCAGCATTGATTCCCGCCGATCATAGTCGCTGTACTGCCAGGGTGTGTACAGTGTACGGTTTTGGATCATGGAACACTGGGGTCACTGGCTGAAATGCGTCCCATGCATACTTCATGTGTACGTCCCTTCTTCGCGGCTGGAGTTCAATTAACGACTTCGGCTGTGGGGGTTACGCCACGTCGAATGTTGAGTATTATCCAACATTCCGGCAAACATTGCAGTTGCCATCATGGCGGTCCGCCTGATTCGCTCAGTCCCGAAATCTGAAATTATACATTTATGAATTTCTGTGAAGGGGTAAACGTGACCACGATTCATGGCTTAATCATCAGTGTCTTTTGCACAAAAAATATGTCATATAAATAGTAAGCCTGGTTTGTGAGTTAATGATTATTAAATAATTTTGTTATGCTGTTATCGTAATGATGCTGTGTGGTACTAACTGATTTACGTGACTCTGTTGTGTTTCTGTATTAACCCACTTAAAATTATTCCTACTCCACAACACTGGTTGATAGAATTATTCTGAATAAGCGCATACTACATTAGATCATTAGGTTTATCTTGTTCCAAAAGTAGTTCCTATATTATTGCTTTTAAGTGTATTCACTGGATCTTTTAAATATCAGCTCATATTTTGCTTTAAAACTTATGGAAGCACTGATATAATTATTAAAAAACTATAACTTTCATTGACCAGCGTTGTTACGCATTTGATTAGGGCAGTGAGTTGCAAGACAAGTTGAGTTCAGTTGAGCGTGGCTTCTTCGACGGTGGAGAGTGAAGTATTGTAAACAGAAGCAAAGTGTAGATTGTGGTTGCTTTTGTGTTTTCGTATCAAATGGTAATTATTGGTTTGACATGTTCATTTAGTATTCTCATGCGATAGTGAAGTACGTACAAAATACGGCGTATCAGAGTCATCAGCAATTGGTAGTTCCCAGGAAAGATACGAGTAAAATATGGCGTATCAGATTCACCAGATATCACCAGCTGTTGCGGTTCCCAGGCAGGACTTGGGCGTTGGTAAGGTAAGTGTCTGTGGCCGTTTACTTTAAGACATCTTACGTTCTTTACCGTTATATCCAAGTTTCCAGAAGTACACCTGTACATCTATTAGCCAGTTAACAAAACCACTCGCCCAAGGTCTCGCAGTATCCTGCGTACAAATGTTCGCCATCGGGTTTGACACGCCTGTGGCTGTGTGCTGTCATATATGTGGAGCCTTGTTATTCATTTCGTCTTGTAGCACACATTACTTTCGGACAATACTCTGCAGCTTTCATTTATCATGAAATATATCTAATGATGGTCTGGTATGTGCAGATTCCATTTGCCACGAAGATTTAATAATGTTTAGTTTAGTTTGCGGTGTTTGTGTTTCAACCGATTTAAAGAGCTTATGTTGGTATTTCCTACTTTCCCGTAGTTAACCGAAAGAGACGTTGCTTATCAACGGCGATTATATCGTATAGTATTTACAAGCGCTTGTGAAATGTTACTTAAATAATTATAATCCAAAGAGCAGAGCCTTTATAATGCTTCATTATATCAAATGAATTTGTTTAGTGAATATTATAACTGTGTAATACTTTGTTATGAGCACCTGCAAACAAAACAAAAGATCAAAAATTCCTAATGACACTCCAAATTTTTTCTCAAACAATAAAACATGAAATTCCCCAAGGTTCAATTCTAGGGCCCTTGCTATTCATAATATAAATAATTGACCGTCCTCCAACAATGAATAACATCAAAACCCATAATATTAGCTGAATACACAAGTGTCTTATTTCCTAGTAAAAATTTTGATGATTTCTGTATTGTCAAACATAGTTCCCTCTCATACGAGTAAATGGTTCACTGCTAGCAAACTGGCGTTAAATGTAGATAAAACAAATGTAGTCAATGCCTTAAGAATTGGTTACAGAAGAGTCAGTATAAACGAAATTTTTCGATACACAAATTGATAACCACACAAACCGGAAAAGTCATATTAACCAAAGGGTTCCGAAGTTAGTGGAACATGTTATGCTGTTAGATCTGTGTTTCAGTTCAGCAACATTGAATTATGCCTTAATGTTTTGGTGTGATTCATCTAACAGAAAAAGATATTCAGTTTACAAAAGAAATTTGTTAGAATAACGGGTGGTGTCAAACCTAGAAATTCATGTATAAGTCTATTTAAGAGATCTGAGATCTTACGTCATCCATGTGAATACATATTCTTATAAATGGACTTTATTGCAAATAACCATGAATTTTTTTCAGAAAAATTCTGTTATACACAGTGTTAATACAAGGAATAAGTATCAGCTTCTTAGACCATTTGCAAGTCTCTGATGTCTTCAGAAAAGTGCATTCATGTTGGCATCAAAATTTTCAGGTTTGCCATCTAGTCTCACGAGTCTTAAGAATAAAAAGTCACAATTTAAAGTAGCATTTAAAAGGTACTTAAATACACACTCGCCTTCATCTATTAATGAATTTCAAAGGTTTTCTTACCTTTGTATAGTATAAATGGGTTGTATAATTTGTTTTATGTGTTGATATGCTTGAAACATTTCATTATCTTATGTTAAATCTTTATTTATCCTGTGTGAAAAATTTACATTAGTTTGACTTGCACTTTTATATAAGTATTGTAGTTTTATGACCTACTCCACATCCTATTGTCATCTGATTAACTTGTGAATCCAAAGAGTGTAGAAATATGTGTGTGTAAGAAATTATTCGTTACACATTAATCCAAGAAACATATTTTTTGCCTGTTTATAATCGTGGCATGTTGACAAAATTGCAGTCTTTGTCATGTTATTAAGTTTATTTACGATGTCGAGTTATATTTGGACTAACTGGAAGTGTCAGCAATGCGATTGTCACAACATGGCTGCATTGCGGAGCCGCGTTTCACTAATCTGCCTAATCTTGTATTATTATTCCCTGGCAAAACATAAACCTGTTACGTATTCCGGTGTGCTACGTTGTTTAGCATTCCTTAACTCCAAGTAGATTCCATCATGTCCTCCGAAGTTATCCTGAGTCTGTCGAGGACATTGAAGGTAGGGAAGTCTGCTAACATACCGATGAAATAATTTGGTTTGTAAGATTGCTAATGTAATCCTTGCACATTAATAAAAAACAAAATTAAGCTAATAGGAGAATAGCAAAGTACGATTATTTCAGCGGTATGTTATCAGACGTCCCTACCTTCAATGGCCTCGACTGACTCAGGATAACTTCGGAGGACATGGATTCCAATTCGAAAGTTGTTCTCTCTGAGTCCATCTATACGCTCCTTCAGTTTGGCCCTAGCCTTTTGAATTACCCTGTAGACAACCGAGAAATTGGACGAAACAGTAAATAACACGCATCCGGTTGGTATAACATCAACGCGGATGTGAAGGTAACAGTGATAAGTGTCTGTGTTATGTTGCTTCATTCATAATTCAGGCCAAGAGCTCTTTGTTAGAATCACTGGCCTGGGAAATCTAGAGAGCTTCTTGTAAAAAGTCCTTTCGGAACATTTTGAAAGTGAACCCATTTCAACATAGCACAGTTGCTTTTACTGACATGTCCGTTTTAACTCGGTTACTGGCTGAAATGTTTAAATTTCTATGTAGGTTTTGAACGAAGAACTTAGACTGTATGTCTGATTCCTTTTCTGGGAAATTTAATATTCCAAACTAGTCAACAGATGAAGGTGGAGTGTAGGATGATATTTACCGACTTCCTTTCCACCGTGAAAACCTCAAATCACACATACGTCGATGTTGGTCTTCTGGGTTATAACGACGGTGAAGATGGAGATAGTATGTTCCCCGGAAAGTGTTCAAGTCGACACGGCGTTTCAAGCCAGAAGACGAGCATAGACAATAATTTATACGTATCGTATAAATATATTGAGTTGTGGAACACTTGTTCTTCAAATTGTGTGCAACCCCTATTTATTCACAGTGTCAATGTTGATAGTTGATTCAGGGTAATCAAATTCCGTAAATAGGCTGTGCTTCTGTGCTGGTCACAGCAGGCATTCACGACTGACGTAAATGACAGCAAGTATCGACGTCAGGCGTCTGTGAAGGTAGTCCCTCCCTTTCGCAGTCATAGATGGCATAGGTGGTTCATATCCATTGAACCTGTGGCAATATGGCTACAGATGCAGACGCTAGGCGTCACTATACGTGGTCAGTTCTCTTTCGCTCGAGAGATGGTGCATGTATTTCAGTTATAAATATAATGGGAAATTCCGTCAGGAGAGTTGCCTTCATGGCAGAGTTAGTGCACGCAACCTGGCGTCAGCTGGTGATGGGCTAATGAACCAAGTTCACAAATCAATGCGCAAAGCATTACGGGTCACACACAGCTTCTTATATTTCAAGCAACATTTTCGACAGTCCGTGTTGTGGGCTGTTGCTCTCAGAATATGCATGTTTCACTGTTTTTCTTCATTCACACTGAAATGTTTTAATTCCGTACGGATTTTATTCAAATTTAATTATTTCTTATTAACTTCGACGTGCTGTGTTAAATTCAGAATTATAAACCGGATGGGGATAAACTTTACCCTCAGAAGGGTATGTGAATTGGTACAGAGAGTGGGGACCTAATCCCTTTTTAGCCCACACTAGGGTACGCGTTTCACTTCGTTGGACTTACGTAAGGAAACGTTACATAGCGAGAGAAGTTACTGGATCACTAGACAGGCGGACCTGGCTCTGCTTTGAGTCCTGCGGCGGCCGCAGAATTAATGGCGTTGAATTTTTGTGTGCAGTTCGGTATGTTGATGCATAGTCTTACATTTCTACATGTTGGTGTATTAATAATTTGAGACAAGAATAAAATATGTTGTAAAGATACTGGGAATGCACAGATGACTGGTCACAAAAATTGTTTAGTTGCGGCCTTATACACACGTTTTTCCTATCTTTTGCTCTGTTTTAAAGAATATTTGCGTACAATTGATATTTTTATGGCGTTGAGTAAATATATTCATTGCCCTCATTATGGAGGCAGCGAGGAACTCTGAAACTTCTACCAGACTATATACGGTGTCACGGCCCAGAAGACATCCATCTTTACAAGTTTAATGACTCTCGTCTTCTTATTTATGACAATTTCTAGATGAAAATTACATTAACTATTCTGCACTCCATATCTGTAGGGTTCAGATGTTTAAAATTAGGATTTAGCATGTAATAAGGTGTAAAAATATTCTATTTTAGTCATACAGTAATTATCTTACGAATGCTTTTTAGCTAGTTGCATAACCGTCACTGAGCTGTGGCAGACCTCGGGGTGTTCCTATGAGCCCGTGTTTGAGGGTAATGCTCTTCGGCAATCCAGGGCTGTGGAGTCGGTACTAAAATCTCCGACTCCGGCTTCGACTCCATCATAAAAGCTTAATATGTGTTATTAAGGGTAAACGTACTAAAATGGTAAATGGCGCCATAAGAGATTTTCTCACCACCACGTGAATCATCAGCCTACTTTTTAGACTTATAACATATATTTAAACGTACGTCTAATGGTTATTGCAGAAATCGGATGATTAGTAGACAGTCTGTATTCTTAAGGTACCGCAGCAAAAGTTACAAAGAATTATTCCCACACCACGTGGCTCAACGCGTCGTTGAATCTCCCTAAGTGTTAGGCCGCCGGCAGCTCACACGGTATAGAAATTGTTCTTAAGATTTTATATCGAGGTCGGAGTCGGAGAAGGTACATTTTTACCGACTCCGACTCCACCTAAAATTGCTTCCTACTCCGTCTCCGACTCCACAGCCCTGAGGCAATCGTTACAGGAAATGGAAATTTCCTGTCCACCGTCGAGAATTGAAACCGGTAAGAAAGAACAGGGATTTCTTTTTACATGTCACATAATTATTTTTTTCATCGCTACATGGCTCGTGTGTTTGTGTGTGTGTGTGTTTTGCTCCTACCCGCCTGATTTTTAGTCGAACTTTCTTTCTCTATTTCGAATTTGTATACGTGTTTGGTTTTCATATTTATTTATTGCAGATACAAACTTTTTATTCAAAAGTTATTAAACAGTATTATGTGTCGCTGTACTGATACACATAGTAATTCTGTATTAATAATAATAATCCGTGGCGTAAGAGCCCTCTGAGAGCCGAAGCCGACTAGCTGGCTGCTGGCCTCACGTTCACATGCCTAAGCTGATGTTAGATGTACATCCAAAAACAGTATTATAAGTTCATGTAAAAATGGGTTCACAAATTATCAGTTTTCAAGTTAGACATTTGTCTTAAAACTGATGTAAATTCAGTAGAACGTAAATGTGAGATAATCAGCCAGTTGTAACTGGCGTTCGTCTTGAAAGTTCAAATGAACGTTTATTTTTCTGTGGTTATATACACAACAAATTAGGTACTTAACCTGAAGCGGACGACACCATGTAGTAAAATAACAAACAAATAAAACAATTCCCACTTTTCATCTTAGTGAAATTGTTAACACACCTCATATTCGGGAAGTCCAGGGTTTAGAACTCGGGCTGGAGACCGATTATTTTGATTGAGATCTTTTATTGGTCCTCATGCTCTCCAGGGAAATGCGGGGAGAGTACCTTACATTAGGTCACTGCCGTTTCCCTCCACACCTTCCGTATTATTTATTTGCTATTCACCGAATGATGGACTTAATCTGAGTTATTGACAGCGTCGTGGAAAAAATAAAAATATATGTAAGACTTGAGGTTCTCACAGCGGTGAATATGAAGATTTCTGTCTTCTGGGTTGTTGCGCTGTGTAGTCTGGTCGATGTTAACCAACGTTTCAGAGGTCATACTGCCTCCGTCATCAGGGTGATGACGGAGGCAGTATGACCTCTGAAACGTTGGTTAACATCGACCAGACTACACAGCGCAACAACCCAGAAGACAGAAATCTTAATAAAAATATACATGAAATGAATCCCGCGGTCTTAGAACAAAAATATAATAAACGGTGTACGTACAGGTCTCTGCGTTTGAAAGCAGTGTTGCAGTATGAATCAGTGTCTACGAATGTTTTCCTCAGCACACTGTGGCCAAGTCTCGAATGGTCTTTGACCTCTGCAACCTGAGCCTACACCCTTGACAACAGCTGCATTGAATAGCTTTTCATGGATCCACGCGTTGCGCCGCCAGGCTCGTTGAACTCGCACACAGCAATGTCTACCGCACCTCAGGATTTCTTGTTTGTTATGAACAGTACCTTAAAGTATTTATAGCTGAAGGCTGATTTGCATAGGGCCATGCACTTACCAAATACGTCGTTATGAAGCATCACTGTAGTGCTTACTTGACTCTAAACGTGGTAGCTTGAATCTATTATGGATGTTTACTACGAATTTTTACACTTCTGTCTACTCAGAGTAATAAAAAATATGCCATATTTTATTCTTATGAGGAAACTAGCCTTCTAGACACATTAAACATTCACATTTACAATGTCATCTAAATTCTGCAGTAGTTTTGACGTAGAACTAAAAATTCATAATTGTATAATCCTTTCCGATTGGTATGATGTCATCATGTTTATTCTTGTTTCAACCATTTGATTATACCGCCTGATTTAACAGTCAGTAACTCAGAATTTTGCATTTGTTGATTCTGTATGAATCGCACAGGAAACAGCGATTACTTGCTTTGAGTCATTGACGGAGTTCCTAATATTTTTTAGAATTCAAAGGGTTCTCAGATCGTAAATTGTTAGGCGACTGGTTATGTCTCTAACTGAAGTAGCTGTATGCGTATAAATTGTTACGCGTTCATTGCACGAAGTGCGTAAAATGAACGCATTTATTTCGTCTGTACATTCACGGGCTACGTTTTGAGAACTACTCAAACGTTTTTCCACGAAGTCTGGTATTTTGTTTGTATATTGTCTAGCGAGTTTAATGTTGGTTGCTACTGACTGGCTGACTGACACCATGAAGCAGGGTTCTCTTTAAGAAACTAATAGACAGCGGACGGGTTAAGCTAGCATTTACCGTGACATAGAACGAACATCCCATGAACTGTTCATATTCATATAAAATACATTCTCAAAATTTCCGGTTTTCAGAGTTCCCCTGAAGGATGAGCTGTTCAGTCTTAAGCACTGGTCAAAATTCAAATATTTAATCCGATAGCCCGAAACTTTGCATTTTCAGGTGTAGACGAATACACGGCAGATCGTAGTTCAGATGTAAGAAATGATCGTGCCACGTACTGTTAAGCCTTATGTAACAGAAATGTTAAATTTGCCATCGACCATACACACAGATAGTCTGTGAATTTGACGAGGGGTCGTTGAAGAAACTAAGAGACAAGAAGAACGCGAACAGAAGTATGAAACTGTAAATTTAATTTTTGTTACTGAAGGAATTAACATGTATGGAATTTGAAAACAAAAATAGTTATTGTAATGAGTTAAGTACTACCAAATGCAGAGACATTCTGGAAGATTTGCTTGCTGTATTGCCTACAATGAAATAAAATTACTTCAGAATTTATTTTTTGTTTACTTTAAATGCTGAAATTCCCGTAGTGTTTACTGACGAAGTGGTTAGCCGGGTTAGTCAGTATAATGCCGAACCACGGACTGTACGACTGGGGCAGAAAATATTAGCTGAATGAATGGAATTCCGACTGCACTTGTCAATATCTCGGATGAAATGATGAGGATTGAACTCTGTAGTCGAACTAAATTTACGGACATTGAATCTGCCTTTCTCGGCATACGTATCAAAAGTCTGATTCTGCCATGTGAAGAATATGAGGATTCAAATTGGTTCTGTGATTTCTTCCGGCACTTTTGTGTTGTAAAATGTGTGTGTGTCACGCACAGGAATGCCTTTATGTTTACCGAAGCGTTGTTTTAAAGGCACAGTGCAGATTTACGAAGTTCAGAACACATCCTACATATGTGTACCTTGTTTACTGTAACAAAGCTAATTGTGTTGTGTTGCTTACTTTTGTTTTGTTTTGAAAAGCGTAATACGGGATCTCCCTGTTACTGTCACAACGAAAGCTGCTCTCTCTCGGACGTCTGTGAATTTTATTTGCGTGAACGATGTGTTGTATCAAAGGAGCATTCTTCTTTATTCAATTTATTTTAATCTCCTCTTCATATTTTCCTCGTGTAAGAAGGTCACATTGCATCTAAATTACTGTACAGAAATATGAAAAAGGGCACAACTCTCGCTGGAATACATAACACTTGTATTGATCGCCAGGACGCTTGAGCCAATCAGCGGGAAGTCCTTGCTTCTTCTCCGTTCATATAGACTGATCCATAGTTTGGTTCTCCATGCGCGTACTCAAGTTTTCCCTTGAAAATATCAATATCAGTTTAAATAATGATTAATCCGTAATTAAGTTCTTTATTCGTATACGGAAGTTGTAGCTAGAAAATATGCTTTAGTCCACATAAAACCCATTTTTATGTTGGTTTGTTTTCATGCGTGTTAAGTCACACTTATAGAGTCCTAACGATTCTCAATAATGACTTACGTGGGAATAAAGTTTTGTTTTAGAAGTGAATCTAATATGCATGACGAGAACATATGCTATAAATTGTTTTCCGTAGAATTTCAATGTACAGTTTCCATTAGTGCTGTAAAGGGTCATTGACGACCATAATTGCGTTTTATATGCTTGCATGCAAAGTGGTCTTGAAACCATTAGTAACTAATCTGTAATCAGCCTACTTTCTGTGTGCATCACAAATTGTTCAACATCTGATTACTGTATTTCCTCGATTTTAAGAGGCACATTTTCACATTTTAAATTTTCTGAAATCGGTTTGCGTCTTACAGTTGATGGCGTCTTAAAATTCAGGAAATACGGAATATACTAATACACAATTGCATTACACATTTTTAAAATCGTAAATGTGTGCTTTTTTTCTTTAGAGAGGCATCCAGATTTTCATTCCAGTTGTGAAAGGCTATAAATACTAATTACGTCTTATACTTGTGTAATCGAGATGAGAGTTTTGGACGTGGGACCAACCTATAATGCTTCTCGCTCAGATCAGTGTCCCCACCATTCTCTACATGCGAGACAAAACCATAAGATTAAAATATCGCTTTCTGCAGCATCTGATACGAATGGTTTCATGTATCAACATTAATCTTTACTTGTGATACTGGCCTGATTTAAACCTTTATGTTTCGAGCAGGTTTAGCTCAGATTGTAGGTACTCCAAAGTTATAAGGGTCGAATATCGGCTAGAAGTTACGTGAAATTTGCCTCAGTTACTCAATTCGAGATTTCTTCCTACTCACCTTTTCTGGTCACCATTTTCCTTTTGACATCACATAACGGCCACGGTTAATAAAGCCTCGTTACATAGCTTATGAGAGCCTCAGTTAGTGAGATAATGAAAAAACTAATCAATCAGTAGGTTATATACATCGTATAGGACTCATAACAATTTTACAGGGTGTCACAATTTCTTCAGTTTGGAGGCTATCCGTTTTGAATCTGCAAGTTTGCAGACGTTTGTGGCTTTCTTCAGTCTCTCTTTCTAGAATATGAGATAGTGTCTTGAAATATGTGATGACAGTCCTCTTTTAAACAAATTCGAACTCATGGATCAGCGTAATTTAGCACATCACGTAGTCCTATACTGGCTTCATGTCTGAAATTAAACAGCATTAATTTGCCTAAGAATTAATTGGCCAGTAATTCCGGAACTGACTATCCACACAAGTTTCTGAGGTCTTCTCTGCCCTCTCGCACGAGTGTCAATGCACTTTGAGTCTGGAAAATACGTCCTTATTTTTACTTTAATACAACACTTGAAAGAAATCTAAGAAAAGCACTGCTGCTTACTAATTGTAATTTCAGCACTTTACTTTTATTTATAAGAGAGCGATGGCTAATTTCTCCTCGATCCCATCCTCAAACTTATTATGGTGAGGGCGGGGGGGGGGGGGGGGGGTTGTGAGTACCGAAGACCTCAAGGGTTATGTCGCCGGTAGCGTAGTAACGGTTAAGATTGACCTAGTCGGACTGGCGAAGAATTGGACGCAAAATGACTGCGAGCTTCAGCGACGTCACTGAAAGAGGTGAATGGAAGATGGAAAGGTCGGGGGGGGGGGGGGAACAAGACGTCAGAGAGACTGCCTGAGCATGTTTAGTGTAACTGAAAACATTTTTCCCCTTTTAATTTCGACACAGTCGGTGGCATTTTCATACGCTGGCTTTAACACTGCATTTTATTTTTTTGAACTGAAGGAACTACATAGTCTTTCACTCAGTCTACTTAATATTTATTTTGGCGGCCTCCTGAGGTGCTGGGAAAAGTCTGAATTGGTCCAGAAATTAGAACGAGAGACAAGGACAGCACTTAAATACGTTACTCTTCGCGAATAATCAGATTTTAATAAAGCAAAGTTACCTGTTCAGTTTATATTTTAGGTAGTACTGGTAGAATGTGTATTTTGATAATTTCAACTCAGTAAGGAAATGTTAAAATGCAGTTTACGGCCAGAAGTAAAGACGCTGTTGTTAGTAGCATGGAGTTAGTTTACTTCGTAATTAGTGCAGATGCTCCATTTCATTTATCTGGGAAGTAACATAACATAATTTTGTTATGCTAAGAATAACCTTCAAGACTGAAATAAGAAAAGGAAAGAAAAGCAGATAGGTGTAATTTTATATAGTGGTAGCACTGCTGTGTTTGTTGTACGGAAGTGTTGGACTTATATCAAGGAACGTGAATAAAATTATCTATGATAACAGGTGATGCACTTTAAAACAATTAAAGGCTCTACTGTACTGAACCATATTAAGAATAACAATATTAGGAAAACTATAAAATAAAATCAGTACGAAATAAAATATATTGACATATACAGTGTTGGATAATGTTGAACAAAATGACATGACAGAATGCTCAAATTCTGCGGTATGAAGCGAAAGGACGCTGAAATCAAGGAAAACCTTGGAACATGTAATGATTGGGCTGTGGGAAGTCGAAACGGTCTTGTGCGGTGCCTATACCATGAAGTGAATATGAAAGAGAAGGAAAATAAGAATATCTATCCCTGTCAGTATTCAGAAACATGCGCAATTTCCAGCTCGATACGAAATGCGTCATTCTGTTATCGAAGTTAAAAATAGTGGCGAGTTTCTGATGGAAGACCTTCAATAACTTGACTTCAGAACAATTGAAAATTGTCGTGAGAAATTGACTACAAAATAGTCGAAGACAAGAATAAGAGACTCCTTCAACATCACCGATAGACGGCAGTGTTATATCTGAAGATTTCCGTCTTCTGGGTTGTTGCGCTGTGTAGCGATCGCCCTGATGACGGAGGCAGTATGACCTCAGAAACGTTGGTTAACATCGACCAGACTACACAGCGCAACAACCCAGGAGACAGAAATCTGAGTTTGTTGATCATCGCCCTGATGATGGAGGCAGTATGACCTCTGAAACGTTGGTAAACATCGACCAGACTACACAGCGCAACAAGCCAGAAGACGGAAATCTTCATACTCACCGCTGTGAGAACCTCAAGTCTTACACAGTGTTATATCTGTTCGGTGCATGTCAAGAGACATTGAAACGTCGCCTTGCACAGTCCATCGGTCTATATTGTGCTGAAAAACGAATTTCACCGCCGTCCATTCAAACATCGCATCCAGCAGTTGTATACAGAAGACTGCGTCAGACAGTGAAGTTACTGGAGATGTGCTATTATGAAAGGTTGGTAACCATAATCTGTTCAACATCATTCTTTAGTCAGACGATCTGACTTTCATGTTGGAATAACACACCTTAACAAAGTCTAAGAATAGTTCTTTCCAAATCAGCTCCTTCACATTTTTATGACCCCCCTGTGAACTGTTGCTATCCTCCCTTTGAACCTTATAAAACTTCTGCAACTGACATAATGTGACTGCTATTGAAAGTCGATTCTGTAAGACATTCTGCTTCTAGCTTTTACGAAGTAGGGCATATGATGGCCTCTTCCAGTTCAATATGGCGTCTGAAGTTGCGAATCCTTCTAGACACTTATTAGGACTCCCTGGACGGAGGATCAGCCTGTTGTAACAAACACTCTGCAAGAGATTCTTTTGGTTCATCGAACAGAAAGAAAATATTTTGTAGAAAATACAGATTTATACAGACGTATATACTGCTATAAACATGTATTATCTACATGATTTGTAATCGAATATCAGGCAGTATTTATTCGGTCAATAAATCTATATAGATTTACGTTCTTATAAATGCACACAAAAGTTTTAAAACTGTTTTTCCTTTCGCATGGCATCTGTTCTCGTTTTGGTTGGCCTTCATTAAACTTAAGTGTTCTACATTAGAACGGTAAATTCTGAGACATACTCACTTCTGTGCCGTATACAGAGATGTAATCATAAACTGAAATCTGTATTGAAAACAACACATACCTGTCTTCTAATGTAAATTTCTCTGGAAGAATCAAGGTGTTTGTGTGCGTTGCAGAATATATTCCCATAAATCACGTGAGACTCGCCTGCGGGATCTTTTTACCTTTGTGAATCAAGGTGTAGCCGGACAAATATAGTTAATAAATGTATTTATAGTAACTGATTCTAATAGAAATTGTATTGGAATTTATTAATGCGTGCCATGCGCATTAACAAATGCAAAACTGCTGCCCCTTACACAGCCCTGATTAATTAGCACTCACGACGGGGCGCGAAAGTCGCTGTATATACCCCACATAATTACTTGCTGTACTTTTGACTGCTAAGTAGACTTGGTGTAAAATATGGAGGCCATTTGGTGTGGATACTGCAATTGGAGGAGGCCACGCCTCACTGACAAATTGAATCTCGATAAATCGTTATTTTATGGAGCTTGAGAAAACTGTCAGAATGTAAAACAAATCGTTGTTTTCCCTTCTTGCGTAATTGGGTATTTTTTATACATAGAGGTGATCGTTTCAATTCCATTTATTTGAATCTTTGCGTTAGTTGAGTTTAAGTCGGTGATTTAACAGCAAAAGTTTTGAAGGAAATACATTCAATTCAGCCCTTTGGGTGCATGACAAACAAGGTGTTTACTGAAGATTTCTGTCTTCTGGGTTGTTGCGCTGTGTAGTATGGTCGATGTTAACCAACGTTTCAGAGGTCATACTGCCTCCGTCATCAGGGCGATGAGTATGAAGATTTCTGTCTTCTGGGTTGTTGCGCTGTGTACTCTGGTCGATGTTAACCAACGTTTCAGAGGTCATACTGCCTCCTACATCAGGGCGATGAGTATGAAGATTTCTGTCTTCTGGGTTGTTGCGCTGTGTAGTCTGGTCGATGTTTACCAACGTTTCAGAGGTCATACTGCCTCCTACATCAGGGCGATGAGTATGAAGATTTCTGTCTTCTGGGTTGTTGCGCTGTGTAGTATGGGCGATGTTAACCAACGTTTCTGAGGTCTTACTGCCTCCGTCATCAGGGCGATTCATTCCGTATCGCAAGTTAACAGCAACTTGTGTCAGAAGTCTTAGGTCTCTGATGAAAGGGTATTTTTTGTTTCTCAGATATCGCTAGCGGATAATGGAATTACTTTATTCATTTTCTTCTCTTGGAAAATTAAATTGCAAACCGACAGTGAAATTGCATTTAGTAGAAGAAGAGTTATTAATTCAATTAGTTAATATCTGATGTTGAGCCAGGAAGTTGATATATTCGTGGATCCGGGTTTTGGGTGTTGTGGGATTCTGCGAAACATGTTCTGTCGCTGGGGTCAGGGTATGTAGAGTACAGTATACAAGTCTGTAGGGGCCAGTGTGTGTGTGTGGATTGTGGTAGTAGCGACGTGTAGACAGGCCTGGATTCGTTCCATTCACACGGAGTCGCTGCCGAGGCTCGTTATGGGAGGGGGGGGGGGGGAGAGGGAGAGAGAGAGGCGTCGGTCGAGCTTGTGAATGGACTGTGTATCCTTTAGGAATCGCATTAGCGTACAGCGCCGCCAGGCATTCTGCAACATTGACACGGCGTTTTCAACATATCTGTATCTCACGTTAGACCATTGCTCGTTCTGATATCTTTTCCAAAGAAATATTAGTGACACGCTTTTGTCACATCTAATACCGACAAAATTTGAAATAATGTCCTCCGTAATTGTGTAGGTAAATGAATTCTGCGAAACGTTTGATTTTAACTCGATATTTCACTGCCAGTCACTCCATAATACTTAATTCCATAAAACACAAAAGGACCAAACGAATCTGATGACAATCTTGGTGAAAATGTGATAGAATGTGAATGAAGCGATGCCCTGATCATCATGTGTTTCCACCTTTGTACCTTCTTTATTCACTGTTTAAAGGAGAAAGGGGAATTATTTTAATTCAGTAAGAAAATTTCCTCTATACGTGGAAAAGAGGTACATGTAGCGACTCTGAATATATGTGAAGTGTAGACTAGTATAAGGGGAATATCAGTTTGGTTTGATAAAATGATATGCAACTTGTGTGTGAAACATCCCGTAAAAACTAATCGTCACTCAGTTAGTCAAATATTTCATCTTTTATTAAACCAAAAGTTTCAGTACCATGCTCACAAGAGGTCGCCACTAGACAGTATCCCAAACCAGATTAATCGAACTCACTCTTTCTAACCTAATTTCCTTAAGTTTCATTTTAATATTATCTCCCTTCTACGCTTAAGTCTTAGACTTAGAATCAATATTTTTGTTGAAGCTGGGTTTCCCTAGATCGGTACAAACTAGTTTTGTCTGCTAATGGTGTCACGTCCTGGCTTATGTAAAATACTATCTTTCTTGAATCTGCCCTCCAGGTAACGATATATTAGCGTCACACATTCATCCGGTGGTTTCATCCGGTTGTATTGTGTGTCTGTGAGATTGTGTGAGACGTGTGGAACATGGTAGGTAGGCGAATAGGAGGTAGTACTTTTATAGAAGTTTAGGCGTGTATGTACCTTAAAGATGTCGACTGAATGGATCTAGACTCGTGTCGAACTGGTAATCCCTATCTACAGTTTATATCGAAAGCGGCACGAGGTACTGTGACGTCTACATTAAATTATAAAATAAAAATATGCGTTTGGGTCATTAATTACAAAACGCTTCCTTCCTGTCATGCAAGCGTCTGATAATGTGTTGGCTTAAACAGTGTGCTAGCAGAAACCGAAGTGTGAATCGCTTTTATTTCTCGGAGTTAATAGCAGGGCCATTCCGGCCTAGACATCTTTCAAGATAAAATAGTGCAAAAAAGCGCAGTTAAACTGGACCACGAACTTTCCAGACGTTATGACATGTTTTCGTGCGGTAGAGGACGGTCAGACGTAATCAATATTGCCTGGCCATACGACGCTTTTAAATTATTACTGGTTCAAGTGAAAGTTGATTTTCAGTGCATGGCATCACAACTACATAGACCTAGTAGCTATGCTCGAAATCAATTCCTTATCGCAAGGCCAAATCAAAAAGGATAGCGTAGTGGAAAACCTCATATAACTTACGTATGAGAATCAATATATTGTGTTCAGTACGTATTTAATTGGCTGAACCGTTTTAAATCGTGTTCTGCTTAAGTTTTTCATACGCTGGATGTTGTATTATAATGCCACCTGAAATAAAGCGAAAACTTACATTAGCACGGAATGGCTTATCGTAATATATTATTATTATTAGTGTTCTGTCTGACGACAGGTCCATATGAACAGGATCCTTCCATCCTTTTCTCTTCTCGGACTGGGACCTGTTCATATACGTTCTTGGCAGATGATCCAGAAGTGGTTTGCCATTGCCTTCTTCTGTGTGTGAATGGAGTAATTGTTGGGATGCCACGGAGAAACCGGGGAAGCCCACGGAGGAAAACTCAGTGATGCCTAGACCACGGCCTTGCCCAACACAAGTTATAAATCTGAGCACCACCGGGAATTGAACCCGGGACCCCAGGCTAGCGTTCTGACCGCTAGACCACCGTGGCGGCCATCGTAGTATATAGATTAGAGTTTTGAATTTAATTAGTACATCAAGATGTTTCTTTTTTCTCTCTCTCTTTAGTTCTTCTTTGTTTTATTTGTTTCGTAAATCCTATTTGTTGACGCTCCGATTAAGCTAGCCTCAAACCAGGCCTCCATGCTTTGGCCTCTTTGCCTAAAAGATAGGCTTCTCTCTCTCTCTCTCTCTCTCTCTCTCTCTCTCCCCTTATTTTACCAGAAGACTGAAGCAGAATTCAACTTATAAAACTTTGTAGTTTTATAATTCTATATTTAGATGATGGGCAAGTCCAAAGGAACAATGTTATATGTTATAACGCACCATCGCAAGAGACGGATTTCGACCATACTTCTGTTTGAATGATCTATTGTAGTTTCTCGATTACTCTGAAGCCAAAACCGAAGTCACTTTCTGTGCTGGTTGGTATATTTAGCAGAGAGTAAATAAAAGATGAGGCATAGTCTTCCCGTTTGGTGTGCTGTTCATTGTATCGTCTGAAATGCCCTTTCGTTAAGAATAATAGATCCAAGTTTACCTGTCATGTCATCTGAAATTTTAGATTCACTTAAATACGGGTCGTTGGACGAACCCGTTCCGGAATTACACTGCCATCTGAAAATTTTTGTTTGCGCGTTTTGTGAATAGTGAAACGAGGGCGGAAGAGGTAAACAGACGCGTTCTCTGGAACAGAACAGAGTTCGTGTCTGTATTAGGCTCTGTAACACGCGATTCATATTCTAGGCAAGAAGGAAGAAGGGAGTTACAGGTAACATCGTTATACTGCGGTATTAGGTAGCTGGAGGCTGTCACTGTGTTGTGACACTATCGGGTGGAGGGTTTGGACTGAATGTGAGATTAGTTCAGTAAGATTTTCCGAGCGAGAGGGCAGTAACCGCATGAGGAAGTTCATTTGCGGAGGAAAGTACGACGGTTGCACTGACTGTAACTGTGTATAGTGTCCCAGTAGGCATTTAATAAAGTGGCTGCTTTTCATGAAACTATAGAATTGTGAGAATTAGTGGATATTTTCTTAAACCAGATCACATGGTTTTGTAAATATGTATTTATAATCGCTTAACCATGCCTTTGATTGCTTTTGCATGTGAAATGTCCAATATAATCAGGAAATGATGAAATTTAATGCACTGAAAATAACTCATGGTTTATTTTGAATAGTAGCAAATTATTTTAGAAATAGTCAAAGCATAGATAAACCGAGTTACAGGAGCATGTTACAAAAACCTCGAAAAATCTTCTAATATAATAAATGTAATAGGCAGTTATCTGGGTTTCGGACTGCGTAGAATGGTCGATGCGAAAACACAGCAAAATGTCGTCACCGCCGTGAAAACCTCAGCTCTTATTTGAGACAGTTGAAAGTGTGAAATATAAACATCTGTTAACAGTCATTTTCCAAACGTGTTCTGAGAAAATCGACAAATTTCTGTTCGAGCTTCTTATAAAGTAGGTTTTAGTTACCACTGATAACAGCCAAAATTAAATTTGACAACATTTTATGTAAGCCCCACCCCCCACCCACACTCAACCAGTAATACCGTATAAATTCTTTCGATAGTTCTTTATAGAAAATACGCGAACAGGTAGTTGCGCACTCATTTTATGAACTTAATTCAGAGAACTACCAAATTGTAAAACTGGTGTTTCAATGTTTTGGAGAGTGGGGCGTGCAAAACGTGAACGAACACGGGCGTTGCATGTCCCGTCCATACATCTACTAGTCAGTGCAACAGCGAATGGCGCTGTACTTTCGACGTCTCTTCCTAGAATGCTGATGTAATGAATATCCTACAGGCGCTACGTGATGCTAATTTCGCTAATCTCTTTCCAGGAATATCAACATATTACTCGCTTACACCGTATATTATTTGTTGTGTTTTCTGTCTGCCCTTCAGCACGTCACAAGCCAACGTAGAATATATTAGAAACATACGGAGGCACAGTATTAATTATGAATTGTGGCTATGTGAGACAAATATTATCAGTGGCCTGTTATAAGTACTATACATGACTATGACATTTCCCTACCGAATTTTATTGTCGAGTGGTTTGTACTGCTTAGTATTTGGGAGGCCACGTGTTCGAATTTCGGCCTGGATATACGATACCCTGAATGAGGGTTTTCTCGTCATTCAGGAAAAAGATATGCAGGGGTGTTAAATTAAATTAGTCTATGACCAGTTCCCTCAACGTTCTTTCCAATTCATCTTTCATTAATCGTCTCACTTGTGGCTAAAATGTTTGATATACTGGTGGCGTCGTTAAATAATACAATGTATTCAGTTTGTAAAATACAGTTTACTGTGTAAGATTCAAAATGAGTAGGAAATTCATGCGTGTACCCACTCAGTTGATGTGCCTGTAACACGTTTACGTTATCCATGAATTGAATAAGTGTGATCCCCTGGCACACTGATAAAAGTAGATGTGGGGAACTGCGAAACGTTAGCACGCAGGGTTTTTAGACTAATACGTAGATCACCGAAAAGCTACTACAACTCGGCGAAATTATCTGCGTGGCCGACAGAAATAAACAGAGATATGGCACAATCAGCAGAATACAGCGTCCTTGGCCTAAAGGGATTCTAGTGGGAACGATGTCTCAGACCTTTCAGCATAAACTCTCCGTCAAATTTAAAGCTTAATCTCCACCAAACAACCAATCAAGTAAAATGAACAGCGTTTTTGCGCCACAAAATGCTCTTGTTCTAACATAAATCGCAGCGGCGTATTAAATAAACGTGATGGTTACAGATTTAGGTTTGTTATCTGTATGGAAATTAATGGTGATTACGGCATGGGATGAACTAACTATTGACGAGAACAGCGATCCGTGAAATTTTATTTTGAGATGATTCGGTTCCCTAAATATTTTAAATAATTAACTGAAGGAAACGTGCAGAATTCTTTTTCTCATCATTGTTGAAAGAAAAAATTACAAGGAAATGATGTTAGTAGCTCTACTTTTTTGTGATTTATACAAGCGCCTCCTGTTTGCGTCATGTAACGCCGGTTTGAAGATATACAGAATAAATTAAAGCTTTAGTACACCAATTAAGGAGTTTAATGGGAACATCATTTGGAGCAAAAAATGTAAAGTTTTTTTTGAGATTCGCCACCGTTTCCGAGTGACATGTTTTTGCTTTTATGTCACTATTATTCTGATAATTTGACGGACGATTTAAAATGCTGCAGAGGGTAGAATTTTCTTACTTTCTTTCATCGAAAATAAGAAAATCAGTGAAAATTTTATATGAAAACGATTTGTTTTTCACTTTGTAAAAATAATTAATAATAATAAAAGCGACAACAACGTGAGTATGTCGTAACTCCGAAGCTTTGGCGGATCTGAAAAATAAAAACTTTATATATTTTTTCTGCTCCGAACGATCTCCTTGACAACTTCCTTAAGTTCTGCACTAAAGCTTATATCCATTCTGTATATAACCACAACATGATACAGCACCGTTGAGTAAACTGGCATCCAACGAAGTGTTTAAACCTGTATAAACATGTATTTTACATGAAAAGTGAAAGCAAACGACGTACGGGGACCCATTAATAAGAATAACTGCTGTTTAAAATCTACGATAGGGCTGGTTTATGTACCATGAAGGCCTAGGAGAGGTTGGAGTGACGGCAGGGTAGGTTTACATCTGGTTACGTGTATCAGAACTTGCGTCTGATATATGCTTATTTACAAATCCTGTACCTTGGTTGGATGATCTGAGAAAAACCACGATATTACATCTGTATAATTAAGATAGCTGAGGTCATACGTTGATACTCCCGGATATGGAGCAGGTAATTGTTCGTTTAAGAAACGACACTGTTAGTATCTCAGCGAAACAGGTGTTCTTAAACACTGTGACTCTTTCCTGATGCTAGAGGAAGCGAAGTATTCTGTGTCGTTGCAGAAGATGCTAAACAGACGATACAGGAAAATCAATAGAAACTGGAATCATTAAACTTACCGAAGCTTGCAAACGAGAGAACTTTCGTATCTAAAATAACAAAATATGCCTTGACAGAAGAAAAAGAATATATTGTGTTAAACAAGATGTGAGCCAAGGGGAAGAAAGTACAGTAACACAAATTTGAGGATGTCTGTGCTCACGATAATTCCATTTGCATACCTGGAAATCTGGTTAGGAAAAAAAATGTTATTGTTGTTTCGTCGTTCGTGACGCATATGCAGCGGTTGTTCGCAGTTGTTAATGCAGTGAATTTTAGTTTGGCTTGAATTTCTGATAGTCGCATGTTTTCTGCTTTGTATGTAATAGTTAAGCCATCAGGACTTGTTTACTTGAATTGAAATACTGTCTGCCTGAGAGGAGAATTGACTCAACCATGAAACCAAACATATTGATAATGTTCCCAGTGTTGGAGCAGTCTGCATATTTGTTATTATGTATGTGCTGCTCTCGCGAAACAATATTCTGGGCATCGTGCCATATATTGTAATCCCACAATTGATAGGGGCAGTCGTGTGTCTGTGTTTCAAGTATCCATCTCGTATTATGATCACAATTTCACATAACCAGTCGTCTGTATTTATTGTGGTCGCATGAATCTGCAACGCGTCGAATCTGCTTTATAGACCTATTTGCCACTGTTCACAAAGTCTACCACCCATTCACCATTTGATCAATAACCCAGTTTAATGCGTATAAAGGCACGTGTCATTTTCCTCCATGTGAAACCTTTTAATATTTTTGCTTTTAATGAATTTGAGAATGAATGACATAAGTAATGAAAATACCTGCGTATTTATGTTCCTTCGTATTGTTTGAACATAGATGAAGGATCGCTCTCGAAAGACTGTGCGTTCGAACTCTGTACATGTGACTTAGGGTCGTTGCTTCAGTCCATTGTACTATGCAGAACCATGGTTACTTTGTCCAGGAAGTAGTTAATTTAAACTCGCTGCGAAATTTTGACACCAACGACACTGATTAAGATTTTATTAGCACTTCGTGCCTATTAGGAGGGACGGAGAGAGAGAGAAGGGTAGGCGGAGCAGTGTTTGATGTGACGTCATAGGCGTTACAAAGGACGCGAGCTTGGGGGGTAAAAGATGGAAATTAAGTTCAAGTTGATACAGTTCGCCCCAAGACTCTCTCGTTAAATTAATGACTGCTACTTGTATTGTCTGCTGTAAAAGTGTTCTGCTGCTTATCATAGACTTGAAGTTGTTTTATTTCGTATTATAAAATCTCTTTTAAAAATAATACTAAACACTTTAAATGGTAATTTGTAGTTAACTTTCATATAGATTTCTTTTCAAATGTAACAGTCCTGTTAACAATTTTAATTTTAGGTAATACGAAATGTTCCTGCTCCAATTTAAGCTTGTCATCTCTTTCTTGTGCGGTCAGCGTGTCTTCTTGATATGAAATTGAAGATTTGTTTTGTCATTATTGCATCATCCATTCGTTATAGATGTTCTAACCACTGGGTCCTTGTTAATGTTATATTTATAAATTTTAAAATGTTGTAAAGAATAACATAACTGTGAAACTACAGAAACCGCCGCCCGTAAGTATAAAACGGGCCCCACCTGAAAGCGAAGTAAAGCTTGGAGCTTGAGCCTACGTGTTACAGGCAGGAGTTTCCGTATACAGTGGCCTATATTCTTTGCCCCTTGAAACAGGTGTTAGAAACTAAATTTTCTTATCAGCTAACAAAATCCCTCCTGCACGGGTGTACTGAGATTCACCACACAATTTCCGCAATGGGATTTGTGCAGGCCTGTTCCTCTAACCGAACGTGACACTATCCTACATATTATCAAAATTAAAATGAAATAGCGTCTTTAAAAACACTAAGGTTTACCACTGAAGTATGTTTTGGCAACACGCCAGTCTTAAAGTTCATGTGTGGAATGGCGACTGCATGTGTCTTCATGCTTCCGTAGTTTGACTAAATCACTTAAGAAGAATAAGGAAACACCAAACTGGGTGTGTGCGTTAGAAGTAGTAGCTTACGACCCTGTGCTATCAGTTTGATTCGTCTGACGTTTGTGGTCACATCATTGCAACCAAAGCGAAAAAAATGCTGCAGTTCTTCAGTACAAGCGATGATTTTACTTGTGCCTTAAATTTGAAAAGCAGTTCCATTCCACTATTTTCAGGAGAGGTCCCCTTTTGTGGCAGGTTTTATTTTTAAAGTCTTATAATGGACTTCCTTCACGAACTAAACTAAGTTTTTCGTTGTCAGTATCGTGGACTAGGTTATAATTTTCAATAATAACTTCAAATACGGTTAATAAACAATGAGAGGCTCGTCGGGAGACCCACTGCTGTAGCTTGCGGATTTCACTGGACAAAAGAAGATTATTTGTGTGTTTCCGTGCTCGTCTGTGTTCGGCAGAACGAGACGACGGATGTAGGGTGACCGCTTCTGTTTAATCTCCGTGGTGTTGTCTTTAACTCGTTGTGCGCTGACGTCCATGGCAGAACGCTAATTCTTCCTTACGTAGTCTAACTACAGCCTATGTTATCGGCATTGAGCAAGTCGGCTCAAGAGAAGTTCTCCTGATGTGTATTTGGGAGGCACCTGATTGGAACACAGAACATCCTGAGGCATTGAAGTTAACTAAATCCCTTTAGACAAAGTCCATAAAACTACAAAGGCATACGCTATGATTATTTCGCCTGCAGTCGTTAATAATCGTCGAATTTGATCATAGTCTCGCAATTTTTGACACTAAATGGCGTATATTGTTAACGCACATCGTTAAATAACCTACACCCATCTATCAGAGTTAGCGAGATAATAAGGAATTACAAACAAACAGGTTTAACCTACATAACATCCTGCTATGACATTATACGTGCGATATGACGGAAAGCAGCCTTTTATACGTAATATATTACTTGTTTCTGTACTGACTGGTGAACACAGTAAATACCTTCAGATTATCAAGTCTCACGGCCTAAATCCAAAGCGGATACCGCAGTGTCAAGGTACTCATCCTGCTAGACCGTTAATAGGTGTATGCCTTCAACTTGTTAAAAAGAAGAGAAACATTTAATAAAAGGAGGAACAACAAACACAGGATCGATTGAAATGAGTAGAAGGCAGGTAAGAAGATAATGAAAACACTGTTCCATTTGAATGGGCCGTCCTAAAATACCGTGGTCTAAGATCGCGTCGTGCTTGATGTGTTCAAACAGTTATGTGCTGGATTCGTAGAACCTACAGAAGATGAAAACAGGCAATGTAACAAGATACTTAGGCAGGACTTAAGAAGAGATCCCTCATCACAGCTAAAACCTGCCGGCTTTCACCCCTAATTAGGTTAGACCTTCTTGTAATAGAAGATTACAGAGTCTGACTGCAAAGCAAATAGTGGCTGCAGCGCTCGGGTATGCCGAGGTTTTGATCACTGGGCCTTTATAATTTGAAATCAGTTTATTAAGATTTTAAATTTTGATAAAAATTAGAGATAAAATGTTTGTATTGAAACATAAATGAATGATTTCGTATTCAGAACAACTAATTGTTTAAAATAACGAGCCTTGTTTCCCAGAGATTATTTGAAATCAGCCATCTTGACCATAAATTTTAATTTATAAATATGTATTTGACAATTGACATTGAATAACTGTCTGTTCATTTAGTAAAGGAACTGGATACAGACTGCATGGTAGTTCACATATGGTTATCTTCTGCGTTGCTTTCATGTTTTCTCCTATTGAAATGATGTGGAAGTACCTTAGACTAGGCCACAACTGCTTCCTTGCATATCTTTTCCAGTTTCCTATCAATCATCCTCTTATCGCTACGAACAGCGTCATTAAAAAACCTCAAACAGTATCAACTGATAAAAAAACAAAGGAACGCTATATTCACTGAATAAACAAACGAAGTAATTTAATCCAAATTAGGCAAAACATGAAGGTTATGTGAGTTTGTGGTTCTCGTGGAAGTGAAGTTGTTGATGTGGTACTTCCGAGTTGTAATGCCTTATGAATCCCTGAAGATAGAGGCGGAAAGGTTCTCCGAAACTATGGTATATGCCTGCTAGTTCACGCGGAATTACAGCTCGGAAAACCAACATCGAAAACAAGGGTGGTGTTAGTTATTAAATTCAGTTCATTTATTTAAGTGCTTGACAACAGCCAAATAAGGCCAATAACAGCCAAGAACTGACAACAATACAGGAATGTCACTGAACATAAGAACAAACGTACAAAATTTATTCCAACGCCACACTTAAATTCTTATGAGGCTTGTGTATTCAGATGGACCAAGCTTTTCCACATTAAAACAGTAACACTATCCTAATCAATTATCTTTACCGGTAAATATTTTCCCTTGCTGAAAGTAGTTACAGCTACGAAAAGTAAGTAATATTGGGACTGCTGTAAAAAATTCTCATAGTCTAATGAAAATTTTCTGTTCCTTTTATTGAACTGTGTTACGAAGTATTGAGAATAAATTTTAAACATTTATCGCATTTTCCCCCATGTTTTGGGGTACGTAGAAGACAATTAAATAAAGTGTGGCGATATGTATTGGTGATTGTATTATAACTAAATTATTCTGAAACATTTTTATATCCACATTCGAAGTTAGCGAACCATTTCTCAGAGAAATGTATGCACATAAATATTTCTCCTATTCACTGAAGACTATTTTACAAAGAATCCGTTCAGCATGGTAGCTGTGTCATAAATTTTAGGTGCTTAAATGTTCACTACAAGAAAAGAGAAGTGTTTTTTCTTGTCCACGTGTGTGGAATGCGGTTGAATTTCTGGGTACTAGTGAAACTTGAAAAGACTCTCTATTATTAAATTGCATTTCATGACCTTGGTTGGGGTGGCGTAATGGCCCGGGGATTAAAAGGTTAGGGGATGGATCTACGCTAAGAAATCAATATTGACGTAATGGTGCCAGCTGCCTCTTTCGCACTGTACATAAATGTCAGTCGTAGACTCACTTCTATAAACGTTCTAGACTAAGTAGGTTCTTGCCGCACGCTCCTTAAACACACAGGAAGGTCAAACTAGCCCACAGAACTGGAAAAGATGCGGTTTCTATCTCAGAAGTGTCAAGATTCCGACTATCGTCAAGAGAACGATTCGTTTTCGTAATTATTTTCCTTATTTTGTATACATTACGTCTCACTCTTCTTATCTTCACGAATTCTGACACTTCATACCTGTATGGGCTCTGATATACTTTATACAGCGCTTCTTATTCTTCCTCTTCCTTTTCCCCTCTGGGTTCATAATTACTGTCTTCGGTTACGTTTTTCCAGAATCATGCTTCTCACTTTTACTAAACTATCTTTTCTTGTCTAATCAGGTACATCAATTTAATAATCTTAAACATTCTAATTTTTGTAGCGTTTTTCAAAATAACATTTTTTGTATAATTAAGGTGCAGTATTCAGAAAATGTGTACTCGATATGTAGATAACTCGAGTATTATTTGCATCATCTCTCATTACAGAAAGTATTTGAGTCAGATGCCAGACTGGAACTGCACCCTTATTCCAACGGTTTATAAAACGAAAGGAAATGAGACACATGTATATCCTTGAACTATTTTATTAACTTCTTTCCTATTTCTGTTATGCTCTACATTCCATGAAACATAACTTTGGCTGGCTTGGGTATCATATTAAATTTCAGTGTACAGACTACCAAAAAGTGTGCTGCAATGCATTTGCATTGGAGATATGTCTTCTTTCGATTGTAACAGCAGTACCTTCAGCGTACTTGTCGCCGGTCCAAGTCGGCAACTTCTCTGGCACGTCTGTGTAACGGGTTGTTCTGGAAGACTAGAATGTGTTAATCGTCGAATTACGTGTCACGAGGGCTCAGATGCAGAGAGATAGCCTTCATGTTTGAAATAACACAACGGTAGTGATTTCAGACGATTAATTAGAGGTTCTGAAACCTGGCGAAATCCACACTTTGGAGAAAACAGGCCTATGTCCTAAAGAAGAGGGGAGAACAACCACTCAGTTGTTCAATATGTGGTTGATATGTCTGCTTATTTAAAAAACAAGCGACAAGCGCTTAACTTAAGGTCTATGATGTTATTCTGTATGATCCGCGTAAAGTTACAAACAAAACGTGTAAGGTGTTATCTCATTGGGATAAATTTAGGAAGAATAGAAATAATTGTAAAAGTTTGAATATGTTTTCAACATAGACAATATATTCTTGTTATTACCCCGCCCGTCATTCACAAACGTCTCTCTAAAATAGCTCAAAATAACGACGATTGTGACGATAACAATAATGAAGTTTTTTCCATTAATAAGTTTGTTAACGGTTGAGCAATTTTAACAAGTCAGCAAGCTAGAACTAGTTACGTATCATAAAATCGCCGAAATCGACCAATAGCAACACATTATGGTTTCATACTTTTTAATGTGTTTTATTCCTGAACTTAATTTCGAAAAGAGAGTTAAATGGAGTTATTCAGTTATGAACACTAGTGAATTCTATGCTACCAATAATGTGTCAAAATAAAAGAAACAAGGAAGGGGATTATATTTATGAAAGTTCTGGCTGATATTTCATGTAGTTTTATCAGAACCCTGCGTTTCATATAATATGTATTGCCTGTTACAACGATGGAAAAAGATTGATATTTCTAACAGGCAATGGATGCAGTATGGAATATAAAAGTTGTTAAAATGGAACCTCTATCCGTGACTATGCATGATATAAATCTCCTTTCTGCGCTACTCATGTGGCAGGGGAGATGAATACGCCGATTTGAGATGGAAGCTCTGAACACCTCTGTGGACCAGCGTATTCTGTGCATGCACAGTCTGGATGGAGCGTGTTTCCTGTCTCCGTGAGAAGAAAATGTGGTCTCCAGAACCAATCACTCCATATATGAGCATTTTTTCTTTCGATGTTTAAATGGGACCAGTAGAAAAGAGTGCTATCAACACGAACTGATCGATAATTTTACAAACGGCATAAATCGAGGATCGCAGATCTTCCAATAGTCGAAAAAATTATTTTTGAGTGATTTGCTGTCGTTATCAAAACTTCTTATTACATTAATATACAGAATATATTTTCATAAATTGCGAGCAGTGCCAGTAATTTCCCTTTGAATTGTTAATAATATAGTTTTAATTTGGCATATGTTGTTTTTTGCACTAATTGACTTACTGTGCGAGTTCTAATTCTTATTTATATCTTAGTTAGTGTATTTTATATGCGTTTCTAGTACTGTAGGTTTCATTAACACACAAATTCTGTGTTAAACACATAATTTACAATGGCATTTTAATGAGAGACTTCTTACAGAGTGTGGAAACAAGAAGAATGTGCATACAAAACATGAGATTAAAATCTGAAATGAAAGGAAAAACAATGACGAGTTAACAAATTGTTTACCCCTCTCGCATTGGGCCATCTTAAGTTGACCACTGTGATAAGGAGCCTATTAAAAAGTTAAGAAGTCGGTAGAAATGTACCCTTTCAACTTCTTTATGCATTTCCGTTTTCAAAATTAATTAGGGACTCTCCCCTGAGGATTTACGATGTCCGCAGAAAAACTCGTAGGCTTACACTAATCAAAAGATACGTTTTGACAAATGTTTGTTTTCATGTCGAACTTAAAAAGAAACTTGAACATGACCTCCTGCTTGCCAGGTCGCCAACCCACATTGAATGCAAAGTCAATGACTTTCATATAAAACAATGGGACTTGTATGATTTTTGCATACAAAGCGTTTCAGTAAATAACCTGATTTTCAGAAAAATGTGACGTGTTGTTATTAAAGTTATCTGTTGTTACGGCAGTCGTGTTGGTATTGTTGATGTAGTAAGTAAATAATTTTGGTTACTTTGTGACTTCTAATGTATTTACATAATACTTAGTCCATGAAAACACGTTATTTTGTTCAAAACTATTTGGGACCTGAAACACGTATATTCGAACACAGAAAGTAAGTTAACTGCGCTCAAAATTAAAGTAGATTGTTACTTTTTTGCATAAATCTAAACTTCCGTAACGTGACATAACTTTTCCAACCCTAAAGTCGGCGGCACTAGCTGGGTGGATGATAAACCGTGCCACATTCAACTGATGCCTGACTGACTTCGAACCGAATGAGGTTCGAATGGGTCGATATTCGACAAGGTCTTTTCTGAAGAAAGAAGGCGGCAGTTGGCCTTGGACCTACGAGTTCCACTTGAGCGAGAGTGAGTGTCTATCCAGGGGTGATTAGAACGGCGACTGCGATGTTGTCGATATGCGAAATTGGAAATTGTTTTGTCCACTTGCTTCTTTCATATTTTGAATTTCGTAAATTGACGTAAATTTCTCTAGGCTTATATTCCTTGTGATAATCTACTCACGTTCCTGATAATGCCAACAAGATCGAAAACCTTGAATTAATTCTCCCGTGGTGGAACGTTTAAAAACTTCCACATTTAATCATAACGTGTTACGAAATCGGTTTTTTAAACCAAGACTCGAGACTAAACTGGTAGTAGCGATATTATGTTATAAATCCGTTCTTTTTTTTCATTTTATATCCCACCAAGTGCAGTTTATTTGGATTTCAGATCGTTGTTTTGTCGAAATCCGACGTTGGCAGGATTGGATATGATTTCGGTGGATGTCGGAGTGAATCCCGAGGATCCAAAATTGCTGAAATTACATTTCGTTGGTGTAGAATATTCTACGGTTTCGAACAATTATGTTTTAAGAGTATACAGTTTATTGTTCTGTTAATTTTTCTTTTATTACGAATAGCTGTGCGACGGCTCCCCCAAAATCGAATCTGTACCGGTTATTTATGTTAATGTTTGTGCAGGAACTGCATGGGACACAAGTTAATTTGCTAACACAGTGTTCCTTAGCATTTTTTCATTCGCGTTTCTCCATTATTTGTCAAAGACATATGGCGACTCGCCACAAAATTTCACCACACGGACAGGGGTACGAAACTTTACATAGCCATAAATGTGTATCTACGTATAAATCCTTGCTCTATAAGTGGGCAGGTTAGTTAATATACATCATGTAGTTAAATGTATAAAATTAAACATGTTTATCATAATAAGACATTTGATATAATGATCCAGTGTGATGCAAAACGAGTCCTATTTTAAGAAATGTGTAACATCAGATTTAAGTTTTTTGTAGTGTAGCGTGTATTTTAAACCGATATGGACGAAAGTTAAATTTGTTCTACAAATTTAAATGCAAACCTACAGTACTAAATTACCTTGAAATCGTAGGGCGTATGACAGACACATCTGAAAGTAACACGTAATAAGAGGGGAAAAGAAAGTATTACGAATAGCCGGTCTCCGCCAGACCTAAGAGATCGGTCACGGCAGTTCAGTATGAGAACTGGCCATTTAAATAACCTTCGTGTTATAGTCTTAGCTTGTAAGTGGACATTATTGAAGTTTGTATGACGATGTATTGGGTGTCTACGTTCAAGACAACACATTACATCTCCATTACAATTATCGGTCGCCCAGAAACCACAGGGGATATAGTGGTAAAACATAATTATAGTTTTGAAAAATGTGTACCTTTTTTTTAAATTTTAGACACGAGTTTTGAATACTGGATCTCTCTCTGTTATCAGACAACAGGTTGAATAAAATATTACTACTCCGTCGGACTCCTTTGAACTCTACTTCCCTGCGTTTGACCTGGATTTTATTTTTTATCTTATATATTATACCATTTTTATTATTTTATCATTGTTTTAAGTTAATTTCGGACAATCTGAAATGTTGTCTTATTTATTATATTCAGTTACATAGTGTGATTTTTTCTTGTAGTTTAAAACTGGCACAATATTATTCTTTTGGTGAGAGAAACGCCTCGTGGTTACAGGTTTTTGCTGGTAACTTTTACATTTTAGGCATGGTCTAACGTGAGCACTGTGGTAAACATTCTGGTTCCATAAAGGCCTGCCACCATCATCAGGACGATAAATATTGATTGTCAGGCTGCACCGTTAAACGTGCCAGAAGACGTCCATTTTCACACTCGTCGCCGTGAAAGCCTAAAATGTCAAAAAGTATGTCACGTGTTTTCTGTCATTGCTTCTGTTCTCTATTGAGCTATAAGCCCGACAGCAAACAAATACGAATGACGAGTGTCCTCATCCTCTGCCTCAGAGTATGGCGTCTTTCAGGAAATCGAAAGTAGGTAGACGATCTTCGGCTTCTTTCATTTCTCTTTTCTTTCAGTTAAGTGGCAACTTGTGTTGGCTGCGTGCTGGAAAGGTCAAAGGATCTAATCCTGTGGTGACTGGTCGTCACACATCTTTGTGGCAGTGGGTGTGGTGTAACATTTCAAAATCATATCCTATTAAAGTTTGTTTAATTTAACTTTTGTCAGGTTCAAGGAGACAGCGATTATACAGTGTGTACCATGTAAAACGCAACACAGAAACAATCACGTAGTACGTCACAAAGAATTAGGAGCAGTTCCTCCCCTGTGTAATGTACTCTCCCAATGTCCCACGTGACATTGTTTGCTAGGCCACTGATCACGCCAATTGTTCGAGGACTGTCGATGAGAACACTAGCAGAATATGTGTCCATTCTCTCAAACTAATTTGTTTACTGCTGTCTGTAATGAATTTAGCAATGCATATTCTGGTAACGAAGCACCCAATAAGACTACAATGCACAGACAGTCTTATATAATTTTGGGATACAGGAAATGTTTGCAACAGAGAAAATGTCGAGCGTCGGACAGTTTTTGACAGGTGATATTGCTGGTTCCAACATGTTGGCTCGAAGGCCCACACTATGAACACAACAGCTTTACAGCAAAAATTAATTTATGAGCGTATTGTTGGGTGTGGCCTTTAGCTACCGCAATCTCCAGGTCATACCCCGCCAGACTTCTTTCTATAAAGATAACGTTTATTCCAATAAGATTAAAGGAACTGGAACAACGCTGAACAGACTTGTCAACACTGACCCAGAAACGCAATGTCACACTAGAAAGGGCTGATGCTTGTCTTCGAGTAGGTAATGGACATTTTCAGAATCTGCTATAAAGCAGTTCTGTACGTTCTTTATAATTAATATAAACTAAAAACAACTCGTTTGTCTTGTTGTATTGAAGTACCAAAGCTTACAAAATTTCTTGTATTTAGGGCTCTGTTCTGATGGAACATCTGTATTGTGTTGAATTAAAAATAAGCAAACAATGGCAAGTTCGTACTTTAAAGCACTTCCGGATAATAGACATGGAAAAACCATGAAAGTGTCAGTCTTGGTATCAATGTTTTGGATTCAACTCCTGAACCTTCCAATTACAATCATGATGAATATCCACTATAATTTATCGTATGATAAATATATATTTATTAAGAGTGGGAATATGCATCATTAATTTCCTGTTCTTGATATCTGTATGTATTAACAAAACCATTTTATGTACAAAACGCTAATGTAATTCGGATCAATTTTGCTCTGTGAGCTTTTATTTTAACTACGGAGACTCAAACGAGTATGTAATCATTACACTTACATTCAGCGAACCGGTTTTGGCTTAGACGTAACGCGTTTAATGCTCTTTGCAGCTCAGAGTACCAGTTTACAGATACTAAGATATTAATTATAAGCTCTTATCCTGGTTGGAACAAGCTCTTTATCGATTTGTGGAAATAACTGAGGAAAACCACAACTAACATCAGATAGCCAGATACGGGCTCAGATTCATTACGGAAACTAGATCAGCCTGGTTACCACTGCGTTGAAACTTCGTGGTATATTTGTTCTGGTTGCCAAGTGCTGCCGCTATGTTTTTCGATATCACACGCAAATACGTTGTAATTAATTATGAGCATTATCATGTTCTCCAATTTGAAATATTGGTACAGACTACACTGGGTGTCCGATGGCTTGACGTCAGTACTTCAGAATCTTATTTCTGAGGTCAATCCCAGCCAAAACGTCGCATGAACACAAGTCCGATTTCCAACGGTTATGGCGCTACGGATATTTGAAATGTAAGGTAATTTGAACCATAACGTAATACATCAGGGTCATTCGCCTTGTAGCATCGAAAATTTTGTTCTGTGTACGTTTTGTTTATGCATCCTGTTTCTCATGTATCCATAGGAAATCTACCGGAGTAAGGTCCAGAGACCGTAGTGGCTAATTCTTCGGACCTCCACGAGAGATGCTCATTGAGTTGCCATGTCATGTGAAGTATTGCGCTGTCTGTCATGTTCAAAGTACATCTGTGCCGTATTTCGTGTCGTTCAGATTTTCTTTAATTTCTGTCCGTGGTTCCATTCTTGTTGAGAATCGAACCTGTATTTGTATAACATTTATGACTTTGTTTCACGTAAGGTATAAGATACTGAAGTATTAACATAAACAAAGTCCCCAGAAATTTTGTACAAATATAAGATATAAATATTTACGTTCTTATATTGAAACGAGGTAGCTCAGTCAATTAAATTACTTAGTATCACCAGAATTTGATTTTCTACAGGTTCTTTGATTTTTCTACAAGCCACGAGGCCCATACCCTCTCTCCGACATGTACAGGAGGTTTAAAGCGCCTGAATAGTCAAGTGGACAGCTTATTTTCGTGTTGTGCGAAGGTTAAACCAACTGAGCTGCAACTCCATTCACCTATTCGCCTTTATGGCATGATGTTAGACATAGAGGTAGCTTTGACATTGCATTTGTACCTCCTAGCAATTCTTAGGAACTCTTTAATCGGTTATGTAGAGGAGTTAATGGTTTTCCATTTTGTATTCAGCATTTCATTCATCCATTTTTAGGAAGTCGCATTTGTTTTCCTGAACAGATAGTTGATTGAAGTTTGGAAGCCCATGCTGTTTGCACTGGCACTGGAAAGCGTGTATTATGTTATGGCAGAACTATTCATCCATCTCTATACACATGCTACGGGTTTGCCTTCCGATTCATTTGCATATTCACATCGTTCTTGATACATATTTCAACTGCGTTCTTTTTCTGATTGTTCCATGCGAAGAGAGACTTGGGTTAGAATTGCAAGACCACCGCGGCGTGTGGGAGCATCTGGTACTAGCTGTTGTTAATGGCGCTGCAAGTCCGGAGAGAAGACTAAACCTATCAGTCTTTGGTTCCCAGCGGGGATCTTGCCAGGGCTGCTACATCATCATCTTCAGGTTGCTTGTCCTCTTCAACGGTTCATAGAAAATTAAGAATAGGCCTACAGTAGCAGTTGAAACAGCACTTCCGCAATATGGCTACTGTACTGGTTGTTATTTAGACTGCTACAAATGTTTGGTAAGATTAAAGAATTTTAAGTTCTCGGGGCGGGTAAGATGTCGATGTTGGTCTTCTGGGTTGTTGCGCCGTGTAGTCTGGTAGAAGTTTACCGACGTTTCAGAGGTACATGATGCCTCCATTATAAGAGTGATGAGTTAGCAAGGACTTCTGAAACGTCGGTAAAATTCTGCCAGACTACACGGCGCAACAACCCAGAAGACAGCCATCTTCAGACTTTTCGCTGTGAAAACCTCAAATCCTACTTGACATAACGGACTGTTTATTACAGATAAACCTGTTTCTTTTCTCGCAGAAATCGGTGCGGACTGAACGACCGTGTAGTTGCCGTCACTCTAATCGAATAGAATGCCACAGCTGTAAGCTAATTAAGGGATGACGAATTCCAGCGCGTTGTTCGAACCGCCAGGCTTCTGTGCCTTTTATTGAAGTGTGATGTTTTATGGTATTGACGCTACTGTACTGTCTGAAATTTTAGGTTACCTATAAGCAACAGGGCATTAGTGGGCGAATGTAAGAAGCCTTATATTTTCCCGCTTTGCTCCTTAATGCTGAATCTGTCCTCGAGAAAATTACGTTAACATTTCCCGGTCTTTCTTCGCTCGTATTTATTGGATTTGCTCGGTTGGTTCTTTCAGTATTGAGAATAATTTTTTAAATTATAAATTGTTGTTTTAACATCACAATTAATTGCCTGTTGTTAACATGTTTTTCTCTCGACATGTTTCGGTTCAAATTTATCATCATCAGGTGGTTAACACGCATTATGTTTAAATAATTGCTTACTATCTGCATGTTTTATAAACGGCAATATTATGTTAAATTATACACGTATAAAACTAAATTGTAATTCAGTAAGCAGTAATTTTTACATTATGTGAGTTATCACCCTATGATGGTGAACTTCGATTGAAACATTTTGTTAAAGTAATATTCTTTATAATTGAAAAGTAAATGCTTCTGTGGCTGCTAAAATAAATATAGCCTATTTTGCACATAAGCAAAAAAAGTATGGTGTATCGTTGTAAGATTGTGAAATTATTTAGTGTCGAGTCATATATAAAACTTCCTCGAATTATTTCGCAATGTTCTTATGTATAATGTGTAAGACATGTTTCGTAAAGAGTTCGTATGTCGAGGACGTTCCAAAACGCAGCCAGAAAGCGTCTGCTTACGTCGGGCGGCCGGGAGAATGACCCTGTAAATTCAACTCCATTCGGAGCAGACGTCTTGGAAGTTACTTCCACGATCCATGTACGAGGTGCGATCGGAAAGTTTCAAGACTGTGTCAATAGAGGGCGAACCGGATGTAGTACGAGCTTCTGCCGCTAGGGGGGGCGGCCTACATTCATAGTGAATCAGTGTACCAGCCGGCATTATCGAATTAGCATTTGTTTCTTAGTTACGGGCGTTTTGGTAGTGCATTACGCCGACCCTCCTGCGATTTCGGAATGGCGTGTGCATCAAATTTTGCCAAAGACTCGCAAAAACGGTTACAGAAACCTATGAAATGCTAAAGCAAGCATTTGGGGGAGTCCGCAATGGGTCGTGCACAAACTTTTGTGTGGCATTCACGTTTTAAAAATGGCCGAACCTCTGTCGATGATGACGAGCGTTCTGGACGACCATCTTCGAGCACAACGCCCGAAAATGTTACGAAGATTCGGCAGGCCATTCACGAAGATCGACGTCGTACCATCAACGACTTGTGCGACATTGTTGGGATAGGCTATGGGACCTGTCAGCTGATTCTAAAGGAAGAACTCCACATGCGACGCATCCTGTCTGAGGACCAGAAGCAGAATCGACTTCTCGTTTGTCAGGAGCTCAAAGATCTTGCAAGAACCGACCCCAACTTCCTTTCTAAGCTCCGTGTGACTTCTTCCTCTTCCCAAAGATGAAAATTCAGCTAAAGGGAAGGAGATTTGAGACGATAGAAGAGATTCAGGCAGAATCGCAGATGGTGCTTGACAGGCTGACAAAGAAGGTTTCCAGGGATGCTTCCAGGCTTGGCAGCGGCGCTGGGATCGTTGTGTTCACTCCCAGGGGAACTACTTCGAGGGTGATGGATGAATTTAATACCTGAGATAAGTGTACGGGTTTTTATACGCGCAGTCTTGAAACCTTTCGATCGCACCTCGTACGCCTTCATGGCGTGGTGCCCAGCACAAAACTTGTTATACGTTTAATAAGAGCTTTGTAATGGATCGAAGACAAACACCTGAATGTAATATTTAACCATCAGACAGGAGTAAGTTCGTCGAGCCGTACACGAAAAACACAGGAACCGGGAAATTCAACATTTGTTAATTACCATCATTTCCTTACATCTGACTGAACTATCCAAATTCAAAACCTTCGTATTGTTAATTTGATGACCTTCCATTATTAGTTGTCTAATTCTCTGAACAACAATATCGTCGATAATATTAACATTAGCGCTGTTCCAAATGCGATCATGGAACAACGCGCATTATATAAATATTTAAAAATTTAAAGGCTATGTCAACTCCATGTTTTTATAAAGTAAAAAACAGCTCGTGTGTAATTCGAAATATAGATTGCTGGTCCATTTCATGACAAAATTGTAATCAAATTATGTATTTCATTGTGTAGTTTGAAAATATGTTTCTGTAGTAAAAATTACGAACATGATGAAATGACATTTTTGTTATGTCGGATTTAGACATCAGTGAAAGTTGGCGTCATTAGTTCAGTTTAATTAGATACTGTTGCGTATAATTGACATTGCAGTTTCGTACTCAAGTTTCCACCTAATTCGACATCTGGAAAGGGAAGTCTGACATCCCGTAATAAACTGTCGTCAGACTGGATATCTCCAGTTGTTTTCAAGGCTGGTGGTTCTGAAAGCCATATTCCTAGCATTTTGTATAATTCACTCGACATCGCCCCAGCTGTGACATTCGAGATGGGTTTTAATTATCAGAGCCAAGCTGGGTCTGTATAGTCCGACTAATTTAGAACTACGTGACGATGACGTAAATTGACATCACATTTGTCTGGAGTCATGTTGTCTGTGTTTAATTGCAAATAACAGAAACTCGATGTTTTAATAGAATTTGAATGTTTATGTGAGCCGTATGATTACGCATGTATCATTACATTGCCACTCATTCTGTTTCAAATCATATTGGGGATCTGTGACTTAGACCAAAGATGACTATACTTAATGAATATGGCAGTCGTTGAGGACAGCACGCGTATTATATGAGAGATAATTTTGTCTAAAGTAGATGCGGTAAAACTGTGCTAAATGCCAAGCAAATCTTGACCACCAATCAGTTACCTTCACTATTCACTTTTTCTAGGTCGGTATTAAAGTTCCTTTAAATAAGTCATAAAATCCTCCTTCTAAACCTTTTCTTACACACCACTCATAATCATTTAACATTGAGTAACCTCTGAAGGTAAAACAATGTCGTTAAACAAAGTTAGGAACAGCCAGCCAAGAATGTGTTTTCGAATCTTCACACTTCATATGATTTATGAGTACATTAATGAGACAAAGCTTTGAAGTGCTTTAATTCGTTAATATGTTGTTTTGCATAAAGAGACCGATGGAGGTGGTTACTGTAGCGGTAATAATTGTATTCCGGAGATACCCAGGTCAAATCTTTGCGTTAATACTAAATGTCGAAACTAAAGTTTCTCTTGTTTTCGTAAGGTCTCCAGGTGAATGCCGGGTTACTAGTTTAAAATATCGCTTACTTTCAAGTCCTTACCTCGTCGCCTATCATGACCATTTTTCCATCTCATTAGTGCCTTATAAACATTGCATTTGAAACATTGTCGTTAAGTAAAACAAGAATCAGTAAAGACCATTGATAACTGGAAGTTGTGTTATTTTTGTGCTAAGCTTTAGAATTTTCCGCAACTAAGGCAGATACTACGTGGTCATCACGTAGACACCGTGCATTTATTATGAACGTGAAGAAGGACTGAAGTTCGTTCGCAAGTATATCCTTATTTGTTAGCAAATCGTTGTGACAAGATCTGATGTGGCTGATTTCCATTCGTTTAAACTTCTACATGATATGTTCGCTCCTTTGCCGCATTGGTATGTTTTAACGTACAAAGGAGTTTCACGAATGTTTGCAACCACACATTAAATTGTGCGTCTCATTGTACATATGGGATCTTGTTGGTTATTAACTCGTTATCGTTGTTGCTTTCAAATAATGTTTGAATTTTTTAAGCAGCCGACATTGGCCTCACCTTGAAATAATTAGTAACTGTTTTAATTATTTTCTGAGTCGCGTTTCATACCAAGCTGAACGCGCATTTGATGGAAAGTTCGTAGTTCCGGTTCATCAGACAAATGCGACTGGTGTTTTCGTGATTTTTGTCATATACCGAAACAGGACAACGCTTGCATGTAAGACGCAGTAACTCCATAATACTCATTCATAAGAAACAACTAATTTTATGGTTGTTTCTGTTACGTTGTTATTTAAACAGTATCATTCAATGGCCTATTTGTGTGTTGTACGAGGTCTTACCAGAAGTTACTATGCGTGCAAGGGGTTTAATCTTTTCTGGAATGTGTAGTGTTTTCTTAGGCCTGCTCTAGTTTGGTCGCTGATGACAATGCGATGCACTGATGATAATCTTACCTGCTGTTCAGTGACTAAAGGTGGGGGTGGGGTGGGGGGGGGGGGGGGAACAACGCTTGCGCCGTCTATCTCGTTGAGGCACCGAGGGCGCGGCGCAGCGCGAGTGACAGGGCGGTTTCAGTTGGTTATCAGCTGGTCGAACGGACGTGGCAACGGTGTGTACGACTAACCACCCAGACCTCGTAGGGTCTGTCAGCCTGTGATGGCGACTTTCCACTTGGCACAACTTCAACCGTGGCGACTACAACCACCATTTCGATAGCCAACAAACAAGCCGTCGGTCTCCATTCATTCCACATAAAACAACGCTACAACTCCAATACATGAATGAGAAGTCTTTCTTTTGTTTCTTCAAACCATATACGAGTAGTGGATTACCATGGTGATTTGTTGCCAGTCGTCTTTTATATGCACAGAGAAGTTTTGTAGTTTCGTAAAATATGTTCATTCTGTTTCAACTCTAGGTTACAGGCTTGTATATAACAGGATTTTCGTCAATAATAGCATACATTAATTGTTTTTGAAGTCCAAAATATACAAATGGAACATTTTGCAGGAGTTTTGTAGACACTACACAACAACAGCAGATGGTTTGTAATAGGAACAAAACTGTTCTTTTGTTTTAAACACGACTAATTGGATAGATTTTCAGTCAAAAAATTGTGTGAATTTGATGCAAAGTGTTTTGTTTTGAACCTACACTGTGAGGTAAAGTATCTCATGTGTGGAAATGACATTACCTTGCGAATCGAGTGACGTACATGCTACCGGAAATGCCTTTTTCGTTGGGGTGTGTGGTAACTTCCTGTCGTTGATTCATCAGTCAGCATTATTACCTATCTTATGTTGGTTTTATTTTGGCATATTTTGAGGTATATGTCTTATTTCATAGGCGTGGTTCTATCCTAGCCTCTGATCTGATTCTTGTAGCAAAGTTTGAACACATCAAGAATCATTTTGTTTCTTTAGAAAGTATTTCGTTTCGGTCTCAGCTGAACATCATCAATTTTAGAACTAAATATGGAAGAAAAAAAATAGTTTTACGGCCTTGTCATCAGTAATGCTCATTAGTTTATGCATCTGTGCCTTATTTCATCAGTCATAAGATATACAGTGCATGCTGACTACTATTACTTTGCTTCATTCTGTTCAGATAATTGAATGTCGTCTTAGGCCCACATCCGAACAGTCACATCATACATAGGTCAAAGCTTCTACTAATATCGTCATAGTTTTCCATTAACAGCAACTGTGATATCCTCTGCATTGCTTCTTCATTTCACAGGCCGAGGTGGAAATTATTCCGCCATTGTCTCCAAAGATATCCATTCTCATGTGAAACAAATTGTAGATTATTATTTGGAAGTGATTTGTCAGTCTTCAGTTCGATGACAACATTTAATATTTGCTAGACGCCGGTGCGAAGTGTTAGTTTGTTTCTGAAAGTTGCCCATACAATCGGGTCAGTTATGAACTGCGTTTCGTTTGACGTGGTACCGGAGACACTTTGACTCAGACAGACGTGAAGGTCCTTGCAGCAGAAGCGTGTCTTCCGGTTGGATTTGACCATGAGGAGCAGTAGCTCGGAGCTGCTCCTGGACCAACAACAGGAAATCAGGAAGAGGAAACTGCTGGAACTGGCTCAACCGAAGAAGAAGAAGGCACCGAAAAGGACATGTCGGGAAAGGGTGTGGTTCTACACAACATCCTTCCTAGCCATGACTGCAGTGGGAGGAGGATCTGCACTGCTCTTCCTTGTGCCGTTGTATGTGGACCCTGCCATATCCACTCTGGCGGCAGACTTTGTTTCCGAACCTGTAAAGTGCGTGACCACAAGGAGGGAAGATCTGTGTGGCATTTTCAATTGTACTTGGAGTTCCTGTCGGGAAGGTTGCACCAGCGATATGTACAGTTGCACTCACATATATGTCATGTATTCCACCGCGCCCTACTATACGAAAAACGCAACATTGATACCACAGAGTGACGACGACGACGACGACGGCAACTCCTCTTCAACCGTCTCGCCTTCCTCCGTACCGACCTCAACGACGCAATCTGGAGAGAACTTCACTGAAGAAGCAGTTCTGCTTGTGAACATCAAGGGGTGCGGTTATCCTCCTGAGGTTGACTGCGAGAATTTTACCACGATATACGGCAGAGAAAACGCTGAGTTTCCCTGTTTTTACTCCCGTGGGAACAGAACCGTGGTTCTTATCCATTACAACCGGGAGGAACACGTGCAGGTGATAATCCACTATTTTGCTGTGCCGTTCATCGTGACCTTGGTAACGTCGGTAGTGCTCTGCGTCATGTATTGCGACTGTCGGTGTGGCACCGAGCGATCTCACAGGAGAAGACGCACGAGGCGGTGTGCAGTCGAAGACGCCAGGTAAGTTGTTAAACGGTTCTCTGCTTCATGTTCATACTGCAATCTTCATGTGCGACAAATAATCTATCTTTTGCTGCTAGAATAAAGGATTTATTTAGTTTGTTTAACGATATTTTTCAACAGAAAAAATTGCTTAGCACCAAACAGCAGATGAACCAAGAAGGGCGTAGAATGAGCTGGTAGCGAACAATAACACGGTACTATCCCAGGATTTTCCTGGAGAGTCTGAGGAAAGTGAAACCTCAGAATATCCGACTTCCGGGCCGAGAATAGAATCCGACACCAGCAGTGGTAAACTCACGTCAAGTTGCGACGTTTCGTAATTAAAAAGTTAGTCGGAAAGAACATGGGGTGTTTACTTTGAAATAGAATCTTCAAATTGACCTCTTCGAACTATTAAAAAAAATGCATCTTTTTAAGGCCTCGGGAGGATTTTACCTCTCTTACCGCGCGGATCCAAGTCATCAGCACAGTATTGCTTGCTTGCTACCTCCTAAGCTCTGATTATTTAGCTGTCTTCACGCGCCAGGGCTCCGCTGTTCGTGTTGCAACGATTTACGAGTGTACGCTGACCTTGAAGCATGCAATTTAGTGAAAGCTAATGTGCAGGACGTAAATTGTTCACAGTAAAGTGTCGGTTCAGAGACAATCAGAATGGAATTCGATATCATTTACGAAAGAAACACAATATTTATGCAAGAGCATTATCGGACGATACAGGCCTACTACTTCTGTGGAATCAATTGTGGTGTGTAAACTTATGTTAAAACCTAGAAGATTTCGACATATTCACCGCTGTGACAACCTGAAATGTTTTCTTTCAATTAAACAGATATGAGGTTGTAACCCTTGATTTGCTGTTATAAATAACCGGATTTGTAGCCATAGTCTCATAATGGAAATAAGCAAGTCCTCTGCTAGAGTATCCCTCTAAAACCTTATTGTAAGTGCACATTCCAATTGATTTAACAGTCAGTAAATCTGTATTTTGTATTTATGGGTTTCATACTATTGTCACTCTAACAGCGATCATATTTTCCAAACAGTATTAACAAGTTTATTGTGTAGCGGAAAATTACTGTTTTACATGAGGTAGGGGTTGAATTCTTCGGCGTCAAGCGTTTGAACCTCTCGTCAAAATTTACGGACGTAGGAGTGAGATTTTTGTGAGCGACCTGTGTTTATTGCCAACGTCTCTTGATTAATGCAACAAACACAGTTCAGTCGATTTTAAACCCATTGACACTCAATTTAAAACTCCTGATGTTGGTGTTACAGTGTTAATTTAGTTTAAATTGAATCGTTTTTAAAGACAGCTCCCAGTTATAAAACACATTCGGCTGTGAATGCGGTTTTTTAGTGTCACTTCAGATTTAGGTATACTCTAATTTGCGTCGTAGTTGCTTTGCTGACACACAGAATACTACCATACACTCATTAAAGTGAGGGTTGTGTTCCCGAGTGGATATTTAACATTAAACTTCGATAATTGTGTCGAAGTCTAAAGGTTTTTGACAGTGGTGCGTTAAAACATGTAAAAAAAATTCTCTCGGAGTTTGTCCATCATCTTAAATTAAAACGAAGTGTTGGAAGCAGAATGCAGTTTCCAAGACGCTGTTTTATTGTTTTATAACTTAAGATAATGGTCATAGTCCAAAAGAACAACTTTACACATTGGTGATTATGATCTTTATTCTTAATCCGAAATGGAAATAAAATTGTAATAATAAAAACAGTTTTCTGATGAGCGATAAATCGATCCTCGAGTCTAATTGGTTTAGTAGAACCGAATGGTACAGTGATTGATAATGATGAGTTTGAAAAGATGTGGAAGAGATATTTCGTGATTTATTTCAAGGTAGCCTTTTATCTTAGCACTCGTATGTCTCATGAAAGCCATGATGAATTTCATCAGTATATCTGGTCTGCGAACCGTGATTGAACCCAGTGAGTCCTGAGCAGGAGTTATAACATCACAGATACGGCGTTCAGTCTGTGGTGGTTGATTTGTCATTAGTGTAGTTTTCTCTAGTCACTTCGGAAGAAATTAACTATATATCTTTAGTTAGATGTGCAGTTATTCCTTGGTTCATATGATGGACCAGTGAAGTCGTGTTGGGTAGGAGAAACAAGACCATTTTTCTGGGAAGTCACTCAGTTTCTTAGGGTGACTGGCATCATTATCGAGAAGCAGCGTATCCACCGAAACAGTCACGTGCGGGCAACCTCGAAACTGAATGCTTGTGTGCTGATACCCGTCGCTTAAAAAGGATGTGTCGCTAAGAACGAATGTAGCTCAGACCGAAGACTTGTGAACTGGAGTTTATCTTTATTAAAGAATCACATTGATTTTAATTAAACTTCATATTTGTGGCAATATTACAAATTGTAAACAAATCATTTTGTGCAAAGTCATAACTGTATGTACCACCTTATTTAAATTTAGTAAATCTGCATTTTTTTCAGAGTGTGATTATAATTTTCATGTGATTCTCAGTATAAACAGCTATTATATTCTTATGCACCATCCATATAAAGTAAGTAAAGTAAAGTTTGTCCCACTATACGCCATGTAGGCGTTTGGGGTAAGTGGAGGTATAGCTCCTCTCTTCCTTGACCTCGGCACTAGATGGGAGGTGAGTGGTCAGCATCACGCCCCGGCCGGCTTTACCCCCGGGGAAAGGATCCCGGTACCCATTGTAGAGGAGGCTGGGTGGGCCCCAGAGCCGGTCTGGACGCAGAGGCTAGAGGAAAAATTCTCTGCCTCCGTCGGGGTATCCATATATTTATCCTTATAATGGAAATGCATTATTTCCTTTAAGCTACAAACTGAATTTACATATATTATTTAGATTAACTTTGTACCTCAAAGAGTTACTAAATCTACAGAAGCTTCCGGTTGAGTTAGCGTGTGTTCCAGACACTTCATTCTGCAAATAGTCTTTCGTTCTACACAGGTTTTGTGGTTGGAGGCTCGGCGTCCTGCATCCTTTACTTACACGAATTCCTTCAGCATTCCGCACTTTTTACGCGAAAGTTAAATTGTTCGGAGCATCGTTGTACAGTTAGACCGCAGTGACGTCATCTTGTATTATTCGCACCGACAGAGGGCACCGTGTCTGACAGCGGCCATTAACAAACAAATTGAATTGTGTGTGGCAGAACATCAGAATGCTGTCTAAATTTACTGGCATAGGGAAACGGACGTAATTACCATCTGGCTTCTATTAAACATATGAGAGAAAAAATTCGTCTAGGGAGATAAGGGCATGGGCAGAATATGTTCCCAAAATTATTGAAAGAAGCAAGTTCCTACGTCGAAATAGGTGTTCTTCACCGGGCCATGAGTTGAATTGTAACAGTTTTTTTATAACTTTGTTTTTAGTACGAAGGATACTTTAGAGCAGGGTGCTGCTGGATGTATAACGTGGGTGAGACTGGAAATGCATGCAGAATTTTAGCCGGAAAACCTGAAGGGAAGTGACAACATTAAAGATGAATATGAAAATATTCGACAATTTCCCAAGAAGAGCTTCGTCGCGTATTTCGAAACATGTTAACGAGATGTGAAACTTGCTTGCAAGCACAAGGAAGTCACTTTGAACATCTTTTGTGATTTAAGGTAAGAACATTTAATGTAATAACATGTATTAGTGACGAGAAATATTCGTAGTTCTCTGTTACTAGCGGCACCGAAACTGACTCGCCCGTGACTCACGCGTACAAGTCCCGCCCACGTCAACAGCGCCGTCCGACAACGCAATGCAAGCACGACCGCAGGCTCATAAATTGTAGACCCAGTAGTTTCCGAATATGACTGAGAATGACCGAATCTGACAATGTAGAACCACTGCTTTTTCCGACTGATTCCCGTATCTCAAACAAATTCCTCGCTTCTTATTGCCCTGATGACTATTTTTGAAATGTGGTGTTTCTCTGAAACAAAATTCTGATTTAGCACAATCCCACAATTCTAAATGAGATACGTTTCACAAAAGAATGAGTGCTATTTGTAGTATACAGAGAGGAGCTGGTGACGATATCTTTTAGGGTTTTGACTGTGATGCTTGAACTCGCGAAAAGTTTAATTGCTGAAGTCCGACTGTCTTCTTAGAAGCAAATGCTAATGACTGGATTTTAACTGTTCGTTAATTCTACAGAAACTTGATAAACCCACGCAATAGATTTTATAAGCTAACCTTTGGAATCCCAGAAGTTTATCTAAATATTATTTAAACATTCAGTTCTTGCATCAAAGAAAACACAGCACCTATGGGTGAGATCAGAGGTTCTCACGGCTACGAGTATGATTATAACCAGAGTGATGACCACTCTGAAGACGAATATATTATGTTTTTCAGAAATTGCGGTCAATATCTGCTAGGATACACTACATTCAAAGGGCAGACATCTTCACAACACCTGCCCATTACAAGGTTCGGTCGGTTAATGTTGTTCGTACTGAGAACAATTTTAAACCCACAAATACACTCTGTGGACAAAATGCATAGTTAGATTGTATTAAAGCGCGTGTAGAAGGTGGGTGGTGGAGCGTCGTTCATTCTGCTACGTGGCGAGTTTACAGTTGATAAAATGGAGCGTTCCGGCACGGCACGTCGGATGAAACGGTATGTCGTACAAACGAAGGTCGGATAATCGGGACTGTGCTGTACCTACAATAAATGATGCAAGTAGGTATGTTTATCTTGGCTTACCTAGTACCTCCCTATGCTGGAGATGCGGCTTCGAGGCATGATCTTTGTTTGAGCTTTATGAAGGACTGTCGTTTCGTTCCGAAGTTAATGGGTGACACTTGCAGAATTGGTTGTGACGGAGAAGTGACATGATAAAGTGAGGAAACAAGTTACAAGGTTGTGAGGAGTGAGAAAACAAAAGGTAATATGCAACGAGAAAGTTTCATTCACTTATGTAATCGTTTTTCCCTTTTTGTTACACGTGTCAAGTGCCACTTCATTAACCCAGTACTGAAGAAGGGCATATTTCCGGGGAGACGAGTAGATTTAATATTCAGCACATGTTATGACCTAGACGTAGTAAAAACAAATGGTCGTGATTTGTAGGAGACAGGAAAGAGAAAATTGTTTAGAAACGTGATTGTGGCATGATTAAGGTTTGACCCAGTTCGTATTATTTATCCAAAATTATCAACACACTTTCCTCATCGCGTGTCTATAGAGTGCATGTCGTCATCTGTCAACAGTTTACGTGTTTTGTTTCTCTGAGCTTGTAAATTTTAGTACCTTCTCTTTATAAATCTAGTTTTAAAAATCATATTTTCAGCTGTTCTTAGACTTTTTAAGAAAGATGCTGCCCCGTGGAGTCAGTGAGTTAGCTTTTGTTGTTACAGGGTTTCGTGTCTTTTTGCAATTTTTGTATATCAACACACGCAGAATTTTATAATTTCTGTTTTCAGGAATGGGCATTATCGAATGTTATAGGTTTATTAAACTTTCTGCAAATATTTTTAATTGCCATCTTGAAAGTGAATGTTAATGCGCGAAGTAGCATATGTTTCATCCCAATCAAAATTTTATTTTAAGCTATGAAGTTTAAATACAATCATTAACTAAATATTTATGTCGATTTTGGTCTTCTGGGAATTAATGGAACCCTGAAGAAGGAAATAGCGTATTTCTCCTAAACATCAGTATCACCTACAAGTCCACATGGCGTTACTACCCAGAAGACCAACATCGAAATCTTTACCAGCATGAGAACCTGACGGCTCAGTCAGTCCCATCTATTCAAAACTATTTCTGTAGTTTTCCTCCGGTTAGCGTGTGTCTAGGATAATTTGCCATTTCAAATTACATTATTTAAACAATATTTGTAAGCATCTTTTTTCTGTGTCTGCTGTGTTTTCGGTTTATCCAGGCTTCCTGATTCTAACTATATCAGTTTTAGATGAAGACATATGAGTCTCAGTTTAACAATTTTCATCTGGATTTGTTCCCGAAAGTGTCCGCACAGTATCAGAGACCTGGGGGCATTTGCTGTAGCCGTAAAGGCAGTACGCAGCATACAGCTGGACAAGATCAACTGACCTTTCGCATGCGGGGATGTCATACGCCACCCACAAAAGAAGCAAGCAGTTTAATTGTCTCTTCCTGTAGAAACACGATGTGGGCATATATTGAGGTCACAGAATTCAATGGCGCACCAGCTGGTTGCTTAGAAACGCAACGAACGTGACCCGAGGGAGAAATACTCACATTTCATGTTCTAATGCGAATTCGTGTAATGGTGGTATCCCGTGGGTTACGTAGGTTTCATAAAGTACTCATTTCTTGCACTTGAAATTTTTATGTTTTGATCTTTTAATGTATCTGATGTTACATATAAGACAGTTAAGTCAAGACAAGACATGGTTGCATCCTGTAAACCGGTCTGTGAACAGATCTGTAATAGCTCGGTCCACCGGTGTGAGGTGATTGTTTTAGTACAATTTTCGTCTAGAATAAAATAAATTGATTTGAAATGCTTTCCCATTCGTCTTGCCACATGCCATGTGGACAGCAGTTTTCCATAGGGGTGAACGTGCTCCTGTGGCCTAAAATGTCGCCAAATTTGAAAGCTAAGACATACCAAATTTCAAATGACCATTGATTCATTAATTGTGGCCAACAAACCAGAAGCAAAACACATGCTTCGTCTTGCTGCCGTTCTGCAAAAATATAAGTTCCTCATCGTCACGTCATTCGACATTAAGTGGCGCTAGTGTCGCTTTCACTTAAAAAAGTCACATTTTTACCATATTGGTGTAAAAACATACTACGTTTGCACTTTCTGTAATAGCATGAAGTACATACGACACTTTATGAAACTCCATCTGATGGTTCCACGTTATGATGAATACGTAAGCGGAAACGTTGATACCACAAAATTCGGTAAGAATACAAATAAATTATTTACAGGGAATTTAATGCTCGTACGTTATCGATTTAAATGACGTCATAGCTCAATGCATCATCGTCAGTTAAGTTATTACTCGAGCAACGAATGTTGTAAAAAGTTGTTGACAGATTTAACACAATTTATGAAATCTTCTTACTTTATAGGCAATAAATAAATGTAATTCTGACGATGACCGTCGTCTGGTTTGTTGCGCCGTTTATTCTGATAAAGTTTACCGACGGATCAGATTTGCTTGCTGCCTCCATCACCAGGGCGATGATGGAAGCAAGAATAATATCTGAGACGTCGTTAAACATCTACCTGAAAGCACTACGCAACATCCCAGAAGATAGTCATTTTAATAATCAACGCCGTCAGAACCTGAAATCTCACCAGTTCTATCGGATATGCTGTGTATATTAGGCGTCGTAGTTCATAACGTTGACAGGGTGACATTCTGATGGAAAAGAGTTTTTAACGATGTTAGCCTCAAGAAGGTTGAGTTTCCTGCAACTAAACGACGTGGACCTCCACAATCCAAATTTTATCACGTGATTAAACCGTGTTCATGGAGTAGAATCAGACGTCCGTCGCATGATCGGGGAGAAGACGGAATGCTTTTGTAACTGCAACTGTTAGCGCTTGACAATTGTTTGTTTAGGCCATTCAGCTGTCAGACATGCTTGCTTTGTCAGTTCCTCGTTTCGGTTTTGTTGACATCACAGAACTGGGAGAAGGTACACAATTTGCATGTCATGGAAGCTGTCCAGAATATACCGTGCTTAACCCTAGATAAAGAGAGTTACGCTGTTTTAATGACGTTATTTCTGTGTTAGCACGATTTCGGTAATGAAAAAGTTCCTTTTTGCGTTTCTCAGTTAATTTCGGTAATCACTCGTACTTGTACTTTGATTTTCTTTGTTTATCGTCAGTCAGTATCAGGTGTGTTAAAATTGTGCTCAGCTAAAATATAATATATGTCGTGCTCGGTACTGTGTTCAGACATCGTAATAACTCGTTCCTGGGCCAATATTTTATTTTGTAAGACAAATGTAGATTAGTACTATATTTTGAATAAATAAACAATCAAATATACAAAATTCTGAGAAAATGGCTGATTAAGGTGATTTTTAAGGTTCTTACGGTGCCGAGTATAAAAATGGTGGTATTCTGGAATGTTGAGCTGTGTAGCACGTTAGAAATTTACCGACGTTTCAGAATCTTTGCCCTAATGAAGCAGACATCAAGCATCTCTAAAAGTCAGTAAAGGTCTACGATACCACACGGCGCAAAATGATAGAGGACAGTCATTTTCAAAAACATGAAAGTTTTATGTACCCAAATGCACATATTTGTTACTCTTATATTAATTTACTTTACCTACAGGGTGTAAGGATATGGATTGGGCACAGACTGGTTGTTTATACGTATATTAAAACGTACATTATATCGATCAGTGTAGAGAATTCTGAGGTTCCTAGGTTATTTATTGATATTGTTCATCAGCAGATGTTGCGAGGATATTAGTCGCGAATAAGATAATGCAGATAAGTTAAAGGCGGCTCGTTGTGTGTTGTTCCTTGGCTCTACAACTGATTTGTGGGTCTTCGCCGCCTCCTATTTGGAGGTTTTTTAGACTTGGTTCTTATGTATTTCAGGGCAAATCTTACGTTCTCCTTGGAGGTAATGGGAAAATCCACGGAGGTGTCCCTGCCGAGATTCTCACAAACTCCCTCCCAAATGCCGAGAGCGTTATTACTACAGCAACGTGCTTAGTAATTATTACTGATGTGTTTGTCTACACATTTCCAAGCTAGGAGCTGTGCACGCATTACTCAGGAACAGTGTATGCCCATGATCCTGTTTCGACCAGGAAATTGTGCTTCCGGAACTCAGATAAGCCGACGCCTTGGCAGATCTATCCGTGATCATGTCGGCCCTTTCAAGGGAGGGATTAAATTTTCAAGTTTCTACTAAACCACTGTAATTGTTTAGACGCTGTTGTACGTTTAGAATGTGTGAACTGGTAAAGTCATTCTCGTTACAAAGAGATCTTGGCAGGGCATAACGGCTCGGACGGGTTCCGTTATGAAGATCACGAGTAGGGAAAAATGCTGTCATAATGATAAATTTTGGTGTGTCATAAGAGTCCATTCTCGATTATCTACATGAGCAGCAGAAAAATGTTGATTATGCAAGTAAAATATCGGTTAAAACGGCAAACTGAGAAGTACGACATGCTGTACGACCTACGTAAATTATTCAGCTTTGAACCAAATGATACATATCAGTTGGTTTGTAAACATTTTCAACGTACTTTTATAGACTTATTTCGAAATTAAACGAATAATGTCTTCCAAGTGCCGGTCATAGTGGTCGCGCGGGCTTTGTGAGCTTTGACACTGGAACTGCGGGTTCGAATCTCACTCAATGCATGGATATTTGTCCACGTCTTTCTGTGTCGTGTTGTCCTGTATAGGTACAGGCCTAGAAAATGCCTACATAGATTAAGAAGGCCAAGGTCCTTCAAGGACTGTAAAGCCAGGAAAAGAAATAAATAAAAGTTTATTTATTACACATCAGTTGTGTTGGACATGTCTGAGGGAAACTTGATGTACACGACGTTTCGGAAATGGGCTTTACTGTCGTCTTTAAATGACTGGATTTTATAACATTGGCAGCTGTTTCTTGTATGTATCTTTATTTCAGAGCTTAGTGGTAGCTCTCTGGATAGAACTCGACACTATGCTTAGTAACCTTCGTGTTTGCTGTTTAAATTTTATTGGGTCATTATAGTGCTTCATGCAAATTTGTCATTTGAGTAGCTTCTTCATCAGATTTTAACGTCGAGGCTTGAAATGCATTTCAGGAATCCTTCCTCAACGTACCGAGCCTAGCGCATTTACACTTCCTTTGTGTTGCTGTAATTATTTTACTCTGGGATCTGCATTTATTAAACACACGGTAAAACTAGGAGATGTCAGATAATTTTTCTCCAGCCGCGTAATCTGTCAAATGTTTATGCAGCTCTGAGTTTAAAATCTTGCTCGTTACCTTCAAAAGTGCCTATAAAGAGAGAGAGAGAAAGACATGCACAAACTCAGGTTAACTAAAATTAGTTCTCAAAAGTAGAGGGCGGGTTCATTAAATCCTTGCGCTTAGAAACGAAATGAAGGGCGGCAACAGTGGAGATGGTACGAGTAGGAGGGGGTGTAAAACGAGGAGTACAAAAGGAAGTTTTACGGAGGGAATTAAAGAGGCAAAATGTAGACCGAAAACTGAAATTACACTCTTCATATTAAACACAAAATGCGGCCTTTAATATTTGTTTTACTTGAAGTCTTCCTGCAATAAACCGCGAGGTGTAAACTGTGAAATGCTGTCATAAATAGTGAAAACAGTCTGAGAGAAGAAGTGAATGCTGACATACTTTATATAAAATAAAAAAGCATCGTTTCTCATCACGTGAGCGTCGTCTCTTTAAACTTCTGGGCGTTGTCTCCTTAAACTTTCGGAAACTGTTCGTGTTGAGAAGTTATTTCGCCAAATGTCTTCTTCAGCTTTCACGGATTAGGCTGTATGACCACTTTCAATTCTAAGTTAACTTCTGAAACTATAAAAAAAAGTAAAGGTAAAGTTTGTCCCACTATACGCCATGTAGGCGTTTGGGGTGAGTGGAGGTATAGCTCCTACTCATTCTTGACCTCGGCACTAGATGGGGGTGAGTGGTCAGCATCACGCCCCGGCCGGCTTTTCCCCCGGGAAAGGACCCCGGTACCCATTGTAGAGGAGGCTGGGTGGGCCCCAGAGCCGGTCTGGACGCAGAGGCCAGAGGAAAAATCCTCTGGCCCCGTCGGGGTTCGAACCCCGGTCGTCCAGCCCGTAGCCAGTCACTATACTGACTGAGCTATCCCGGCTCAGCTTCTGAAACTGTATAACACTGAATAAAGGGGACAAGAGACGGATTCGAACTTACAATCGAGCGGTTCGAGACTGGGCGATGCCAGTGATCGATACTCAGATTGTTTCTGATTTAATTTATTTGGCACGCATTTAATTGTTATTCAGTAATTCTCGCATGGGTTTGCACTATTAATCCACTTCAAGACATAATTAATGCGTTTAACTCCACTGAGTAGACAACATTTTTCCAAGTCGATTAAATTTTTGTCAAAGTGGGAATTAAACAGCAGAATTGGCTGATACGTAACTTGACATTTTGTTTCCAGGTTCATGAACCACGGAACTGTTGTGTCCTAATCCTATTTTTATACTTCCTCAGCATTTACATTGAGACTTCTGGGAAGAGTGATATACAGTATGATCCAAAATTCTTCGAACAGAATAAATTTGTATTTAAATATAAACAGCAAACGCTCCCCATGCTTCGCCTAACGGTAATCTAGCGGCAGTGGCAAAATTCATCACACTCTTTTGCCATGCATTATTATTTTTAATTACATCATTAATTTTCTGAAAGGCTTTTGTGTGTGTGTGAGTCGGGATCATTAATTCTTGGACTATGTCCATTGTCTGTATTTTTAAAATGAACACAACGTTTCTGAAGCTAGATCTACTTTCGTCCTCAGGTTAAAAACGGGGAGAGTGGCGCATACTCAGATGGGTCTCGTAGAAAGAGCTAACCTCAATCGAAACATAGTGTTCATTTTAAAAGCACAGACGATGGACATAGTCCAAGAATTTATTTATCCCGATTGTAACACACCATCGTCACTACCCTTTAATGTGTTTGTGTGGCTTGGTAACGCTGATAAATAAAGAACGAAAGGAAATAAGGCGTAATTTCCTCTGTTTAACCCATTTTATGAGCGGAGTCCTTCTTGAAAAACCGATAATCTCCCAAGTGGTCAAATTACCATCGTGTGTGTGGGCGTGGGCATAGTGGACAAGTAAATTGAGATCTGTGGGGATTACAGTTTCAGCTTCATTAGAATTGTGTTGATTTTCAAAAATAAACAACTGTCAGAAAGTAAATTAATGTAATAACATACTTCTTTTTCCTGTCTTTTATACTTTGTTGGTCTGAATTAATGCAAATTTCCGGGTAGATAGATTTATATGCTTGAATGAAGACGCTGTAATTAAATCTGCAGCGTTTAATTAAAACCTGATTTCACAGAGACTACTTACAGGAAGTATGGATGATCGGGCGAATGATTAGTTTTCGGGCAAGACAGATTAATAAGAAGAAACGTTTCTCGATTATCTCCGAAGAGTACTGAGGGAACTCTGTTGTTACTTTAATAATTCAGTCCGTACCGCAAAGAAAACGTAACATTGCACCAGTACGAAGGGTAGTCTTTTGAATCTGTTAAGGAAAATAATCGTTTTTTACCCTGAGAATTATACGAAACAAAAAATGCAGACTTATAGATTGTCATGAACGTGGGACAGCGCTGTTGTTTAAAGGGTTAGTGAACAAGTTCAGCTTAAAACCTTTAAAAAGAAGCTGAGGATGAGGGAAGAAAAATTGTCCTCGCCGGTCTACTTAATACTTGGAGATACACGTCGTTTGGGTTGAGCTCCATGTAGGCTGTTTAAAATTTACCGGCGTTTCAGGGATCCTTGCTGCCTTCATACTTATGATGGAGGCAACAAGGATCTCTTGAATGTTTGTAAAATCTTACCATACTACACGGCGCTACAACCCAGAGGACAGCGATCTTCATACTCACCGCTCTTAGAACCTCACACATCTTACTCCTTAATATTTACTATTATCACGTAATGATGTGAGAATCTTGCAGGTTTCTGGTTATGCCATCTGGATTTCGACTATCTCCTTATTTTGTTTCACTTTCTTCTGTCTATTCTGTTTTCTTTCTTTCTTTCCTGTTGTCTCTGTCTTATAATATTCCATTTCCCTCCAGTCTCTGTTTTTTCTCCTGTGCCTTGTACGCCTGAGTTCAGTTGAGCGGAATTGTTGGGACCACTCCACGCCACTGTTTACCATCCTGTGTATTCCCGAAGGGAAGCCTGCATTGCCGACTGGTGTTTGTGCTTGAGAAAATCCTGCTTGTCTGATTGTCCTGATTGTGCCGACCCGGGCCTTCGATCACAGACAGTCGACCTCAATATTTTGTTCAGATAGCTACGACCTAGATTAACATGGAACCTGAACCACGGCAGAGGGCTAGTTTGTCTTTATCAGAAGTGATACAAAGCCGTACGAAAAAATTCTGAAGCACAAAGTTTTGAATTAGGTATTTTCAGCCTGTTTCAGCAAGTCTTAAAATACCATGCTGTGTATTCAACTAAGTCGCTAACATTTATAAAATTTTATATTTATTTTAATTATTAACTGAAACTGATAAATAAATACATTTATTCAATTTAATGGACTTATTTTATTTTTTTAGTGTTGCTTATATGCCGAGCTATTAGTGTTCTGAAGAATCTTTAAGGGTTGAACCTCATGTGATCTCCCTGCCCTTTCAGGGATCTCTCGATCAAGAGTATACAAATCGTTGTGTTTCGGGAATTGATCACTTGGTACGGACCGCAGTGAAAACACTAAATATAGTAGTTACAGTATACCGTAGGACTCCGTAGATTACGTATTGTTTGATACTCAAGCATGTGTAATCTTGCTGCCAGCCCTTCTCAGTGCATGATTCATAACGCGAGCAATTCAGTATCCAAATGATTCTCGATTACTGTGGTTTATTAATGTCGTTTGAACTTAAATTTACACATAATGACAGAGAATTAATAGTTTAGTCAGTTAATGGGTTTGATATATGATCAGCTGTACTGGTTGATCCCAGTTGTTAACGTGTTAAAAATCAATCAAAACTACAGGTAGTTTTAAAGTAACGTAAATAGTCAATGTTATAGGTGTCAATTCTTCTCATCAGGAGTAGAGCCCAGTATTTATGCCGCAGTTATTATGTCATCAGAGCCTTATCCATGAAAACGTCTTTCATTACGACAAGGACACAATTATCATTGGGTAGGACAGGTTTTGCGTTAGCCACCCAACGAATGGCGTTCTAACTGGTTCGTTACAACACTTTTAGAGAGTCATGCCATTCATAACTTGGGTTAGGCAAGCGACACTTTTCATTAACGTTTCTCTTATTTTTTCTCAGTCTCACAATGTGGATATAGGTTCTTGTTCTAGGCTACAATCGCCCCGTTTAAAATAATTTTTCACTAAAAATCAATGATCACAGGTGACTCGAAGATATGGAATAACATTATCTTAAACAGGAACAGTTTACGAAATGTACGCACAGTGCAACTATTCTGGCGCGCTCGCATACAGGTCGTCTTATGAACTGCCGGATGCTGTTCTCCGCTTTGAAATCAAATTGGAAATTGTCCCTTCCGCCAGGAGACCAGATTCCGAAACCATTTCCCTAACTTTCACATTATCAATGCTGTGCATCTTCCTGGCACTTTCGTATGCCCTACTATTACTATTATTATATGTTCTTTAAGCTTTAGCGTAAGCGGAAAACATCTCATGGGCAACTCCATGTCTTGTCTTTCGGCACACTCTTACAACTGCATGAATTACATTATTGTAAAAATGGTCTTGGATTCCACTATTGTCTTTGATATTGTTGTATTTGTATTTCCCTCGATATAAATTTCATGTGAATTTTATTTTATTTGTAGTGTTCTGTCTAACGACAGGTCCATATATTATGAACAGGATCCTTCCATCCTCTTCAGGTTGTCAGGGACCTGTTCATATATATACGTTCTTGGCAGATGATCCAGAAGTGGTTTGCCATTGCCTTCTTCTGCGTGAGTGTGAGTGGAGTAATTGTTGGGATGTCACGGAGAAACCGGGAAGCCCCCGGAGGAAAACTCCGTGTTGCCTAGACCACGGCCTTGCCCAACACAAGTTATAAATTCGGGCACCGCCGGGAATAGAACCCGGGACCCCAGGATTACAAGGCTAGTGTTCTGACCGCTAGACCACCGTGGCGGCTCGTGAATTTTATACAGTTCTTTTAATGTGTAATATCTTGAAACCTTACTTAACTATACGTTTAATATCCGTGTCTCCATTATGCTTCTTCAAACGTGAATCTCAACAGAATATCAGCACGTTTGGATTTCAAGACGCCATTGAAGCCCGTCTGATGTCAATAGACACCGGTGACAACAGAAGTTCCTCCTCTCCGCTCCCCAAAGTCATATTCTTCCTTAGGGGCAACATCTAGGATATGGCATATACTGCGCGTGCGTGGATGCAGAAAGAAGATTAAACTCTTTAAATCCGAGTGTGATCAGCAGCCAGAAGCGATTCGAGAAGACTAACGGCTCCCCAGCTGAGAAGCTGTGTTGCATAGACTCTGTCCGATTTAATAATGGCAAAGACGCTGTTCTCATGAAGCGGAACCTCTTGAACTCATTGGTAATGCATCGAATTCTGCAAAGGAACGGAACGGAACGGAACATGTTTCTGTAGTAAGGTCTAAAACGGAAATCGATAGGACACGACACTTATTAACTTATTAATGTAAAGGCACAAAAGTGATCGTGTGGGTCAGAGTAGCACGAAGGGGATCACCTTACCAATTTATGGATATAGTTTTTTTTGGAAGCTAATCTGTCACTAGGCTTATATGATATGAACACCATTATAAAACACCACTGTTTTCTGGAATGCCTGTAGGAATTTGTTCTCTGTGCAAATTTGCGTATTATTTAAAATATTCTAAAGCTGCGGTCCGAGGCAATTGTTCTTCTGAGTTTGTGCTATCGGATATGCAAAGTAGAAAACTCTTGATCTTATTTCCCAAACAGCGTGCAAACCCATAGTTAACAGCAAGCATGAACTTAAATCTGTAAGTTTCTACCAACATTTTAAGTATTACGCATCCTAAGATTCAACTTACGATGCTAGTTGTAACATTTCATTTATAATTAAAACACACTTGACGTTTAGCTATGTGTGATGTAGGTAATATTATCACGTGGTCAAAACTATGCAGACGGTAGGTATTTAGGCACATACATGGCCCATGTTAATAACGGAAATCATAATTTTTAAGTATTTTGTTGTCAGAAGTGGGTATTTCTGATACTTTTATAATTGTCGGGCGAATTAATTTCCTTGTTTCTAATTTAATTATAGAACTATGAAGACCGAGATGGAATTGGGAGGATAATATGTAAATAGCTTTTGGAAAGGTGGGTTATGAAGATGGGACTGGATTGAACTGGCTTGAGACAAAATTCCATGACTGTCTTCAATATAAGCGCACTTGCACATTCTTGTTTCCATAGCAGACAATTAATTGTATAGCCTTAATAATATGTCACTGTAGTGCGGAAAACTTATTGACAGTTTTTCTGTCTTTTTTTTCCGGACAGACGTTTGATTCATCTTTCACACAATGATTCCACGCCATTTCCTGGCATTTATACGAATGCTTTTGCTGTAATGGCTTCAGGAGTACAAGCTCGCTAGCTTTACAGGTTGTCTGTTTTCGCTTGCGCCCTGCCACTCAAGCAGAGTAGAACAAACAAGCAAACCTTATATAGGTCGGCGTGTGGAACACCAACGCGGAAGTACGGCGTTTCCTTCTGCAGGTTGATTACCTCTTGACCTATTGCACGGAGACGATTTGAACAATATGGCCACTGCATGAGCGCACGCTCTTTTCTATTTTCTTCCGTAACTTCCGGCACAAATTTTTACATGAAATACATTTTCACAAGATAAATTGTATTATATTTTTAGAATAATCTGCAGTTTCATAATCTTTCGGATGGACATTAAGAACGCATGTTTTGTTTTCTTCAGATGATAGATAGTATCACACTTAATATAAACGAAGTCTAGAAAAACTAGATATTGCACTGTACCGTAATGAGTATAGTTTTTATTTGTAGAGATTTATGTTTACTTTACGTTATCAGCTTCAATACATTACGTGTAATTATAAACAATTTCACATCACTACATTTAAGGAATATGAGATGGGCTGGGCTTATAGTATATAAGGGAGAAATGAGAAAGTCACGTTATATTTTATTTGAACAAAAGTGGAGGAACGAAACAGCTTTGGAGACAGGCTTCGATGAGGGCTTAATATTAAGATGGATCTTAAAGAAATTGGGTTTGGTGGTTGGAAGTGGATTGAGAGGGCTCTGGAAAGAGGCTAGTGGTGGAATTTCGTGAACATGACAGTAAACCTTCGAAATTTCTTGACTAGCTGGGCGACTAATAGCTTCATGAAAGCTCCGCTGAGTAGGTACCCCTGTTCCCCACAACTAAGGACGTGAATAGATCCAGTTTTCGAAACGTCGTTTTTCTTTTATTTATCAGATGATGGACAGTCACAGAGTCCGAAAACTCATTAATCCAGATTGTAATAAACCATCGCTGGAACCCACTAGAATCCACTAATACCTCTAACATTAACTTTGTTGGTACTTCAACGCCTAAAATAAACTATATATAAAATTTGTATGTACGGCTCTCACCACTCTGCGAGAAACCAAAATGGCCTTGCAAGTGTTAACAGCAGTTTTCTTAATATCTGTAACATATAAATGATTTGCGTGGCGATCACCTCTTTTTAGTTTATATGAAACTGATCTTTAAAAGTAAAGTTTGTCCCACTATACGCCATGTAGGCGTTTGGGGTGAGTGGAGGTATAGCTCCTCTCTTCCTTGACCTCGGCACTAGATGGGGGTGAGTGGTCAGCATCACGCCCCGGCCGGCTTTACCCCCGGGAAAGGACCCCGGTACCCATTGTAGAGGAGGCTGGGTGGGCCCCAGAGCCGGTCTGGACGCAGAGACCAGAGGAAAAATCCTCTGCCCCCGTCGGGGAGCGAACCCCGGTCGTCCAGCCCGTAGCCAGTCACTATACCGACTGAGCTATACCGGCTCATAATAACAACCTTTAGAACAGTAAATTAAATAAGACCAGTTTCCCCCATTTCATCCCGTTGCAAGTCCACAATGTTGTTAAATATTGTAATAATGGGTAGGTTATATGTCAGTGTGAGAAATATGGTACAAGTTCCACAAGCACATCGGAAGGCTCACACACACGTACAGTGATTATGATTAGTGATGTATGTTGGGTGTGAGGAAAATAGATCCTGGCTCATTTGCTTGATTACCCCGGAATTGGTTTGGATGTAAACCACAAAATCTCAATTTTGTATCTTGGCAATACGGTATTCGGCTGATGACACAAAGAGGAGATCTCTCAGTTACGAAAATATTTTGTTCAGTACCACTGTGTTTGTCGATTGCCATTATCTGAGTAGTCTATTCGTATGATGATATATGTATGGTGCACAAGTATTAAAAGAACCTGTCGTCTGCAGGTTCAAACGATGTAGGTTTCACAACTGTTCGTACTACTGGAAAATGCGTTTGTAACATTCATAATTAAAATGTCAAAATTCAAGCTCCGGTTTTGGACCTCTGCCAGCCAGTCGGTTATTCTGAGAAGTTTAGTGGCTTTATTAAATGTTTCCTGCCGAGTGACGGCAGCCTACCTTAAAGAAAAGCACTACCATCTCCTCTAAAACATCTTCCATAATCATCTTTCTAATATCATTCTATGTTACATTAATTCTGCATTTGAAATAGTGTCGTTGAATAACCTAACACCTGGCGAGATAAGGACCAAGGAAACCTCAGTGTAAGGCAGAGTAGTGTCGGGACCAATATTCTAACGAGATTTCTCTCGATTATGAGTCGGAGTGGTTACAGCTGATGAGTGTTTGAGGGATGCGACACGTTCTGCTTCACGCAGTTTCTCTAACGCCACCTACGGCGATATTTACCATGCTGTCGCGCACAAAGGAGCCGTCCCTTAGAGCTTACAAGGAATCGATTTCCACATTCTCCTACAGAACTTTAGCTTTGACCCAATTTGCTCCCTTGGTTTATAAACTTGTATGTTTGCCTTAGCTTAGCGTCTTGTTCTCGTCGTCAGGAATCAGAAATTATTGGCCTGGGATCTTCTCACTTCTGATTTCCATATAATCTCTTCTACTCCACCTGAAACAGAACGACCTAAGTGCGTAACATGTAGCCTTATTTCTTCCACAGTTAGTCTGTTTAATGGACGCACTGGCCACAGATCCTTCTAAAAACCTACCTCGTCATATGTCTGCATCCCGTATGTAATTTCTCACAATCTTTGGCTACCTGTCTGCGCCTAAACTGTCTGAAATGGTCTTTATGTGTATTGTTTTTTCTCTTGAACATTATTATGAATTCTAACTACATTGAATATATTTTTATTCTTTCTTCTTTATCTTCATCTATGTCTTCTGTTTCATCTATTTGAGTTTAAGAATATGAGGGTTTCAGTTTTCTCATTTCTCCTGCTTCTATTTTACGTTTGCCCCTGTAACATTTTGTACTTTTTGTTTATATTACTATGATTTTATCGAAGTAATATTCAATGATTCTCCAAAGGTTTGTGAGTGATTGATCATCCCACTAGCATTAGATGAACTTGTGGATTGTAGCTTCCTAGGTTATGGCACAGTGCTGTCTTGTAGCCACATACCGACGTTTCGGAAGAACGTATAACTTCTATCTCCAGGTTCTTGTCCAATATCTGAAGACCATTTTATGTAAACTGCACTTGATCTAAGAAGACGGAGGCGGTATGTTTCTCCGAAACGTCGGTGTCTACCTACGGGTCATCACGGAGTTACAACTCAGAAACCATTATCGACAGAAACATCGGTATTAGACCCACGAACCTTGTGAATGTAAGCAGACTCAGTGCATTTTGTCATCCTTATGGCACTGCACTGTAGTTTATTGCATCATTGATTATTCTGCTTCGAGAAGCACTGGGATAAGGTGGGACCTAAGGACATGCTGTACGGAGTCTCCACTATCCCACCAATTGGACGTGTGGGTGTAATATATTATCTCCCCCCTCCAATTAATGGAGACAGCCCTGGCCTTATCAATACTGTAAACAAAATAGCGCCATAGACGGACTTAAAAATAACCTCGTGTTATTGAGTTGGCTGTCGCTTTAGTTTCTAAGCGCGCTTAAATTATTTGTGAATAAACAATTCCAGAATTGGTGTCTTAATAGTCCATTTTATTTGCTAACCTTTCGCTTGTGCGTACATGACAGCGTCTTTCCAAATCGGCCATTAATTGCATTGCTTGTGATGCGGATCTTTCCCGTGCACGATTTATGGAGGCGTACCCGATTAAATTTACTGCTGTTTAACTAATGGTGATTATATGTACCACCCGCATGTTTGTAACTACGAAGTTTCTATTTATGGGTTTTGCTTGAATCTCTATATAGAAAGGGATTATTTCCATAAACAGCATAAACTAAATGGTCTTTATAATGGTGGTGGCTTTTTTGCGCTATAAACTAAATTCTAACGAACTTCAGCTTCAAAGAGTTTATTTAATCTTCTTTTCGACGGAAAATGCTTGCTACCAAATTTGTATCTTTTCTTATTCTGCCTAAAACCTACAATAAAAAACTTATTTTTTGTGAGTGATAAATTTGATAAAAGCTATCCCGTTACATGCCAATGTTGGCATTTAGAGGAGGGGAGGTATAGCTCCTACGTATTCTCAGCCTCGACATTAAAAGGGGTGAGTGGTCAGCTTTACCCCCGGGAAAGGACCGCGGTACCCATTGTAAAAAAGGTTTGGTGGGTTCCAGAACCTGGTCTGGCGTAGAGATCAGAAGGTAATCCTCTGCCTGTGTCGGGGATCGGACTCCTATCACCCAGCCCCTAGCCAGTCACTACACTGACTAAGGTATCCAGCTGACGTTAAATTTGGTATTTTACCATAAAGGAAGAATACCTATAGATAATAACTAGCAATATGGTACTGAGGCAAATATGTAAATTCAAGAGAGAGAAATCAGACCTAACAAGAAGATGTTGGAAAATGGCATGATGTTGAAAATCAAGGATAATTAGATGGGCAGGCAAATAACATGCATGGATGAGATGAAAAATGCGTAAGATTGAACTACTTTAGACAGAAGTCATGGGACGTAATATTTAAATTAATTTTAAAAGAAGTAGGAAGTGGGAGTGTAGATTGGATTAAAGTGGATCAGGATAGAGTCCAGTATCACATGGTAATGACCGTTTGAGTTTCATACAGTTCGGGAAACATTTCGACAGCTGAGATATTTTAAGCATGTCAAGTGGGATTCTTTTTTAGTTTAGTTACTGCTCTTCACTTAATATTGTTAAGAATATTAATTAGTTAATTTATAATGGATTAATTATGTAGAATGTTACGTATGCGTAAAGATGGTAAAGGTGAAATTGATCCAGTCATACCGATATTAAAGTCAAACACCCATCTCCATAAAAATGCTTTGAATGATGTCGGACCAGATATAAGGATGGGCGGACAAGCAATATGATTCCCATTACTCATTCATTCTTTACGCATTGTGTATAAACTCGTAAAAAACAATTATGAACCCCCTTCTGAAAGATATAAATTTAATATTAGCTACGGAAATAAACGCACGCAATGGAAAGAATGCTTTTGTAATTAAATTCACGAATGTACATTCGTTTCAACAACGTCGGTGTGCCTTCAGCTACAAAAATTAGAACCCAATGGATGCCGCCTCAACTGCCAATCTTATCAGAGGCGATTAATATTGCAGCTCTGACTCAGTTCTCTTTGCGGAGGATTCGAGTTTCCTCCGAGATCGATACGAATATTATGACGAGACTCGCGTTCAGCAAGGACAGCTTTTGCATTGCCTGCAGACATTTTGACTGAATCATGTCAACTTTAATAAAACACTTCATACAACTTCAGAGTACTTCAAAGTGACAAATTTTGCGGTATTCAGAAAATCGTATACCAGAACGATTACTTTACAAAATGTAATGTAGAAGGCCAAACATTTTTAAAATATGTTTTTAAAGATACGAGGTGCGATCGGAAAGTTTCTAGACTGCGCCTATAAAAACCCGTACACTTATCTCAGGTATTAAATTTATCCATCACCCTCGAAGTAGTTTCCCTGGGAGTGAACACAACGATCCCAGCGCCGCTGCCAAGCCTGGAAGCATCCCTGGAAATCTTTCTTTGTCAGCCTGTCAAGCATCATCTGCGATTCTGCCTGAATCTCTTCTATCGTCTCAAATCTCCTTCCCTTTAGCTGAATTTTCATCTTTGGGAAGAGGAAGAAGTCACACGGAGCTTAGAAAGGAAGTTGGGGTCGGTTCTTGCAAGATCTTTGAGCTCCTGACAAACGAGAAGTCGATTCTGCTTCTGGTCCTCAGACAGGATGCGTCGCATGTGGAGTTCTTCCTTTAGAATCAGCTGACAGGTCCCATAGCCTATCCCAACAATGTCGCACAAGTCGTTGATGGTACGACGTCGATCTTCGTGAATGGCCTGCCGAATCTTCGTAACATTTTCGGGCGTTGTGCTCGAAGATGGTCGTCCAGAACGCTCGTCATCATCGGCAGAGGTTCGGCCATTTTTAAAACGTGAATGCCACACAAAAGTTTGTGCACGACCTATTGCGGACTCCCCAAATGCTTGCTTTAGCATTTCATAGGTTTCCGTAGCCGTTTTGTCGAGTCTTTGGCAAAATTTGATGCACACGCCATTCCGAAATCGCAGGAGGGTCGGTGTAATGCACTACCAAAACGCCCGTAACTAAGAAACAAATGCTAATTCGATGATGCCGGCTGGCACACTGATTTACTATGAATGTAGGCCGCACCCCCTAAAGGCAGAAGCTCGTACTACATCCGGTTCGCCCGCTATTGACACAGTCTGGAAACGTTCCGATCGCACCTCGTATGATGTTTGTTTCTGCTGTTACCACAATTTTAAAAATTCCAGGTTATCTGTCAACTAGAAGTGTTTCTGCTGCCAATGCTATTTTCAACGACATTGATATTTTTAACGACAATTATATTTTGTTTTTTTTGCTATCGGGCGTTTTTAACATTGCTTGTACTTCGATTTTCCTTACTTTACTTTGTTCATATTCTGTTTGGTTCAGATAGTATAGATTTTACCATAATTCTTTTATCTTAGTGTCATTTCTTTGTATTTTACGAAATATTTGTATAGATCTGTTATAATATTGTTTCTAGTGCTGTTCTAATTCTTGGTTAAATTGGTCGTTGCGCCCTTGTTAAGCACAAAATTAATCAATTAATTGCTTTTATTAGTATTATTGACTTCATGGGTTAGTAATTAATGCATTTCCCCGCCCCAAAAGTTAGTTCACATCTTTGCCGTTCTCCCATGGTTTATTTCTTCTTTCGTTCCCTGACGTAAGACAATATTTTGCGCTGAGTGCATAGTGTTATAGCGTGTCGGTTAATTGCTACAGCGAAGTACGTGGGAAGTGTACCACGTGCGCAGAACTGTGAAGATTTCTCTGAAGAGTCGCGTAGAAGATGTGTTAATTTTGTTTTATAAATATATTCTGAAGTTCAGGCTTTTAACGTTACGTGTCAAAGAAGGCTGTCTTCTGAATGTTGCGACGTGTAGTGTGGTAGAAGTTTTCCGACGTTTCAGACGTACTTGCAGAGTCATACTTCATACTTACCACCTCAAATTGTTATATACAGAGTGAGTCAAAAGTATGTTTACAAACTTTGTGTGCATGTTCCTGGATCAAAAATAAGAAAAAATGTTCCTATGAGCATATGGTCGCAAATGCTTCTTTTTTAAAAATAATAGCAGTACAGGTGTGAACTCTGTGAGTAAAGAATTCGGAAAACTTTCGAGATGTAAAATATTCTTCGACACTTTACTGCCAGTTTTTATGTTTCCGTGAATGAGGTTCTTCTTAGCGTGGACTGCTTTCTCTCGTTGAACAATTAAACCAGTGGTATTCCACCTTTTTTGTTCGCGTACCCCTAGATATAATTTCTCTTCAAATTTGTACCCCAAAAGTTGTTGGTGTATAATTCAAGTTATACATAGTATATAATCTACATCTAAAATAAATTAAATAAATTACATCCAAAATAATGTATTAAATCTGGCCCTGATTATTCAGTGCTTATCATAAAATAATACTTTTTTTTTTAAATTTCACGTATCCCAGGTTGAATACCATTGGGACGATAGCGGAATCCCACATGTTTGGTCTTCGGTATTGGATACATTTAGGGCAGATATAAATGAATTGTATGCAGTTTACCATCCTGCACAGAGGACAAATCTTATTTCTGTTACAAATTCAGGCGTTGAGACAGTTTTGTTTTGCTATAGTCTGGATACAGACAGTTAATCTCGCTTCTTATTCTTTTGTGAAAAATATATAGTGGTCGAAAAGTCACCTAATCCATATTAAAATATTTATTGATGGTTGTAATTCAGGGACGCTGAAAGCGTGCAGGACAGGGACCGTTCTGGCCGAACTTCAGTGTTAAGCGACGATGGTTTGGGCTATATCAGTCAACTTTGTTAAGCACCGAACATTTCCAGCACTTAATAAAACATTGTTATTTGTTTTCTGATTTTAATTCTTTTAGCGAATAAAAGTGTCAGGAATGGGATACGTGACGTTTCGATCATCCTGTATAATGCGTCTTGGAGTAATTTATCAAAACGTGTATGTGGGCAGATTATGAAATTATGACGTCATCGTAACATAACATACCGCAAAGTAATATTAACATAATGCAAAGGTATGTTTGCGTGGACCTTGATCTCAATGTCTGTTGTGTGTACGTGGTTGGTTCAAAAATAAGACTCAAGTTTCCTTCAAACCACTGCTCTCCACTCTGCCAGTGCCCGTACATTCCTGGAAGTTAGACCTCCGCTGTTTCCTCGAAGGGACAGTCCTTCTGCCGATGCTTCACAAACGGAACGGAAGGAGGTGCAAGTAGTTAACGGGCAACACACCAGCGTGATGCTTCGAGATCTGTTTCTCCACAAGGAGCGTGGCAATGTCGCCAGGAGCACCAAGGCTGGCCACCCACATTTCGGGACGTTCAAAGCAAAGTGCAGAACGAAGACAGGCGACCATCTCCTTGTATCTCTGATGTGCCACCCTAAGAAATGTTCTTGTGGCTAACGATGCCCTGAAAACCAAAAAGAGTTTTTGCATCACTTTCAGTTTTGAAAGATCGCGCTGAAAGTTGTCGTTATCGGGGCCGATGGAGGATTGGTGTTCACTATTATTATTGTGCATTAAATATCGTCCTTATTTTGGTGCATCTTCTGACATTTTAATAATCAGCCGTGTATCAAAGAATAACAATATCGATTTTGAGTGTAGGTAGATTTCATCCGAGTTGTTCCTCCAGCTTCATATTAACGACTGCGTTCGTAGTTATTTATGCCTTGATGGTTTTTTAGTGATTTATGAAGATGCTCTTGTAACCGAAGAGATTATGCAGCATAATATAAGAAAATAATCGGTTTTATTTGCATATTCTGCACGTCGTACTTATTGAAGGTCTAGGGAGAATTACGCGTTATGGTTAAAATACGAGTTGGAGAGAATGGAATGCATTAAGCAACACTGTCTTCTTTTTCTCCAGGGATACAAGGGAGAGGGGATAAAAAAAACAGTCCCGTGTGTATCAACGTGTAATATGCAGACTAGTGAAGGACCAATCCGACGACTTCAGAAAGTTTCGTCTTCAGTTTTATGTGGCAGGTGTGCTGGTGCCGAGAAAGTTTGCTCACGAGTGACGCTAGGGCTGGACTCGAGAATTATCTGGAGCCATCTGTCGTGACAGATATTAGTACTTTGTCTGAGCCCTGGTCTGACCGAATTGTTGGAAATTGTCTTACAAATAGAGGATAGGGTTCACTGCAAACGAATTCTTTTTTGTAATCATTCCTAAACTTGTTTATGCCGGTCTGATATTTGTGGTCTATGAAATACTCGTGGAGACCGTCCTCATATTTAAATTGTTCACCTGTTCAGCTTCAGTATTCTGACACCAAAGATTAATACTTATGATTTGTACACGAGAGGGGCCCAGATCGAGTCCGGTCAAGGAATTTGCATTCCTGACTCATTTCCTTAGAAATTTTAGAGGAATTCTGGCTTAGTAAGTTCCCTTGGAATACGTCACAAACTATTTTTACAATTAACTGACCTTAATAACCCAGTAATTTATCACAAAATTTTGTAGAGAGCCTAATCATAAAATTGGTAGCATACGAATCGTCGCGTTCTGCGCAAAAATTCATTACCACCTTATTGCGTACCAGATACATCTGTGTAATATAGAGCTAATATAAATTACTTTTGCCGAATTTTCCGTGCGTTTAACGACTACCTTTATATTTCGTTTCAAATATAGGTTTCAGTTGAGACGGGGTGTTCTGGACAAATATTCTGTTAGGTCAGAGTGTGGTGAATGAACATTTTTGAGCCACTGCTGTTACTAAATTATCAGTATATCTTTCAAAGACGAAACTCGCCCTTTTTGAATATCAATAGATTATTCTATGGCTCAAATTTGGAGAATTGTAAACCTGATCATCCAATGTGACGTACAAGCACAAAGAAGAGCGATTAACATGAAGAGAAAATATAGCTCTACCGTTTGAGGAACGGAAATATTTATGAGATCTGGACTGTACTAACTTCAGCTTATTCCAGCTGCAGCATAGAGGTCAACTTTTTTATTTATTGTTTTCGTGTATGTTTCTAGGGCAAAACCAGCGACAGATAAAATAATTCGGATCTTTTGTGGTAATAATTAAGCCAGTGATAACAGCTACTGTCGTATATTAGCTTATTTTCTGTTTAATAGAGATAAATAAAATATGTAGAATTTACAGTGGAGATCACTGCTGTGTGAAAGAGTCAGCAGCATCTCCAGAGTTTCCAGATCTGATACGGAAATCCACTCCATTTATTCAGTAGCAGATAATGTCAAGAGAGTAGTGAACACTTGCTCCTGGGTCATGTGGTTCCCCCAGGCTTGCTTGTGGCAGGGATATCTGGGAAATTTATGGAGGCTGTTGGTTCGTTTAGACCGCCTGAGAGTATCTGCTGGTTACCGACCCAGCTTCCCAGCTTCTTGTCATAAACTCTCTTGAGTCCAAATATTCTCTCTAGTACTCTGTACTTGAACACTCACAGAATTTGTTCTTCCCTTAATGTGACAGTCCAAGTTTCACACAAATACAAAACAGCAGGTAAATTTAATTCCAGGTTAAATTGAACTTTGTAATTATTTTCAAACGTAATTTTGGTTAGGCCAGAAAAAATAGTATTGATATATCTATTTCATATGCACAACCTTTAATGGAACATTTTTTCGTTATGACGAATATTTAACGAATTGAAGGAAACATTTCTCCGGAGTGCAGCTTTGCAAAAGCAGTAGACGAATATGTAGGACATACCATATACAAGTTCGTAAAGAACGCCTCTGGGAAATATGTGTATTGCAATTTGGCATAAACCTTTTCTCTCTTTTAACATCAGAATGTATTCACCTTATTGTAGATTTTAGATCAGTTTGCGGTGCCTCCTAAATTTACATCACAATGTACTAAATTACGATGGCAGTCAAAATTTGGTTCTTGATGGTCCAACTAGTGTTCATATTACAAATCGCAGTACTTGTTCCTGGTTCCTGTCTATATTGTCCGTGCTTACATAAAACAGCTGAGTTTTATGTTTTGAATTCACCGTCCGCATGACAGTGTAATTTTGTAGAAGAGAAAGTAATTTATTGTAATATATCCTCTTTTCTAAACGAATTTATATGCAAAATATTCCAACGGTAAAACAATAACTCTATACAAACCACAGGCTTGGTTGCTATCTTGTAAGAAATTTTATAGCAGGTTTTATTAAGTTTTAGAAATTTTATTCAGCCTAAGAAACATTGTTCCTTTCTTAAATGAATCTTCCTTCACCTCACACTGTTCTTTCTGTTACTACAGTAATAACATTAAAATAGTAATATAGTTTTATATGACGTCACTGTGATGGCGATGATGATGGAGTCAGCAAGAACCTCTGAAACGTTGGTAAAGTTATACCAAGCTTTACGGCGCACTTTTTCAGAAGATAGTCATATTTTATAATGGTGTTTATATCATATAGGCCTAGTGACAGATTAGCTTCTAAAAGAAACAAAGCTATATCCATAAATTGGTAAGGTGTAAACCGTGGTATCCAGTAAATTGATTACTTGTTTCTTGACTGTCCGGGGTTCGACTACCGGTAGGGGCAGAATCTCTTGTTCTTGGTCACTGCGTCCGGTGCGGCTATTGATACACCCAACCCCTATCCAAAAGATACCCGAGGGGTCTGCCCGCAGCACGTGATCTCCTTCGTGCTACTCTGACCCACACGATCACTTTTGTGCCTTTACATTAATAAGTTAATAAGTGTCGTGTCCTATCGATTTCCGTTTTAGACCTTACTACAGAAACATGTTCCGTTCCGTTCCGTTCCGTTCCTTTGCAGAATTCGATGCATTACCAATGAGTTCAAGAGGTTCCGCTTCATGAGAACAGCGTCTTTGCCATTATTAAATCGGACAGAGTCTATGCAACACAGCTTCTCAGCTGGGGAGCCGTTAGTCTTCTCGAATCGCTTCTGGCTGCTGATCACACTCGGATTTAAAGAGTTTAATCTTCTTTCTGCATCCACGCACGCGCAGTATATGCCATATCCTAGATGTTGCCCCTAAGGAAGAATATGACTTTGGGGAGCGGAGAGGAGGAACTTCTGTTGTCACCGGTGTCTATTGACATCAGACGGGCTTCAATGGCGTCTTGAAATCCAAACGTGCTGATATTCTGTTGAGATTCACGTTTGAAGAAGCATAATGGAGACACGGATATTAAACGTATAGTTAAGTGAGGTTTCAAGATATTACACATTAAATAAAATGCACATGAAATTTATATCCAGGGAAGTATTATAATCTTCATGAAATCCACTGATCCCGCAGGTGCTTTGAGCTGCCTCCTCTTTGCTTGTATGCCTGAAATACAGCAACCCGTCGCCCTGTTTGGCAAAACCGCGGTTAGCAAGCCTGCGGTTTTATGGGAAGCTCAGTGTTGATGTTGTCGCAGGCGCTGTTAACACGTGTCGAAACGTAATTTTCCTGTGTTTCAAAGAACATGAACATTATGTAACAGACATGATGAAAGACTCTCGGGTTACAAGCCGCGTCAGGTTGCTGAATGGTGAAAGTTCCAACACGGCACATTGCATAAACGAAATGTTAGATTACAGTAGGATGGAGAATTGGGAGTCTACTGTACCAATATGTTTCAAAACAATCCACGCTGAATGAAATTATATGATATTATTATCTCAGGAGTAATCTTACTAATACTGATTTTTATTTGTTCGTGGGGAACTCATTGCCCCGTTTCCATAGGAAATTATAGGCCACAAAGGTTTCGTAAACTTTATCCATTGGAATAGGGTTTGAGAACAAGTACCTAATATAATCAATATGGCTGTACTCAGTCCAGAATTACCCATTTCGAAACCCGGCTTTCTCTCAAGCTTTATTGATAGACAATCTTCGTGATTGTTCTGAAAATATCTGAGAAAAGTCTGTCACAGCATCTTAAAATGTTACAACTGGTTCTTCGTTTATTTTCATTTTAAAATCTTATACAAAAATCCTATAGAGTGATCTAGTGTATTTTAATAACCAACAACTCACTAGCCACCTTTACGTCTAGACCAACCGGCCTTGTGTTTATGGTGCTGTGTTCCGGTTATGGTTCTCCAGAGGTTATCTGTAATCTAAAATCTGAAGGAGCATTGGTTTGAGCAACCATCCGAAATGTAATTGCTTTTTCTCTCCTTTATTCTACCTTGGTAATTGCAAACTCTTTTCCACTTAGGTTCTTAGCTTTCTTATTTTTTGCAGTCTGTAATTTGTTGTGTTCTGTGTCAGCATGGTTTAAATCTTTTTCTGTGTTACGAAATAAAAATCAGTGGGTTCGTAATAAATTTAACTTCAGTTATGCTGCACTTGCTGGTAATTCTTTTATAAATTATAAATATTCCAGAAGAGTGCATCTTAATGTGAACATACACTGTTATTTCCATTTACGTCGACATTTGAAAGTGACACAAATTAACTGCGAGTTCGTTTTTTCTGGATTTTATCAGGAAACTAGAAAATACGCCAGACTTTATTTTTTACTGAAATACTAGCCGAAACCAGGACGATGAACCCTGATACTGGTTTACGTCAGCAGGACAGAACCGTCACATTTACAGTTTATTTATAAATAAACTCTAGTTTGGTATGTAGTCTAAGTGGTTCCAAATATGTGGTTGATGAAAGTTATGCTACAGTTGAGATCTGAGGTTCTCACGGCAGCAAGTATGAAGATGGCTGTCGTGTGTGTTGTTGAGGCTGCAGTTGCCTCTGAAACTTCGGTAAACTTCTACCAGACTACTCAGCACAACAGTCCATACGACATCTGTATTATGCCATACTTTCTTCTAAAACAACATAACAATAATAGTTTTACAAATGCAGTGTGAAATGATTTCCAAAATTAGTGTATTTTTCTGTGTAAATTTGGTTACTGTCAACAGAACAGAAATTTTAATCGCTTATCAAATGTACGTTCTTCTTGCCTGTCTCTACGTATTGTGTACCAACTTTATAAACAGTTTAGGAAGTCCGTGGTCGTGCTTTTTTCTCTCCGTTGGTTTATTACTGTTCTCAGCGCAGTTCTTAGTTTATTGATAGTTTTCTCCTCTAAGTGAATATTTCATCTCTGGGAACAGACAAGTTAGACGTTTCTGTTACAGGTGCGTCGTGCGGGTCGGAAATACTTTAATGACGATCTGAATGAAGAATTTCGTCAAGAATAGAGTTAGTAACAAAGATATATCAGTTTTACATACTTTTAACTGACTGACGGTTTAGATGACTTGATCTTTGCATTGGGAACAGTGAAATCGCAGAGGAAGCATGTGGCTGACTTGGCAGATTCTAACAGCAAAACGCAAAAATTAACTTCTAGAATGCAGATCGTAATTAAATCCTCGTCCTTTTAAATGACTCCTTTGCTATGACTCAGATAACGATTAGTTATTGTGTTGTAATTGATTCAATTTAAAAATGAGTTTTAACTTTTTATGTGGAAATTTCTGAAGGGGAGAGGTCATTAGTGAGATCTACGCGTATATTGTAGAGTGATACTGAAAGACTCATTAAATACGTGTAGTGTGAAGACGGAAACTAGATTCATCTGGCTCAGGATAGAGTCCAGAGACATGATCTTGTAAACACGGTAATAAATCTAATGCGAGAAATGTATTGACTAAGCGACCGACTGTCAGCATCTCGTGAAAGAGAGCTTTTTCGAATGTTAACTTGATTTTAATATTTAATTAGATGAAATTGAAAATGCGATATGGTAGTCTTGAATCAATATTGAATATTTACACCACTCGACATTCATGAACATCTTTTCGTCCCATTCTATGCTTTACATTTAAAAGATCATAGTTAATCTCTAAGAATAATCTGTAAACCTCACAGGATTCATCTCAAGATTAGTGTTGAGCATTCTGGTGAAATGTAAAGGTTGGTTGCTGGCAAACAGTGACGAAATTGAATTTCCAGTGATCATGAACTCCTGATTCTAAGTGAATTGTATCTTCCTTCTTTGTTTCATCCTACGTTTCCATGATTTCCACATATCTTTGATGAGAGGTTGGAACTGATTCTTCTACGCCCACAAAAATTATTTTACACGATATCAGTTTTGGTGTAGCTCTTTACCACGTGGCTTTCCCTCCCAGACATTCCTCTCTGCTATTTCGTTTGTGGCTCAAGGGAGCGGTAACACTTCTCTTTATCTTACGTCACAATTTATTTATTTTAATTCGTGTCTTTTCTGCCGCTAATCTGTTTAATATTTCTCATTACTCTCTTTTATATCTCCTTTGTAGAATGGCTGGAAACTTCCATCTCGTACACATATAACTTAACCAATATTTCCTTTAAAATTATATAATGTAGTTATTAAACATACTGTTCATCACGAAATAAGTTTATTAGGATAGAATTTAAGTATTGCTGTGTATACATGAAGACGGAGCCACGATAAACTAATGCTGTATGCAAATCTCATAAACATCTTGTATCTTTTACAAACACTGGCTTATTTGACAAATGAAATTTTATGTGAAGTAGAGTTCTGCCATATAAAATTTCCTATAGAATTTAATCAGCAAATAAAATCGGTTTGGAAAGCAAAATTGTAAAGAAACAATGGATCTAAGAGGATAAAGACAATTACCTAATAAAGACAACATATCTGATGAGGAGCTTCTTAATGCATAATTTTTAGTTAGAACATTGCTAGGACATTTTCAATCGAAGTTGGTATAAGTCGGCTATTTAACACCAACAGAGGTTTAAAATTTCATGCAAATTACTAATTGTCACACCTCAGGAACAAACGCGGCTTGGCAAATAAAGGCATTACTGTGAGGATCATGGCAAGATAGATCTCTAAGAAATTTATTGTGATATAAGTGGCTTTATCTTAGGTACTCACAGTTTCTAAATCTATGATTTACTAAACGTATTTGCACTTGGGTCCGATCCTGCTTCTGTCGTGTCGTTAAATGTAAGGGAATCAAAACGATCTCACAGCCGATTGCTGAAGATGTGTTTGGTCCAGTTATACAGTCAATCACCGAAAGTACTGAGTTATTCCATGCGCTGGATGCCTTTCTCGTAAAATTCCGTAGTCTATTTACGTATCCAATCCAACTCGTTCAACTTCAGCGCCCGTCTGAAATCTACGTCTCTCGAGTGCCTTCTTGGGAGTTTCGGTAACACGGAAATTGGACGTGAAGCGTTCTGAGCTGCACGGGGGCTGTTACGACGAAACTCCGATGTTTAAACGACGCTGTAAGGCCTGTATTATGTGCATATAATGTAAATAAAGTAGTCTTCTTACATTTGTTTGACTGAAAGCCCCTTTCTCAGTTATTCTGCAAGAACTACTTAACAGTATAAGTTCATTCTCCTTCGCACTTTCCCTTTTGTAAAGTAAATTGTTTATTTGAATTAATTTAATATGAATTCGTTTCACTCTTTACCTCTTATTAATTGCAAATTATTTAGTATCCGTCGTATTTTCCACTGAATTTCACACAGTTAAGTAGCAATCCAAAATATTTAGTTGAGTTACACTGTACCTAAACATGTTAGATTATTGATTCCAGCTTTTTCTTTCAGATTATACACTTATCCTCTGTTCGCCTTACCCGGAAATGTTATTTTGAGTTTTATATTGATTCTGAAAGTAGTCTGAAAATAATTCCCTTGGAATACAAAAATGTAAGGGGATAATAGAAAAGTTTTATAAAATATTGCTAGCTATTAATCTAAATTTGTCTTTATAAGTTAATAGCAGAAGTTGCGCAAATAAAATTTTATGAGGTGACCACTTTCAAGTGTTTGTAGAATGTGACGCCTAATGCTTTTCGGCTTATTACACTTTTATCCTTGCCCTCTTCACAAGAGTTATACTACATGTATTGTGGGTGTTCTGTCTCTCTGAATCTTTTCACCAGGGAGAACGGTGTTCTCCGCAGGCTCGATAGTGATAGCTCTGTCGAAACTGGTAGATATTAAAAGGCATGTTGTAACGCGTAGTTCTAGGGAACTTTTATTACGGCAAACTTCTACTTACATTTACTGAAAAGTGTAACTTGAAGATTTGCTGGAAAGACTGCATCTGAGCATAGATTAACGATGTTGTTTAACGTGAGATGAAGTGTGTAAAAAATATGTGAGATGTCTTACTGAATGTCTTTTGGGAAATTATTTGAATGGTGCCGTATCTTGGAGTGGTCTTTTCCAGGGGTGTGATGTAGATGTATTTTGTAATGATATGTATGAAACAGAAGTAGCCTAATATAAGATACTCCGTAATTTTCATTGATGGGCTTCGTAAAATCATGAAAACTTTGTCAAGATGGCCGATCTCCGGGTCAAACTTGTAGAGGAAAGAATAAATAAGACAAATTACTGTAGTAAAGTTATATAGACGGATTCATATTTATTTTATACCAAGAGGCAGATTTAAATTTTCTACGAAATTTGTAGGAGCAAAGAACATTTTCATTACATTCCTTTTTAATTTGGCCTTCTAATGGAAGATAGAATAAATCATTTTTACAATTACCTTTTTTGGTATTCCAGCGTAGACATATTCGAAAAGCTTTACGAGCATTTTAACAGATGTGGACCTCACTGAGTCTCTTAATGCAGTGAAGGTTAAGCCGAATTGGACATCTCTCAGACTTTCATCTGATTAGCGACTCGATTAAAAGTCAGGACCAATGTTGTTTCCAGCTCAGACGCCAGCACATGTCAAGCCACAGTTGTACTATTGATTTTAAGGCAGAGCTCAGGAATTTTGCCTAAAATTAGATTATATTTGAAATCGATGGCATAGGCTTTCCTCGCACATAATGAGATCCAACACGGGAATACGAAACGTTTTTCTCGCTAGGGAAATGACAGCCAGTTCCGTTTGTGCATCCATTTCTTTTCTTAATTGTAGATTTGAGAACATTCCGAAATTATATTGCAGTTTTGGCGCATGCGTATTTTAATGCGTTCCTTACGTTCCTGAATATCTCATTGCCATCAGTGTCCATTTATTGTATATAGGCTACCCATTGCAGAGTTTAGCAGTGTAAATGTGCCGCCGAATAATATGAGTAAGATCAACATTTAAAGTTCACTGGTATCTATATGAAACATCTGCTATAAGATTTGATAACTCAGCATTTGACCCAAAATATATTATGGACTCATGATTATCTGAATAAACAACTATTGCAATATTAAAAACTTTTAACCTACTTATCTTGTTTTGAGACTCGTAGCCTTTTTTTTGCCATAGGAGCTGGAATTTAAAATTTCGATAATGAGCTTTGGCTTCGAACGTCTAACCTGGCTACTTCATTTCCCCTGTTTATTAGGTCACATTAATGAATAATAATTATTATTATTGTATTTGTTTAGCCTGTAGGGATTATACTTTCTGGTCTGTTCCAGTTCATAATTAACTTAAGAAACAGTGACTTTCATGCACTGCACTTTTTGTGGACTCCTTTAACCGGAAGGGGGGGGGGTGTTGCCAGTCTTCCTTAAGGCCCCTAACTACGCAGAACTGTAGAAAACAGAAAAAAATATGACGAACGTCTATGCCTCGAGTGGGATTCCACTCACAATTTCATTTTTTTTCCAGATATTTGACAACTGTTCGTGTAAAGATTTCAGTTACTATACGCCGGGAGGCTTCCTCGGAGGTAATCTCCGCGAAGTAGGACTCTGGTCACTGAGCCAGTCCTGTGCTGTTTGAGTGAAATCGTCGAAGATTTACATCGGCCTGCTCGCAGTTCTGGTTCTTCTAATGGTCATGTTTCTTACTTTTAAATTACAGTTTTCCGAATTCCTTTTAACCGTTTTAGGCAATGATTCTGAACAGTGTTTGCTTCCGTCTCAGCTTTACGATTGGTTGAATTCCAGAAGATGAGAACTTTTACTCTGCGCGAACTAAAACATTCTTTTCGAGAAAAGTTTTGCTTCTGTTTCCAAATCACTGCAATATGCAGTGAACTGTGAAGGACAGCAGTTTTTGGTACCTTCTACTAGGTTATGACTAAAGATGCTTTGGTCAATTGGTTAGATTTATAATTTTGATTTCACACTTCTTTACAGTTTTGAAATATTAGGAAAAATAAATGCTAGCCTCTTTTTATGTAAATGTAAACATTTAACGCTCTTAATTTCTGTCCACATCTACTTGATTATTTGTAGGAGTTGATCTACACTCATCGTTCATCACATCTTGTTACTTTAAATTAAATGAAAAGCATTTATTTTGTTGGAATAAACGTCTTTGTTTCTTCTTCATTTTAAAACTATATTACCGCATGAAAAACATTTAAAATCTTACGTAACGTCTCTTCTTTCACCGGCGCCCGCCAGCCTGGGATCGTCAGTAGAACATTTTACTACAGCGATATCACAAAATTTGTGACGCTGGAGTCCAGTGTATTAGTGATAATATCAAGTGTATTAGAGCCCATCTGACAAGAGCCGAGTGTGCTTGGTTCTTCTGCTAATCCTTGTTATGAGAACCAATGGCTGTAATGAAATTATAAAAATGAAAACTCTGAAGCCTTGGAATTTAAATAACACGAAAATAATATAGTATATTGCAGAGAGAAAAGTTCAGTTGCAAGTGGAATAGAAATGACATAGTTAATGTGCGGTTTCTTTTGTTTCAGTGATGGCTCTATCAGCACGAGAGTGGACATGCTGGCCTCGCAAGCTGAGGTCACGAAACCTCTCTGACAGAGGGAGGAAACAGTTGAAAGTCAACTGATGACCACGTCTCAGTCCAGTGATATTTAAGTATCAATACATTTACTAAACCGTGTTGAGTGGAATCAACACTGCCGAATGACTACATAAGCGTCTCTTCCCACGTGTTTCAAATACTACGTGCTGATATATTAAATTATGCGAACTTATTATAAACATTGTAATCTTTCTTAAATGAACATTATTTTGGTTTCTTTGGTGACTGCTGGGAACTTTTCAATCTTCCACTTTTATAATTTTAGGCCCGATTGTTAATTGTTTTCATGTTTAGGTAGAGATGGCATTGGATAATATAGATGATTTTCGAATCTAATATTTGAAAGGTAGACTGGCATTTACAGTGCATGATATCGTTTATTGCATGACACAAACTAGACAAAGATGTGAAAAAATGTTCTGTGTTGTTATAACACTGATAATAATTTTACCAGTACAGATTTGTATATCATTTCTAAGCAGTGGGGTGCATTACATCACTCAATATTTCTTGGAAATATTCAAATGGCAGGAAACATAAATTTATCAGGAAGGGGCGATTTATTATGGCCCTTTACTGTGTCATATTGTCATAATCTACTTTTACGGCGTACATTATTTGAGCTTTATTTGGTTCTCAGAATAAAGAAAAAAATATTCGTACAGGTGTTAAAATGCTTTCATTTGTAATCATACAGCTGTTTGTTTTATTTGAGGTAAGGACCACATATTTAATTGAGTTTGGGCCTTTAAAACGAGTTAAATTCGCTGATTAGTTTCGCTATCTGACAAGTTAGCTGCTGCAAATGTTCTTCATACCCTCCGTTTTAGTACGTTAGACGCGACAGCTTGCACAGTTTTAATGCTTTGGGTACTGCAGAGGAAGAGGGCAAATTTTGTTTTAACTGCGTAATAGTAACAATTACCACAATCTCTGATATTATTTCTGTAAGTACGAATTCTTAAAGAGTGCTTAACAGTGCATTTTAATGATCAGTTTTTTTGTGTACTTTTTAAACATAAATTATGCAATTTCTTATACTCACTACTGACAGTATTGGAAGGGCATCATGCTCTAAGTAGGCAAGAATGTGATTTTCATGACTGATTAAGTTGAAAATTAATGAGCTTTCAGCAAGCAAACTTTGTGTCTTATAAACAAATTATGAAGACATGCAGCTTCTTCCAGTGTCGTTATTTAAGTATATCGACGTACAAGAAACAAAACTGACACTAATAATTTTTCAGACCTTATTTGTAGAACACCATATGATGCCGATAATACCACGGTATGAGCAGCCATGGTTCAATAAATCTATCGGGTGACGGCTTATCCGGATTTTCATATCCCATCACCCACACCGTTACAAGCCTAGTTCAGTGCCTTGAACCAGCTTGCAGGCGCTCAAAGTGAGAATCAAAACTTCATTACGTAATAGGTCACCATAAAATCCGCCCTTTTATCTTTTAGAGTGACTCAGTGTGATAAAAAATTTAAGCTGGTTGTTTTAAAACTTTTTGGCTCATTCCTTTTTTCTTGGTGGTAATTTGGTTTCGTATTTTTTGCACCACAGATGTGACGTAATATAGTGCTTCATATTATGGAAGATAATTCCATTACTATGCCACGTTCAGCCGATAGAGACGGGGCATATTAAGAAATTCACACAACATTCTGGCTAATATATGAAGGGAATATATTTATCTTACCAGTTCCGTTTCCGGTCTGCTATAGAGGAAAAGTACTCTCAATTTCAGAGAACAAGGAATCTTAAATAATACAATTAGTTAATGAAGTAAAGTAAGGTTTTTGAAAGATGTCTCTGACCTCCATTGACAATTACAAATATACAAGTTTTCCGGCCAGCCAACTGCGGTACGGGGAGGGAGGGGAAGAGATAACACAAAGGCAACAAAATGAACAGACTTGAAGGACTTCCTTTAAAGTTAATTGTACACATTGTCATTGCCTAAGATTGGTCTACCGTATTGTATTGGCGCTTCCTTAACCATCTCTCATTGGGCCTAAATTACCGTAAATGCACGTGTGATGCGTCTGAAATATGTAGAGTTAGCAAGTGGAAAGTTGGAGGACTGGACTCTTAAAACCCACCGATGGTATCTCACGTGCGAAAAAATTCAGAACCACAAGCACTTTTGTATACGACTAAGTAATCGGCCTCTGTTGACAATTAACAAATCAGTAAACTGGTGACACAAGCGCTTATGCTTTCAGTTTATGTATTGTTTACAAACCAAAATCTGATTATTCTAACGATCAGAAATTGACTCCTTAAGAAGCGGCCTAATTCAGCATTGTTTATTGCTTCATCTTAATGCTTGAGCAGCATAGGTTATGTCCGTGTAGCTTCGATTGTAAGGTTGGTTGTGAATGCGAATTTCAAATTTGTGTGGGAGGAAGTAATGGTGACAAGCATGAAGATAATATCGTATAATTAATCGTATGAAGCCGAAAAATAGAGAGGGAGAGAAGAGAAAGTGGTGGGAGTAGCGACGGGCATTATTATTTTAAAGGGCAGGGGGACATTAATTTTGATATGCGGCTAAAAATGCCCCCAGGTACTGCCCGCTCGTTCTTCTGGTAGAGATAGGTAAGGATTTTGGAAGTAGAAAATTCGAAACATTTTAGCTTTACGTTTTAGAAGATATGTTAGAATCGTTCTTGAAGTACTCCTAATAGGTGGGAGTTATTGTTCAGAACATTCCAGAATTCGAATAAAAACTTGCACACATCTCACTGCTGAGGACACCATCATAAATACAAACCGCAGAATCGTGTGTAGGAGGAAATTGGATGGTGGTATTATTTAAACCCGCAACAAGTAACCTACTGCTGCCAAATTGAAATGGACGTTACTAGTTTCAAAGTAGTTATGTTCCATTCTCCAGCAGCACTTAACTTACTCAGGCGTACTGATATTTAGAGGGAGAACGTAGATGAAGTGGATATATCCATCTCCTTCACATAGCTTATTCATTTAGCAGTAATTAATGCTGATTTAAGTGCTTGAACATATGCTCTAGAACAAAGGCTCATACAGCGTTTATCCAGCTCCAGTGTTTTGTAGTTCTACGTAACTCGAAACCCACTTACTACATGCGTCGGCGATGTTCTGTGTTGTGACCCAGCTCATTTCCTTCTAGTTCGCTCGCTTCTATTGCCTCATGCTGACGTAGCTGGTTGCACCTTGCGTGGGACACTGTATAAGAAACTATACGGTAATATTATGATTTTGATTCGTTGTAGGGAAAGATAAACTGGAGCAGATGCTAGCAGTCATTCGGATAATAAAGAAATTTCCCGCCTTAGATGAAACTCTAAGTTTTATTACCCTATTCACAAGGACATTCCACGAGGATACTATCGTGGAACAGATTATTCTAGTCCATATCCTAAGACGTTACTTTGTAAAAATCCATTTTTTACTCCCATCTAACATAAGTTTCTTAGAAAGATACACAGAAATTTCTAACTTGTACAGTAGATTCATGAAGTTTGTGAATATGATCAAATTTATCATACGGTAAACCTGACTAGAACCAACAAAAATTATTTATTTAGCGGTAGTGCAGTTTAATATGTTTGAGAATATTTGTTTACGGATCATATACGAGCACGTATAGAAAATAAACCAACAGAACAAGTCTCAACATTCAAATACCTGTGATACACTCTTAGCTACATATTAGATTATGATATAGAAGAAAAAGTGTCACTATTTCAAAGAATGTGCAGTACTATCAGACGAACAATAAACAATAAAATATACCCAAATGAAATTATACAAAATTATAGCAGTCCCAATACTCCTGTGTGGATCAGGAACTTGGGCCATGAAAAGAGCAGATTTTCAAAAACATTCCGTCAGAAATTAATTTTTTGAGATCAGTAGGAGGCTATAAATTACTAGACAAAAAAAATTGAAGAAACAAGGAAAGAACTTTTGGTGAACCAATCCAATAGCATAGACTACAGTGGGCACAGCACGTTCTTAGAATGAGTGCTAACAGACTACAAAAGATTACTGTACAATATAAACCGGAAGGCAAAAGGCAGCTAGGATGACCGAAGAAAAGATGGACATACCAATTACACATTTAATTGAAGTCGGAACGGATTCCTATAGAACCAATAGTTGATTATGTTGATGATGTTGAGAATATTTGACACAAACGTTGGAGTTTAAGTAAATTGTGTCGACAGAGGAAGAAGTGTTTTCGGCCAAGAAGCGATTTTCGACTCGTATCTTTAGGAAATTCTTGTTTTATGTGACATTTCCGATCGCGCAGTCCGGTTTATACCGTACGTTTTATGAACATTTTCGTACACTTTACGATAATCACCACACTGGATATTGCAGAAATATGGTGTACGGATTCATTTACCTCAGGTTAGTGTCCAGTAACGGCCTTTATGAAAACGGTAGTTACAAAATACAATTAAACTGAGGTTTCATAAATACGAGGCATTTCTTGACTATTGCACTTGATATTAGCTTCTCAAAACGTAATCAGGCGTTAACTACACACATCACTTCCCATGTCTTGAGTGCCGTATATTTAATTGTCCCCATATTTAGAAAAATATACACAAATTGATAGCAACAAGACATGATTTTGGGTCAGAAATTTATAAATTAAAATCCAATATGATTCAATACATAGGCCATTTAACAAACAGAGTGATACCACTTGAACCGCGTTATCAGCTACCGTTAATATTAAATATAATATTAAATAAGACTCAATATTAATTTTTTACAAAAGTATTGTGTTTTCAGTTTGTGTTCAATAAGTGTGAGACATCAGAACAGCGATGGATAATTATAAGTGGTATGTAGAATAATCGAAACAACTCGCACACACCGCCTTCGGCTCTGACGTCCTAGAAACACGTTTCAGATACCTTCCATAACATCGTCTATGTTTTTGTGGGCATTACTTCAAGAAACCTGGCGTCATGTAGAATAATTTCCCCCAAGGAGCCACCTTTCTTATCACGCTCGTTCCAGCGAAACGCGAGAGATGCCGAAATTAATGTCTGAACAATCGTTCAGACGCTTCATTGTTACCGCACTGAGGCAGTCGCTTCCAGCTTCAGAACCACAGAAGCATTCCACATAAATTTGAAGGCACACAGACCCCAATACATTAAATAAATCCACCTCAACTCCCTGCCCACTGCTTTCCCGCCTTTTGCTAAAATTCACTGACACGGAGAAAACAGAAAAATGCGTAGATACTCCATATAAATTGGACTAGCTCTAACTTTCACTGTAAGAGAAAATTTTTACTTCAACGAGACTCGAAACCGAGACAGATTTAAGTTTGCGAGCTTCGTTCCTGTAATATTCTCACCGGCACAAACAGCTTTGTTCTTGGCATCGTTCTTGTGCTTTTCTTGAGTTTCGAACTACAGAAACCATCTTTACCGGGACTCGAATCCAGGATAGTTTTTCCCGGTTGTGGCCTTTGTTCTATAATGCCCGTTTAGAAACAAACAACTTTGGTCTTGGCGCCGTTCTTATATCATGTTTAGTTTCTGAACTCAGGAATTACCCCCTTGGGACTCGAACTCAAGAACATTTTTAGGAGTGTTGACCTTTCTAAACTAACGTCCTGGTCACAAGAAATAAGTATGCCACTCTTGGTGCAAATTTATTTATCCATTGTCGAGCTACGAGTGAACACAGACCCACCCATAGTTTCAGTTTTGTATATGAGATTATAGGCCTATCGTGTCTTAATATTATAGGCAATTTACAATTTACGTAGGCCTGTCGCATATAAGCAACAAATAATAGGCATACACTCGAGTTCCATACAGGCCTATCAAGTATTAAATTTGAGAATAAAGTGATGTAAAGAATATTGGAAGATAAATTACACACCAACGTTCATTTCATATTTAGCCTACAAGCATGATACAATTTTTTTTTCGGAAATCTCCTTAGAAGAAAATCTTGGACAATGAAGACGCTAATGAGAGAATAACAAATGAGGTACAGCGTACAAAGGCGGCATTGAAATGCCTCAGAGCGGGATCTGATGCCCAGCTTTGGATCTCGTAACAACACTAAAGTTCTTGAACAATTGAGTAATTATCAGTTGGTCAGTGAAGATTGTACCTGGAGTTACTTATTTAAAGTTATTGGAATTAGAATGTGAGCAAGAGGTAAATAGAATTTTGAAGTCCAAGAGGAAGTAGGAGAAATCTATTTTATGTGTAATTTGTACTGGATTAGGGACAGAATAGCGCGGTTGTCCGTTCTGTCATAATTTATCCGAGTATTGTGAAGAGATAACAACTTACAATCTAGATATAAAATGTAATATAACCTAGCCCAATGACATTTACCTTGCGACAGTATACTACTATTAATATTAAAGCGATTTCAGATTACAGGGTTATTTCAAAAGTGTAGTCTGATATTTTAATTTTAGAAAAGCTGTACTATTCGTCATTTTCTCTTCCATTACAAAAGACACTGTACCCTGAATGCTTGTAACTCTGCGTCTTTGTTTAGTGAAGAGTTTTAAAATGACTATAAATAATTTTCTCAGCGTTTTCATATAAGATTCTTGGTATGTTATTATAAAGTGGATTAAATTGACTAAATTTTTGTTTCTCGTGTTTGTCTTCAGCCGTGTCGTCCTCACAGACGATAGCTAAGTGTACATGTCTACTGCAGTTATATTTCAGTGTTGCAGAACATTAATCTCCTGTGTCTTAGAAGAAGCTTGCTAGAAAATGTAACCGACGCCCCACCGTTTCTGAGGTGAAGACGTGTTTCACTATGTCCATAGATAAACGTGTGCCGTGTAACTGTGCCAAGTACAGGGGAATTCTGAACGAAAAAGAACAGCTGTCTGGAGCTGCCAGCCTTGAACTGAGCTTTGCTGGAATATTTTAAGGCCAGACGGCGACTCCGTTGTTTGTGACTCTCTAATAAAGATTGGCGTTTAGAGTTTAAACGAGACACATTGCTTTGAAAGTAAAAGGGACGAGCTTTGAATTGCATTAAAGTGAACGAAACTACGCTTTTTCTATGTTTCTGTGTGAAAACGAAGAAAATTACTTGTTTCGTGGTTTTAAAAAGTAATATCGTCCTGGCTCGGCCTGGCAAGAAAGAGAATTTGTAGCCAAAGTGTTACTCATATGTCGAAAAATAAGTGGATCGTGACTGAAATTGAAACAAAAATCAAAACGGATATAGGCCCATAGAAACTTCTTCGTTTTAAATCGTGATCCTTGTACAATGTTTCGAATGACTGCAGAGGAGATTTTTTTGCAAATATCTTTTTCATGAACCCACTGCCTATTATGAAAAGAATACAAATCAGTGCCAACATTATCATTAAATATGGTGCAGGTTTTGTATGAATCAGTTCTTGAGTCCCAGGAGTATTATGCATCTTTTTGCAAATATTTCAACAAGAAACAGGCTGATCTCAATGGCAATAAAAATGTTATTTCTGTGTGATACAGGAATATGCAGTAAGTCAATTGTGACGTTGATTAATTCTATATTCTACTATAGATGGACTGCTGTCTATGTGCTTTATGATAGATTTCGAATAAAGGTACGTTAAGGTTTTCTGCAACAGATTATATCCAGACATTACATGTGCTGAGGTCGTGAAAATTAATCACACAGCCGTGTAATATAATCCGACCATTACTTAGAACCCTTGTCAACCACAGATTTTTATTTATTTTGTTTTATTTTTGTATATAAAAATCCTAAGTACAACTATACTTTCGGACAAAGCAATGTGCTTCAAATCGTTTTGTAATCTGGTAACAGAAGAACACACAAGTATGCCATAATTTCTTGAGCTCAAGTTATTAGTTTAAGTATAGGCCTGTAACATGTACATATTTACTTAATTAAAATAAAGAAATTGGTTTTAAATTTAAATGATGTTCCAGGAGCTACAAAATCAAAAGGCTTTCGTTATTATGTATTTTTGTCTTGCTAACATACAAAAAAACGTAGTTTTGTGAACTAATGAAGTCCTCATGATGGCATCACAAGTTACATACTATCTTCTTGTAACCATTCATAATATCAGTCTTCATTGACATAATTAGAATTTGAGGTTTTCAAGAAGATGGCTGTCTTCTTGGTTGTAGCACCGTGCAGTCTGGTAGACGTTTACCAAAGTTTCAGACCTCATCTTCTTCATCAGGGCGATGACTCATCAGCAAGGACCTCTGAATCGTTGGTAAACTTCTTCTAGACTGCACGGTGCTACAACCAAGAAGACAGCCTCGTTCATTGACACAGTGTCTTAGTTAATGTCCACTGGCTTTGCAAGTTTGAACCCATTCAGGAAAGGCATTGTAGAAAGACACGTAAACGCCTCTGCTTGTCATAAATAATTTTAAATTGCTCACAGAAATAAAATGTATTTTGGGTAAAAATAAAATAACGCTAATGAAATTTGATATTTTCACGGTGCTGAAAATTCAGATTGTGTGTTTCTGGGTTGAAACACCGTGTAATCTTGTAAGTGACGATTCACTTTATTTAAAAAGGGGGGCAGGAGTTTCCCTCGAAACGACAGTAGCTATACGCAATTCCACATGTGTCGAAACCTAGAAGATCAACGTCCAAAGAAAGTGAGTTTCAGTGCCTCATTTGTAAATGATCTTGATCAAACTCTACTGGCCAGCTAGTAATAACAAATTGTGCGACTGACTGAACCTTTGTTTATATCTCCAGAGGTATCTTTGTCATTAAATTAGGCCTCTGTATGCTGCTTACTGTAATTTTGCCCTTACCGACGAAATATATGCAGCTCAGATATGTGTTATTCTAAATATGCGTATTTGTATTCTGAGGCACTACTATAGTTTCTCGGTAAAGTTTCGAATATTTTTTAATTCATGTTTTGTAGTATTTATTTGTATATATAAACTGGTATTGGTGACAAGTTGGGCTGACAAAATCATCTAAAGTAAAAAAATTGGAATTAATTAAATTTTACCTTATTAGAGAAACATTATCGTCGTCATTCATACTTGATCCATATTTATTAACTAAGATTACAAATCTTCAGAATTTTAGTTGTGTCAAGACTTTTAAAAGACAACGTGTGGATTTTGAAAATGTTGATATAAAGAAAATGTTTAATGTTTCACATATCTTAGAATATGTTCTTCCGTTATTTGTAACTTTGTTACAAAATTATTATTTGAAAACTGCCTTTGTAATGTCCAGGGAATACACAATTCCGATTCTCTAAAGATATATATAAGTGATTTCTTATCGTTTACAGATCTTTTACATCGTGTTCAGAATTACCTACCACCGACTTTGAACACAGAATAACGTGTTATAGCAGTATGTCTGACATCTGAAGCCTGTATTGTAACCACACTTTCATTGCATGACTTCGGCTTAAATTACTAAAAACTTAAAGTCCTACTATTAGCGTCACACACAGTGTTCTGAACTTAGGACAATACTACTACACATTGTCTAAACAAATTACACACAGGCCTTTCGAAAACCAATTAAATAAAATTTTAGAACGTAATCTCATTCTTCGAATTAGACTAATTCTAGTGTCCTCACTAGGTTTACTAGTCCATTTGAAGCGAACACATTTGTATTTATGCGTATATTTTGTAATCATTTGTTGTTATAAATCTCCTTATTTCCATGTTTCATAATATTGTAGATGATTTTAAAAAGTGCAGATATCTGTCTGGTATAAACTGAGTTACTCACTGTGAATGTTAGTGCTTATATCAAAGTTTTCATTGGCGATGAACAAATATTATGATACGAAGTTCAGTATAACTTACATCTTTGGGCAATTCATACGTCACTGTGCCATTCTTGATAGTGGGATTTATATTGAATGAATTGTTGTTTGAAAATTATATTTAGGTTTCGCGGTATTGTTTTAAAATCACAAAGAATGATGTACTTAATTTAATTTTATTTCTAAAACTAATTAAACATTAGAGTGAACACAGACTCATATACTTTATGTTTATCATATATCCGAAGACAAATGATACATTTTCAGCATCAGATTTAAACATTAATAAGAGATAATTGACTTAAAAATGTAATGTTTATAAAGCGATAATACACGTGAAATATTGCATGTAAAACCAGTCGTAGTCAAGTCAGCTGGTACGGTATTTTCTTTTATAGCATGTACCACATGAATATCTTTCAGATATCTCAGTTTGCTAGTTCTATACTGCGATAGGTTGTAAAATATATATAGTTTGTCATAAAGTGTTACAAATATTGATGTCCAGTTACATCAGTATTTTATTCTCAGATGTATTCAATGCAAGAATCTGATCATGACAACATAATGTTCTTGTAGATTTATAGATATTGCTGGCTGGCCCTGCAAGTGTATAATCTTACATGTTAGAACAGTTGAATTTTAGGGCGAGTGATGGTTGCATCTTACAAATCTGCTCTTGTCCATCAGTTTTGCTTGACAAATTTGTATATCGTTTCCTGTAAGGTGTTTTTCTCTCCTCGCGTAACGAATAGAGTAAAATTATTTCATTATATATATTAACATAAAAATTATGTCAAGAGTTTTGATTAAATCTGTGGCGTTGTCAGTTGAATAATAACCAGGAAATTATTTTAATCCTTCAAGTTCAAGATAGTCTATAAAGGTGCATTGAAATACTTATTTCATGCTTTTCAATGAATCATGGCAAATTGAGTACGTTAGAAGAATTTTTCAAATGCTTAATATGAGATTAATGGTTTCATTTACATGGGAATCTGTTGTTATAAGACTTCGGCTAATTTTTACATTCTAAAAAGGTTTAACTTGTATATTTACAAATTCATCAACTATCATTACTTTATTTTAACACAAGCAGGTTGTTTCTTACTCTCATTTCTTACAAATAAATGCTCATGCGCGTTATTTAATGTTTATTTGGATTTGATTTTTTTTAATATTCTGTTATCAATTACAATCACATCTGCATCGTGAATGGTGTAACATACTTCCAAATACCTTGCACTATATTAACTAATTCTAGATCACTTAAACCGGAATAAATGGTTAGCTGTGTCTATTGCGACTGTAAAACAATTTTTAAATACCCATTGATACGTTTTCACAGTTGAATATATTTTTGAAACTGGAGAAGGAACGAAGTGAAAGAAATCTCGCAATTATAATATAGCAGATGTCGATTATTATCTGCATTTGAGATATATTAATATTTACACTGTTAATTTACACGTGTTCATATTATTTGTTGAAAGATACGTTGAATTATTGCAGAAAATTCGTAAATATTTACCTAATCTCTGTGTAATATGTAAATTCTCTTCAGTTTTTATCTAACTAGTTGCCTGTGAATTCATATTACATCATATATCACGGTTGTTACAAGATAAGACATCGTTTATGTTGATTACCGATATTCCCAATACAACAATGTTCTCGTAAAATGTGCCTGACTATTCCAACTTTAGATATGGCACACATTTCAACCTCCGATATTTGTAACAAATTTACTCATCTTGACTTTAACAAACGTAAATTAACAGTAAACCACAATTTTAGAAATCGAATTCCTGCAATAATTTTTGGCATTACGTGCAACGTAATACTTCAGACTGTGTAATGTGCTGTCTCTGATATTGTTACATATTCTTAATATTTATACGACACCGAATTATGATTTATTGAAGCTGTATTTCAGAACTTAATCAGGACTCTTGTGTATGTGTTTCAAAATAACCTACTTAGTATTTTAAAGCTGGTTTGAATGGGAAATATTTAAGCTTCTGTGATAGAGCAATAGTCTGCATGATGTGGATGACTTTTTATCAGCTTAGTTTAGAGTTTAAAGCATTCGTTATTTTGTACGTTATATATAAGAAATAAATGAATTTGTATTACTTTAAGTATTAGTAAACGAGCATAAAACAGTAAAACGATCTTGTCGTATTCAAATGAACTAAGAATATAGTGCACATGACAATATTTAATAGTCGATACATATGTACCCATATAGTCACCGCAAATTGAAACATTTTTATATATGCTGTTTGCTTGTCTAAAACATGCCTAGTGCATTAGTTGCACAGATATTTAGCGTATTTGTTGTAATACAGGATATTAGTAAGTGTGTGAATATAGCGTAATTCTGTAGTTTTTGCATAGTAAAATTAGCTGTACATGCTATTGGATTGTGAGATATAATTGATATAGTAAGTAAGCATGTAAAGCTATTACAAACCATTGAATATTATGAATGTGAGGGAATATATAAGTTATTTATGAATAATGAATGCGAAAGTGGTGGAATGTCAACAATATTTTAAAAGAGGATAATATGAAACTATCTAAGAAGGTTAAAATATGTTCTTCTTTAAAACGACAGTCTGATTATGTACCTGTGAAAATCAAAACCAGCGGGCTGGAATGATTCACATTTTGAAGTTATTGTTGTTAATATGGAGTAATTGAAAAGTGCCAAAATGTGAATTAGTAGGTTATATTTCATCTGTTTTGAAACTTTTATCTATAATTTTTAATATCAGAGAATAATTTAATAGCATTAGTACGCCTTGTTTTGCCTTTTAATGACCATAAATCAAAATTACTAACGCACAATTTAATCACAGAACATTTCCTGGAACAAAAACAATAATTATTTTACAATTTTTCGTTATTTTTGTGGACTCTAAAAGAAACGAACTTTGCATAGGGTTTCTTTCAGCATAGGTTAATTATTCAACATGTGCAATTTTTAAAAAAAAAATCGGTGTTATTTGTTAGTTGTATTATGTGAGTTGTTTGTTTCTCGAAAATATTGTTCTATTAAAATGTCTATAAGTTCAATTATCCTCTTTCAAGGTAACAGCAATTTGTATAATTATCAGGTGACTCCACTTTAGTGTAATCATGACTGTTCTTCCTTTTCTTAGCTCAGTTGTTAGTTGAGAAGGCATAATTCGGGGGTAAATACTTTAAATTTCACCTCAAAATATTTTACATGCTTCAACACAGTTTCTGTATTATTATACGGAAATCGACCGTGCTGATTGTTCACGTCTCCATACAATCATTGGCCACAAAAAATTTTATTCCCTGCCCACATTTTAGGTTGATTATGAATAATTTTCTTTGTATGTATCACTACATAAAAAAATTAATTGTAATTCTGAACAAAATATCGCATACATTCGGAGAAGAGTTAAACCGTGTTTCAGTGTACTTGTACTTCATTTGGTAAATTATCATAATGCTTCAGAGTACAGATATCCCCCGCGAAACTCCGCATGTCTCAGTTTCATAGCAGTAGTGGTAATTGTTCACTTGAATGGTCAGAAATTTATGCAGCTTCCAGAACTGAAATAGATTGAAGGAAACATATTTATGCAAGAATAAAAGTGAGATTGTGATATATGTAAAGAGCACCAAATTTATTACAAGGAAACGCACAGTAATTACATGATCTATCAGATGAAAACTTTTTTAAACTTTGGCACTATTACATAAAATGTAATTATCAATAATTAATTTCACTGCGTTACCTTTTGTTACTACGTATCAGCATAACATGACATTATTAAGACATATATTTATGGAAATTTTGAATTAAATATGAAGCTTTTGGTGTAGAATGATTTTGAGTTTTATTGACAAACTTGATCATATCGGGAAAAGGCTTTCTACTAATTAGTACATACCATAGTAATTTGCGTTTCTGTAAATTGTAGTAGCGCCTCGAACATATGACTTATTTCCTATTCTTAAGTATTTTGAACAACTGTGGTCGTGTTTTGACAAGTGGAATCATCTACACCATTGTACTTCATGTTATTTGACTCTGTGGTATAAGATGTTTTAGTGGTTAGAAGACAGTTGAAGAAGAAATGAGCTTTTAAGTGGCACTGGATACATTCTAATGTTGTATAAATTTATTTGGTCTGTACTAGTAGTTATTTTGTGAAATATGTACCTAAATACTTCACTTGGCATTGGACACTTGCTTAAAATGTTTGCGAGCGTAATGTGCTAACCCTGTTTCAGAGGTGTAACACTGCCAGAGAACTGAAACATCTTGTATGTTCCACTGTACGGGTCGTAAGAACCTAGAGTGTTATACTTGTAAATGTGTTGTTAAATGATGGGTTATTGCTGGATGAATGTATGTTGAAAAATTCAATGAATTTTTCTTTATTTTATAAACAAGGATATAATAAAGATATGTCCTAACGCACAACGAACATTTTTTAATATAAATATTAATACTGATACGTATAGCGGACGTTCAGAATGTAATGAGAAATTGTATTCGCATGCATTTCTTTATTAAAATATGTAGCAAATTTGCTCGTGAGCTTTGTTTCCTGTAAGAATATATTAATTTATCCCTGCATGGTCTGTTATATTTGTAGTAAGTTAGTTTTGTACAAGTTTACATCCTTTAAACTTATTTTCCTTCTTTATATTAGTATCTAGGAAGTTATTTGTGCCAAAAATTGATCCCTTTTCCCTGTCTTTGCAGATGGCGATGCTCATACCACGTCTTCGGTAACAGTTTCGGTTTTCATAGTCAATTCCAGACTACAGTTTTAGAAAGTCTGCAAAAAGTAACAATTTTTTCCAAAAATTACAACCGAATATGATTACTGTCTTACGGCTTATATTTCATATTGCCTGTAATGTAGCAAAATCATAATTTAAGCGTTAATATCTTGAAAAAAAATTGTTATACATCTGTATACATTTCGTTAATATCAGTAACCCTGATTTATAGGTACTGCCTTTCTTTCGTATTTGGAAATTTGGAAACCTTCATCCAGGCACCGATGTATTGTCGATTTTGCATATCTATTTATCGTTAACAGTAGCGATTGGTTTCATGACGTCTGCAGCTGCATTATGGTGCGGGCATAAACGAAGGCCTGTTACCTGTAACAGAAATCCTAATTTGATCCCTGGAGTGACCATCCTCAGTGCAGAGCTAACCTCCAGACGCCGTGACGTTGCTTAGGTAAGCCTGCAGGTCACGCACTGTTCTACGTATCCCTGCTATACCTTTTATCTTACTCCATGAAGCTTACTCCGTCTTTACAAGCTCAAGCTCATAGCAGCTCATCTGGTCAAGATATTTTTGTACTTTCTGGAACCCGAAGTTTTGCTACTGTGTTCACAAGAACCCAGAATTTACTGCCTGAAACATAATTAAATAAACACTTAACATGTAGGTATTATTGACGTTAGCATCATAATGACTCACAGCCTGTGTAAGTAGTCTGCAGATAAAATTTGAAAATATCTTGAATGTCAAGGTTCCAGCTTACAGCTACATAATAACAGACTTACTAAGGTTCAAGAAATAAGGACTGTATATTGCAGTATGATTGGAGAATATTGCAATAAATTAATTGTCTAGAAAGTTCTCTGTAGAAATTGTAGGAAACGCCTTTCGGTTTTAAATCTGCTACGCACCGAGTTTTTATTTCCTGATCCATTTAGTCGAATTCATTTTGTCTCCATACTGTTTTTATACCAACGTTTCAAAAATGAAGAAGATGTTTTAAGGTTTATATATATATATATATATATATAATGTTCGAATATTACTTTATACGAGTTCTATGTAACAAGATTTTGCACCGACTTTCAAGGACTATAAGATTAATTGGATATTTAACACGCATGGGAGAAATGAGAAGTGCATAGTTAAAATTTTAGTTAGATGGGAGGTTGGCATTAAAAAGGATCTTGGATGGAAATAAATAAAGCTTTGAAGATATGGATTGGATTTAAATAACTCAGGAATTATCTTGTTTAGTGGTGGGTTGTGGCAATGGACTTTCGGGTTCCCATGAAAGGCGATTTCTTTCTGCCAGCTGTGCGACTATCACGTTTCAAGGACCCAGCTCCCTGGAGTTTGTAAAAATCAGCTACGAGAAGGAAGGAATTCATGGTCCAGTGTCATCTTGAGTCTGCGTAAAAGCCCCTCTGCACTGTAACTGTTTACTTCAAAGTAAAGCCCTTCTCTATAAATTGGGTTTCAAGTCTGTCTTCGACTTGTAAGACTATGCTGCAAGCATACTCCATGTTTTCTGGTTTGAAACATGTTTTAGCCAGTTTGAATTGATTTAGTCATGTAACGATTTTAATTTTAAAGAAGTCGTTGTTTCCTGACGGTTGATTTGAACGTTTTTAAGAAGGGCCCGTGCGACGCTGGCGACCTCTAGGGAGCATTGGGTGTAGGAGATCGATCAGTTGGTTCCAAGGCCAGTCAAGCCACCCACACGACCGACAAGTTAATGCCTTGCTGCTGTCAGCAATACGAACTCTGTCTTTTTAATAAGTTACGAAGGAAGGCTGGACTGCTTGTCTGCCAGATGAAGACAGTTAGCTCTATAATTTCAGTGTGGAACAAAGCGAAGTCAGTGTGCCGTTAATGAACACAATCAGAAGACAAAAAGGTATATAAATAAAACCACCACCGTTTAAATTATTTTACGTTTTTAACCTGTTTTCATTATTCAAATATGAAAATGCCCCCTGGTTTACCTACAGTACATCTGATTCTGTTTATTTATAACAATACTGTACTCAGCTGCCTTTAATAAAACCAATTCTGAAAACAAAATGGTGACCATGAGTAAATATGTGACAGAGATCACATTTTGGAATTCCATGTGATGTCCCAAATATTTTATGACAAATGTTCTTTGAACATTAACTGTTGTAAAACACTCTCTTGACGGGGCTGAAAATATTGAAACAATAGAGATGCAATGGGAAATGTATTATACGTGCTGGTTTGACAGATTTACCGATAAACTATTGTATACCGATATTTTGGATAGGAAGCTGTGTGATCTCAAGTGTGGGTTTGGACGCGATGGCAAACTTAAAAGTCACTTTCTTCTGTTAGATATCACCCCCCCCCCCCCCCCCCCGTAGTTATTCATTTCATTGATTTATTTATGTTGCTGTTTACATAATGCTGCTGTAAACTAATTTCACCACGAAGAAATGAAGAAGTCTCTCAGGATATCACACCATAGTTGGTAAATTGAAGTGTAATTTATTAACTGTTTCTTTTTTTCGGAGCCATGGCAGACGAGAAATTGCTGCAGCGGCCTACGGTCTATTGGTGTGTGTTATACCACTGGTTCTGCCGTGATGATGTTATCAGACAAACTGCTAACGTTGTCAGTTATAAAATCACCGCTGTAATTGGCCCATCACTCGAACATCTGACGCGAACTTTTGGCCAAGAAACTTCCCGTCTTGTCCTTACTGAAACGGAAGTTGAAACGGAGTGCGGAAACTCAAGCAAGTTGCGGGAGCAGTAATGCAGTTTACCGATAACTGAGAAACTACTCCACAATCCACTTAAACAGACGGGCCACCGGAGAGTTGAGAACTTTTTCTTACTGCTCAGCGCGTGGAGTGTTAATTACTGTCTGAAAAGCCACAAGCCGGTAATTATTGGCAGCAATCACGGGTCGATAGGACACACCGTGTTACACGATGCCTTCGGAACGACCAGAACCGGTTGGCAAGTGGCTTATTTAACAGCGTTGTATCAAATAAATAGATAATTTATCATCAAGTAAAATGAGAGGGAGAAGTGGATTAAGGGAAGAGGAGCCAATTGTGGTCGGTGTCAAGGAATCAATCAGAATTCGACTGAGAGTAGGAACTGAGGAAAATAAAGACGCAATCCAGTAAGTATAGTCTGTGTGAGAATTAAAGTTTTCGTGGCGGTGATGATGATAATAATGTTGTTCTGGGTTTCGGCGCCGAGTAGATTCGTCTGTAGATACCTTGGCATCAACCGACGAGTCTCCTAGGCGCCAAAACCCAGAAGAACATCAGCAGTCTCTTTTTTCTGTGTCCCTGTCGAAATTCGAGACGGATGCCCCATAAATACAGTTCAGACGCCTTCAGCTTTTCCTCTGCATAACGTGTCTGATCTTTATTGGAAATAAACCCAGATCATGTTTCTGTCTGGGAAAAAGCTGGGGAAGGATTTGATTATAGACTACCTGAAATCGATTGTACACTACAGCTTAAATATTTATTTCTATTAACATGAACATGACAGTCGACAGTATTTCTAATCAGAAAGTTACCATTCATATTTAAAAATAGTTATATTCCACTGTGTAAATCCAGTGTGTTTATTTTTCACACCATTCTTTGTGAAACAAACAGAAAAATTTAAGATGTCTTGTCTGTTTTTGTGTTAGTCTGTCACCCTTGTATCTTTAGAAGGATTTCCATTAAATTTGGTATGAATGTAGGAATATCGTGATAGCCCGAATTAATCTGTAGTCCGAAATATCGGTGACAGAAATATTTAAGGCGACACATGTAATTGCAGGACAATAAATATTATATTCGTAAACTCGTGTGATTTGATCTTAACGTGGATCTAATTTAAATATTCATTTCAATATGAAACCAAATCAATCTGGAAGACTGAAGATTTTGTAAGAATGTCAGCCATATGAACCACGAGAAGCGTAACAGAAGTGCACGCGAAAATATAGGAAGGAAGGAATTTCGAATCTGTCAGACAAAAGACCGAGAATATTTTAAGAGTAACATGATATATTCCAATAAATTGTATAAAACAACAACAGAAAGACAATTTTACTCGAAATATGTAATATTAAATTGAAACGAAGAATAATATGTGAAAAAAGTGAAGTAGAATGGAAGAATTAATAGTATAACGAAACCGACATTGCATTTATAGAAATTCACCAGAACGAGATAGTGAGGTGGGAGGATGCATTTTGTGCAGAAGATGAAAGCACGGGGTTGTGAGTTTTAATGTGAGGATGTAGGAAAATCGATGGGAGATCGGTGCAAGGAATGGATAACACGATACGATGCGAGGAATATGAAGAAATGTTTACAAAGCTGGAAAGGAAATCTGCTATACGTTTTAGAATATGCATTATCTCAAATGACACAGTCATTACTGTGGAGATTTGAACACCAGTATGAACGTTTATCAATTCCGAGCGACTGTTAATCTCACATGTGCTGATGAATTCCTATACTAGACCAGCGACTTTGCAATTCGTCAGTGTAATATCATAAATGCTGTACTGATTAGCTTCGTGAGAAAGAATTACGAGACAGTAAAAGCATTTGCCGGTCGAAGATACACACATAGAATCTTTATAGTGAGCAATGCAATGGCTTCTCCCGCATTGTTTTTGTCATAATGGAGACGTAAACAGTAAAATTCATAGGCCAGAACAAGAATCAGTATGAAGAAATATAAAAGAAAATTTACGGGGTAAAACATGAAAGGATGCCTGAACTCAATATTAAGTGTTGTTTTAAATTGCTACGGAAATTTACAAAAGTCAAAGTTGAGTTTTTAACAAAGGAAGACAAAAGCTGAAGTGAAGTATCTCTGGAGTGTCAAATTATAGAATCGTTTGTACTGTACAGGATGAAGAATGAAGATATATGGTAACCTGCACACAGGCTGTTTGTCACGAGAGACAAAGTAAATTCGTACAGAGAGACGTGAGAAGAAAATCAACATGAGATAGCGGAAGAAAAATTATCAGACTACATTCTCAGTTCCCATAGGCCTACACAAAGAACAGATTATAATAAGCGGACCGCTTGAAGTTGCGACTGGAGCCACAATAGACTTGAAGCCTGCCCTTGAAAGGAAGAAGAAGAGTGAAATCTCCTCAATTAACCAACTAAGTAACTCTTTAGTAGTGAACCCCGAGCCTTGATACATCTAATAAGAACTGATATTGGGCTCGATCCTGAGCCACTGCCATCCTTATCTCATCTTCACAACCTATTCCCACGAAATTCATCTTCATGTTAACCTTCATCTTCCCTCCGTTTTCAGAGTGACTACTTTATAAGGGCTTTCCCAGCCAAATTTCTGTATCCATTTCTTTTTTTCCCATTCTTGCTTCACTCCCAGCTCATTGTATCTTGAATTTTTCATCTACATTAAACAAGAAAATACTCGTTATATTATTAAAAAGTTTCGCTTCATCTGTCTGAGGACTGCGTATTGTCATAAGGACTCTTTATCAACTGTATTTCATATTCTCCGCTCATAGTAGATCATGACCCACAACCTTACACAACATCTGACAACATTATTTTATTACATACCCATATCATGATATCCATTGACACGTAGGCCGGGCGATAACAGTTTCTAGCTGACTAATGACATTTCCGAAATGTATTGCTGTCCTAATTGACTGTGAGGTTATTTTATGACGTTACATGAACTACTAAGTTCAAGAATTGGATGCGTGATGGATGGGGAAGAATATAAGAAGTAATTATCTGTTTAGAACTAAACTGGTGGACTTCCCTTGGAGACACGGAAAAATCATGAAAAAAACCATACGTTTGCGGTATTTGACTACGATTCAAACCGAGTAGTTGCTGTGTATCAGGAGTATTGTCGATTTCCTAACCCTCTTGAAACTCTGTTCAGTTTGTTTTGTATCTTAGCTAAATAATTTTCTACTAACTATACGTGTTATTTTGGGCTACCGTGTAGTTCTCTTACACCAGAAGCGCACAAGCCCATTTCTGCCACAGGAAGAGAGAGTGAAATGTCATTTTCTGTTTCTTCGCAGCTTGAAGGAAATGTCAGAAGTACTACACGTACCGAACGTCAAGCCTGCCAGACAATCTTACAGAAAATTGTTCATCTAGGAGAAATCAAAATTTGTAAAGAATGCATGCATGTTTTCCGATACCGGTTACAATTTTCCAGTTTCTTAAAGTATTTAGAGTGGTCATAACTTGAATTTGGGCCTACTTATCTTATATTGCATTATGATGTTAAAGCCACAATAAGAACAGAAAGTATCGGACTGGTTTTGTGCTCTGTTACATAAAGTATGTTATTTAGTATAAACTACGTAAACGATCGTTAGTGTAATCTTTGTTAAAGCAGGAAATAGGCAACGAAGGAAAGCGTTCTTGTGTGCCACAAGTCCCTCACTTCAGTGGAAGGACAAGTTGAAGATGACGACGATAATAACAATAGCCTAATTATTAATAGTAAGTAAGTAATGATATTAATAAAGTTGGTAGTTGCCTTTGTTGCTGATGATAGTGAGTAGTACTAATAGTGGTAGTGGCGGTGGGAATAGCAGTACGTGAAAAAGCTGGACACAATGTTAAGAAATTTCATGAAGCAGATGTTACAGTTTATGTAGGACGATTCATTTATAGAAAGGTAAGTCTAATTTAACTGTCAGTTGCTTCCTCAGAACTTGATAAATACTATGTTGATTTATTTTATGTGTCAGGCGCTACAATTTCAATTTTGTTAACTGAGTCATCAATTTTTATTGTAATATGTATCGCATAGAGACCACAACCTCTTTTGTGTAAAATAATTAAAAAGAACTCGGTTCCGTAAAAGCAATGAAAATATTTCTTACAAAGGGATGGATGCTATATAATGCATCCATTTCGGATTTTGTTAAGTGTGTTTCATTAGGCAGTTAGATCGGAAATCGACCCTTAGCAATTGGGTCCTTTCCAAAACCCTTACAATTAGTGAGCCAAAAGACAAATTACAGTCAAACCTCGGTTTACGAACTTAATTCGTTCCTGAAGGTCGTTCGTAAACCGAAATGTTCATAAATCGAAACTATTTTCTCCATAGGAATTAATGTAAAATGGATTAATCCGTTCCTGGACCCCAGATGATTGCTTATTTAAAATTTTACAACAGTACTTTGTGCACAAGTTCTTAACACAAAATCAATGGAAACCATTAAATCTATCACAAAAAAGGTAAACACAACACTAAGCAGATTAAATATAAACGAAAACTTTTTTAATTTTACCTTACCTGTATGGAGGAGAGTTGACGGCGTAAGTGGAAGGTGGTGAGGAAGTGAAATGTTATTGTTTGGAAGGGGATTCTTTTTCTTTTTTCTGTCTCTTGGCACCACTCGACTCTGCATCCGACTCACTGGGCCTCTGTCTCACTAAAACGTTGTCCAGTGTGATTTGTTTTTGTCTAAGTTTTAAAATGTTTCTAAAGTGACACCTGGCATTATCATTGAAAATGTTTATGCTGCGGCTTGCTACTGCTTTATCGGGGTGATATCGTTCCACGAAATTTTGCACCTCACCCCATTTTGCACAAATTTCACGGATCAAAGAAGTAGGAACATCCTCCTTCCTTTGTAGCTGCTTCTGTAGTTGTTCCAGTTCTTCCGTGCTGAGTTCATCTTTGTGGTCCTCTAGTAACTCCTCCACATCTTCATTGTTAACTTCCAAGCCCATGTTTTTGCCTAGAGACACAATATCATCGATAACAGCAGAATCTTCATTGTCAAAGCCCACAAAGTCTCTGCCTGCAACACATTCTGGCCACAGTTTCCTCCAGGCTGAATTCATGGTCCTGTAAGTCACTTGCTGCCAGACTTTGTCAACGAGAGTTAAGCAATGAAGAATATTAAAATGGTGTTTCCAAAAGTCTCTGAGTGTTAATTCTGTGACTCGGGTATTTTCTTCTTCTTCTTCTTCTACGAATACTGACGACGCTGATACTCCCAGCTTATCGCTCCACGATGTTGACGGCTTGCGTGTTCGTAACTCGAGACACGGTACGTAATCCGAGACGCTTTGTGTTCGGAAAATTTGTTCGTAAACTAAATTGTTCGTGATCCGGGGCGTTCGTGAACCGAGGTTTGACTGTATTGTCATAGACCACAATGGGAGGACGGATATTTACTTGCGTTGCAAAAGAAGCTGTCTTGAAATTTGCGCTAGCGTTTGGTGGCTCACTGAAATCTCCGAGAAGATAGCTTCATTCTGATATATAACTTACGAGATTTTTACTGACCAGCCATCGCCACCTTCGTGTTAGAATCAGCGTCTCCCAAACTTCACCTCACAACATCCTCAATTCTTATCTGTCGCCATCCATGATAATTTTGCTATCTCACATGACATTATGTAACGTTTACGCCTGAAATGTCGCCGTTAAATAATTCTGGGTAATATTCTGTCAAGAAACCTTGTTTCATAAACGTACAAAAATTAGACAATTGAAGTGCTTCAGAAGTAATGCCAGCTTTACGTCACACTGTATGATGCCATTTATGTTTATGCTTTGGAATATTTATAAACTCCAAAAACAAAAATTTCTCAGCATTAAAATACTTATTTAATATAAATTTAACAAAAACATGCATTACACGTTTCTCACACGTGTTTAAATGGATTGCAATCATTGTTTACTAAGTCTCGAACATTTCTCCATTCTTAGACGTGAAAGTACGTATAAAATGTACAGGAGCTGTGAGCGAGACTTTCTTTATTTACAGTACGTCACTGATCTGGGTATCACTGTTGTTTTCAGAAGTAACGCAACCTCCAGTACTCCTGCGTAACCTGGCGGCCATGACTAAATAATCGGACTGTGACATTCTGTTTCGTTTAATCAAACGTATTTTTTGCGATATCGTCGTACCTACTGTAAGTAGGACACGTACTGCAGCAATCTGTCAACTTGTTGCGTGTCTGCCCTACTGGCACATTGTACCCGTGTGTTATTTAGAAACGCGCTGCAAGATTTAATCGCCAATGTACGTTTACGTTCCGCAGTAACTTATATCTTGATTTTCTTAAATAAAGATTGCGCTTGAAGTAAAAACGCAAGAACGCTATTTCAGTTGAGATTCTTAATATAGCAACACCACATGACACGTCAGGTTCATGACGATATGACGTTAAACTCTAAATTCGCATGCACTTGAATTTACTTTTTATGCACGGCTGGGTCATAATCTTGATCTTTACAAACCTCTAACAAAATAATAATGAGGTTAAAGTGAGTTGTAAGATTTGAGGTTTTCACAGCCGTGAGTATGAAGATTTCTGTATTCTGGGTTGTTGCGCTGTGTAGTGAATCGCCCTGATGACGGAGGCAGTATGACCTCTGAAACGTTGGATAACATCGACCAGAGTACACAGCGCAACAACCCAGAAGACAGAAATCTTCAAACTCATCGCCCTGATGACGGAGGCAGCATGACCTCCGAAACGTTGGTTAACATCGACCAGACTACACGGCGCAACAACCCAGAAGACAGAAATCTTCATACTAAGAATCGCCCTGATGACGGAGGCAGTATGACCTCTGAAACGTTGGATAACATCGACCAGAGTACACAGCGCAACAACCCAGAAGACAGAAATCTTCAAACTCATCGCCATGATGACGGAGGCAGTATGACCTCTGAAACGTTGGTTAACATCGACCAGAGTACACAGCGCAACAACCCAGAAGACAGAAATCTTCATACTCATCGCCCTGATGACGGAGGCAGCATGACCTCCGAAACGTTGGTTAACATCGACCAGACTACAAATCGCAACAACACAGAAGACAGAAATCTGAGTTTGTTGATCATCGCCCTGATGACGGAGGCAGTATGACCTCTGAAACGTTGGTTGACATCGACCAGACTACACAGCGCAACAACCCAGAAGACAGAAATCTTCATACTCATCGCCCTGATGACGGAGGCAGTATGACCTCTGAAACGTTGGTTAACATCGACCAGACTACACGGCGCAACAACCCAGAAGACAGAAATCTTCATACTAAGAATCGCCCTGATGACGGAGGCAGTATGACCTCTGAAACGTTGGTTAACATCGACCAGAGTACACAGCGCAACAACCCAGAAGACAGAAATCTTCATACTCATCGCCCTGATGACGGAGGCAGTATGACCTCTGAAACGTTGGTTAACATCGACCAGACTACACGGCGCAACAACCCAGAAGACAGAAATCTTCATACTAAGAATCGCCCTGATGACGGAGGCAGCATGACCTCCGAAACGTTGGTTGACATCGACCAGACTACACAGCGCAACAACCCAGAAGACAGAAATCTTCAGACTCATCGCCCTGATGATGGAGGCAGTATGACCTCTGAAACGTTGGTTAACATCGACCAGACTACACAGCGCAACAACCCAGAAGACAGAAATCTTCTTAAAGTGAGTGGTTTGGATTATTTTGTGACACAGTGTACTGTTTCTGTTTAAAACACAGTGTGGATTTAAACTTAACATCTGAGCATATATAACTCGAAATGTCAAAATCTTAGACTACCTCTCTCGTATTCGACAAATTCTAATAATTACATTTATCGGGCTTTCGAAGTCGTCCCTGAAATTCGCGTAGCCACATGTCAAAAGTCTAGTAAATGAGCTCTGTGATAAGAGTATTTGACTAAAATAAGGAAGATTGTATTTTCCTCACCTCATCTGTACGTTTTTTTCTCATTCCCTCCAGGGAAGTGTGATGGCTACAACTGGTGCAGGCTTTATACTGTCCGGTGATTAACCGAGGTTTGGAATAAGTGATCATGGCCCACACGTCAGACAACGCGGTCACTGTACCGGCCAATTTTTAAATGCCAGTTAGGTATATTAATTAATCTGGGATTAACCTGTCATTTGGCCAGCAATAATGTAATGAACGCTGCCACAAGACAGTCTTCAATGGCCACTGCCACATCGCGTTGAATGCAACAAGTTGAGTGTATCAGACATGCAGTCAGCAGTTGCTCGGCAACAGTTGCTATGGAAATCACGCCTCCACACATACTCTGTGCGCGGTGCACAGGATCGGAAGCTTTAATAATGTTTAGCAGTTACATAGCTCGGTTAATAGAGATGGCTGATGTGGATGGAAACGTCTTTTATAAAATTTTATCGGCCTTTGTTCCATACGCCTATTCATACCTACAAATTTGTTTTTTGAAATGTTATTACTTTAGATCAAAGAGAAATTAAGGGTTTGATGTATTAACAAATACTGTGGCGTTATAGTATTTTTATGTATTTAAATTAATTTGAGTACGAAGTGTCTGGAGAAGGTACGTTTGATGCATTCTTACAGATGTGTTAAACGTTGGTAAGTCGTGTTATCATCATCATTATCTGCGTAATAAATGATATTAACGGTTTAATAGTATCTCTATGTCTGAACTAATCAACTATAATATTTACAGTTGGAACGGAAAGCGAAGTCTATACATTATTAATCTCAACACCAGATGGAGGAGAATTGTTAGCTACACAGTTTTGCCGCCTTACCGCTGAAAAAAGTAACTTAGTTATCCATTAGATATAAGAATGTATGGGATTCAGAACCGGTCTGGATGCAGTGACAAAGAGAAAATGCCCTTTCTCTCTTTAAAATTAAAATACTGGTTTCGTGTTGACGTCGATTAACACATGCCCTATTCTTATTTAGCTTTACTAGTTGGCATTGATCCATAGATGCAAATAACGCTGTTAGAGCAACGAGAAAAGGGAAATAGGCAGGTCGTGTGACGGGGTACCATGTCCCTGTCAGACTGGTTAATGAAATGGCTTTCGATATTTGGACAGCACCACGGTCTGTAATATTAATGCAATCCGCTCCGTGTTGCACGGCGATTTGCCCCACGAAAGCTGCAGCTGTCTACAGCCTTTCATCATTCTGAATCTCAGGTGAGTCAGTTTTCTGACAGCAATACCCCAAACGTCGTCGTCTCTGATTTCCTCCACAATTACGCATTAAGCAATAACAAATGGTATGAGTTAAAATATATAAATTGCCCTTTACCTTACTAATTAATGCCCTACTCCATCAGTATCTGTTTGTGGTTTTATTATTTTATTATTATATAATAGTAACAGATACAAATGATAACAGCATTTTTACACATGAGATAAATATTAGTTTTCCGAAGGATTACAACTAATAGATTTGAAATAACTTTGTATTGTGTTGATTTCTTTTGTGTGGGTAGCTAAATTAACAAATGGCCTGACCATCTTGAATAGAATATATTTATCTTATTTTTGCAAGGGTTTTAACGGTTAATAATACTGATAAAAACAACGTTTAAGAGACTTGATCCATTTTGTTCGCTGAGACCAATAATATAATAGGCCCTACACGTTACAGCTAAATCACTGTATCATGTTAAATTTTAAGTAAAAATTCTGAAAATCATGTATCAGTGTTACAGTCAGTGGACTTCAAATATAGAAGCAGGTTTTTCCGCATTAATATAAAGATCGAATTGCAAGAACCGCTTACTACTTTAATTTCTTTTAATTTTAAATATGTTTTATAACTTAAGAATATGAACGCTAAAGGAATTCCAATCAGTCTTGGGCACATAGCTTCGTGCTAAACTCGAGATCAGATTAAAGGACCCCTGCTCAAATATGATAAACGTAGAATACAGAATAAAATTACCACTCGGTTTCTTTTGTTGCACGACTGCAAAGTAAAAGAAACGCCTTACACTAAATAATTAAAATCTAAGACCCTTAGCCGATTGATCGGTTCATAGTGGGTTTAACGATGTTTCTTCAGCTACAAGGATAATAATGGCGATTGAGATGAGGTAAAAATAAATGGAAATTTGATAAGAATTTTCATGAAGGTGGTTGAATTCTACATACAGTCTTTAGATCAGAAGTTACCTGAAGAGACTCAGGAACAATCCAGAAGCCCTTAATCAAGATGATTATTGCCTGGCTCATTCTATAACCTTGAGTCTCCCGAAAGCGTTTTTAGATCTTTGCCCCTACACGAAACCTGTTTCTTTAGGCCAGAATTCCTATTGACTTGCACACATTTAAGGCTTCAAACTTCATTACCATTTTACAAATTCATTCTATGGGAATAACAGATATTGAATGTTAATATTTTTTATTTTAAACAGACTTAGGTTAGAATTAAATATCTAAGTCATAGTCGGATACTATTTATTACGTTACAGGGATTAAAGACGGTACAAGACAGCTTTAACATTGTTTTTATTTGAAAATCTCATATATATATATATATATATATATATATATATATATATGTGTAAATGTAACGTAATGTTGCATATATTGGATTGCCCAAGGGACGATGTGTTGACAAAAGCTTTTTACGCGAAATGATCAAAGGCAAAATGAACTGACGTTCCTCTCTGTAGGCTGCATAGTTATCTACTTTGGTGTGCTCGGTGCAATATGGTTGCGAGTTTTAGGGAGTTTGTGATGGAAGGGATGGCGCGGCGGAACTGCAGCTTATGGCTTTCAAGAACATACGATAATGGAAATACGACGGAGAGGGGTTTAAACACTGGTTTACTGACAATTTTGCATTTTATGAATCTGTTAATTTAAGTGCCCTAAGTGAGGTTTCAGGCTCTCACGTCGTCTAGAAAGTTGATGAATGTCTTTTAGGATGATGGGCCGTGTAGTATGGTAGAAGCGGTACTTACTCCATCATCAGGGCGCGAAACTTGCATTAAACAAAATGTGTGTGTGTGTTTTTTTAAGTCTTTTCTCTTGCTCCTGTTCCAAACATGTTTTCTTTCCGAAAAATATTTAGTGATTTACACTCGAGATGCACGCAATAAGATCTTAGTGTTAAATATTGCTTTGCAATTTTATGGAAACCGACACCAAATTTAATTAAAATCTGCTCTGCCATTCTTCGATTGTTGCACGTGGACAGACGACTGGCACTTTAAAACATTTCCAGATTAGGGGAAGATTGCGGGGTTTGGAGAACAGACTAATGAACGATCACACTCCATAAACGATGAAGAATTCCTTGACTGGCTAAGCGTGCTGTTAGCTTCTGAAGACGGACTCCGTTCCGTAGAGTTAGTTTCGTTGTTAGCTGCAGTGTTTCCATTGCGAACGCGTCAAAACCCCTTAAAATTACCTGCTAATGAAACAGCACAAATCGCACGTGGTAGGTCTCTTTACTTCTTTTCTTCTGTTGTTCCCGTTTCTCACAAAAACATGTTCTTCATCCACCTTTAACACACTTGAATAAGTGAGTTTTAGAGGCGCGAATATGATTTGACTTAGCCAGGTGTCAGTGGCTACTTCGGTTCTATCAAGTGTATTCATGTCGGCTGATAGTACCAGCTACAGCATCGTCTTTTCGCGATAATAAACTCCAATGTGCACTGACAGTTTCTAATTCCCACAAAGCAAATCTAACTAATGTCTTGTCAGAGTTTGACCACCTTGCTGCATTCAGGCGGTACTTAACTTGCTAAAGGATTTGCATAAAATCAATTTCACTATGACAACTTTGTATAGAATTACTGAAGTAAAGCGTCACAAAACGGACACATCATTCTCTCTCTCTGTCCGTCTTCACTCACTTTCTACATAGAAGATACCCTACTGACACAGTTATAATATCATCAAAATCAGTATCTGTAGAAGCCACAGTCTACCGGCTTGATCTTAGATTTTACAGCGTCGAATTGGAGAATGACAGTGAGATGTGGACTGGGAAGGAAGCCGCTGAGGCTTGTGTGAATTTACTGTCTCAACAATCGTCTGGATGTACTGAGGAACTTCCTTCAAGTCAGCTGGTCAAGAAATTCTCTTCTGCTAAGGAACACGAAGGTTATGTACCATGTTCACTACATGCCCACATTCAGGCCCTTTTTCGAGCTAATTTAATTTTGTTCCTACCTTCACACCCCATTTGTTTGATCCCTCTTCTGTTATTTAGGCCGTCCTGAAGAATCCAATTTGGGTATCTTTGCAGTGATCAGCTGATTGACGATTGGCTCTTCAAAGATAACCCTGTGCCGTGAATTTAGTTTGGGGAACTAGCAGACAAGAGACAATTGTGTGTATAAATATTTCAATGCTATTGTTTTTGTTAAAATTGTGCACGTTGTCAAAGAAACGATTTTAAAAGCAGCTTAGTTTCCGCAGTGAAGTAACTCATTTAATCCTTCTATATTTTGCGAATGACAATCATAATTAATAGCAGCAACTAATACATCATAATTACTGATTACCTGTCTATATACCAGATTGGCGTTCACACATTTGTCCTTATAAGTTCTGCATCAGTAAAATATTTTAAACGAAACTGGTTACTAATCCTTTAAGGCCGAAGCTCATTTAAGTAATGTTTAAACATTTATTTTCCTATTGTAAGTAAAACACAATGGGTCTCCATTCTAAAGATCAGTTAGAAAATGTTGGCTAAGGAAATAATCGATGTTAATCCGCGAAACAGACTAAATCCATAAATACAAAGTGGACAAATGCAGATTCATTGAATATTAGATTGGATAATACATATAGTTACTACCAGGCTTTAAATTGCTAATTAAGTCTTTAAATGTTGACATGCTTACAGATTACTCATTCTTTATCTTTCAACTTTCAGCCTGAAAGTTAGGGAAACAACGCAGTTTACCTCAAAATTTTGTATAAGTTTTGTGTGTAAATGTTCCTCCTACTAATTATTTTTGTAGGTCTCGAGATGAAACACAAACGTATTTGTCAACTGTGTTGAGATGTGTAAAACGGTTTTCTGTTTGTCTCTAGTTATTAAAGCAAGATGAATGTTTTCTGAGTTCGTATATTGTAATGTAGACTCAAGCGTTTGGCCTTTGGGCATGTTTCCTGTGCAGAAAACAAATATTCCAGTTTTAAAGTGACAGTTACTGGAAGGTTTCAGCACAACGTATGAATGATTAACGAGACGAGAGATCGAGTGACGACAGCAGATTTATATGTCCGTGTTCCATCTATTGAATTCAGCTCAATTTCCTAGCAAGTTCAGATAGCTTGTCAGGTGCCATGTGTGTCACAGAAGCAAAAATGATAAAGTTAGTTGCGTCCATTTTATATCTTGATGTCATTTATTTCAAAAGTGAGCCCATTTTGTTACAAATTCACAGGATATATTAATCCCTCTAGAATTATTAATTAGCACGGAGGTCGCATGGGAAGATAAAAAATGTGTACAAAATTATAGTCGTAAAATCTGAATGAAAGAAATCTCGTCGGAAACAGAAGCTTGGGTGGATAAAAGCATTACAATATGTCGCCAGGAAACAATGTGAGGATGTGGGCTGGATCATAGATGGGCTGAACTTATCTGTCTCCGGATAGGGTCCAGAAGCCGGCTATAGTTGGCTATTGTGAATACGATAATAGACCTGTGGGTCGGGGTACCGGCATCATGGACTGACTTTGTTTAACGGGCCCGGCTAGTAGCTGCCTTATCTCTCACGTTCTTGCTAGAAGACGGTAGACTAAACTAGGCCCCGAAATGGTTTAGATGTATTCCCGACAAAGGACAATGTCCAGGGAAAGTTCTCACAGCGTGATTCAGAAACCTTTCGAATTACAAGAGGAAGTTCTTGTGAAAGATAGATTCCAGTACCAGTACTAGAAGCAGAATTATCTGACAATCTTAATCCATGAATATGATGAATCTGAACGGTTTATACACAGTTGCATATAGACTTATTACCTGAAATCGAACTATAAATGTGCCACGACAGGCACTGAGTTGAGGCACTTAGTGCAATTTCCATATGACGAGCCGTTAGCGACTTGCATGTACTGGAGTACCAATGGGAATCATATCTGTTATCACAACCGAGTTAACGGTGGTAACAGAATGAGGAGAAGATACTGGCGGGCTGAAACAGCAGCTAGTCACGCCATCACTGCAGATTTCCAGCAGCAATCGGACATGCATAGCAGCTCATTCAACGCTGTTTCAAATCCCTTTGTGCACCAGCAATATTAACAATTTACAGTGTCCAACGAAATGCGCTATTGATGCGGAGTAACGAGATATTAACAACTGAAACCCTACATTCGAAGGAAGGCAGAAAAAAAAGTCTAGGGATCGATAGCGAGCCTCATTTCTAATCCCTTATAACAGACATTCTTTGTTTTATTTATCTTCCTGTCCATGTTAATTCACTTTGTAATTCCCAGTTCTATAAGCTTTTAAGTGGATGAACCATTTGATTCGGTAGATAATTTTGCTTGCTTCTTAGAATCCTGCAATCTATACAGAATTTCATTTCACAGAGAGTGTACTGTATTTTGAAAATGCCAAAATAAACTGTGGCCTACTTTATAACGTATAATCTCAGACTAACTTCACTGCTGCTATAAATTTGGTTGCATCAATGCCAAATCTATTTTTTCTGCTTACAATTGTCTAAATACTTGCTTATTCATAGTTTTTAGTCGTATTCACAAATACGTCGACGTTACATAACTTCTGCATTTAAATCAGGATTCTTAAATAACGTAAGAATCATTCATAAAACCACTTTGTTACAGAATCTTTCTAAAGTAACTAAATTTTCAGAAAATAATATTTCGTCTTGTAGTTCCAAATGTTTGAAACAGATATTGAATTCAAAAACGCCGTTCTGATCTGTTTATGAACTAGAGACGTATTTACAACACAGTCATCCATAATGGTGCTTTAATAATGGAGGAATCGGGGAAGTTAAAAGTATTAGAATTCGTAGCTTTTTGCCTTTGCGATTTTATATTTTGTAGTATGAAAATATTTTCCTTTGATTCAGTTTATTTTGACGGACAATGAAAGGTTATAGACTACATTCACATGTTTTTTCAAGTATTGTTACATTACGCACAACATTAGAAGTGTTTTACCGTCTCTTATGCTAGGATGTTTCAGTTTATGGTAATAACAGTAAAAATGTCATATAAGGTTCATAACAGTATATTGCTTAGTATTTTGTGACGTTGGAGCTTTTATAGCAGCAAAGCCTCAAAACAAGTAGGCCTAATATTCCTTCACGTATTTTTACACGACTTTTCAAGGGAAGATACCGTGTTAAAAATATTTCTAGAAAAAATGTCACGATCAATTTACCAAACATTTTAATTTATTGGCAGTGCTGCTTTTATTATAGTAGTGGATTAACGTTATCATATATTTCAGTCCAAGGATGTAGAAACAACGTATTTGCATATCGGGCGATCTGTATGAGTGTAAGCGGGTAAGAAACGAGTAAGTAGATGTTCGCTGTATAAAAACGCTGATAATGTAACGGCTCGTCCTGGAGGTAAAATTCGTCTACTTGAAGTTGTAACACTTTATTTGCAACATCTCCCACTTCACATATTTCCTATTTTGCGAAGTAACCGGTTACTCCTGCGGTTCTGGAGTTACGGGAATCGAGTACATGAAAACGGACAATTTGTAGATATATTTGTTTCTTCACATTTCTGAAGGTTTGACATAAAGTACGGAAGCTAAATCCTTGATTATTTGTGTGTGACATGTGAGAGGCTTTGGAAGCAGCTCGTACTTCTTCATCAGGTACTTTGTGTCTCATTCGAGACATTTTAAATTCTTATCATGATCTGACAAAGCCCCGTCGTAAAGCATAAGAGTCCCTTTGGGGTGCGTCGCCCTTGCCCTAAAAGCAAATTGCAGGAGTAAATAAGCTATGAATATTTACAGGTTCTGTATGACCTGCATTGCAACATGCACGGTAATTGAATTTTCTGCCGAACTACGTTTACCGTCACTTTTTCTGGCATATATTTTGTCTTCACATATTGGCTAAGAAAATTTCTTACGAAGATTTCTGTCTCTTGGGCTGTTGCGCCGTATATTATGGTAGATGTTTACCAACATTTCAGAGGTCATACTGTCTCCGTCATCAGGGCGATCAAGTTGGATTATCGTCTCGATATCTGCCATGTCAGTCGCGGAACACATCGACTCTCTGTGAGGTGTGTACAAAACTTTTACAGTTTTTCTATTGACTAGTGAGTGTTAGAAGTCCTAAGTACGCCGTATTCGTTTCTTGTGTCATTGAAAGTGTAAAGATTTTTATACTCACTCTGTATACTGAAACTTGGTCTCTCACAATGAGAATATAATTGTGAACAGGATGCTGAGTAGAATATTGAACTTAAAAGTAGCTGGAATCGGAGAAAATTGCGTAATGAGGAACTTAATAATTTGTATTGTTCACTTGATAATTAAAGGGTGATGAACTCAAGGATGATGAGATATGAAATGCGTGTAGCACGAATGGAAGTGATAAAAATACATTTAGTCCTGAAGGAAACAAATTCTTGGCGAAGCAATCCTCGGGAGGGGATTAATATTAAAATGGATAATAAATAAATGTGGTGTGAGGTTATTTTTAGGAGTAGTTTAATACTATATTCTTGCGAACATCATGCTGAATTTCGAGATATAATAAAAGATGAACTTCTTGTATAGCTGAGCAACTATAAACATTTGAAGAAGGGTCTCTATTATTCAAGGAGATGGTTATTAAATAGTAATTAGTTAATGGATCTAACTTAGCTGAACTTGTAATTTGTGACTCTCAACCCATTAATCAAAATGATTATGAACTAAACTAATTTTCATAATGGCATTTTCTCCGCAATAGAAGAGTACGTATATCGGCATGACTTGGTTCTGTTAAAATTAGACGGGGACATTTCCTGTCTTGGCAACGTCCATTCAGTGAAGAAAACAAAGAGACATGTTGACCTGTGAAGTATATATCTGACAGCTATATTCCAACAGATGAGTCAGTCGATAAAGAAGAAGGCCAGTGTCGGAAAGACTTTTATTCTCTGAGACAAATAGCTGTTAACACAAAATTTCCATGCCTGGGAAAGCTGAATTATACAGAAGCTCACATATGATATTAACACAATGAATTAAAAGTCTCGAGTTGTATCTTTTTCTGAATCTGAAAGGAATGTTAGTATCTGGAATAGGTTCTTGCGATTAATAAATAGATTGGATTTTCACGGTAGAATTTCTTTTTGCAGTGCATTTCTTCTATCTGTAAGTGGCGAAGCATTGTTACGTCTCTGTCCACTGGTGGATAAACAGTTAATTACAGTATTCAGAGAGCTCCAAATTACGCATTCCTTCCGAAGATCATTGGTTGTTGCTAAAAACCTTGAACATTTGACCAAATTCAGAGATACAGTTGCAGCTATAAAAAATAACCAAAACAATCGATTCCCTAATTTGAAATAATTTTCAAAACGAGGATACTGACGTTTGTCCACTGCTCGGTCAATAATCGTTCCTTTTCATAACGTCATCGAAACGTCACGGTTTCACATATGCACGACATAAGACATAACGCAATTATAATGTGATTTCTGTACAGGAGCTGTGATAGATCAATGAATATTATGAAAATTATCACTGTGAATTTTTTTCTAGATTCATATTACTTTTAAAACTAATTTGTAGTCCGCTGCTATTAATTACAGTTCGTCATTTACGGAATACAGTTTAATAGTCCAACAAAGAGGATAATTCAGGAAATAAAGGCCAAAAATACACTGTAAATTGTGTCTTACTGTGAATTATAGGTTCAATTAGGTGACATAAATAAAAACTGTATTTCTTCTTCCCAAATTAAGGATAAAAGGGCCATATGCCACAAATGGAAGAGATGAGGAAAGCTTGCGTGCTTTTAGTCGGTAAACGTAAAAGCGTTACTTTACTTTAATAATTGGGAGACCAAGTTGCATATGGGAAGATAATATTAAAGTCGCGCTTGCAGAAATACGTTGTGATAATGTGAGTTGGACTAATCTCGTTCAGTAATGGTTCAGTGATGGAATTTTGTGAGAACGGCAATGAGCGTTTGCGTTCCTTAAAAGGTGGGGATATTTTTGCCTTTCGGAGCGACTGCACTGTGCCGAAAACGAAGCTTCTAGTATGAAACTGGTATTTGTGCAGCTCGCTGGAATTAATGTGGGATGTTTGTGCACAGCAAAGACATTACAAGCTTCCAGTACTCATTAATCACGCTGCCATCACCATTTGGTCTGTTCCGAGGAAGATGAATTTCGCATTGGACTACCTAATTACACGGTGTAGGAGCTGGAAAAAAATATAAACGAAAGATATTACGTCGTGCACAAAATTCAGAATGATTTTTTATTGACACATCATTATGTTTCAAGTACTAATATTTTTTGCATAAGTGAAACCGTGATCAAGCGATATTAAAGGTTCTAAAATAGATTCAAAATGGGCACGTAGTTACCACTAGGCTTTAAAGTGTTTAGAAAAGCACGCATGTTCTTGTCATTGCAAAGTGGAAATATCAGTAAAACTGAATACGGAATAGGGTTTTAAGTTTTGTTGTAAAGGACATTGGTTATGAGCAGACTTAAATATGAATATAAGTTCATGATTGTTTGTGGATACCTCGTCTTACATTTTGTTGAAGGTAACTGTCGTTTTAAGGAAGTATATTTTACTAAGACAAAATAATATTAGCCTTTTCTTCAAATTTCGGTAGCAGCAGATCGTGGAGAATCATTGTCTTATTCTAGTGTGAGGTTTTGAAACCGATTTACACAGTCGGTAAGGAAAGGAAACCACCGAAAGACGAGGATATACGAGGTGCGATCGAAAGGTTTCCAGACTGCGCGTATAAAAACCCGTACACTTATCTCAGGTATTAAATTCATCTATCACCCTCGAAGTAGTTCCCCTGAGAGTGAACACAACGATCCCAGCGCCGCTGCCAAGCCTGGAAGCATCCCTGGAAATCTTTCTTTGTCAGCCTGTCAAGCACCATCTGCGATTCTGCCTGAATCTCTTCTATCGTCTCAAATCTCCTTCCCTTTAGCTGAATTTTCATCTTTGGGAAGAGGAAGAAGTCACACGGAGCTTAGAAAGGAAGTTGGGGTCGGTTCTTGCAAGATCTTTGAGCTCCTGACAAACGAGAAGTCGATTCTGCTTCTGGTCCTCAGACAGGATGCGTCGCATGTGGAGTTCTTCCTTTAGAATCAGCTGACAGGTCCCATAGTCTATCCCAACAATGTCGCACAAGTCGTTGATGGTACGACGTCGATCTTCGTGAATGGCCTGCCGAATCTTCGTAACATTTTCGGGCGTTGTGCTCGAAGATGGTCGTCCAGAACGCTCGTCATCATCGACAGAGGTTCGGCCATTTTTAAAACGTGAATGCCACACAAAAGTTTGTGCACGACCCATTGCGGACTCCCCCAAATGCTTGCTTTAGCATTTCATAGGTTTCTGTAGCCGTTTTTGCGAGTCTTTGGCAAAATTTGATGCACACGCCATTCCGAAATCGCAGGAGGGTCGGTGTAATGCACTACCAAAACGCCCGTAACTAAGAAACAAATGCTAATTCGATGATGCCGGCTGGCACATTGATTCACTATGAATGTAGGCCGCACCCCCTAGCGGCAGAAGCTCGTACTACATCCGGTTCGCCCTCTATTGACACAGTCTTGAAACTTTCCGATCGCACCTCGTATAGCTGTCCGTGTCATGATTGTCTCTAACAGAACCCTTCTTCTGGATCTATTGCAATTTTCAAAAACTGAAATGTATGGTTTGCTAGTTGGTGAAAATAATGTGCATACACAAAATTTTTCAGAAAATGTTTTTAATATGTAAAGTAATTTCCCAAAATTATTGTCCTTTCGCTCATACACATATATGAATATCATTGCAAATTTGTTAGTTTCAGTATTTCACTCCTACATTGAACACGTAGTATACTTACTGATCCTGTTCAGCATTGCCACCTGACATAATCTGGCTGTCGTGTTGTTACTGCATATTTAATTAACGTGTATGTTCGATATTGAAACAGGTAAATGTCAAGTGTTGTGGATGCGTTTACATCGTATGAATGCACATGATCACCATATTGAACTAACAAGAGATTGCCACATTGGCTTCCAGCCCTTTCTAAAACAAATGCAGCAGAATTATTTAGTTGATTGGAGGCGAAGATAACATTCAAATCAATTTTTGCCATTCAAATTAAAACATTCAATTAGATAATAAAACTGCTATAGTAACGTTTTATACTGATATTCGAGAGATTCTAAATTCGAATACCAACCAGAGTAAGTCGAATTAACTATTATTACTGTTATTATATATGACTTTAAATCATTACGTGCCATTTTGTATATTTTCTTATTCAGTTACATAGTAACTTAATGCTAATGATATCAGGGTTGGATCTTATTTGCAGTGATTCTTACCAAGAGGAACTGAAGAAAACAACTAACAAAGTTTTTAATTTCACAGCTCGCAATTCTGAAGGGCGAAATGTAAACCAAGGCCATGAAACCCTTCAGCCGATGTCTTCCTGAACATAGTACAGAAACAAACTTTGCAGTTCAACAGCTCTTCCTAAAATGAGATGTATAAATATTATACGCCATTTCAAAGACATTTTAATTGGTGCGTATAGTAATCTACGTCTCATGATGTCTGCTTTGGGCCTTGGTAAACAAGATTTTCGTCTGGGTATATTGGGAGATTCATTGGAGAAACTCTGTGAATTTAGCAAGCCGAGATTTTGAACAGACAAATCCCAGAAATGGGCCAAATTCCAACAACCATATTATACTCTAATCGCGAAGGTATACATACGGAAACAAAGATGTTAGTAAACATGGCAGGCATCAGACTAGATTTAAACAAATTTGTACCCTAAAGTGAACCAGTGAGGAGAAAGCTGCGCGTTTTAGAATATCGAATGCACAGAGGAATTAACTGTGCGTCCGTTCTGCAAAAAATCGTAAAAGTGCAACCTTAACATTTTCATAGTTATTTTTTCAAGTAATCGGAGCTGGAATTCCGTATTTCTAACATATGAAAGACTAATTAATTATTTTAAAGAAGCCGCGAAAACACTTGTTTTTATACTAGAATAAACTCGGTTTGGTTAGAATAAATGTGCATCAATTTCCGCTTCGAATGGTTCAGTAACAGTACTCATCAACACCAAAAAATCTAACTTCATCGTTTTCATGGCTACTAATATACTCTCCCCCCCCCCCCCCTCACTCCTACGCGCCGGGGCCTTGATCTCTTTGTACTACTTCCGACAGTCCAATACTTACCTAACCACTATGTGCAACATGTAGCTGATGTCATGGAGAGTAAAAAATCAAGTGTTGTTTATGACATTTCATCATTCATAAACACAATGCTGTTGGAAGTTATTTAATACGTATATACTGGGGATACTGGGAACGACCTGAGCACTGCGGTCCCAACATTGTTGGCTTGATCTATGGACATTCGGTAGGACTCCTTGGATGAGGGATCGGCCCGTCGCAAGGTTTCTACCTGTACACAGGACAGCACAACACAGAAAAACGCGGACAAACATCCATGAACTGAGTGGGATTCGAGCCCACGGTCCCAACGACCAAGCGGCACAAGGCCCACACCTCAGACCGCGCGGACACTGCGGGCCCCTATTTAATATATCCAGAAGAAACAAACAGAAAACAGCAAGTCGAATTTTGTCCAGTGGTGGGCTTAGATGCTGTATTGAACAGAATCTTCAAGAAGCAGGATACGAGAATGCAAGGTTACGACAAGGATCTTAGAGACCAGTTGCAGGCTTTAGCAAGTGTGACTAACCACCGTGCTTTCCTCGATCAGCACGCGGTCCGGCTGAACAGGGATATTCTTCTATGCTCTCAGGGTTCAGTGGAGGGATTGGTCAAGGAGATCACGCGATTTAACAAGGGAACCTTTTCGGTAGAGTGGCGAATACACAGTGACAGAATATCACTACAAGCAGGACGCTCGATATATTTTAAGCCGTCTTCTTTTATTCTTGTTTGTACGCATTTCTTCAGACCACTCTCTTCCCTGGCCATCGGCCGACTTGTGTTTGATCGGCCCTTAACAGTCGAATTTTAAACTACTTACGTGCTCATAACGTACTCCGACAACATTGCATTGAGGATGTACCAGTTTAACAACGGTAATAAATTGCGGGGAAATTCGTGACAGTGACAAAACTCTGCCTGTCCGCGGAGTTAGTTATTTGCGTGAGCCTTGATGTCAACAACGTCGAATTTCTGGTGTTACAACCAAATCGGCATTATTTTTAAGATACGGCATATGCAGTATTTTTTTATCACAGAAAAGCGAATTAACTGTCAAATTAACAGACGATCGAGTTGAGTTTAGTGGCAAGCGTCATGGGTTATCGATCATGTCGATAATGTAAAATTGCAAATGTCTTCTGCCGCTACTTGTTCTGTCGATCTTTCTCCTCCTATCAGCGTCTGTCTCGTTCTGCTAAGTAACAGAATTTTTGAACATTTCATATGTCTCATGAAACAATTGCATGGATAATAACTTCAGTAGCAGAACAGTGTGATAGATTGAAATTATTGCAGATAGTTTTGTATTGTTTCCCAAACTGAGGTACCTACTGCCCTCTCGCGTTAAACTCACTTTTATTCGTAATGGGAAGATAACACCTGTCTGTCTGTCTGTCCTACCGCGCCTTTTATTTATGATACTACAAAGTATCCGGATCGAATCTGATATTACGTTCTGCACTGAAATTTTTTTGCCGATCCAATGTAACTTCTAGTTCATATAAGACGCACCAAACCTCATAATTTAGCACCAGAAATGATTTTTCGTTAAAATATTTATACTTGACATAAAATAAGTTCCTCTTAAGATCTGTATATTTTATATTTTTAAAGTATTTTTGTGGTAGTAAAGTGATTAATGGCAGCAAGTTTATACAGCAGACGGACATCGTTTCTTTATATGAGCTTTCCTAATTTTGGAAAAGTCGACTAAACCAACAAAATGCAATTTTCTTCCATAAATACAAGACATCATAGTTCGGGTCTTATTGGTGCTTCGCGGTTTTAGTGTTGGTAGGTTGGCAGTTAGTAAGGAGCGTAATAGCATTGTTCATTCTTTTTCCAAGGGTTGGTGAAGATTTCGGAGTCTTGTGCTTCTTTTTCAGGAGGTCTCGAGTTCAGATCTCGGCGTTTTTGAAGAGGTTAACCGTGCTTTTCGTCAGTCTCTTCTGGCAGATGCCGGGATAGTACCTGAAGTTAGGCCACGACGGCTTCCTTTCATATTATTTTCAACTCAGTTATTAATCATCGTATCATTCGACGCTGTGTAGTTTGAAATACTGACAGCGTCGTTAAATAACCACAAATAAGTAATACGGACCTTATAACCGTGCGATTACAACAGAACGCGATAGCGACTTCGCAAATTCAAAACTGACGGATTGACGACTCTAAAACAAATGTTTATCACGGTCCTAAATTTCCATAGATGTTTTCAGAACCACAGAAAGAAAATAAAAACGAGTTTATAACTAGAAGATATAGGGTTGGTGTAATTCAGCATCCAGCAGTTAACCTTCTTTTTCCGGTGCAAAACTTTTCTAAGAGCATCACTTGGAGTGAAAGACATAAATTTAAATCTCATTGAGGACATTAACACTTTTACACAGAAGTGAGTATGAGGTTTTGAAGGAAAAAAGTACTACCTGGCACTGAATGTTTCTATTGTATGCGACTTCCAGGAAGAAGAAGCGCTCCAGGAATTGGATTTTCAGTGTCCTCAGGGAGAAAGGCGAAAGGAAGAAAATAAAATACGAAAACTAGAGGACAAGAAACGCATTACAGTTCTTGTGACAAAACTTCGCGGATCAGTGACTCTTTGCTCGATAACTTTTGTGAAGGGAAAATATTACATATTTGTTTAAAAGAAAAGAATTCGTTTGATCTCAGAATATGTCCTTTATGAGGAAAGTTTATGCCTTGTTTTATCATCGTAATACATTCATCTGTCCCGTAATAATCTCTGAACTAATAGAAATTTTTAATTCATGCCATTGTAGGTAACTCCAACTTTTTTTCATTTCCTGTCATCAATAATACCATAATTTAAGACATTTTAACTTTTAAAGTGGGAGCCACAATAGCCCTGGTACGAATTCATCCTGACATTTCTGTGATTATGGAGTATACATATTTAAAAAAATATGTAGGATGTAAACCAACAGGGCCACTACATGAAATCTTGTGTATCTTTCGGTTTGATGGTGGTATCTAATGAGTGCTTTGTGGTATGGTATGTAATATCCCTTACACAACATTAACCGTTGAATAAAATTAAATCTTGAATAACGTTGCATGTTCCGATCGTTACATCACCACGTGATGCAATTGAACTAGATGGAAGAATAAAACTTTTATATATATATTCTGCTCGTACAATTAATAAGGACTATTTGTTAATTGAAAGTTGTAAGCAAAATATATTCTCAGGCAAAAGAGAGGTTACAGCTGTATCTATTAAAGCGTAGAAGTACAGAATGACTTAAAAGTCACGCAGCCTATTCCTAGCACATGTTCTATTTGACAAATAAAAAAAATAACTCCGAAATCAGAAAACATCGCTGTTACATAAAGCAATGTAAATGTCCACCGCGTTCAGCGATGCATGCATTTGCTTTTTCCTCTTGTCTGGTGAAACCTGGTGAAGAATTCCTGGCATGGACACTGTTCACCAGACGAGATATTATCGATTTCTTTGGCACAAGAATATCGAGAAATGGATCCGGAAACTCTTTCTGGCGAGTTAACTAAGAACGAGACGCCAGGTAGTTTTCGACAATTAACACTCGCTGCACTTGTAAAAAAAAGACATCCCTGCACTTCGAATGTTTGAAGACAACTGACGGACTGACTATCGCACGTTACAACACGACGTGACTGCGTGGACTATTGTATGGCCACGACGATATTCTATGTGGTGTGGGTTCCGTGACTTTTCGATTATCCTCTAGAAGAGTGTTAAATTTTGACAGGATACGCTTTGAATCTTAAAGTTTGTGAATGTACAGTATTTGGGTACGAATATAGATGGCTGGGTTTGAGTTATGAAAGTTGCAACATTTGGTGTCGAGCGCTATTCTTCATTTAAAATATGCTTCAAACAGTTGGTTGTGTTATGGTGGAGGTATATTGTGCACATTTTGAAATCAATATTAGTTTGGGGCGAAATTAAATATAATTTGATTTAAATATACAATTTTTAATGAAAGTAAATGAATATAAAATAAAATTTGTCTCACAGCGTTTAATGATCGTCTTCCCCCAGTACTAAATTGTATCTGTCTCCTTTAATGAGTTTCGCAGTAACATGTTGATGGATGTACAGACAAAATATTGCCTTCTCATTAGGCAAAATTTATGTGTATTTTGTTAAAAGAATTAACACAAATGTTGGATTGTAATATATACCGTTTCTTAGTGTTGCACTTCATCTGAAAGTAAAACTTACAGTTATTTAAAATGTATATAGCAATTAAGTGGTCGAATATTTACATTTCTATGACAACTCTATAATCGGAAAAGCGAGATAACGCAAAATAAAGATTAACGCAACTAGAATGTTGTTATGTGTACCATAGAGTTACGTACTTAATCAGTTATTCAATCATTAGTGAGTAAATATCGGTTTTAGCACTAGTACTGTAGAAAGCAAAATTATATATTGTTTTCTTTGTATAAAATTTATTTACTTTTACCAGGTGGTTAGACTTCCAGACTTTAAATGTTATATACTAATGCGTAACATTTTTCACGATATTTTTCTGACTTTGAAGTTAAAAAAATTCCGATAAATTCTCGTAAAGCACTTCATAGAAGCAACGCAGAATGAATGTATAGCTGTCGCTAGGTAAAAGTGACAGGCACTTCATGGTATCCGTACCTTAAGAATAACGAACACAAATGTCTAGTATGTATCCCTGTCCCCAGACATGTGACATTTTTATAAATGCTTCCTACACCTTTGCTACACAAAAGTGACACGGATCTCTGACTTCTGACTCCTGATAAGTTGCTCTTGACAGAATTCCATGGTAACACGTTTTAACGAAGTAGTGTAGAGGTCACGCACACACGAGTTTCCTGGAATATCGTAACAGAGAACTTTACGCAGAAAGCCTCTGGTAAATACATTCTAAATAATCTATAAAACGGTATTCTTGGACTTTGTCCGTCGTCTAAATCATAAATAAAGTTCTGGAAGCTGGATTCTGGTTCTGTCTTCAGGTAAAAAGGAAGGGGATAAAAATCCTATTTGAAACGCATCATCGTCATAAACCTTCTGACTTTGTCTATATTTTTTTTTTGAGTCTTCAGGGCAGTATATTCCTCCGAAACGTTGGTATATAAAAATCAGATTGCGCAACAATCCAAGAAACTCGCTACTTCGCAAAAACCTCACCCCCTACATGTAACTAGTAGAATAATGAACTTGTATTCTGAGAAGAGGAAGAATTAGAGAAGTAATGTCGAAAAAATTCTGAAAGAGACGAACAGTTCTCAGAACTCATTACAAAAGTTTCTCTTTGCTTCTTTGTGACACTCTTCTCTTCTCAAAACAGGGCTAATCTTAAATATGATTTTGCTTTGCATGGGTTTTGTAACCAAAATTCGCCCAAACTAAGCTGCATGTTAATAAAATGTCGTCTCATTTTGTCTTATTATCGTCATAAACGTATTTTGTCTTTGTCTTTCTATAACTGATTGAAATTTCTTTGCTTCCACTGCTCAAAGCTGTATGAATTACAAAGTAACATTACCATAACCATAGTGATATACTATTTTATCCCAAATGTACTAACAAAGACTGATAATTTCATTGAAATAACTAAACAGTATAATATAAAGAATGGTGATGTCACAAAATAGCCCCAGGTTAAACAGGCAAACAGTGTAGGAATAATTGGTAACGAAAAGTAATATACAATTTTGAGAGTTATATTTAATTATGTTCTTAGTCGACCTCCCCTTAATACTGAATTATAGATTTTCATGAAACTCAATTTACTACACAGGCTGTATCATCGGACATTAGACTTTGCATCTCTGCTGTTAAAAGTATCAGCTGTGGGCCGGCTCAAGCGGGTGCCGCCTCTCACTAGTATTCTGGAGGTGGTCGTTTCGAATCCTCACTTCTAGGCGAATGCCGGGATAGTAGGCTACAACTACTTTCCTGTCCTTTCAAGTTTGCTAAAGGTAATCATTCGATTCTGAATAACCACTGCAGTTGATACAGCGTCATAAGTTACCTTCGCTCAAAACCTCCATCCAAAATTTTCAACGAAGTGGGCTTGCGAAGTTCTTTGATGGGAACAACTCAGCGCTGCTCAAAGTCCTGAGATAGTGTACTCCGTCTGGGTTTTACACAATATTAGTGGAGTTTTAGTTGTAAGTGAAAATCTGTACGTCTTTTCTCAAATATCTGGTGGCTATAAACCTTGCAGGTGATTTGGTAAGCGAAGTTAGTTAAGATGATTGTTACAACAATGTCAGTAATGAAGATGGCTGTCTTCTGGGCTGTTGCGCCGTGTAATCTGGTAGATGTTTACCGACGTTTCAGATGTCCTTGCTGCCTCTATCATCAGTGCGTTCACTCATCCCTGAGCGTAACAACCCAAAAGACAGCCATCTTCAAACTTATCGCCGTGCAAACCTCAAATCCTACCTTGTCAATAATGTTTATGTCGAACGACGACATGACACACCTTTCAGATCATTTCTTGAAACTCCGAATATTTTCATTGTCTGTGCCAGAATCTCGCCAGTCCGTACCAGATACTGTTAAATAGTCACATTTCATGCGAGGCATATTTTAAATGTAGTGGTGTCTTGTGAAAACTGAGGCATAATTAATGTTCCCTGCTTATAAATAATGTTACCTGATGGCAGCTGAACCATTTTTCATGCGTACAGAAAGCAGGCGGATCTGTGGAAATAATGTTCTAAATTACCTGTCAGTTCATGCCACATGATATGTGTCAGATACAAAAGTTTCTGTAACAATATTAATTCTCGTCTGAATCGATTACAGTGTTTCACATCTCCTTGACACCCGACACCCCCACACACACCCCGGCCCCAAGGCTGTGTCCGACAGTTGTCTTGCAACATTAAGAAATTGCCGATGATCGTTCGAGCCTGTGAGAGTTTATAGCGGTTAGCTAAAAATTTATGATTCTTCCAAACGTTAAGGATGAGAAAATAGTGTATGGAGAAAATTTTGTAACTAAATTTCACCCTGAATACATGCTATGTAAACACATGCATATCATTATGCTGTTCTTGGAGCAGAGTTCTTCCTGAAATGCTGGCGGTCTCGTGGCTGCTCGAGAAATCCTCCCTTCCCCCATGGAACCTACGATTTATTAGCGTGTTTAAAAGAACCAACTCTTATACCTGCTATGGACAAGATGAATCTAATTCACATTCTCATACATGCTATTAATTAAGATAATTTTAATATAATTCTGTCATATAAGCGTATGCCTTGTACTGACTGATGACGTTTTAGATGTCACTTCTCATGTCTTTCTTTTATTACTTTTGTTGTTGCCATGTTTGTTATTATTGTTATTTATTTTGTGGTTTGAAAAAAATTGCACTAATTGTATATGTACAAAACTGTTTGATTTTATTATCTAATAGCATTTGGTGAAGAGCGCAAATTAGAAAGTTCCTCATATCATGCACTTTTCTTCAGCCTCCGGTTCTTCAAACCCCAAATGTCCAAATATTCTCATAAGCACCCTGTTCTCAAAAGCCCCCAATCTGTGTTTTCTTTTTGACGTGAGAGACTAGGTTTCACGCCCATACAGAAAGCAGATGTAACTATAATTTTATATTATGTGATTAGCAGAGATGATGAAGTGATACAGAAACATCCATTAAATGGATAGAATTTGAACTCTTGTACAGTCGAGGATTTACCGAAACCACTGGGTTCAACCGTCATTCTAGCGTAAACTTTGTTTAATGCCAGTAAAGGATACGAAGTATCAGCCATCCATTCTTTAGAGCAGGGCAGTGCCGTGGCCAGAGAGCGGGGAGAGTACGCAACGCAGAGATCTGCTGGTTGATGCTCAGAAACTCGAACCGTAGCCAAGAGTTTAGTCACGTTCGAGTTTTCAGACCCAAAAGTTGCAAAGGGGTCAGTGCCCCTCTTTTTCTTCCTATGTCGGTACAGTAATAAACGGGAACGTCAAATGCTTCTGGAGGTTTCATATAAATGATGTCTAGAAGATTCTTTCTGGGACTGAGGGCTATTGGTTAATACGCGAAATTAAATGCTGACTTTTTAAGTCGATTTGTATGTAATAAAATAATCAGGCGGAATGCGTCTGTAGAAGGGTGTGGCATGTTGTATCCTACGCCGGATTTATCAGGAAGAATTCTCTAGTCGGGAAAACGTTAATACAATTTTGAAAGTTGTGGATAATATGATCAGTGGTAAGTGTATTTATGCGGATCCTTTTTCCATATTTCAGTGTAAAGAAAATTCATATCTGCACGAAAAAATCCACTATCTGGGTACTGGATTTACACATTGTTTTGTTAATTTCATAATGATAAAATGTTTCGCTCTACATAGACTATCTTTCAGTACACTTCATTCCTATTTTGTTTGTGGTCTAGCTGGATGAGTAGTAGCAAAACTATTATAGCAGTACTAAAATTACTAAAATATTTCTGTAATTGAGGAAGTGTGATATGGGACAAATTACAATTATTTTGGGGTATCAGAAACGTTGAGAAGCACTGTTGTAAAGTACTAATACGGTAACAAAATGAAATTTTGTTTTGTGTTTAAAATAACAAAAAGCGTCATATTTTTATTGTCTCACTCCTAATCTGCCTCTTTTCAAAACTAATTTTATTTTGCGTCCATTTAAGAATATCAGTTTTATTTCTCGATGCTGTCCCTGTGTCATCTCATATAAATGCAAACCATGGCTGACGCATGCTACTCGTATATCTACACGTTCTTGAAATTCTGTCCCCTGGTTCCTTTCGCAGAATCAAAGTTTCCTACTACATGTACGTTAGTCTAATCTTGTATGAATTCAGATGTGGATTTAGATTGGACTCTGTTACATGCATTAAACATAGAAATCGATGCTGTACTAAAATTTTCAGCATACAAAAACGGAGTCCCAAGCAATGAGGTACAGCAGGATAAGATATATAAAATGCATCATAAACCGCCACAATAAGATTAATTCGTTTATTTGAAATTTATTATTGGATATGGATTTTACTTCTTAGCAAACTCTTAAGTGATTTTTTGTAGTGTCGGAGCCGATTAGTTAAATACTTCAAGGCTTTTGAGATTTTGAAATGCGTGCAACCGAACTGAAACTTAGGGATATCTTCAGCAACTCCGAGAACTGTGCTTAAACTCTCAACGACTAAGCAGGTCGCTAAAACGTATTTCCTGGTTTATGTTTTATGAGTAACTGTGTATTAAGTACTAATAGGGCGGTGAATTAAACTGCATAATAAAGAATGTCGTACAGTCTTCACCAGATATTATTACACTGACCAAAACAGGAAGAACGATCCTGGAAGGATGCATACCACATATAGGTAAGATGAAAAATACATTCAAAATTTGTTATCTGGATACTTAAAGGGAAGAAACGACGTCGATTACCTAGTCGTAGACACTAGGGTAATATAAAAATGCATGTTAAATGATACGTAAGATGCATTAATTTGTCTCATATTATGATCCAGTAGCGGGCTATAATGGACAGTATAATGAAACTACGGTTCCATAAATGACAGGGAATTTTTTAGTGTCTTAAAGGCTGTGAGCTTTTACATAAGAAGCAGAATATCGAATTTTCAACTTATGTATTGTGTAACTGGTTTCGGAATTGGAGGAAATTAAAGTTGGATTCTTGACGATGGAAGCTGCAAAGACTGTGAAAGTATTATAAACAAAGTTTCTTGGTTTATCTTGCTGCAAAACGTCCTGAAGAACCGCATATAATTGGTGAAAACTCCAACCAAGGGGTGTAGAAAAGTCGCGGCTGTTAGTTGTCGGCTTCTTACCACAGAGGTTTAGGTTAGCTCTCCTTTCAGTCCGTGTGGGATTAGCGGTGAACAAAGTGGCACTATAACAGGTTTTTCTCCGAGTCCCTCGGTTATAATCTCTCAGTATATTCACTAATCACCTAATAGATAGACAAAGGACTCATTAGGGACCTAAATCCAAAAATGTATAGTCTCACCCCATAACAGCAATAGGCCTGACAGTAAAGCTAGGTCGTCATGGAAGGGATCTACTGAGCGTGTGGTGAAGCGGATGTTATTTTGACTTTGTTTTCAAATCGCTGTCGAAGACTGAAGTGTTTTGTAATTTTCTTCACATTCTTCTCAAACCAAATTTACAGGACTACAGTAAATTGAATCTTAAATAGGCTGAAGTATGCAGATTGAATTAATCCGGTTCAGATAGGGACTAAATATGGGCACCTTGTAAATATTATGGTTTTATAAAAGGCACAGAATTTATTGAGGCTAAGAGACTGTAAATTCTACGTTGTTTCAAATCAGGTTCAAATAATCAACGGTAGCGTTCTGCCCCTCTAGCTACCCAGCAACTCCTCTCTCATAAACCGGTTAACGTAAGTTGCTACATTTGACGTTCATGTTTTGAGTAATTAGATTATAGAAGTTTGCCTAAAATAATTGTGGCTTCTTACAGTCTACGACTGTAATCTTGAGACTTGTGGGGAAAGGAGGTGGGGTGAAGGAGGAAGGAGGAAAGATAGCGTCTGCCTTTAACTCTACGGACTTACTGCATTCCTTGCAAGTCTCAAGATTACAGTTGTGGACTGTACTTTGTCTTGCTTGTAATAATCTGATACATTTGTTCGGTAGTTCACACAATGTCGTTTGTGTAGCACGCATTGATTAAAGCAAGTCGGGCTTCAAACGGCTATGTATCTCCTAATATATTAACGTATAGAGCGCCTAACACAGAACCGCAGATAGACGACATGACCTGCCTCTCTACTGAATCTTCAGTTTCCGTTGTAAGCGTGGCCAGAAGTGATGTACATAGTTCGCTTCTAGCGTCAAACCTTGTATGGCCTGACAGTAACAGAACTTAGCACTGCTTCAAACCGGTGTGAACCAACCCACGACCTCGACCTCAGCCTGGAATGACTTGATATAATGCGGTAGTTCGTGATGTACTGCACGTAAATGAAAAGGGAATTTAACTGCTGTCAGGTTCAATATCGAATAGAATCTAAGTAAGGCAATTAAACCATCCCTGAAAGTGCCAATGAGGAAATTATTGTAAAAGTCTGTTAGATTATTTCTAGTCAAGAAAGTGGCATCTAAGTACTAAATAATAATACTATCCCTTGCAATCGGGATGTCCCTGCATCGAATACCATACCCATTTCGTCTCCTACTAACTACAGTAGCCGTCATTAAACTGCATGCTTCAAGGTCGCATAAACATAAAACGGTTCATCACGAACATCGGAGTAGGGGCAAGTTGAACGTTTCGAGGAACTTTCTGCTCAAAATGCTGTGACATTTTAATTTGTTAATATAGCAATACATTTGTATGCCATGGCATTGAACTATGCAATTTGGTGACGGCTGTTACAGGTATATATAGCTTACATGGAGCAGATTCCCATTTGAGAACCTACTAGTCTTTATCTGTCCAAGAAATTACCCCCATGCTAAGAAACAGAAATGTTCGCAAGAGCCCGTAACTGAGTCAGACGAATCCAGTCCACCCCATACCCTATTTATTTTTTCGTACCAGTACCACCAACAGTTAGTTACTGGACTGGACATAACTATCCGAGCCATCGACCGGTAACATACAGCGTGTTTTCTCAGGGGCGGGTTCCCTGATAGTTTTATATTGTGCACGAGAAATAACATTCTGTATATCCAGGCTAATTATTGCTGCGGTGTGTAAACATACCGATTTACAGTACAAAGATTAGCTTCCTTCTTCTTCCTCTTCTTTTATTCTTTTCTTCTTCTTCTTCTTCTTCTGTTTTAGCTTTCATTGATTGCATCTTCTGGCCTGTTCAGATTAAAATTAATTTCTCATCTTCTTTCATTGATTATTTCCTATGGACTGTTATGATTTAGAATTAAATCTTAACATGTGAATGTTTTATATTTTCGGTAGCATTCCGTATGAGAGATCGACCTATCGCAAGGACTCTACATACAAAGGACAACCCTTGTTGATGAAGGCAGTAAGCTGTTACGAAACGTCGGTTAATATTAGCCTGAGTCCTCCATGATACATCTCAGAAGACAGCCATCTTGGGAACATGTAATTGAATTTATGTCACTCAGAATGCGGACAGATAGATGCCATTTTGTAGACACGGTATTTGAACATCCCATATAGGACAGGAATTTCGTGACCACCTTAACGACTGTCATCTTCTAAAGGACACTACTCCGTGAAGTTTGGTAATCTCATTCAAGAGCTACTTTAGACTGCAAGGCCAATAAACAGACATCTGCCAGACTACACGGCGCAACAACCCAGAAGAGAGCAATCTCCATCTAGAAAGAAATCTTAGTTGTTACAGTGCATCGAAAAAGAGGATCTGGAAGTCCAGCAGTAGGTCGTGCATTGTTTTCGACCATCTCTTCTAAGAACCTTGATCCCCAGAATAATATATTGATCCTACATGCACCGTCAGCAGAGGCGTTGTGTAGAATTTAAATAAAGCCTGCTGCCAGCAGAGGGCATGCAGGCTCTGTTGCTGTGTGAACCCTTGCTTCCTTCAGTACTGAAGAACGTAGGACGTATTGGAAGCTTAATTACAGCCTCCGACAACAAAATACGACCAGGGTCAACGATGGGATTAAACGTAATGGAACACAAATTAATGGGATCATTATCTACGATTCGATATGAAGAAGAGTGTAGGTGTTTTCCAATGAAGGACATTTTTCCCAAACAAATTGAGACACTTCCGCGACCTGGCGGGCAGCCTGTTTAATCGCATCGTCCACCTGTTTATATGTATGCAACAACTCCAGAACTGTTGGTTAGATTTTAATGAAATTGTTTGTTGAGAAATTATACGAATAATTGTCGAGGCATTTCAGTTTTCTAGAGATCGGACAGTTTTTGTTCGTTATTTCGAGTAGACTATCTGGTTGTCGCTGGCGTTTATTCTTCCGCTCACACATATACATTAGCACTATTAGCAAATGTCCTACACTGCATGGAATCAAACGTCATGGAACCAGAAAGCTCACCGCCAATTCTGGACTGAATGATTTTCTTTCGAGTCTCCATAATCTAGTTCTTCCATCTCCACTTAATTATGATCTCACATACGTCTATTTCTTTAAAATTGTCTCCAACAGAATATGTATTTGTATGTATGTATATATATATATATATATATATATATATATATATATACGCATTTCTTATTTTCTCCTCATTCTTAATGTTTCCAGATCTTTCCAAGGCGAAGAGTAACAATTACAAGCGCCTATGGCCTGGAGCTGCCGGAACGCTGAGGTCGCGGTTTCGAATCCCGCGCACATATTTATGGGCTGTACAATAGGGGCAGAGCTCTTACGATGTGCCTATCCTCCGTCAAACTGCCAAACGGCAGAGAACGTTTCTCCGAAACGTTGACATCTGCTGATCAGCCTACACGGCACCAGAACTCAGAAATCGTCATTAATATTTCTGTCGTGAAAACCTCAGTTCTCACATACCGAAGGATTGCCTCAAAATTCTGAACCGGAATACGCCAGAGATCTTCATCTGTAATAGGTGAAGAGGATATAAAACAAATATTACACGTTGCGAAGCTTCTCATTATGTAATTTTCGCTAATATTTTCCCACTTTACCTCAAATACAGATGTTTTCAGTACTTTATTGACGGATATCCTCAATCTTTTTCGAACGTCATGTAGTAATCATACGAACGTCCAGCTTTTCATTACAGACGTCGTCGTCCGCAAAACCTATAGTAATTACAACCGTAATAACGCATGTCGACGCGTCGAAAACAGAATTACGTCACGCGGACAGGGAACATTGCGCATTCCATTCCTTAACACGATTAAGGTAGATCTCTCCAACTACAATAGTGTCTGTGGACAGAGTCGCTACTGTAATTAAGCAAGTGTATAGAACTGTAGAGTTGTGTGGTGCATGAGGTGTTGAGCTTGCACCACCCTGGCGGGTGAGGCGCTGAAGCGAGTCTTCACTGGGGTAATCAATCATGATTTCTCATGACGTATTGTGCACAACAACCAAAACATCTGCTCAGCTGACTACCACCACACTTGTTAAACGAAAATAAAAAAGCTAAAGCCAACGAATTTAAAGGCAAATAAATACTCGTTCGTTTGTGTGAAGCGTAGTGCTTCAAACGCTGGGCAGAATGTGTTTATGCTCGCGTGAAGATGAAAGTATGCATACGATCTGAGCGTACACTAGAATTCATATTCCTTGTGAAGTACGTCTGGCTTTTTGCACAATCTGTTAATCTTTGTTTATTTTGTCCGTTTATTCTTTATAATTTTCTTTCCTGTTACTCCTGGATGGAAATTGGAGCAGGTCCTCGATAATTATAAGCAATACCTCGGTGCCTTGAAATTGTTGGTAATGAAAATCATGCAGTTAGAGACCTTTGGTACTTTCCGTTTTCATCAACAACATCTTGGCCGTTCAAGTAAACTTGGGTGTGTGATATTATGTAAGTAATTAGAGCTCTTAAAAGGATGCAAGTATTAGGAAGGCGTTCTTTAGAAACATTTTATAATAAGTATGATTTGAGGTTTTCACAGCCGTGAGTATGACCTCTGAAACGTTGGTAAACATCGACCAGACTACACAGCGCAACAACCCAGAAGACAGAAATCTTCATTTTATAATAACGCTGTGTCATGAAGTGTTCAGGTGTTGTGGTGATACATGATATACTTCACACGTGACATACATATTATTATAAAATCACCCAATAACGGATCTAATTATTGGTTGTTATTAATTGGTATGAAATTGCAAAAGGCAGACGACGTAGGCCTGAGAAAATGATTTATTCGGTGTCTGAAGTCAAATGACTGTTTATCAAATAAGTATTTTCTGCCTTGGCAAAGGAATAGGCAAAAGTGGTCTTTGAAAGTGTTATTAATACAAAGAAAGTGGAGGGAGACAACGTGGAAGACTCCATAAAAGATGGAAATTCTAATTTCGAACATAGTAGTTCCAGCTGAAACAGTGTTTATTAGCCGCTGTTGCGAGTCTTAAGAATGTCATTCACTTTGACTACGACGTGTCTTATTTCTCATCAACGGTCCAGATATTCACGAATCACCCGGAAATGCTGGCTGACTCATTCATTATGTGCTGTTAAAGTACGCACAACTGCATACATGTGATATATACAATTTATATTTACAGAAGTTGTACAAATTCTGTGTCAGTACGTGCTAAGCGTAATGCTGTATTGTTTTCATTTGCATTTTCAGTCACGAAATTCTTGACAGAGCTCTGTTAGGAATTATTCATGAAGCAATGACCGGAGATACGTGCTATGATTTAGGGCCTATTTTATATTCTTATTATATCGGTGCCTTATTTTGTGGATATGTAAATAAATTGTGGCATGATAAGACATGCATGTATTGAGTCTTAATAAATTCTTTATGAAGCTATGAAAAATTACATTTAATGGAAATGCAATTACGCCTTGTACGCTGAAGATTCATAGGCCGAACTCCGGAAACATGAAATACAGGAAATGTGCATTCGTATAAATTACTCATAGTAACGTGTCGAATAGTGTTTGAACAAAAATGCTCTAGACCTGCATTTCGAAAGGTAAATCATATCAGAGCCAAAGAAGAGGGAAAATAGAAATAATCACAAATGGAATGTTAGAAATTTTACAGGATACCCCGGAAAAACTTCGTGTAGCCTCTGCAGTTAATAGCTTATTTGAATAAACTAGTAGTCAAATCAGGCGAGATACTGGCGATAAGCTCAAAAAAATACCATATTTTAAGTTCTCGCGGCGGTGAAGATGTCGATGTTGGTCTTCTGGGTTATCACGTGTACTTGTAAGTAGATACCAGCATTTCCGAGGAACATACATGTTCCATTCTGGAAACTGAAATGCAGCTCTGAAGCAAAAGTCAGTATATTCTTATAAAATGTTGGTAACTAACTACAAGTCCATGTGGTGTTACAGCCACGAAGACGAGCATCGACAGGTAGCCTACCGTGACTGTTTCTCCATTGTCCTTTCTGTTTCACCTTACGTAATATCATTCTTACCGCTGTAGTTTTATCAGCATCCTCAAATAACCTACGAACCAACAATCCAATTATATCTCTATTAAACACCCAGATTTATAGGTTTCGAAGTCGATGCCTTTTACACTGTTTGCTAACGACGAGATTCTGTAATAGTCGTCAACATATTGCGTAATTAAATGTCACGGTAAAATCGCACAACGCTGTAACACAGACAGAGGAAGCCAGAAGAGTAACTAATTCAGAAATCGAAGTCGATTAAACGACACATTGTCCATTCGGCACATCGCTTTATCATAACTGAGACTGGCGGTAGGAGCGCAGATTTGGCAGCAGTTCAAGTGAATCTCGTCGAGTGCGGTGCATGTAAACTGCTGAATTGTCCGACAGCGCTGCGTGCGTTGTGTTTGAACAGGCTTCTCGTCGCTTTGAGCACGCACAGGACGGTCTGCCGACAGACATGCCCCACCCCACGTATGTTTATTTACTAATTATGGCTCGCTTTGCTCGACCTATGACACTGTACATAGAGCAACATGTAACTTGCACATTACATTGAATTATAGAATACCACAACTGAACCCACTGACTGGCCTTCTGACATCAATGTAAGTCTACTCCTTGGCCGCATTTTAATTACTTTTGTCGGTATCTTTCTGGTTTAGAGTCTTATATTTTAATAAGGCTCAGAGGGAAATAGCCGTAACAAAAAATATCCGCATTAGTAATAAATGTTGGCATTGGGCACAATAATTTAGTACACTTCGTATTTTCATAAGTATTTTTTCCGCATTTTAATTTCATATCTCTTATCTCCTTTTAGATCTTCTAAATGGCCGCTTCCCAAAAGGTTTGCTCCAACAAAATTCTGTTTGTATTTATTTTCTCCATCCTAACTATATGTCTTGACAGTCGTCACATCTTGATTATCTGTGCTTTACTAACAGTGCTATGTGACTTTATTTAAGGAAAGAAGTTCCTTGTCACATAATTTACTGCACTCCACAAGCCTAGCTCTCTTATACATCAGATATTTTCCTAAAGACTTCGTTTCCAAAATAGCATACACAGTAGCTAACTAGGATTCAGTTTTGAAGGATGTTTCGAAAAGAAATTTAACAAAAAAATGAACCTTTTACATAGACTCTCATACAAACCAGTATTGACAAATGTTCGTAACATTTCTTCTTAGTTTTTTCTTTATTACCTTTTGTAATAGCTTTGTGTCAATAACGGATAAATAATTTGGCAAGGAAGTGGGAAGAAATGCGCGTGGGAAACCACCATTTCTGTGATTTCATCATGCTGATACCAGATGAAGAACAATATAGTGGAATTTGCTATTGTGTAATTTACTCCATTGCCCCCTTACCTTCTGTGCCTACCTCTTTCTCTTACATCCACATTTTTCAGCAATTCATATTAAAAATCTACATATTAAAAAGCCGCGATTCGCCACGTGATGTAACAAGTATTTAATATTATCCACCAGGTATATTTAATGGTTCCTACTAGTGGTGACTTTAAGAAAACCGTCTGACCCTTTGAAGAGAAGCGATCATCTGGGTAATACTTACAATCTGTCTATGGACTGTTCATGCAGGCGAATTCAACGGACATGTCACTCAGAAACGGGAACCACTTGTAACATTTATTCGATTCCAACCTCAAGGAAACACGCTGTATCTGTATAACAAAGATCTCTCTTCCAATGATGTTTATGGAAATAATAGTTATTTATTATGAGTGGAAGGAACGCATAGGAACCTGAAAATAGTCCAGTTGCTAGACGTGTAAACACTCATTTTTGATAGGATTAGTTACCACCACGGTTAGTTAATTCGAGAGTAATGGAGCATTAATTGAATAGAACTGGAATAGTTCAGTCAATAAAGTGAATGACATCAGCTGGACGAGTGGAATTCGATCTCCGATAACTGCAGAGATATTTGTCTTTGCAACCACATCCAGAAGAGCTTACGGGTTCACCAAACCTCATGTTTAATGGTTACTGAGGGTTCTCACGCCTGTGATAAAACGGCTGGAGCGTAAAATTGTTTGATCACCTATGCCAAGTGCCAAAGTTTACCTCAGCTCAGCAGTCGCTCTGTCTGTCCGTCTATCAATCCGCCTATGCGTTCAACAACTCGATATAATATGAAGATCTGTTTTAATGTTGGCTTTCCCTTAATATCTCTTAAAAGTCTTAAAAGTCATTCTCTTGAAGGGATGCCATGGGCTTTTGAATTCTTCACACAAATATTGACCGGTGGGTAATCTTCTCAAAAGTTCAACACAGCTGTCTGAGTGGATGCAATGGGTGTGGCTTCCTTAGTCGGTTTTCAGCAGTGATTTTGTTTGCCTCCATCTCAGTCGCTTCCGTCGATGTGGCAGCAAACCTAAGATCTTTATTACCTCTGAGTGGTTATTTCAGTCCAACTTCTAATAGGTAATTAGTTAATGCCTCCAATTGAGTATGCTAAGAGTCGGAGTAGAATTCATGTTCTGTATTAGGAAGGTCCGGAATTCTAATCTCGTCCAAAAGGCTATCTTGATAGAATTTCCATGATTTCCCTCATTGCCCCATAACCGCGAGCGAGCAAGAATATTGTTCAAGTCTTAATGATGATGGTGATCATAATGATGATGACAGTAAAAATGTGTTGGGAGAAGTAAACGTGCTAGGAAGGGCAATATCAAAACTCATTTTTAAAAGGCAGGGCGTGAATATGTAAACTGGATTTGCGTGGAATGTATTTACTCAGGAGGGAATCAGTGGTAGCAGATGGCTGTCTTCTGGATTGTAGTTCCGAGTAGTCTGTTAGGAGTGTAACGTCGTTTCAGAGGTCCTTACCCTAATGATGGAGACAGCAAGGACCTCTGAAAGTATGATTTGAGGTTTTCACAACGGTGAGTATGAAGATTTCTGTCTTCTGGGTTGTTGCGCTGTGTAGTATGGTAGATGTTTACCAACATTTCAGAGGTCATACTGCCTAACTCACTCACTCTCTCTCTCTCCGATTTCAAATAGTTAATACTTCAGGACATTGTACAGAATGGCCTAGTATCAGTTTCTAACATGTAAAATTATTGAAGGTGTGTATATTTAAGTACGCAGTCAGGGTGACCTCCATTTATGTGTTTATACCAATGTTTACAAAATAATTTAATCTAGTTCACATATTATTACTAGAAGACACACGTAGGAGCCTTCGTAAACAGACATAATTTACCAGAAAGTTTATTTTATTTTGGAGACAGATCTGTATAGGAAGAATTATGGCAGAAGCAGATGTGTAATATAATAACACTGACTCATTCAACACGAGGTCCTTGAATACAATAATTTTAACATTGTGCACGTTGATTTCGCATGTGAAACGCATTCCATCTCGAGTGAGCTTATTCTGAGCGGCGTAGTGATACAATTGGATTTCTCGTTGTAGAGCTTAATGGACCGTGTTAATCCAGTGTATCCTTATCAACATGAACGCTATTCACTTGACTCTCGACGCGCAGATTCTGATATATGTATATATCACGGTTCATAGAGTGTGACGCAGTTGATGGGGTTAGCGACTTCAAAATGCGGAGTACACAGAGCTCAATTTCAATATTTTATAAACCAAAATGTAATGTCTCTGCATGATGGGAAGAGGCCTTAAACCTTGGACCTCTTCCGTTGGTGCACGTCCGTAACGAGACTGTCTATGGTCGTTGACAAAATGCTGCATGTGTTTTAGTTTGTTTTCTTAATTAAAAGGAAGGACAAGCTTATAGTATTATCATGTGATATGTCTGTCCCACCGTGTATTTTGTAGACCCAGTATATAGATTCTCATGAAATCTAATATAAACAGAATGCTATTGCTGGCCCTACTTTACAAATGGCGTTCGTAAAGACGTCAGAGATGGGAGTGACACTCGCAATTATTTTATTATTATTATTATTATTATTACCATCACAATCATCAAGTGTTGTATGGGCCTATTTGTAAAATTTCGAAAATTATGTAACTGTTGGTTAGTCATTTTTGTGGTATTTGTGAAATAATAACATGTCGATCACTCGCGATTTCTTTGAATGACAATAGTTAGCCTTGTCATTGAAAGAATCATGTAACCTCCGCCGGACGCGTCCTCTGGGCGAATCCCATCAGAATGTTGAGATGGTGGAACGGTTGGTGGATCAAGATGGAACCAAATTCCCGGGGTTTTGAATACTGGGATACCTTTCAGGAGTATGTAAATATAGAGGCACGCCAGGGATAACAGAGGCTAAGATCTCAAGGAACTTTTACAAGACATAATAGACAGTCCTTTCTGTTAGGTTAATGCATTGGAGAATTTATCTGGATGTTCAGAGGAGGCGGACCCTAAACTCGGCTACTCACCACTAGAATGGATTCATGGCTTGGGGACTTTCAGATTAACTTGACAAGCAGACTCGTGGTAAAATGTTCAAAATTATGAGAAGATAGGAAGTTCTACAATGCAGCTACTACACCAGTAGCGTGCTGTTAAATGGTAATAAATACTGGACACTGAGTAAAGCAGATGAAAGACGAATTTAAGTGGCACAAATTAGATTTTACTGTTATGTGGAATAGTAATAACAGATCATATTCTGAATGAAACTTGTATTTTTGCAATCTTTGGTAGCAATCGCATATAATTCAGTGCTACATTCTTTTTGTTGCTCTTTTTTCTCCTCAGCTCATCTTAGTGGATTCAGAATATTGTCTGCCAACAGCCATGTTCATTATATATTCACTCCAAGTGACTGTATCGATTCCTTACATGTTATAAAATGTTTCCATACGTGACTTTATGTGAGTTCCGATCTCATGTTAGCTACTGCAGATGTCAATGTACACACACACACACACACACACACATAAACATAAACGTACACACATGCATATTCGTCTGTTTTCAAAAGCAAATTACATAGAAATCTAATTGAATTGCTAATTTAAATAGGTGCTCACTGTACGTTAAATTTACGTTGCCCCACATCATTCCTTCCAATCAGTTATAATTATTTTAATCTATACTTTGTTAATTGGCAACGTAGTTAATTTTAAATTAAATAGTCAATTACATAAACTCTGTATTGAAGTGGAATAAAGTGCTCTGTGCAACTTTCAATGTGGTCGTCAGGTATTAGTAATTGTCACTAATAGATATTCGTCATAAATGCATGATGGCAATACAAATATAGATTAACAGCGTGTTTAGGGGACGGTAATTTTATGAGATGGGTGGTAAAATGACTGTCGTCATTGATGCATTAAACATAGTAACGTCCTACATCATCTTTGTCAGGGTATGCAGGAATTACAAAATTATCAGCTCGGAAGTGTGAGTAATTTTAATCGCATTTGCAAAATTAACACCTGATTATTTATGTTCTTCTAACTTCAATCGTAAGTTAATAATAATTACATCTGCAAAATATTGAATTTGCAAAAAATGATCTCAGATATGTGCACCCATTTAATAATATTATATAGTTAACTCAGTCCCTGGTGTAACAAACCCTAAGACGTTTGTTGGTACAAAAGTGTTCTGTATAATTCCACATTTTTCCTAAATCCCTTTTTCTTCACATTTCTTCTTCAATCACATTGAGCTTTGTGTTTTTAAGTTTTTGTTTGTTTGTACAAATTTAAGTTGAAAGCCTATATTCGTGTATTTTTTATGTAATTTGTCTATTATGTTCGCGTTACTAACTAGTGCCTGCAATGCAAAACACATTACACACCCCTCATTGCACAGCAGTGGGCAGGCTAAACACGGACGGTGTGCTGATCTAGTTTGAAATCCGAATCAATAGCCCATGAGGGCATTCGTGTTTACATGCTGATATTCTGGGAATCTGGTTAGCAGCAGCTCACTCCACACCGGACTCCGATGTGTAGTGGTAACTGCCCCTCACCTCGCTCCAAGTTTCGGGAGTCCTCTGCACCACAAATTATCATACAAACCATGATTTGTAGAAAGCTACATTTACTGTTTACTTCATAAACGTGGACTTACAAATGTTCTTTCTTGATTTAATGTTAGTGCTGCTTTCTGAAAGAAAGAAATACGTAGCATTAATCTTTTATGTTTTATCCGACATATTTAAACCCCTTGTGCAACTAAAATTGAATTTATTATATGAATAATTATATTCTAAATAACCATTTGAGCTCTCTCTCTCTCTCTCTCTCTCTCTCCTTGCTTCTTTTCCCCATTGCATTTTTCTTCACTCCCAATCGCATTAATTTTCTCGTGTCTATCAACCTATTTCCTATTGAAAGTATTTCCCTCCTGTCGCGGCAGTGATAATGAGAGAAGTGTTCGGCTCGACCCGAGGCTGTTCTGCCTAATATTTTGCAGTTTTTCTCAGCCTCTTCAAGCGAATTTCGGAATATTATTCTGCGTTTCAACAGGCCGGGACAACATCCTTTAAAATTCTCACGGACTCACAATTTTTGTTAACTTCCCATCTCATTTTTATGTTATACAGAGTGATTAAAAATGTAAGGGCCAAACTGAAGGAGCGTATAGAGGGACTCAGAGAGAACAACTTTCGAATAGGAATCCATGTCCTCCGAAGTTATCCTGAGTCTGTCGAGGTTGTTGAAGCTAGGGAAGTCCCTCTGAGTCTATAAGCTCCTTCAGTTTGGCCCTAACCTTTTGAATCACTCTGTATAATTTGCATAGTGGAAAGAACGTCGTTAAATAATCGAGATCATTCAGGATTCTGACAGTGCTTGTATTTAAATTTCACTCGTGGAACACTGTCACTAATATGATATCCACTGTTACGAAGTACAGAGGTTAAAGTCACAAAGATAATTAATCCGTCTTTCCTGCCTGCTTGATTGTTACATGCTATAGGATTGTTTTGTGTTGTGGTAAGTAATGCGAAAATAGGAATATGCTTGAAAGATGGATCACTGATTACTTTAGAATATCGAGATGTTACACAACCCATTCCTGTCATATGTTCTGTTTGTCACAAATTTAAATAAATCAGAAAAAATGGTGTTCGGTGTTGAAAATGTCCGCCTCTTTCACTCTTTTCCTTGTGTTTGATTAAGCCCGGCGAAGATTTGCTGCAGTGACGTTTGAAATACACAGCTCAGTATCTTGTTTCAGTTCTTCTGATTTGTGCGGGTTGCTTTGTTCTCCTGTAAAAACCTCCAAAGATCTGGTGGCGATAAATCCTAGGATCGAGGAGGCTACAATTTTCGAGAAATAATGCGACCACCATAGAACTCTCTTCAACTTATACATTGTTAAATTTGCTGTACGCGCCGTAGCCCCGTCTTGTTTCAAGCAGCAGTATTATTGTTCAACTTTCAAAACGGAAATAAAATTCATAATCAGTCCCTGGTAAAACTTAGCTGTTATCGTTTCACTGAAGAAAATGGCACCCATTATCATCGTCGAGAGACAGTAGGCCATGCCCCCGAACTGTCAGTAGTATAGCGGTCTTTTGTGGAAGGTACGCGGTCTTTTAGCACTCCATATTCCGTTCTTTTGGCTATTAACGTATGCAGTTAGGTGTAATCATGTTTTATCACTTATCTAAAATGTCTGTCTCTCGTATGAAGTGTGTAAATTATCTGCATTACTGAACGCTTCCTGTGTTACGGAAACGGTTTACCAGACGAGATAATGCCTATTTACTGCCGAAGGAGGCCTCGAAAATGCATCGCTAAACTCAATGTGGCAAGTTAAGTAAAAGCAGGACAAACGTCGTGGTCGAGTGGTTCTCACTCCTGTTTCGTATTCAGGAGGTCCCGGGTTCACCTCTCGGTCCTGAGACCGGCTTTCTTGACTGGGTTTTTGGTGATTTTCCTCAGTCCCTCCAGAAAATTCCGGTATAGCACTTTAAATTATACCACGACCGCTTCCTTCCACGTGTTTTCCAATTCATTATTCACTATCACTATATAGTCTGAGCTACTGAAAAAGCGTCGTTAAATAAACAGTGAATAAATAAGTAAAAGCGAGATGCCAGGTAGAATTCGACAACAAACTCTCGTTGCTGCTGATAGACAACTGACGGACCAGCGCCAGCAGGTTATAACATGACGTGATCTGCTTGGGCTCTTGTACAGTCATGGCGTTGTTGTGTCTATTAATCCGTTCGAAATTTACTGAATTTCAGCCATCATTAATTATTTTAATACGGGTTGCGTAACTTTTCGATCGCTTAACTACTGCCCTGCAATAGACCAGGTACTTAGACACTGACTTCTTACTCGTGGAGATTCGGGTTAAATCCACTGGCATTGAGTGAGATTCGTGGTTAACAAAGTGGCACTGGGTCATACCTTCTCCGAGTTCTTGGCTTATCGCCTGCTAATTGCCACTCCACCCTTGCCTCTTACTGCCCATGAGGTGTGTGTTAGGTTGTCCAAATATCACATTGTCATGTTCTCTAAGTCTTGGGCTAATCGGGAGTTTGCTGTACAGTATTAAAAAATACGAGAGCTGCCCAACTAAATGTGAGTACTTTGTAATGATCATCAGCTTTTAAAAAGTTAAATATTCACTTGTGTGCAGAGACACCAACACAGGTTATTGTCTTTAAGGTTGTCAATGACTGTTAGCGCCTGCCAGATGAGTTTAGACAACCCATTCACATGAGAGGCGGAGAAGATGCCTGTACAGCAAGGCGCTGCTGTACCAGGTTCCTGCGACTAACAATATGATGCCGTGCAGTGAACTTGCTCCTGATAAAAGTTCTTTCAACAATGAATAAAAAGTGTCCTATAATGAATTAGAATCATTTTTATTATTGCTACAACAGACCTCGACGTAAGTTCCGCTTTCAACGTCAATATACAACGATTCCTGGTCAGATATTCTTGTGATATCTAGAGTAAAACCCATTCAAAAGCTGTTGGCCATTGAATGTATAAATGAAATAATTGAAATGTAGTGGCAACCGTTTGGAAATGTAATTGAATACCTCTATCGTGTTTGCGTGATGAGCCACGCTACCATCGCTAAAAGAGCGTGACCGATCCTTTGCTCTTGGGATCTGACCCTACAACCTGCTTAAGGGAAGACTCAGTTATATGATATCTGAACCCGTTGTAATGTATATTGATCCCACCAGGGAACCAAAATATTGCATCAGCATTTGCCATGGTGATATTCTGTGTTGTTACGCTGTGTGAAATTTTAGATGGTTACTAACGTTTCGGAAGAACATATTGCTTCCATCTTCATGGCTGAAGGTAAAGGAACTGCGTTCTCCAAAACATATGGACCCACCTACAAATCCACACGCCATCAAAACCCAGAATACCGTGGTCCACATCTTTATCGCCATATGAAACTCGAATCTCACGTTTGTTATGTACTTGCTGCCTCCATCTACCCTGATGATGGATGCAGCAAGCTGCATCCCAGAAGACAGTCATCTTTATGCTTTCCACCGTGAGACACCGAATTCTCAACCACGTTCAGACTCCTACGTATCTCATACGTGTATAGTGTTCCGAAAGATTAATCTGTGAAAGACAAAGGTAATGTTTTCCCTATGTTTCGTTAATCACCCAGCCGTGAAGCATATGTCGGAGTGCAGATAGTTTTTCGACACATTGTGAACCTCGTCATTGGATGGAGGTGAATGATAAGCTTTACCCCGCGGCCAGTTTACCCCCGGTAAACAGCAGCCAGTACCCTGGGGAGGAGGCAGGGTGGAACCCAGAGCTGGCAAAAACAGACTTTTGCTTATGCCAGCGGCCAAGCCCAGAATCCCAGTCATTTTAGCCCGTAGACAGTCATCATAATGGCCAAGATATTCCGGTCGATAAGTCGTTGTATGCATTTTCTAATTAATATTTGTATTTAAACAAATTTGTGTGCGCAATAATATTATTTAAACACAGACAATTTTAAGATGGCTGTCTTCTGGGTTGTAGGCCTGATGATGGAGGCAGCAAGGACCTCTGAAACATCGGTAAACTTCTAACAGACTGCAAGGTGCAATATCCCAGAAGACCACCCAGAAAGGGGCTGTTGGGTCTTGTGAAAGGCCAGCAGTATTTAATTATTTGATGCTACAACTCTGAAGACAGCCATCTTCATACTCAGCGCCATGAGAACCACATCCTACACATAAAGTAAATATTTGCTTTGCCATTTTATACTTTTGTTTTGGACCATTTGTGCTTGCATCGCAATACGAATAGTGGAGTGAGAGCTCCGCCTTGGTACCTGTTAGAGATAAGCCAGTTTGATCGAGTCTGCATTCCCACACCACATCAGAGTTACATTCTGCTAACTATGTCCTGATGTCCCTTGACATTTTCCAAGCAACATCCCTACATACTTGTCATTTATTCCATGCATGATATATTATCCTCCTGCCTAATCCTCCTTTATTAGTTTAATCATTGTAACAATATTAGGTTATGCGAAAAAATTATGAAATTTCACGCTATCTAATTTTCTCATGTAGTTTGTTACATCACCCTTCTTAGTTCGAAATTTCTTCCATAGCATTTTGTCCCCAGCTACACTCAAACCAAATTCTGCCCCCAGAGTGTGTTATATAGCAGTGAATAGTGCCACATGTGATGTTACTTAATATGTCATTTTGCAATAGTAATGGGGATGATGAATGTGAAATAATGATCGTGACTATCAAATTAGCACAATGTTAAAGTATGAAAGGCTTTATTGCTGGTTGGTAGATGGTCTAAGAAACATTACGATTCCAGTTACTATGTTTGAGAAGTTTATTGTAGCTTATTCATGCTAAATACCAACATCACATGTGGTATCTCTCTACACAGAGATGTTATCAGAAAAGCACAGCCTGTATTTGGCCCATGCAATATCTTCTTATTCTTATTCTTTAGCATTTGTCCCACTTTGGCAGGATCTGCTTTCTTTCCTCTCTTTTTGGAGGTTGCATAATCTATTTAGATATTTGGTAGGACTCCTTGGATGAGTGATCAGCCAGTCGCAAGGCCTCTACCTGTACACAGGACAGCACAACACAGAAAGACGCGGACAAACATCCATGGCGTGAGTGGGATTCGAACCCACGGTCCCAATGCCCAAACAAAGGTTTCACCTAAGGTAGTAATAAGTTACAAATAAATCTACACATTACATATAGATGATAAATTATCACTGACTTGCAAACAATAGAAATTCATCGACAGAGTAAAAGGAGTGTGTAATTAAGTATCTTTTCAATGCTGGTTTAAATTGTGCCTTTTTATTTACAAGACTTGTGAGATTTGATGGTTGACTTTTGAAAAGTTTTGATCCCTGCATAATATGCACTCTTCTGAAAACATGAGAGGTTGGCAATTGGTCTATGAAGCTGATTTTTATTCCTTGTGTTGACTGGGTGTATAGCAGAATTAGTTTGAAAGAGTTCTTGGTTATTTACAATAAAGTTCATTAATGAGAATATATATTGACGAGGAAGAGTTAAGATTTCTAATCTCTTAAACAGACTTCTACATGAATTCCTAGGTTTTACACCAGCCATTAATCTAACAATTTTATTTTGTAAAGTGAATATCTTTTTGATGTTTGATGAATTACCCCCCAAAATTATTCCATATTTCATTAAAGAGTGAAAATAAGCAAAATATACTGATCTGAGTGTGTCAGTGTTGCTGACATGCAACATAGATCAAATTGCATAACCACTTAACTTAGGTATCAGTTTATCAATATGATTTGTCCAATTCAGGTGCTCATCAATTTGCAAACCCAGGAATTTTGTATTTATTGGCTCTTGTATATACTTCCATTATAACCAATACTTAAAGCATATTTGTTATAAATTGTGTTATATTTGTTTTATCTACATTTAGGACCAGCTGAGCCATTTACTTATATGAAACAGAACTATGTTTGATGTTGAACAGAAATCATCAAAATTTTTATTATAAATTATGACACTTGTGTCATCAGCAAATATTATGGGTTCTGTTAAAGTATTTATTGTTTTATTGTTGGAGGAAGGTCATTTATGTATATTATAAAAAGCAAGGGCACTAAAATTGGCCCTTGGGGAACTCCATGTTTTATTGTTCCCCAGTTTGAGAAAATATTCTGTTTGTTTTTGGTGCTTTTACTTCGACCTTTTGTTAAGTAGGATCTGAACCATTGTGCTGCTATTCTGTAAATGCCATAAAAATGTAATTTATCCAACATAATTTCATGATTTACACATATAACTTTACGAATTTTTTATTAATAATTATTCACATCTGAGGTGTATTCTTTTCAAGATCTTCGTCTAGTTTTATATTCAATATTTATTGTATTTTACCTTTAGCCATGACATTTCCAACATTGGTGTATGTTGTTTTACTAGAAAAATAAATGAATGAGTAACATTTGTCCACGGAGTCGTTGAGATGGTGGCATGGATAAGGATAAAACTATTTCATTTAACCATTGTGTGTTCCGCGCATGATATCAGCATCTGTTAGCAAAGTACGGAACTATAAATTCGCTTGGTTCAAATTATTCTCTTTGCCGGAACTGGTTATGGTTTCGTTTCGTTGTCCAGTCGGAACACGTGATTTGAACATTCAATGACAATGTAGATTTAACTGAATTTTTTTTTTATTATTTTTATGTACCTATATCTGCACTTTATATACATTTGTAATTGATTCACAGCTGAGGTATATTAATCTTTTCAAGGTTTTCGTCATTATTTTTAATTCAATATTTATTGTATTTTACGTTTATTCATGACATGTCCAATATCAGTGTATATTGATATACTGGACAAATAAATAAATGGACGTATGAGTAAAATTTTCACTTAACCATTGTGCGTTCCACACTTGGTATCAACATCTGTCGCCAGGGTTCGAACTATGAATCAGCACGTAACAATTTATTCTTTTGCCGAAGTTGGCCATGGTTTCGTTTCATTGCCTAGTCGGAACTCGTGATTCGAACATCCAATGACAATATAGAGTCTAAATATTGACCAATAGGAGCCGAGATATGGCTAGAGACGAACGTTCTACCCACAAATCCGCGCACCCAAGCGTTCTCTTGAAGAGGAAACGCCATTTTGTGAAGTTGAGTGGTGCGTTGTCTTGTCCTGAAGTTGTAGATACATACATTTCTGGAGCAATAAGTATTAAATACGGGACTACAGCTCGATATGTCAGTTGTTAAAGTAGAAATGAACGCAGAAAATGTTGATGGGCAACAAGAAAATCAAAGTGGACATAATCATTCGATGGGTGGTAGGGGCGGAGGACGTGGCGGAGGGCGGCAAAGATTTGGTGGGCCAGGAGGTCGACAGAGAGATGACATGAGAGGCGGAATGCGTCAAGATGTAAGTAAAAATAATTTGCTGCATGTGTTTTGCAGAAATGTGCGGATTATTAAAATATTTTGCCTTCCCCATCCACTTCATAAAATTTGCATTGTCTAGTAAGTGATGATCAGCATGGCTGTTCCACACAGTTAATATACCTTGTATTTTTAAAGGAACGTGTCCTTCAAGGGCATAAGAATGTAGTTACACGGTATGTTTTTATTTCCTTCGTGTAAAGTCGAAGTGATGTACAAAATGGTCCCAGAACATGTTCTTTGTGTGCCTGTAGCATTAAATATGTACAGAAACTTAGTATGGTGGAAATAGTTCCATGCATGTTAATGTTGAACGCAAGGAAGTTGGAAAACCAGAAGTGTAGGCTATGTGAAAGACCAGTGGTTCTGCTGCAGCATGCTTTTTTCAAAGCTAATGTGTTACAGCTAATACTCTGTAAACTCAGACCAGTTTAATCTTATTCTATAGTGTTCCAAAGACAAGAGTAAAGCACTTCTGGCTGCAGCATTGCAATATTTGTTAAACATGCACAGTGTTCGTTGGGCAAAAGGAAAATTATCCAATCTGTTGAAAAACACAAACTTGAAGAAATCACAGTTAAAACACTGACACCTGTTAACTTTTCTTTGGATGGCACAGTACTGCACTGCATATCATGTGCACAAGCCATGCAACTGTGATAGTGGCTGTTCCTTCTACCATACACTATCCTGCTAATTATAAATAAAAATACATTATGTTGGATGAATGTAAACATTTAAATAAACTGTTCCCACTAGTAATGTACTACAAATTGCTTAGTACATTCTTATGAAACAGTCGTACTGCATCTCTCAGTTTTGTAAATGAAAACATATCAATAGAGGGTGACAGAAATGGAAGTAAAAGCTTGTAAGGTCCTATGCTTCACTCTTATATCTGGATTATTTATAGTAATTGAATGAGAAAATTCCTTTGCAATTTCCCCACCTTTTGTAGAATTTGAAGCTTCATTACCATGTAAGATTTGAGGTTTTCACAGCGGTGAGTATGAAGATTTCTGGGTTGTTGCGCCCTGATGACGGAGGCAGTATGACCTCTGAAACGTTGGTTAACATCGACCAGACTACACAGCACAACAACCCAGAAGACAGAAATCTTCATTACCGTGTTTTCAATTGCTTGCCACTGGTCCCTGTCCTCAGCCCTCGGACTAGTGGTTAGCATGCTTGCCACTGGACCCAAGGTCCGCGGGTTCAATCCCAGCCGAGGTCAATGGACTTTTAAGGGGGATAAAAATCGGTAGCACAGCTTCCTTCGGAGGGGAAGCAAAGCCAGAGGTCCCATGTCGTAGATGTATGGCATGTGAAAGAATCTTACGAGCATGATACGAGATGTTTTGTAAGCAAAATTCAGTGGCCATCTTTCTCACCCAAGTCTCCAGATTAACTGCTAGATGATTCTGGCAGTCAAATCTGGTTTGAGTAGAAATTGTGCAGTCAGTGGGCTGGTCACTCACTACTTCACAACCAAGACCAAGAAGCCACCAAAAAGGAGGCAGCGAAAACCCACAACGGGGTTGTAGAGCCGAGAAACAACAACAGTACAGCTGCTTCAATCCATAACTTTTCCTATTCCGTTATTGAATATTTATAATCTGAATTACTGTCAGCTATAAGTAGGATTTAAGGTTTTAACACCATACTACACGGTGCAACAAACCAGAAGACCGAAATCTCCAGCTTTAAGTAAGCCGTAAAGTCATAAAATAAATATTAATTCTCTAGTGTGTTGCTTATAGTTGCCACTGTCAGTTTTTTTTACCACATACCAGTTTCCACAGTTTTATGGATGTTAGTTTTACTGTCAACTGTATGGTTATCAGGTTCATGTGTGCTATAGCTACCTGGTGTTTTTATAGTAAGTAACTCTCTGTTTTCATAGTGTTTTTGAACTTAGCCATTATGAACTTCAATACTGCTACAAAAACCAAGGACAAAATATTTATATGGTAGTTCTTCTACATTTTATTGTTATTTAATGTCACTGTTTCTACAGCATAGGTTATCTTACATCAAATATGGTGTGAAGGTGATAAATGGTAAGTAGGTAAGAATTTGGAAATATATGGGTTATTTAAAATGGCCATACGGGCAGTCATCGAACATGTGCAACAAAACATCAACATTTGAATATTGGTGATATCTCTACTGTGTCTCAGGAAACAAAATAAGAGTGAATGTGAATGAATAAATGAGTCTGCTTCAGCAGATAATAATAGTCCTGTCTGGTGAGTTAAAATCACAACTTGTGGGTAGTGCAACTTTCGGGCCAATCTTTATATACTGCAATCATTTCAGTTTTTCTGGTTTATGTATTTTCCAAAAACATGATCCCAGTAAGGGAAAACATGTAAGCATGTTCTTTATGAAGATGTATGGGAGTGAACCTTTTTTTTTTGGCTTTGCAGAAACTCCCATAAAACAATTTTTTGTGCTTATGCTGAATGATTAGATGACAACATATAAGTATAGACCATGTGATGTTTCCAAAAATATTTTGTTACATACACTATCTAAATTTGACCTCAGAATGTCAAATCATTTTTTGTTCTTATTTGTATCTCTTCTGTGACATGTCATGAGGAGTTCTTTTTGTGTTGGAAATAGTTCATTGCATTTTAGGTGAATGCAGAAAAAAATGTCGAGGGTGAGGATGCAGATGGTCAGGGTGGTGTAGGCCGAGGGGCAGCTGGTAGTGGCCGAGGCAGAGGGAACCGCTTTCGTGGTGGAGCTGGGGCACGTGAAGACTGGGGCATGCGCAACCAGGATGTAAGCACCCAAATTTCGTGTCTTGTGTGTGTAGTGTAGCATTTTTTAAGCTGTTATCCAATGGTTTGTTGAAATTGGCAGTATTTAAGAAATTACCATTCATTAAGAAATGAAAATTTTATGATTCTGAAACATTATGGGCCTTGTTCTGTTTTCAAATTGTTGACATAGCATGCTTTCAAGCTGCTGTGTATTTTATCCTTATTGACTATGCATCAAGACTTGCAGTTCGGCTGGCTGTGTCTCGCACTACCTTACCACTAAACCGTAACCTCATAGTTGTATTGCGGCCAGGTAGTACAGCAGGATTTAATTCCCTGCTGTTCCCATAAGATTAAAGATTAGCATTTTGTTGGAGAGATTTAATGATGCATGTAATTTCTGCAGTCTTGTACCCTTTCAAGATACTTTATTCTTGTCTGCTTCAAGTAATCCCAGCTAATGAAAGTATCAAGGTAACGAATAATTAAGATTGCAACGATAGGTGTGTGTGTGTGTGTGTGCATGTTTGAGGGTGTTTTGGGTGGGGGCAATAGAGAGGTAGGTCATATTAGATATCTACCCATTATTGAGATGAGATTTCTGGGTAGTGTAATTAGTATAAATAGGAGTGAGAAGAAGGAATGAGACAGTGACATGAATGGAGTAATATGTTTTGACCAAAACTGCAGTTGTCGAGTAGATTGGATTAAACATGCTTTGTACACAGAATGGGAATTGTATGTCTTGAAATTATGAAAATAGCATGTTACAAAATTATGATGAACTGTGGTTCTAGCCAAGCACTTGATTTGTGCTGAATGGTGTCCGAAGGACAGTGCGCTTTACTAAAGGGAGTTTCTGCTGTCGAAGCAATGTGTGTGTTACCAGTCATTCAACGAGTGTATTTAGTTCTGTATAAACTACAGAATACTAAAAATACAAGAATCAGACAAAACACTGAAAACTTAGGAAATTGATGGAGAACTGAGGATCAGCTGGTGTTTCTGTGCCATGTATTGGAATGGCTCTGCACCTGCTCAGATGGGTACTTGTGTTTGAAGGTTGAGTCATTTCTCCACTCTGACATGCAGTACTGGAGTAAAGGGAACATGAAAGAAAAAATTAATGTTGAAGCATTTGAAGCAGGGGTGTAGAGTCAGAAGCAATTTTAGGTGGAGTCAGTAAAAATGTACTGACTCTGACCTCGATATACCGTGTGAGCCCCTGGCAGTCTAACACTTGGGAAGAATCGACGGCGCGTTGAGCCACATTGTGTGGGAATAATGCTTTGTAACTTTTGCTCCGGTATCTTAAGAATACAGACTGTCTACAAATCATCCGATTTCTGCAATAACCATTAGACGTATGTTTAAATATAGGTTATAAGTCTAAAAGGTAGCCTGATGATTCACGTGGTGGTGATGAAATCTCTTATGGTGCCATTTACCATTTTAGTAGGTTTACCCCTATTAATACATATTGGAACGAATGTCTGAAGACAGACTTCCTAAGGCTGGGCTCAGCTACAAACCTACTCGGAAATGAGATCGAGGTCGGCCAAGAAGAAGATGGGAAGATCAATTTGAAGCTGGAACAGGCATTAGTGCCTGATGATGATGAATACATATTGAGCTTTTATGAATGCGTTGGAGATTTTAGTACCGACTCCACAGCCCTGATTTGAAGGATGTGGAAATGGATTTTAAGTGTCCATTGATGATTGATCTTGGTTTTAATCCCCGAAACTAAAAGTAATATAAGGTATTTAAGCCTAAAAGATCTTTTATGGCCTACCTTGAACCTAAAATGCTCTGCTGGAGGTTTCTCAGCCGGTATTCACTAATATTTCACATGCAGTAACATTAATATGGACTCAACAGCCTCAGTTCTGTTGCATTTGTATGTTTGTGAAGTTATTATGTGCCCTGACATTGTGTCAAATTTTTGTTCATCCATAACCAATAACAAAGTTGTCATATACTGCTTGTAATATCCTCCACTGCCCATGTGTTGTGCCCTCCGATGTTTACTCCCTCCTCAAGCACTACTTCTGTGATGCCATCATGTCCATAGATCTAGGCCAGGACCTTCCATTAACCTTCCTAAGGCCCAGTGGTGGAAATATGTATCACTTGTTTTAACTGTCATAATTTTGCATTTTTACCTACAGAGCATATGAATTTGTTTCATATGATTCTTGGAGCAAACTTGATTTTCTTAATCAGCAGAAAACAAGTTGATCTTTATCTTAGAGATTGGTTTTTCTTTCAGGTAAAAACTTATTTTTTAATATTTGTATGAGCTTGTTCTTCAAAATATGTGATGAATAGACATCTGAGTCTAGGGTCTGTATCCTGAGCAGTTGAGTGCTGATTGTTATAATTCATATTTCTTCAGCAAATGACCAAATGTGGGTACCTGTAGGGTGGTAAAGGCAAAGAGGTAACTAATATTGGGACTGTGGTTCCAAGCATTAAGTGGACAGCATTTTGTTCTGATATGGTATGACATCTGATTGTAAGCTGTGTATTTACTTTTAAAAAAAGAGTAATAGTTTTTGCTGGTGGTTGTATGTTTTGAGTCTGCTTTGGCAGAGAAGACCTTTTTCTTTAGTAGTATACAACAGTATGAAGAGTTTAGTGGTTTTCAAGCTCTAGGTACATAGAAATGACACTATTAAGAATTTAGGAGAGAGCTACCATTCAAGGTCAGTCTATCTGGTTCATTAAAATAATTCAGATGGAAAATAAAATTGTTTTATTGTTGATTCATACAGAAGTGTTCTCTTTGTATCCATTTACTATTATTAAAATTACTCTCCCAAAAAACAAACATTCTCTGAAATCATTTTTATCCCCATAACTTGAAGTTGTGAAGTGAATATGGATGTGGCAGTGTGTACGCATGTCACATGTCACTACTATGTGTTGAATTTATTCATTCAAAAATTTATTTGATTGTGTCGTGAACAGTGTTCCTGTGTTTGTGATTTGGTTTTGTATACTGCATACCTGTTTCATTTAACAGGATCGTTTGAACGAGAGATTGGCAGGCCTTTCAGCACCAACACATGACCTTGCACCTCAAGATATTCGTGAGAAGAAGTTTACTGGTCGATGTCGCTTATATATTGGTAATCTGACTAGTGATGTAACAGAAGATGAGATAACACAACTATTCCAGCCTTTTGGAGAAACTGCTGAACTTTTTGTCAATAAAGAGAAGAATTTTGCTTTTATTAGATTGGTAAGTGATAATAACATGAATTCATTGTTTATTTTACTGGTATTTGCTGTTTTACTAAACCAGTTCTTATCTTTTCTCTCACATTCTCTTGAGTACAAGCTGTGAAGAAAAAAATTGGAATTACCGTATGATATTTGTGATTAAACCATGCGGCTATATATATCTGAGCTTGTTTCAAGAAAAGTGGTTAATACATTTCTGAGTGTATTTTATCATTTCATGGTATTTTTAAAGAAACTGGGAACTTTTGGGGGGCACATTAGGCATTGGGTAAACTGCTATATATCAGACTTACTACCATTCTCCATCTACATAGCAGCTTCTGTTGCTGGTATGTGATACCATCCTTTTGACCATTTTAGGATTACCGGGCTAATGCAGAAAAAGCAAAGAGAGAGTTGGATGGTCAAATGAGAAAAGGCAGAGCACTGAAAGTTCGCTTTGCTCCTCACAGTGCAGCAGTGAAAGTGAAGAATTTGACTCCATGGGTGAGCAATGAGCTCCTTGAGAAGGCTTTCTCAGTGTTTGGGGAGGTGAGTTCAATTGCAGTTAAGAGCTTTTTGTTCCTAATCCTGTAGCAGCATCTCTGAAACATTATATTGTTCCTCTTTACACTTTTAAGTGGCTTTAGTTATGTATTGGCCTCAGGAATACTGTTTCCTGTATGCCATGGAGTTTCTAGTCACCTTGGTTTACCTCTATTAATGAATTTAAAATTATCATAATATGCAGTCTTTTACAATGAAGAATTCTGCATACCAAGAGTGTCTTGCTTCCAGATGGTCTCACATTGTCATTAGATAGCAAAGTTTTGTAGAATCATATTTTCATCAAGTCCCATATTTTTGAATGAAAGTAGATGCAGTAATGTTGCAGATGTAACCTGATCTAGAAGTGTGGAATGCAAGGAAGTTCTATTAAGTATAAGTTGATTCTCAACTGGGGTACTAAATATCATGGCCAAGTTGTTGGCTTTATATTTAAGTGGGCTTCAGTGAGAGAGCTGCAATCCTATCAGTTTTTTTTTGTAATTTTCTCTGTCTCCAAACAGTTAACGGGTTGTTACCTTAAATTAGGCCACAATGTCTTTCTTGTACGATTTATCAGTGCTGTATAGTTCATGTTGATGGCATCTTTAAATTAACTGTGAAGAACATATTTTAAATTGCAGTGGCTCTGTAGTATGTTTTAAAAGTAAAATTTAATGCTTAAACTGTCTGTACTTCCAGATTGAACGAGCCGTTATTATTGTTGATGAACGTGGAAAGTCGATGGGGGAAGGCATTATTGAATTTGCTAGAAAACCAGGAGCACAAATGGCATTGCGACGATGTACTGAAGGATGCTTTTTCCTTACTGCGTAAGTATGTGTATAAAGTTTGTATTCTGGTACAATATATGGAACTGAGAATACCAGAAATCCCTGTCACTATGTAGCATTTTCCATCTAAGGTGAGTATCAAGGGTTTGTAGAGCCATGTAGCCTGGTAGACGTTTACCATTGTTTCATCAGGTCGATGAGTAAGCTGTGTAGGTGGTATATGAATTGATTTTATGATTGGTGTCCATACACAATTTTGTCACCTACCTGAACTGTTTGTATCTGGTCCCATGTACACTTGATCTATTTATTCAGTTTTGACTTTGGGTCATAATTACACTTGTATAGGATTGAGTGGATAGTTCCCATGTGTCATCTATCCTTTGTTCAGTATATTATCTTTAGTACAGCTTTAAATAGGCAATTAATAGATGTCAATAACATCGTGATCTGGTTAATTTAGTCCCTCTTACTGTTTATTAACTTGCTTTTAACGGCTTTAGCTTATATGGTTGCAAAAACTGTCGGTTAAGGCTGGAGCCACACGACTGTACAAAGTATGTCTGTTGTAACGCACATCGTGACGTCCGTCATAGAATTATGATTTGTAAGTACAGACAGTACTTCCCCCCCCCCCCAATCCTTTCAAGCTGCCGCGGTAAATGGCGCTCGTGTGGTGTCCTTACCTACGTCCATACAAAAGTGTCTGTTGCAACGGATGTACTTTGTACGGTCGTGTGGCCCCAGCCTAACATGCTATGGGTTCAAAGGGGTTCCATGTCAGCTCAACCTTCAGAGTATTGTTATGAGCTAAACTTCAAGATGTGCATTTGGTTTCCAGGCATATTATAGAATGACTATTCTGGACATAAATTCTGGAGTATTTAATTTTGTGTTACAATTTTCAGTTCCCTTCGTCCAGTTGTGTTGGAACCATTTGAACAATTAGATGATGTAGATGGTTACGCCGAAAAGAACTTGCCAAAGAAGAATCCTGAATACTACAAGGCACGAGAGGTAAATATTAAACTAGTAAGCATAGTGTTTGACTTAAAATGTCTGATTATTTCTTGTTATATTACTTAAATTTATAATACATGTTTCTTATAGGTTGGTCCTCGGTTTGCATCCCCTGGGAGTTTTGAATATGAGTATGGAACTCGCTGGAAACAGCTTCATGAATTATACAAACAAAAGGAAGAAGCATTAGCACGTGAAATGAAGATGGAGGAAGAGAAACTTGAGGCTCAAATGGAATATGCTCGCTATGAACATGAAACAGAGATTCTCAGGGAACGTAAGTTTTGTCGAATTGTGTGCACATGTAGGTCAATGTTTTATTATTATTGAGGTTTAGTTTAGAGTTTTCAAAGTCCAAAAGAAGAAAAATTTCTTAATCTGCTTTGGAATATTGTGTTATATACATGAAGTATGGTGCAGTGAATGTAATATTTTATTTGGACCATATAAATTCTATACTTATAAAATGATCATAGGAAGAGAAGTTTACATCAGCTGCAAATTCCTCATACTGGATGACTGCACTATGCTGACCAAAAGGAATGCATTTGTTTTCTTAGAAGGTAAAGTCATATGTTGCAGAGAAAAGATATTTTTCTTTGAAGTAGACTAAAGTTGAATTTTACTACCTTGTACTTTTAAAGAGGTTATTACTGTTTTAATATACATTTATCTGTATACACACATATTAATTTTAAATTTTCCCAGCTTGTAATTAGTTGCATATTTATTAATGTATTTGCATCAGTGCATTGTTTGGCAATTTGTTGTGTGACCATATTATATTGTGAAATGGTGCATTGTGCAAATAAGTTACAAGTTTTAATAAGAGATCTTCACTAAAATGTTTTATTGATACATATACACACACATGCCTTTTGTTTTGTATGTGTGCACACGCGCAGTGTGACAGTTAAATCCCCAGACTGCTTACTGTTGCATTGAGTTGTGAGTGAGTAATAACTAAACAGGGCATTGTTCTCCTTGAGCTTGTTGAACGAGGTTAAACAATGAACCAGAATTGTTGTTTGGAAATATTGGTAGTTACGTGAGGCTGTTCATCAGAGAAGACCTGAACTTCAGCCCGATGCTTGGATCGTGCATCATGACAACGTGGTGTTGAACTGTTAGTACAACACCTGTTGTGTGGGGTACCAGTATAATTTTGAAATATGTGTCTTCAACGTCATTGTCAAAGTGAACTTGATTGGGGGGTTTGTTTCTGTAGTGGCAACCATGATGATCTAATGTAGGAATTACCGTATGATAATGCTGATTTGAATTTTGCGGCTGATTTAATCTGAGCTTGCCACTTTTACTGTGCCATAAACTGCAGCAACTTGTAATTTTTTGCCTTGTTTTTCCTTTAAAATGTCGTCTTATTGTAGAACTGCGTCAGCGTGAACTTGATCGGGAGCGTCAGAAACGGGAATGGGAAATGAAGGAACGTCAGGCTGAAGAACAGCGGTTGGCTGATGAAGAACGTATGCGTCGGCAGCAGGAGGAAATGCAACTGAGAATGCACCACCAGGAGGAAGAAATGCGTCGGCGTCAGCAAGAAAACACACTTTTTATGCAGGTAGGTCCTACATTTTTGTCACTGTGTATTTATGGTTCTGTGGGTTGCTGATTGCACCAGAACTTTGGTTGAAATTCTGTATGGTGTAGTGTAGTGAAAGTCATTCATGAAATGGTTTAAGAAATGTTGAATGGTGCATGCTGCATAAAGTGAGATTTTTTCCACCGCCTTTGCCATTGTGTGAATTTTCTGACAAGCTATCCCCCCAACTTTTTTCCCTGCTTGCAATTTTGCTTCTGAAGCTATATGTAGCTGATGATCTGTAAACATGCCATTAACCACCCCTCTGTGCCTCTCTTTGGTTAAAGTGAAGAAACTTAGATTGTTACCATCTGGATGGAAAGTGCATCTCTTCCAATAATAATGCCAGACACTGTTACAACCTGCCATCTGGTGCTTTGCCTTTTAGCACACTAGGAGAATATATGTGGAAGTGTTTGCTCCATTTATTGTTTTCTGTGTTGAAATGTTTGCTCCTTTCATTATGTACTTTGCTTCTTGACTAGTAGACAGTAGTTGAAGGTATATGTGTTCTTTGTACTGTTCAAGTGAAAAGTGTTGGTTTCTAATTATGACAATGAAACAAAAGTGGTTAGATTTAATTTAATATGTCTTAGCAATTAGCTAAAGAGCTGTCAGATTGACCTTTTCAACATTGTTCAGCATTATTGCTAGCCGTGCTAGGAGATTGTTAATTTTGAAGGATGAAGACAAAATATGTGATGGCATATAAGCATTTACACATGTACGTGAATGTTGGTGGGACTTGAACTGTAGTGCAGAAGATCGTGGGTAAAATATGGGTATTATTCCATGCTTACAGCAAATTGTTGGGACTTTACTTATAAGTGACAGTTCCTAATTTTCAGTCACAGTGCAAGATGTTTCATTACTGTGAGAAAGTCTCGGATAGAGTTAAATGTTTAATTCTGCGTTGTTTTCTTACCTGCCTGATTACTACTGTATAGAAGAATAAACTTCAACTAAGTACCTGTTGCAATGAGTATATACAGTGAAACCTCGATGCATCGTTTTTGGCGGGGGTGGGAAATAACGATGAATACGGGAAAATGATAGTTGCGGGAAAGCATTAGAAATTTAAAAAAACTGAATGTTTCAGTACCTTCACAATGTTTGGTTTTCTGTATATTTCTATTTCAGGATCATCTTTTTATTTCCTTTTCTAATTAATTTTGCAAACTATTGTTTTAAAAGTTGAATGCTTTATGTGTTAATTTAAATTTAAGGTACACATTTCCTCTTTAACCTGCTTTCATGAATCCACAATCTTGTGCAATACAGGATGTCATGCAGACTGCTTGACATTCACAAAGAGATAAGTCGAGCAACCATATCGATTGATATTCTGAATTTTGTTTGTTGCCTTTTTCTTTTTCAAAGGCTCATCAGTTAAGCAGTTTGTTGGATCAGCAAGAGCAGGCATTACGACAGACTCCGGCTGGTTATGACTCACCTGGTGCTGACCCAGTCATTCGAGATTATGATGCTGTTGGAGGTTAGTCAGTATACCATTCTTTACAGCACTTTTGATGGTGGAGATTGGGTTGTTTAGTCAAATTTGTAGAAACTATAGTGCCTGTAGCAATTTGTTAAGCATTAGAAAGTTGATTTTCTACGGTTTGAGGATTTCAGTGGAAATACCTTGTTCAATCACATTTACGATAAAATTGATATTATAATTACCCATTGATTCTTAGCAATAATGTGGCTGAACTAATGAGCAGAATTTGATGCGATATAAATATATTGTTAAGACTGGTTTTCTGTTTGACAAAGGCATGTTTCTCTTCTGCAGGTGCTGGACCTGGAGCCATTCCACCGGTAATGTACTAAATATTTCTTTATTTTAAAATTAAGGCTTTTCTTTCCAGATCTTTTACCTTAGCATTTATGGCTTGGCTTCATTTTTATTATCCTTCAAGGCACGTGAATCTTGCCTTCAGTTTGAGAAACAAAGTGACTAGAAATGTTTCCAAGGATCAATATTTGGATCAATTGCCTTGTATTCAGAAAGGGTATAGATTTGTAGAGACTTTCCATGTGCCTGGGTATTTGAAAGGGCCTTCATCTGTTTGTACTTGAGGTGGTTAGTGTTTCATTGTCAAAAAATGGCAAATTAAAAATTCTTAGCAGTTATATAAAAGTTACCAAAGCTTTATGATCCATACAAAATATTAATATAATAGTCTCAATGCTTCCATGTCTCATTCCTTATTCTTCTGGACATTCACATTTCTTTTTTAAAATAAAAATTTCTGTATTCCAAAATTAGGACACGTGATGTAGTAGCATCTGTGACAGAGCAGAACTGTGTATCCAAGTCTTTGGCTGCAGTTTTTCCAACTCTTAATGCATGCTATTTGGTACTTCATAACCAGAACTGGAAAAATTGTTTGGAGATATGTGTGATCTCTTGATCATGGATTTACAAGTCTGCTCTTCATGTACCTCCTTATGACATTTTTCCAGGTGTGGTTGTAATCTTAAGTAAATGGAAGAATGCATTGAAGTCTTTATGGTATAACTGAATGAATTGCTAGTTGCTGGAGGAGCAGTTGATGGGTAGTTTTACAAATGTCATCATCTAAGTTATTCCATGCCATTTGATACTTTCTGAAGGTACATTACCACTCACAATTTTTAAGTGCTTTGATGTTTTTGTGTGACACGGTCAAGTAAATTGTACAGTTTAGTATCATTTGGTGTTGTATTGTACTTTGACTTTCAGAGATCTTTCATCAGTGCCAAATGATCATACAAAATGCATGTGATGGAGATGTACATGCATGATACATATTTGGACAACATTATGCTGAATCATTTGTTTCAGCCCAGTCCATTTTTAATTTGATTGCAATAACATCTAAAAATCTATATGCATACAAATTGCATTTGTTCTTATCTCATTAAGTTATTTCTGATATGTTTTTGGCATGTTCATAAATATGGGCCTTGGTAACTGGTTGCTGAGACATTCTGTTAGTTACATTAAGTATTACCTCCTCAGTCATCTGCTCCGACCTCTTTGCATTGTTAGGAAATTTGAGTTAATCGTGTTAAAAATCAGTTCCATATTCTTTCAGTCTTGTTATTGTTGGATCCAGGTTGTCACATTGTGGGGGTGACTGCTGTTGGTTACTGTGAACTGGCGACATTACATGATACTTTGATGTTTTCATATTGAAAATATATAGCTTCTTACTGGTGGGTGGGAGGTTCTGTTCAGTATTATGCAACCATATTTATAGTACCTGTTCACATATACATGAGATAAGCAAAAAGAATGTAGAGGATTTTGTGCTTCGACGAGCCATTCCACCTTGTGTTTTGCTTTCGGGGGGTTTATATATTAGGCTACTTGTTGTATTAAATAGGAAAGATATGTTGATGGTTTCTGTCAACCAATAGTATTTGTTTTATACACATACACTGGTTAAGATTATCTGTGCAGTTTTTGTATAATGTGCCCCAGTCGGTTGTGCAGATGTTTTTGCTAAGAGCACTGGACACAACTCAAAATGTGGAACATTAGCTGCTGCTTGTTTTTCTAGTCTTCCTTTGCAGAGGGAGGTCATAATTTTTAGTTTCCTTAATTTATGACAAGGTTTGAAAATGTTTTGATTTCTGGGAGAAATAGTTCTTTGATTTGTATGCTGAAACTTCAACTCATATTCTACAATACCAAATTCTTCATAAATTTTTGTGAGTTTGTTATTAATTCTCTGACATTTGTTATATTGATATATCTGATGATGACCTGTTAAATGAAAAATGTTTTTACATTTATGATTGGCTGTGAATTGCTTGAAGGGATAGCTAGCTACATTGTCTGTCTTGTGTGTGTGTGCAATCACAAAGCCCAGCTTCAACTTCTGTTGATACTGGTATAGTTTCTCTTTCTACATTGCACATACAGGTCTTTGGGGTCCAGTTGAAACTTTTCTTGAGCTCGGTGCTTCTCCCATGCGTTTCTTTGCTAATACCTCCATCAAAGTAAGCCTGCGAACGCTAACTAATTTCTTTTCTTTTCAAGGAAACATTGTAATTGCTTTCTCAGCTACCATAAAAATATGTAGCTGTCATGTATATTTAATTCTAAAGGCCATCTTATTTTTCAACCAATATCCTATCCTAAATTCTGTAATAATAATGATTAATGGAATTCCTTAACATGTGATTATATTAAAGTTATTTGGGTGGGTTAGGTAAAGTGTGTTATGGTAATATAATACTTGGATATAAAGTTTGATAGCATATCCAAGTTGTAAAATGAGTTGCTAGTGTTTCAGGTATATATAAAGCACTGTGGTGCATTTTGCAAACAACTTACACAGTGGTTAGGAAAGTGTGTGAGTCTTATTTTCTTGAGTGTTTTATTTTAATTTATTGTGGAATTTTTGTAAGGTTTATAAAACCACACATTGTAACATACAGGTATTTCTGAATCAAGCTTTTATGTTTCTCACACATTTTTATATGCATCTTGACCTGTCTGTTTTATGGCATTTGTTTTAAAAACTGTTGTCAGGAAATGTTGCAGATTAGAAAGTAATGACGTGTTTCTCAGCCATTGCATTTTGCTGTGCTACTATTGTGGTCATTGTACTGTGATGAGTAACACATGATTTGTCAAGTGTGTGTGAGTTAAAATTGGATGATGTTGAATTATCCCAGATTTTACGTGACAGTTTATAAATGCAGAAAGTCTAGTTTTCTACGTGCACATGTTGTCTCATAACTTTTCTCCAAATCCTCATGTGGGGAACACCACACATGCATGACATGGTTGCTTAGCCTGGATTTGGAGTTTTGCGCAGTGTATCTCCATATTCTATACACATTAAATGGAATATAGTGTAACCTCAATATAATAGGAATATAAAGGTAATGAAAGTGCTTATAATGGATATTCATATATGAAAATTATTGAAACGCAAGCCTGTCTTCTAAGTATTAATTATGACTTAATATTGTACCGAGTTTAAAACATACTGTGGGCAGGGCAGTGTTTATTCTTTTTTAAAGTGGTTTTAACACTTGATTGCTTATTAGAGCCATCTTTTGCAAGCAAAAGTCTGGCCTACTAAGTCTCTTCCATAATTTACTGTGCTTGAATGCATTACCATTGCATTTGTACAGCCATGGCTCTTGGAGGAAGGGTAGGGATTATTATTTGAATCAGCTCTCAGCTATTCGAGGTCAAGCTGTTGGAACTGGAATGTTTAGTTTAGGGGAGGAACAGAAGGTTGCAACCTTCCAGCCATAAGTGGCTATGAAAGCAAAATTGCTAATACAGTTCAGTAGCAGAAAATGCCATCAATGTTCTGAATACTAGGATACCAGGCCAAAAATGGTAAATGTAAATTCAGTAAATGTGTTTGTATGTCTTTTTAGTATAGAAATCAGAACATGTAAAACAAATTAATTATTGGACTGTGTAGAAACACAGGATACATGTTTTAACATCTTATGTGTTCCTCAAGGGAATGTTAAGAGTTCAGATGTTCCTTACCCTGTGAATCATTTTCCACGTGTGCAATGTTAATGGTGGTGGTAATGAATGTGGTTGATGTAATGTAGTCATCATTGTAAGCTGTACTCATTGTGATTACACTATGAAATTTATTCAGAAGGATTACAGAATCGGTTGTGTCATTTTGTAGCAAAACAAATCAAGTTTTACCTCAAACAGTCATTTTGGTTCGATGTGATTGCCATTGGTGATACTGCAGACATCCCACCTGAAATCAATGTCTTGCCAAACACGATCAAGCATATCCGGTGTCACTTCTGCAACTGCGGCGGTGATTCAAGCTTTGAGCTCAGTGAGATTGGCAGGTAAGGGTGGAACATGCACACGATCTTTAATGAAACCCAGTAAGAAAAAATCGAGAGGTGGCCATGCTATCGACCCTGTTTGACCAATCCACCGACCTGGGAAACGGTTATTGAGGAAATCCCGGACTTCTGTGAGGTGGTGCGCCATCTTGCTGGAAGTGAATGCATCCTTTTTGGTCATCTTCGTCTAACTGTGGTATGAGAAAATTTTCAAGCATATCCAGATACACGATACCGTTGATGGTTCTCTCGTGGAAAAAGAACGGGCTGTACACTTTAACTTTGCTAAGGGCACAAAACATTCACCTTTGGGCTGTCACGAAAGTGTTCCAGAAATGCACGTGGATTTTCGCTGCCCCAAATCCTGCAGTTCCAGGTGTTCACCTTACCAGTGACATGAAATGTCGATTCATCACTAAAGATTATGTAGTCCAGTAATGTTTCGTCTTCCCCTATCCGATGCAACATTTCTGCGCAGAATTCCTGACGAGCCACTTTATCTTCGTCAGTAATTTTTTGCACAATGGTAAATCTGTATGGTTTTAAGTGCAAACATTTTCGTAACACGCGCCAAACGGTCGGTTGTGGAATGCCAGTCTCACGAGACGCACTTCGCGTTGATTTCGCTGGACTACGGACAAAGCACTCCCTCACTCGTTCCACAACAGCACTAGAAACATGTGGGCGACCTGGAGATTTGTCATGGCGAACAGAACAACCAGTCTCAACAAAATTCTTGTGTCAAGAGTAAATTGTAGGTCTACTGGGAGGATTCTTGCCATATTGGGTGTGAAAATTTCGTTAAACCATTGTCGCAGATTTTATTTCTTCAAACCACAGCACACAGCGAGCGTGCTCCGCATCTGTAAAAGTAGCCATTTTCAAATGCACTTGTGCTTGCGGTGACGGAAATCGATACTACAGCACAATGTGAGTCAAACTTGATTTGTTTTGCTACAAAATGACACCTAACCGATTCTGTAAGCTTTCTGTTTAAATTTCTATACACCTTCAAAGTTGTAAAGTCCTTTTTGAATCACCTGGTATATAGTAGAACTTGGTTGTAGTGACCTCAGTATAGTGGCATCTTGGCTATAGTGTCTAATACTGAGTGGTACTAATTGAATCTCCATACAACATGCTTTTCTGCCTCTCTTACAAGGACATACATGGAATAACCAATTTGTTTATAATGGCATCTGGCAATCTGTTCTCACCCCAATTCTTTGCATGGATACACCTCTGGACAGCGAAAAGTTTAATGGGACTTTCTTCTACCCTGTGTCAACAACCATTTTTAACAATGACCTTAAGTGCTTAACTTCTCAGTGGCCTCAGAAAATGTATGAAAAAACTACAGTAGCTTGAGTAATAAATAGGCTTAAAAATGCAGAATGGCTGAAGTTGAAAAGGAAAGGGATAAAGGTGATGTGAAAAACAAATTGACAGTAGAAAGAAGGCTGTTTGCCAGGAATTTGGTTTACATAATTCAAACCATATGGAAAATAAGATCTAGTTTACATTTAAAGTGAATTTTAGTGCTGTACAAAATGATCCTATATATTTCTTCTTGAAATATGATTTTATTTTCATCGGTTAATGTGACTCATATGTAACATAATTTCTCCAGTCCCTTGGATGACATAACCGATTGTGATTGTAAATGAACATACAAGGAAGCTAAATATTGATAGTAACTGTATAGTTACACTCATATTTTACGTTCCAAAAGTAGTCACTGGTCTAAGGTTAAAACATTTTGAGGTATGTTGTATCTACACATATCTGATGTAGTTGTAAATATTATGTTAAGGATGAAGCAGTTTGCCTTGTAATAAAAGAGCTGAAGTACATACAGTCTTGTTAAATAACTAGACTGGTGTTTTTGTGAAGCAGCTGTCAGTGCTGATTAGCGTTGGTGTGTGTTACATCCTATGACTCCGCTATTTATCGGTTGTGTCAGAATCATTGATATGAGGTTGCAGTAGGCATTTATTGGTGTGGTGTTTGCTAAGAGTGGGCAATAAATTTTTAGAACAGAGAATTGTGCATTAAATTTGTTGTGAGATTGCAGAAGAATGGCATTGTCATTACAGAAAGTTTATGGCCACAAAACAGTTCATTGATCTGGGGGAGGGGTAATGATACCAACATGGACAGGACAGTGTTTCAGATGATAATTCAGCTGCAAACTTAGAATTGATCCAGATTCATGAAAAGTTATCTCATTTGGTGAGGAGTGGTCTTTGAAGTTGTGACGGGTACTGTGAATAACAGGTTCAACGTTCAGAAAGTGTATTAAAATGGTGCCAAAAAAATCTAAACAGTAAACAAAAGACATGAGAAAATAAATATACTTATATCTTTAAGCATGGCTATTAGAACAGCCTGACCATTGCAAGATGTAATGAATGGCTGGTGGTGATAGATTGGAATTTCTGGTAATATCCAGAAACAAAGCACCTCCAGTGGGAAAATACATTCAAAGTCTGATACTGTTGAAGTATTACTTTTAAAACTATTTGATCTAATGTTTCACATTAATACAATTATTCTCTCGTGTTCCTTTAAAGCCACTTATTCATTTAGCATTCTACCTTTTGGAATGCAACATGAAAGTAAGTCTGATAGCTACCCTAATAGTTGTCCCGTGTTAAGTCTATTGGCAAAACAGTTATTTTAATCTATTATTCATTTGTTGATAAATATGTTTCTTGAAATATGAAAGTAACAATGTTTTGATGTTATATGCGTAATGTTATAACAAGGTATTGGCAATTTTCTCATTTCATTTGGAAGTATAGAACAGCTGTGGAAGATTAATGGAAAATAGGTTGGATTTTTAACCAATGGTGTTCATGTTACGTAACTTGTGCCAAATTTGGATATTTTCCAGATTTTTAGTCCTCCATTATAATGAATGATACACTTTTGGTCTGGTCATTTGAAGTCTTTGTTCCTCATAGTGTAGTAGATGTAAAATTAAATGGGGTGTTTCCCATTTGTCATGGAGCAAGTTCTTGCTTGAAATTAAATGTCTAGGAAAGAACAAGCGTCGCAGCATCATATACTAGTGTTTGAACTGAAGTGTTCATGATGTTAAACTTTAACCTGTTGTGAAGGGTTTTTACTTTTCAAATATTTGTGTAGGGGTTTTACTGCATTTCAGCAGCAGTCTGTACAGCTTACCTCTTGAATAATGTGTGGCCTTGCATCAACATATTTTGCATTTTTGTGACAGATTTACATTTTATCGGCCATGTTTAGACTAATTTACGTGCAATGGGTGCTGATGAATTATCAAAACAACTTCCATGAAGAATTATTTGTTTTACTTCTCACAGCTGACTTCCGAGGGAAGAACTGCCGGCATATTCTTGGTGGAAGATAAATCTTTATTCCTTTGATGTGGGTTTGGTGGTAATGGCTCCTCGATAGCAGTGGTTGCATAGCTGACAGCTACTTATTGCTTGAATTAGAAGTACAAAGAACGAGGTTATGTGTTGGAAGTTTTAGAGTTTGGGTTTACAGGGCTTATGAGGAGAATACATTGTGCATATTGTTGGATTGTCTAGGTTTTGATGTAGGTGGCGTAAAACTAATGTTCACAGATGTCACCCTCTCAGACTTTTTGAACAATACACATAACATTTGTACTCGTAGTAATTTTTGGAGACTGGTGTGTACTGTATTGAGGGTTAATGACAGGATTATTTTTTCAGTGAAAGAGACATCTGTATTTCTTCTTGTATTATATTAAACTGTTTTAGTTTTATACATGCTATAAAAAAGATAATTGAAGTGTTACTGATACACATCACATCATTACCTGCTATATTTTGTTTCTTTCATTGAAGGTGTTCGTTATGCTGCTTTGTTTTTGATGAATATCTTTTGATGTGCCACTCCTATCTGTGGTGCGTTATGTTATGGACCATGAAATGCCAAACTAGAGAATGTCACATGTTAATATGACAGTATGCTATACCTAATTTCTTATCCAAAGCAATAATTGTGTGTGTTTTCTATTACACTTTCAATTTCTCAATATATAGTTGCAATCTAATACTGAAATTTCTAAATATTGTTAGGGGGGATTTTGTGTTTTGGGGGGGGGGGGTTGATACATGAATGTGCAGGAATCAGCTTTTTATATATATAACATATTGTGATTATCCTTTGTATTTGTTTTGGGAAGAGTAACAGCTAATCCATAACAGTTGATTTCTAACTGCAAAACTTCTGTATTTATATGTTCATATTCAGCCTACTAAGGTATAATATAGTGTGGGCTTTAAAGTTGTTTTTGTATTTATGTATTTTATTATAGTAACTTCACTCTTCCGAAGCTATATTTGTATCCTGAAATACTACAACATGGATGTTAGTAAGAGAATGTGAGCTGCGTTGTAACAAGCAGTCTTGTTATTTTAACATGAAGATAGGCTTGTTAAAGACAAGTACAAGATATTTCTCAATTTTGCCTTGCCGTCTAAGTTTCCTCTGAGGTACACCGTGGATTTAATTGGTAACTCAGTTTACAATGCCTTGTCCTGCATGTTATTCTCTTTGGAAGATGATTTGAAGATTGTGCAACAGTTGCATGCCAATTACAGGATGCCAACGGGTTACTGCCATTTATGGTGTGTGATGAAATAGCATAGAAGAGTAATGCAGTGGACATGTGAACAGATTGCAACAGAATTAACTAACAAGATGTTGATTAAACAACATTAATTGTTATCCTTTACAGTGCACTTCCCTTTCATGAAAGTGGTGAACAGAATTACACAATAAGGATCAGCATGGTGCCTAGTAACACATTTCACATTTTCTGATTTTGTGACCATGCATAGCTCCAGTTACATGAATATATGTTCAGTTCTGGTGTAAACTATTTAATGGGTGTCAACATTAAAATATTCTTGTCATCTTGGTGGAAGTCTGGGATTCAGTCTGACATGATTTGCATCTTGAGTAAAGGAGGGTTTGCAGTTGTTATTCCACAGCAAGTGGTTTATGAGGTGTTTCTTGCATTGAGGTAACTTTGTTTTTATGTAAAGTTGGGGATTTTCATGTTAATGATTTGTGGATGAGATAGGTCCTTCATTCATGCAATGAGAATATGAAGGAGAGGGAAATAGAAATAGTTTGTTTTGAAGTTTTTTTCCTGTTTTTCTAGGACTTGGGAACATGTTTGGTGCATTCTCTTCTGAACAAAAGTATGGTAGAAAAGTTCTGTAACACATCAGTCAGTTTATTTGCCATTACCTAGAGGAATGGAGAATATTACTCAGTTATATTGTCATACGTTTCATAATAAATATTTAGTAACCAAAAGCCGTGAATGTGAACATAACATTTGATGAACTGACTTGGTTCTGATAGTGATCTTGGGCATGTCTTTTACTAACATAGTTTGCTAATATCTTGATGACTTTTACATCCGTGTAAATCCCAGATGAAAAGTAAATGGCTGTGTATGGAAATTCTATAATGTATGTATAATGTGCTGATTGTCAGTGTAATAGTTGTATCTGAGTAGATTTGCATTAAGACGAAGAAACAAGGCTTTGCATCTATCTGATATAAAATGTTAGTTTTCTAAGGGCGGGGGCTTGTGTCAGAATTGTCTTTTCTGTGTTATTAAAAATAAAATGACTGCCTTTTAGTTTTACTATTGTTTGGGTGTTTAGAGCCAATAAATTATGCACCTTAATTTGTTTTTAAACTACATTATATGTTTCACTATGTGACTGGTTTTCCCCACTGTTACTTGCTATGTTGGCTTGTAAATCTGCTTACAGTTTTTAACAATTTTCCTTTTTATTGAAAAACTATAAAACATTGCAGCCTCTATTGCAAACAGTAATAGTAGGCCTGGATATAGTTTCTGGGTGGGTACGTGGGTAGTAAAACTTATCTTTTACAAGGTGCTTGCAAATAAGCGTGAAAGGTGCATATGGTATAGGCTGTTTGCTGGGACATGAGCTATGGCCTTGAGATGTGCAGTGCATTTCCACCCCGAACAGTGGATGGGGTGAACTCAGAGCTCAGTTACAAGGCAGACTCGACCGAATTCACTTCGTGTGGTAAATTCCATTTCAAAAACATTGACCCATTTTTAATAGGCATTTCATATTCATCGCTCTTTCTACTCAGCACGAACAGAATGCAAAGCGTGGGCAGAGGTGTAAAGAAAATAGGGGGACGTAAAGTAATACACAGCCAAAGTAGAGAAATGGTGATAAGTGTTTACAGTTTTATGAAGAAAGAAGCGGACAGCTGCAATGTGATTAACGTTAATCAAATACAAAATCGTGTTTCTGAAGCTACTGGTGTGTCCATAAGTACTCTGAAATGCATTCTGAAAGAGTACGAACATAATAAACGAGTGGGGAAAGAATTCAGCACACCTCACAAGAAACGGCCAAGAAGGAAAATTAAAACAGATGTAGAGGATTTTGACAAGTGTGTAATTCGAAGAACGATTAACGAATTTCACACTACACAAGGCGAGCGTCCTACTTTAAAATCGTTGTTGGCAGTAATTAAGAAAAAGATTAACTTCAGTGGCGGGAAGTGGGCTCTTTGGAAAATAATTAGAAATTTAGGCTTCAGGTGGAGGAAATCGGAAAGCAATAGGTAAGTTCTCATCGAAAAGGATGATATTCGTGCAGCAAGACTGTCTTATTTGAGAAATATAAGTCGTTACAGAAATGAGGGGCGACCTATTATCTACATGGACGAAACGTACATTCACTCCTCACACACGAAAGGACATGCCTGGGGTGATGGTACAAATGCAGGTCTACTTGCACCTGTCTCCAAAGGACAGCGAGTCATCATCGTACACGCTGGCAATGAAAATGGCTTCATTCCAAATGCTTTGTTAATGTTTAAATCGGGGACAAAATCTGGAGATTATTATCATGATATGAATTTTGACAACTATGAAAGATGGCTCAAAACGAAGTTAATTTCAAACCTTCCACCAAATTCGGTATTAGTAGTGGACAATGCAGCTTACCATAACGTACAACTTAATCCGGCTCCAACTTCTTCGTCTCGAAAAAGTGCTATGATCGACTGGCTATGATCGTAGCATTCCTTTCAGTGACGGAATGTGTAAGCCCGAATTGTATTCTCTAATTAAACTGCGTAAGCCACGATTCAAAACTTTCAAAATTGACGCTCTACTGTCTGAACATGGCCACTCTGTCCTTCGCTTGCCGCCATATCATCCAGATCTGAATTCGATTGAACTGATATGGGGATTTGTCAAAGAATATGTCGCCAGAAAGAATGTCAGTTTCCGTCTAGATGATGCTATGAAACTAGCTGAGGAAAAGTTTAGTAGCATCACAAAGGAAGAATGGACCTCGAGGTGCAACAAATCCCGTCAGTGCGAACAGAATTACTTGCGGTTGGAACCTGTTCTTGACGACATTTCGGAACAAATTACAGTTAATTAACAAGATGGCAGTGTTACCAACAGTTGTAGCAGTAGTGAGGAAAACGAGAGGGAGGAAGAAGATGCAGAAGAAGATGATGGGGAATTAAGTGGAATAGAAGCTTTGTAAAATATCTTCAGCCGCTGTAAGTAATTCAGTCTGCATTGATGTTTTTGTGTTCAGTAGTACAGAGAAAGCTGTTCTCCGTTCCCCACTATCACTAGGAGACAGCATCAGTACCCTCCCTCCAGTACCCTCCCTCACGCGCATTTCCACAGCTCATGTCTGAGCGAACGACTAATATTTATCGAAGAGTGTTCCAATATTTTTGCAATACCAGTTCTGTAGGAGATAGTGAACCAAGAGAGGCAGATATCAGTCTTTAAACTTGATGCCTAAAACTTTGATTCTGAACCCATGCCTTTTTCACAAGCTCTCCATATATAAAAGTTTTCTTCTTAATTTATCAAGTTATGTTAAGTGTGTTTATTTTTATCACTGACATGATTTCATTATAATCATGACAGTTTCTCAATGTCTCAGAGAGTGGTATATCAGTACTGAATATACCAGTGGTTACATTTCAACTAAACAAGGGCCCCTTTACCCACTTTCTCACCTATGGTCAGAAAGCTTTCTTTGCCTAAACTGAGAGAAACTATTCATCTAACATAGCTTTGATTGATGCTTGTCTGCCTGTGATAATTGCAGGTAAGAAAGGATTTAGAAGCAAAAATTGCCCCCTGCAAAGGCAAGGAGTCAAAATACGTTTTTGACTCGAGCAAAGTTTTTTTATACATAACCTCATAATGCTTGTGTGTCATTGGAAAAATACAAGTGTTCTTTCATGCTTGATTAATTAAATATACGTCATGGAAAATTAGATGTACAGGTAGCCCTCGATTTACGTCGGGGATGCATTCCTGGACGAATCGGTGCAAATTGAAACTCTTTGTAAATAAATGGGAAGTCAATGACATGCGTTCCTGGCACCCAAACATTGACGAGTAATATAATGGCATTACATTTAAAGTTCTGAAATAACGTAAATATAATAAAGAGAATTTAAAAAATATATTTAATGCATTTACAATCGGCAATTCGTTGGTCCCCGCGATTGACTGCGATTCTTTCATGTGATTGATGTGTACAGTCATCTCTGCTGCTATGTGATAGTTGCATTCATGTAAGATGCCGGCCTATAGAAAATCGCATAGTAAAAGTAACCCTGGTACCCCCGCAGAGATTAAATTAGTTGTAAGACTTGAGGTTCTCACAGCGGTGAGTATGAAGATTTCTGTCTTCTGGGTTATTGCGCTGTGTAGTCTGGTCGATGTTAACCAACGTTTCATCGCCCTGATGACGGAGGCAGTATGACCTCTGAAACGTTGGTTAACATTGACCAGACTACACAGCGCAATAACCCAGAAGACAGAAATCTTCATTAAATTAGTCCTTTGAAAGTTTAAAGCGCCAGGAATGAAATTGCATAAGAGCAAACTCGCATATGCAAAAGTTTGCATTTCACATACAGCTTTTACAGATTCATCGATCTCATTGGAGTAAATTCACGTTAATGAAACATACATAATTGCAGAGATGACTGTATTTGTAATTTTTATTAAAAATCAGTGATGTAAGAATTACGATTTAGTATAAGAATCAGTACGAGATACAATGTAAAACGTTATAAATAATAGTAAAATGCATTTATTTCACTTTTTGACTTCGTTTCAAAATTGGCGTTTTTCTGAATCGGCGCAAATCGAGGGCTACCTGTAGATTTTGTAGCCATTGTTTTATTTGACATTTACAAGAAAAGTTATGTTAAAATAGTTGCATCATCATCAGGAAAATTCACAAAATTTAAGAAAATTCTAACAAAACCATTATTTTAAGGTAGCCCTGGTCAGTCTAGTTTCAAGAGTTTTTCATCCCTGTTACATGTTCGCATTGGTAATCTTAACAACCAGTATAGGAAGGGGAACTTGAAAAGTTAATGTGCTGTTCAAGATAAGCTGTAGTTTCTCCAGAATACATTTTTATAATTTAAGCCTGGTTCACATATGTCCACATTATGTAAAACATTGCCCATAGGTAATCCACATGAAAGTAATTAAGAGGTTACTGTACTTTATACAATGGAAATGGTCACTCATATAGCATCACATATTTCAAGATGTGATTATCAGATGTTAAATGTGTATAATATGAACTCCCAAAAACAATTCCATACATTGTGCTGTCTGGTAACATGAGTTTTGAGTTAGTCTCACAGTCTTTGGTATCATCTTCTAAATATGATGTAATTTCTATGAAAATTTGTGTTGTTAAATTATTCATATTTTCAAACCTTCCTCCCCTAATCACATGCACCCTAGTTTCATTTAGGAGCATTCTTGTAGTATTTGATAATGAAGATTGTCAAGAAATATCTTTAAGGAGATTAATGTTGTGGGATGTTGGGGTAAAAATAGTGTGGTAGTTTATGTACTGTGTTAATTTGATTTATAGTGTGAGTGAATAGAGCTAGGCTAGAAGGAAATTTAATTTTCCTTGAGAAATGACTTGTCTGTAGATGTAATTCCTGTGAAGAATTTCTGATTTTTCTGAAATCACACAATTTTAATGGATTGTAATTTGTAAAGCCTTATTTGAATATAAAAGTAGTTTCATCATAAACTGTGAGTCAAACTATGTTTATAGTGATATTGCAACTGAAATATACAAAGGCTTTCATCATACAGATGTCAGGAATCATTCCATAGTCCTACCATCATCGTTAATATTTGAATTATATTTTTGTTGATGTTAAGGCATTCAGAATTTTTTACAGCATTCTGAAGAGTCTTGCTGAAGTTTTGTGGAGGTATATTTGGTTTGAAGTCCATATATGTTTTAATTGTAGTCTTTTGAAGGTGGAGGAAGCATGCTCTGAAATGTCATGATGACCATGAGTCACTGCACAGAAGACAATCTGGACTTTCACCACAAATTGATTTCTATTTTAGAATGTCAACCAATGAAATTAGTAAATTGCGTTGATGGCCATGACTGTGTTTGATATAAAGTTTAGTAGACCTGGGTAATCTTGAATTACATAATTATTACTTCCACAAGGTTGGAGATTATATTTATTTGGAAGAATTGCACAATGTTAATGGCCTTTTCAACACTTCTAGTTTATGCATTCTGTGTGTGAAAGTGGTGATGGTATTTAGGTGATTATATTACGTGTGGCATTCAAGTGTTTGGATATTTCTTGGTCCTTATTTGTTGGAGGAGCTAAAGGCTCGTGTTTTAGCTATAGATGTGAGTGCGTAGTCTATGGCTGTAACATGAGCCTACATTTCCACTTTTTATATGAAATGGGCAATTACAGCTGGAAAGTTAATCTGAGGATTGTTGGTGGTGATGGAAACATCTAACAGTATTTTTTTCCCATTTCTTTCTATGTGATAATGATGATGCTGCTGGACTCGCCACTGTTGCAATTCCTTATTGCACAAACTGTTCTGTGGGACATTGTACACTATGTGCTTGGTTGGTAAATGTTAGGATCCAAAATCATTCTTGGATGCTTACGACCGTGGCACAGGGCGATATGAAGCTGCCGGACGTGGCGACATGCGGGAAGATCTGGGGGGACCTAATAGTGGTGGGCCCCGGGGCTCACTAGGTGGAAATCCTCGTGGGCGTTGGGGCCAAGCTGACCGCAGAGGTGCTGATGATTACCCCTCCAAGAGAAGGCGTTATTAAGTACATTGAATGAACTGCTTTCTGTGAGGGTTGGATATCTTGGGAAAATACATTGTAAAGTGTTTACAGTCATCTTTTGAAGTATGTCATTCTACGTGTTACAATGGGATATGACCCATATATCAAGAAACAAACCCTCTTTTGGGTTCCTTGATTAATTTGTGCTGAAAGTTACTGAGAAGAAGAAATGTAGTTTTGCAATGATGAGCTGTAGTATATTTGATGTTTCCCCGAATATGACACATTTGTACTTTTATTTAACTGAGGATGGATTATCACATTGTGAGGGAAATTACAGGTGATAAAACTGCTTTATGGATTTCATACATCTGCAGATTGTGAGATGCAGATGATTTAAGATTTACATTTATGAATTTGTATGTCATCTGATTGTAGCAAAATTCGCATTGAAGAGATGTGTACAAGTTTTGTGGAACATTTGACTAAGTAGAATATTCAATTCTTTGTATGATGTAAGGACAATATAACTTTTTGTTTGTCCTGTGTGAGTAATTAGGCTTATGTATTAGCGTACGTGTTGTATGTTTTATTCCTTATAACCACTGAGAATATAATTTTGTTTAAGTAAATACTTGTGCATCAGTAGATTTACCTACACAATGTTTCTGTACCACAAATTTGTCCAATTATTTTTTAATCAATAAATGTAATATGAAATATTAGTCATGGAAAAAATTGCCCGCCCGCCCCAACTTCCATTACCATTTCTGAAAATGGTTATGCATTGCCTTTCCCCATGCATAAATCCTGCAAGAAGGTACATTTATTTTAGAATCCCTAAAAATATTAGCATTGGCTACATTCAGAAGTTGCAGTTCCTCAGTATTCCCTGTAACTGTTTTGATTCTCCAAAACAATTGTTAACTCATCTTCTGTTTTCTTAATGTTTCCTGTTGTTGCTAATAAAATATCTTAGGATATTTCTGTATTGTAGGATGGGTTGTTTCTTTTTAATGTTGAAGGCATTTGAATTGCTATAAGAAAATTTAATACTTGTAATAACATTTTATTGTGTAACAGAAGGGGAACTTTTCAGACCTGTATGGAGTATGGTTTGAAATGTCAAGAGTGTAGTTCCTGATTTACTGATTTACAAAGTTTTTGTGTTTGTTTGCAGAACAGGCCCATTAATTAGGTAGATGCTTACCAAGCCATTGTTTAAAAGGGGTCCATAATTTGGTAACGTGGCCAGAACATGAACCTGTCCATTTAATCTATAAAATTAAAATTAAATCCGTGGCGTAACGGCTCCAGAGAGCCAAAGCTGACTAGCTTGACTGCTGGTCTCACGTTCACGTGCCTAAGCAGAGGTGAACAATCATTCAACCAGATATAGGGTGATGTGTGGTCAGCACGACGAACCCCCAGCCATTGCTAGCTTTCCTGACCTGATTACGCTACTCATTTCCTCACAATGCTGGGTTGGCACCTGTCCCATACACTGGTCGAAAGCTCATGAGAAAATTTCTTCTCCCCCGAGACTTGAACCAGCGCGCATTCCATATCACCGGTCCGAAGCATGATGCCTCAGACCGCGCGGCTACGGCGTGGGACCCATTTAATCTATATGGATCTGAAATTAAGAATGTTCGAGCTTTACCTCCACTCAATATGTTATCATGCCATGGTGTATGGCATAAGGACAATTCTACTTTTCATGGAGAAAACCACCATGTTTTTATGCTTTAGTGATGATTGTGTCAGTTATATAACCATAATTTTACTTTACTTAGAAACATATTTCTGAGAGTATTTCTAGTGATATATCATCAGAATAGCTAGTGGGAAATAAGATGTTGATGATTCGAGGCGGGAGAAAGGAGGAAATGGGGACGGTTTTGGTTAGTTCACTAACTACCAGCCTTTTATAATCGGAATGAAATTAAGAGGTTTCATGTTCACTAAAAACAAACAAGATAACAAAACTACAATTTTTGTACTGAAAGTTGTAAGTCTTGCAAGGAATAAGTTATTCTTACATAGTGACTACCGTGAATTGCTTTGTGATGCATAGCCATTCAAAATTGTATAGGAAAGTGGTGGAATATTTAGTGTTTTGCTGTCAACCAATGATTTTTCTGAGGCAGGCCCAATATTCTGGAAGTAAAAAAATCATTCATGGTAGTTTTATGTTAAATTCAAAACTCTTCATTTGTTCTGGATTGTGAATGTTTAGCCTTGTCAGTGTTTTATTTTGAATTTTACATTTTTGTAATGAACAATTTATACATTAATACAGGTTATTTGCACAGTAAATTTTTTTATTTTGCTTCTCCATTTCCTTTCTAGTGGACATAATTGTAATATTGTAACCCTTCGTAATGTTGGTTTTGTGAAAGAGGCCTGATGAAATTCAACATGGAATTATTTATTTTATAATGTATTGCCATACTGCATATTATGGCATTTCACGTTTTTGTTTTCCATGTTACAAGCACATTTAATAGCTCTCTAATAGTAGCAGCACTTATAAAATTAACTTTTTGCCATTTAGTGTAAAACAGAACTTTTGGCCTTTGAATGCAATCAAAGATGCATCAAACTGTTATCATTTGCAGCTAAATTAATTTTTGGAACTGACCTTTTTTTACTTGAATTTGCTAGCTGCCATTCCATTGAAGTCTTAACATTTTGTTCAGAACTTAAAAACTAAACTGCATAATGATGGCAAATCTGTACTGGTCCTTTTAAATTTATGACATCTAAATTGTTCACCTGAATTATTGCTTATTAAAGAACCTCTTCATATGGGTTCTCAGTTACTTCTTGTAACAAGGTGTGCAGTACAAAAAGTTCTTAATTAACATTTTTGACGAAAATTGCTACAGTTTTCAAGTTATTCCAGGACCTTCTTTTCCAAATATTTAAAAATCGTAAAACAACTTTATCTGTGAAACACAGTTCCTTTCCAGCATCTGGAAGTTGTAAATGCTGTTGCCATTGTGTTGTAAGGGAATTGTTAGAAAGTATTTTGTGGACCAGAGGGAACAGAATGAATAGAAATGCAAATATACTGACACATTGTACACTTCGTTAATTATTTGTCTCTTGTTAAAAACAGTTTTCTAGTATAAGAGCAGTCTTTGAAGGTAGATACGGGGTAGAATTTATCCTGTTTGACCCTTAAACTGTGGTTACTAGCCCAGCCTTGCCCTGCCACATCTATGCAGCAGTAGCAGTTAGTGATAACACACTACAGCTATGAATCATAGCATTTTTCTGCTGCTGGTGATGTTTTTCTCGGTCAACCATTCAGTAATGTACCCCCTGGTTGGAATGAGAGTTTGCCAAAAAATGTTGCAGAAAATGTCAGCACATTTTTCCAAGAGAACAGTGTATACTACCTGTTTTCTAAGCTGAAAGCAACAGTATCTTTGCTAGACACAGGGCTGGATAGGAAACGAGCTGTGCTGACAGAAGGGATATTAGATAACATTAGTACTAAACTTGAAGCTTTGATGAATTCTTTTAAAAAAACCTAGTGCAGGCAACTGGTGTTTCCAGAACATCTGCATGAATGGCGGCTTAAGTGTTGAACTGCAATCTTGCAACGGTAGTTCTTGCTTTGATGAAATGTGAAGGGGCTGTGAGAATATATTTGGTGTCTTTAGTCTACATGATGGAGAAGTTGATCTATAATTAATTGTCCCACTAATTAGGCCTGGTTTACCTTTGGAGAGATGAATTCTCAGAACAGCCAGTAATGAGGTGCAGAAAATCCTAGACTTAGTAGGATTTGAGTTTCTCACAGCAGTGAGAGCAAAGATGGCTGTTGCGAGGTTTGTAGGACCATGTAGTTAGGTAGAAGTTTACCTACAGGTTGGGTGGGAAGTAAGTAGACATTAAATAATCGCTATACATTGGAAATATAGAGGTTATAACCATTTCTCAATGCCTACTTACTTCCCACCCACCATGTATATTTTGGAGGTGCTTCCTGCCTCCCATTATCAGGGCAATGAGTAAGCCCCACACATGGGATTAGTTTGAGATATAGGAACCAGTCATTCAAGGCAAGACCTTTATTTCACCAGTAGTGAGTAGGTTCAGTATTGGGTGAAGACCTGGGAGTCAATATCACAGCCTAACTATCAGGAGGGGGAAGGACATGCAAAGAGAGGTTAAAGGAAAACAGTCCTTATGGGGGTCCAGTGAGTGGATCACTGGACATAAGGAAGTTTAGGTGTACATAATGAGGACAGGGAAGGAAATGGATATAATAACATGAGGGATCAGAGAGGGGAAAGAAGGAATGGGCTGGGGTCGGGTGGCCTGATGGCAATTTTAAGACTAGCAATGCTGTACTGAATGCTTCCTACATCCTTTAAGAGAGTGGATGAGAGGTTTCCATCACCACCTCGGGCAAAGGCAGTCCTCCATTGTCAGATGTAGCTTCATTTCAGTGGCCTCCCTGATCATCCAGTCCATGTATCTAGACTTGATGGAGAGGATAGTGGTATCCTGGAATAACCACCCATGCAGGACATGCTGTACACACCTGGAGTCTAGTCACAGGCCAAAGGAAGGAGACAGGATCTTATTCATAGGTAGGCCCACAGACTTGATATGCCTGGACAGCAGCCTGCTAATTTGGTTCAATGTGATGCTCATGTAGAGCAAGGTGACCAAGTCAGTTTCCTAGCCAGAAAGGGGCCTGTCCTTGTGTACCAGTAGAGAGTACAGCCTGTTGGAAGGATGGTGGTTAGTGGAGTTGAAGTAGATATTGGTGTGCATGGGTTTATGATGAACCTTATGGCCCAGTGAGCTATCAGGTTTATGGTAGATGTTGGTATCAAGGAAAGGAAGATGACTGTCCCTTTGTGTCCATAGTGAACTGAATGTTCCCATGGTCAGGGAACTCCTGACAGCTTCTGGACCATGGTGTCTGATGACGAATGTGTCATCTACATAGCAAAACCAGCAGAGGTGCCAGCTCAGAAGGCACAGGGCTTGTCCAATGATCACCATGGTCAATAGCAAGATGACATGAAAGCTGGAGATGTTTTCAGGACCGGCACAGAGGAACTTAATGGTGTTGAACTCCAAGAAGTTTTTCACATGGCATTCCCCATATATTCTCTGAGCTGCCTAGCCAAGTACTGGGCCAGGCAGTAGATAAGGACACTGATGGAACTGAGGTGCCCTCCTTGTGGATCTCTGGGAGTCTGTACAATCTAGGTCAGTGGTCTGCAGGGCCTGGGAACCTCCTGTCTCTGCTCTGCACTACTTTGAGACTGGCTGGTTCCTTTACCTCAACCTATTCCACATGTGCAGCTTACTCATCGCTCTGATGATGGAGGCAGCAAGAACATCTGAAACATTGGTAAACTTCTACCAGACTACATGGCACTGCATCCAAGAAGATAGCCAGCTTTGTAATGCAAGTTTCTCTTCATTACAAAAAATAGGTGTTTTGTGTGTGATAAGTTCACACAGGAGAATTGGACCTATCTTACAACGATACAGTTACTGGCGGATGGTATGTGAATAACATCCTCCCCTCCTCCCTTTATTATTAACTGAACTGGCAGAAGAAATGCTGTGCAGTGTTTTCCATCAAGATTCTGCAACAGTTATACAGCACTGCAGGAGGTCTTTGGTGACCACATATCTTCCCCTGATTTAACACCTTGTGGCTTTTAGATCTGAAGAAGTTCAAAAGATAAAGGGTATAAAATAAATCCCCAAGCACTGGAAGAACTCAGAAACATCATTTGATCCCTTTTCAGGGAAGAACTCCAGAAAGTTTACAGCAAGAATTTCAGCATCTACTGTAGCTCTGGTGAGTTTTGTTTTCAAAGGTCGTTCAAACCACAGGAGCATGTGGTCAAGATTTACAGTATCTGGATGAAGGTAGCATCATGTACCTACACATACTGCTACTCCTTCAGGCACAGCCTTGGGTAGCCACTGTTCCACACAAACTGGAAGAAATCTGTCTTGTGCTTTAATGCCATTTGTTGTTACATTACTGTGTTTAGGAGATATCTAATGACTGCCTGTTCTTAGCTCAATAGTCTACTGTTTATCCCTTACTGCATTTCTGGAAGTTGTCTGTTATGTAGTTCAGAATTGCCTCATTCTGATTTTTTTACTTGGTATATTTGCACAGCTGATTCATGTTGCATTCCTGACTGCATAATTTATGCGGCATTTCAGAATAAATTAAAGGGTATTATATAGTTTTGTGCATCCTAAAGTCATAAATTTTCTTCAGAATTCAAGAATGTAGATAGCTATTCTTTATTTAAGTGAGGGAAACAGACTATAATCTTTGGTTTTTGCTCTTTCATTAAGTGTGCTGTTACTATATATATAACTCTAAATGGTAGTGTGGCTTTGAATTATACAAGCCACTTCAAAGAATATGTATTTATACAAAATTGTAAACAATTGTAAGATTAGGTGTTTCAAGCCCCTACCTCAGTATTGCCCAGTTATATGCCTGTTTGGACTTTTCAAGGGGCATGTTTATGCAACTCCAGATGAAGCCTTGTACTTGTGATGGTTTATGCCTGATAGTAATTTACATGCAACAGTGTAATAATGAAGAAGCTGAAGTAAAAGAATGATAACGTTGTCTTTGGAGATGCTGTTGGGAGTGGTAGTCAAGACAGTGCTACAAAATTATCAACTGTGATTTTTTCAACGCAACTACGGCTATTATTCTGGATGATGCTAAGGCAGCAGCTTCTGTTTTGTGACTGTTGGCTTATGAAACATGCAGGATTTCTTGTAATAGAATTTGGACAAGCTGGACTGGAGCAGGCAGTATTGCGCTCTCAGGATCAAGAGTTGGATCATACAGTGCAGGAAGGCACTTTGAATGATGATAACTGACTTCCTCCATTCAGGGAAGGTATAGAATTTGGTAAGACTAAAGTTTTCATGTAAGTTACTGTTTTATTTCATATTTCATCTGATGCACGCTGCCAGTAATCTGCATTTAAAAGATGAATGTAAAAACAATATTTGCTTTATAAAGTGCACAGAATTTACATATATATATATTGTATATTTTTTAACATTTATTGCCTTGGTTATAATTGCCCAATATTAAATATTTGTGATTCTGTTTTATGTATTGGTTTATAATCAGATTAGTCAACAGTGATCTCATTATTGGTTCATGTGAATTGAGATCTACAAGCATTGGGATAGAGTGAGAAAACTGTTCTGTTACTTTTGCTTGTAAAAGGTAAATTTGCCAGGTTTTCACCAGTTATTATGGTGAGTGGAGCAACGATTTGCTACAGAGGGAATTTTAGATATAAAATTATACCATAATTTGGATTCCATCTTCAGAGTAATCTGTAATTGTAAAGATTAACAACTGGGTTTTGAAGTTTTGGTTGGTAGCGTTGATTGTTAAAATCACGCAATGTGGCTTAATTTTGTTATTCCATTAAAGTAATTTAAATCATCGTAGTTCTTCTATCTTTAGTGTGTTGTATTATTGGGGTGATTGTTTTGTTTAATTATGCAGCAGTTTATTATTCAATTTTCTTAAACTCTGAATTGTTATGCAGATGGAAATAAAAACTTCACTTTTGCAGTACTGGATAGGTAATGTAATGGGATGTTATATACTTGGTTAACGTGTTTGCATGTACAGCGCACATGCATAATTTTATAGAACAAATTCTGAGAGATTAACCTCTAAAATACTGATTCTGGTATTCTTTATGGAGGCTTGTACTAATCATGTAAAATAATATTTATATCAATTACCATTTACTAGCATGAGAGCAGTGTTCCATGTGTTGATGTTTATATTAAAAAATCACAATCATTGCTTTTACCAGTACTTATGACAGTGGTTCTTAATGTTTTTAACCACAGCCCAGAGTTTGGTTTTGGTGATACAAGCACCAAATAAAAATAAGTATAATTTATTATGAAAAAGAGAACACTGATTAAATGTAAAATAGTAAATGTTTTAAAAGTAAGCAGTTGCTTAACCATGACTGACAGCTTTGATGAACCTGCTGAATAAGTAAATAGGTCTTAAAATCCTAAAAAAATTAAAAATATAAAGTTGTTTAAATAGGCAACAAACTTTATGTGAACCTAGCTTTATATTTGATTTTAAAGGTCTTCAAAGCATGGCTTCATTAAAGTCAAGATGCATTGTAGGTCATGTTTTTGTGGAAACCAATTTCGGAATTTCTACTGTGGAACACTAAAAGTCCAGCTTTGCACAGGTAGGTGGCTGCATATGGAATACTTTGATGGTTTAATTTCTCAGTTCATAGTGTTTGTAGTATCTTCCAGCAGGTCTTCTTTGTCTACATTAATGCTTTTCTCTCATCTTTACATGGACACATTCTCAGGAACATGCTGTGTGATGAACTATGAGGTGGACATTTTCTTTTGTTGCATGTTGATGACCCGTATTGTTAGGCGGTAGAATGGTCATCTCCTAAATGATTAGTGTTGGAAAGAATCAGTTTTTTGTTGTTTCGGCTTCTGAGTCCACAGCTTTAGCTTTCCTACATCGATGTATTCAGATCATTGATTTTATAGAACATATTGCAAGGTTACCAACTTCTAACACCTGCTTGGAATCAGAAAATTTTGAAGTAAGATTATTCTTTTCCTGCAGTAAATGTACTCCACTTTGTTACTCAGTTCTGCTAATCTTTAAGTACCTTTCATTGTGAAAACCTCCAAGTGGTATGGCAAATGAATGCACACTTTCAGTCCAGAATCAGAACAGCTTGAGAATTCTGCAATTAAGGGAAAATACTGCCTGGATTAATTTCTTTATCATCACATCCAACTCAGGTGACAGCCTTTTAGCAGTTGCATTCTTCCTGTGAAGGAGGCAGAAGTTAAAGTGTACTGATGACTTCCTATGGTTTGGCATCATTTAATGTCATTCGACATATTGTAGAAGTACACATTATCATATGATAATGGAATCTGTGCTGTCTTCTTAATGACATCTCCACTCATAGTTCACACAGCTGCTCATTTCACTGGTTTGTGTATGTGGTTTTCTAGTAATTTACCAAGCTACATAGTATGAAACTAAAGGTATGCTGTTACGGAGAATACATTGTTTTATTTGAAGTGGCTAATTGCTGCTACTTTATCTATTCCTGAAAATATTTTCTGTGGTTGCCCTTGAAATGTTGCTTGAGTTTATTTGTCTTTGGCTCATTATAACTTTTTTGCAAGTTACAAGTTGCTTGCCCTCTTCATTCTTGTGATACATGTGAATCCTAAATCAAGGAGTATATGTTGCTGTTCAGTCATGTTATTTGGGGTTCTACACAATCTACACCTCAGCTTGCAAAAAAATTATTGATACAAGTAACAGAGGTCTTGAATATTCCCTGGCTGTCACTCATTAGTGAATATTATAGACTGAAATGGCAGGATTAATTGGTCAGGCAAAACTTTGCACTGTACCACATTCACAGCAAGCATAGACAGTACTCACACTCCAAATGAGGGGGGCAATTGGACAGACATGTGAAAATGTGTTTCACTCACTAATAGGCCTGCTGGCTATAAGTAAACAATCCCACAGGCCAAGAACCACTATGCTTCCTGTAAATGTTATTTTGAGCTCATTTTGGAGTGGCCATCATCACTCTGGTTGTAAGAGTTGTAATTTTAATTTTGGAGGTAGGAGTTGAAAAGTGTTTTCTGATTACTGCAACTCTACAAATGAGGATTACAGATGCATTATTAAAAATGTACTCATTACTCAAGTATTAATATTGTTGCCTAAAAATAACATATACTGAATCTGTTTCAGTATATTTTTTTTTCTTTTAAGTCTTCCCATTTGTAAAGTTTTTCATGCCCTAATTAATAGTATGCTAAAGATGCACAAAGTAGTTCTTCAGTGGTTTCCACCTCTTTATGAAACATTCTAATCCTGTTTACTTGTAATTGCATGTGCAGGGGTAATTACTTTTCATTGTTATCCAACATTGTTAATTTGTGGGTGTTCTGCATTCAGTTCTTTCATATCACATTTCATGTAACTTGTTGACCTTGAGGGTTGAAATCTGGCCATTGGAACTTGCGTTTTGTAATACTTTATTATAAAGTAAATAAAGCAGTTGTGTTATGCCAGTTTCGCATATTCACATTCAAAATATTGAATATTCATATTATGGAAGCAATGCAATGAAACGAGTTTGTTCATACAATATGCTAAAACAGTTTTATGTATTAGCAGCTAATAATCCAAAATAGTGTAATTTTGCAGTATTCATAGATCAGATCGCAATACTTTTATTTTTATAAACATCAGTGGGATATTAATATATGGAAGTTTATCTTGAACTTAGAACTTGTGTTTATTTTGAGGCCATCCTAGAGTATTGTTAATTATCTGCATTTGGTTTTTTTTATTATTATTGTTTTCTTCTGGGGTGCATATTTCAGTTCATACAGGTAGTGTCAGTTGGCTATGATTTATGCTATATTTGTATATATTAGTTTTGCAGGAGACGTGCTATTTATTATGTTACGGATGATGCAGATTTTAACACGGAAGAAGTGCAGAATGCGTTCACCACCATGTTCATCACCAGGCTTCAAGACTTCCACGTAATTGTCATTATGTTTCTTTTTCTTTCAATATCCACAGTGGAAAGATGTTATATGTGCTGGGACTTCCTGTGATGCACAGCATGTTGGGGAAGTTTCTGCATCTGGTTTGGTTTTTTGGCTTGACATGCCCCAGTTGTAAGCTTAATAGGTTCTCTGTTTGGGACCTGGGCATTTATAATCTGAGAAGTCATATAAAGTCAGTGATGTGTTAACTAGTTTATTTTGGTAAGGTCTGCTGAAAATTCTGCATAAGCTTTAATCTTTGGCATTCAGGGTTTCAAGTATATAGGCTTACATTTCTTTTCATTGATGTGCAAGTTAAATTTTGGTCAACATAATTTACTTGCACATTTTCAATAAAACAAGGTATGTAGATACTGAAGATGGCTTTTAAAATAGGAAACCATCTTGAGTAAGTGAATCAAAAATCTGTTTACCACTCAACATATTGTGTTTTTCTGCACTGCCATTTGTGGCTGAAGTATGAAGCAATCTACACTTCTGGTTTAATGTGTATTAAACCTGTCTTCTTCAGTGGTTCCAAAAGGAAGAAATTTGCTTTCATTTTTTAAAACCAGTTATATCTTTAATTTGTGGTGTAACAGTTTCTTCACAGGTGCTGCTTAGATTGTCATTAGGGTTTTCATTATGCATATGGCATAGTGCAGACCAACGTTTTTTGCTGGATCTGAGCAGAATGCTGACCAATCTGGTGACATAATTTCATATGAAGTCTGTACTAAATGAATGTATAAGGGCTGCAGGTTGGGCATTCCTGATCTAAATGTTCTGCAGACCTTTTGATTACTCCCCTTCACTTACTCCATTTACCACTTTTTATTTATACTTGGGATAAAATAATGAATCCATATTTCCCTATATTTTGCCTTTTGTATGGCATGTGCAGGTTGAAGCACTTTCAGACTCAAGGATACTTGTATGATTTGTCACATTTTCATTCTCTTTCCTGTAATAACAACTACTTGGGTTAACTGTCCTTTTTGTACCAAGTGTCTAAGGAAATGGTCATGTAGCAAAACTAGGTGGTGGAAGGGGTATATTAACATCGGAAACTTTTTAGTATTATCAGTGTCGACTTGCCTGTAAGATGCCCTTTACTCTCAGGATTTTCATTTCTTAAGCACCTGTGAAAGGAATTTCACATTGTGTGTTTCTTCTAAACCCTCCTGTCTTCCCAATTCTGATTTCTTCTGTCTTGATAAAGGTACCTCTCTGTGTCTCATCTGTACTTGGTCTTTCAGAGCTGTACTCCTCTATTATTCTTATCGCTTTCACTAGGTACATTAGCAGTAACCATTAAAGTTATACATTTCTAGAGCATTTTAAGGAATTTTTGCAACTTATTGTGTTTCAGTATAGTCTCATGGTGTTTTTCTGTCATTTGGAATGGACCCCGACATTTCTTGTTGGTGGTGTCTGTTGCAAATTGCCTGGTAGTATGCTGACATTAGTTTCCTGTATCCTGTTGGACCCTGTGTACGCAAACATTTTTATGAGACTTGAAAGTCTCTGAGTTTGTGCAGAAACTTTTGTTAGCATCCCTCTTCAGGCCATTGTATAGCAACTGGCATATTTGTTTGCCTGGAAAGGTTTGCAAGAACTTCGGGTGTAGCCGTCAATAGGAGACTGGCTTAGCCTGAGCAAAGTCTCCATGAAAGGTTCTTACTATCTCAGCTTTAAAACAAATAAAACTGTCATCAAATCGGTTGATGCTGTTTTAAGGAGTTTGTTAATGCAGAGGACATGGTTTAAGACACATTCTTAGACTCATGTAAAGTAGGACATAAATGTACATTAACACAAGTTGATTGATACTTTCGAGCCAGTGTTTGTGTTAACCATTCAGTCAGTATTGGTACCGTTATACCTAGATGTGAATTTGATTTTATCTTGGTGTCTGTTGGAATTTTAAATATTGTACTTAGTTGGGTGAACAGATTGAATGATGGACACATTTTAGTTTTTATTTGTTAATATTAATGTTCTTATGATCATTCAGAATTTTGCATCTTGTGATTTTTAAGACACTCCAAATATTTGGGTGGTTGGTGCGTATTATAAGTTCGGATGAAGTTATAAGGAACCAAAGTCATCATTAAGTAAGTAAACTTACTTCTGCCAGAGTTTTATTTTAGGGAAGAATATCTTTGGAATTTGTGAAATGCACTAGTATCTAATCAATACCATATTCAAACATCCACCTTTGTATGTGTATGCATGTTAGCATTCATACAGGGTTGCCCAAACGTGTACACAAATTTGACGAATTAAATAAGTACATTTTAACGAACTAAATCATTACATATATCAGTATTGACATTTATTGAAGTAGTGAATATAGTGTTGGTGTTCAAAGTTACCACAACTAATTTTTGTGGGACAGTTGATAGCAGTCAGCAACTGGCTTACAAGCAGCCACCAAAGTTGCTGCTGGGTTTAGTACTGTATATGTCTTTTTGGGACATCTGCATTATTACATTAAGTAAACCCCCCCCCCCAGCATATTAAAATTATTTTTATAATTTATGGAGTACGTATTGGTAAAACCAGAGAAGTGTATAGGATTTGAGGTTTTCATGGCAGTGAGTCTGAAGATTGCTGTCTTCTCGGATGTTGCACCATGTAGTCTGGTACATGTCCACCAATGTTTCACAGGTCCGTCATTGCCCTGATGATGGAGGCAGCATGGACCTCTGAAGTGTTGGTGGACATCTACCAGACTACATGGCACAACAGCCCAGAAGACAGCAATCTTCAGAAAAGTGTAGCTTGCAAATGTTATACATGTGTTTAGGAATGCAAGAGATGTTACTTACTGGTATCTTAAATTGGAATTTAATTAGTTGGTGGGCAGAAGAAAAAACATGAGCAGAGTATTGAATATTTTTGGGCATATAAAACCCTGTTTATTTCATTAGTGAATGTCAACATTGGAAAACTGAGTTGCAGACAGTAATAAGGATGTTCTGCAGCAGTGGATCTGTATCTTGGGGTGTGCCATAGCTCAGGCAGCTAGCTGTCAGCTTCTGACTGAGGAGGCTAGGTTCATGCCCATGCAGTCCATGTGGGATTTGTGGTAGAAAAAGGTGGCATTGTAACAGGTTTTTGTCAGAGTTTTCCATGGTCATCACATTGTAAGTGGCATGTTGGCTGCATTTTAATTTGATTGTGTATTGTGCTGCATATCATTGATTACAGGCATCACTTAGAACTCTTTTTAATTTGTCAAAAGGAAGACGATAAAACTTCAAGCTCCATAAAGAAGAAATCTTGTTCTTTATTCAAACAAGAATGGTATTCCAAAATCAATCCCATCATTAGAGCATAGGCGGAAGGAAACTAAGGTGCCATTTGAAGCAAAAAGTGCACATAGGTCCCATCCATTAAGTTACAAAACGTAGAAACTGATGGAATTTGTATGAAATCTTTCAGTGGGTTGAAGTTTACAATTGTTAGTTCCGCAGAACTGGGAAAACATGTTCTTTTAATGTGCTACTTAAGAATCTAATTCTAAACTCTTGTCAGCAGCCAGATGGACAAAGATCTTTGGGGATATGAAATAGAAGCATGAAAGTATAAAAGCAGACCGCACAACCAGGAAACAAAAGGCACTTACCACTGAACATGAAGCAAGAGGAGTGTGAAGCCTGAAATATGTTTCGTGGCTTGCACTGACTGACAAAGTAGCAAGTGTATGTTGTATCAATGTCATGGGCCGACACAGGTCTCACAGCTTTGATACTAACATTAACAGTGAAAGGGAGGTGTGGAGTTCAGAGGTGTGTACAGTCCCGGTAACACAACTTTCGGATTTGGTCTGGGGCGAAATGATAGCAATCGTTGTAGAATATTTCATGCCATTTGTCTTTTGTAAAGAAAAAGTTATTCATAGTTGCGCCCATCTTATGCTTGTGACATCATTAGGCATTTTAAATTATTGCTCTGTGCTAATAAAATTTTCCTCTTTCCCACCTCTCCCCCTTCCACCTAATAAGATATGAGTTCCAGTTGAAAGCCTTGGATGTTTTTCTTCTGCACAGAATAAGGAAATTATTGTTGACAGTGTTCCCTTAATGCATTTTGTTCTCTGTAAGGCTCTTCTATTTCCATTGCCGCCCATTCCTGTGTCACTCATCACTGATTAGTTTTTATGTTAATAGGCCTCAAAAGTATTAGTAACATTTGAAATAAGATAAAATAAATTTCTTCATTCGATAAATTCTTTCTGAGAACATAACCCATGTTGCAGTGGAAACAGTTTCCGTCTTCTTTGCCTGGTTAAAGAAGTGATTTCATAAACTCCAGCTCTTTTTACAGAAACCTGACATGGTTTATCACCAGCAAAGAATTTGTTGAATTGTGATCTTTGAAATGATTGCAAAATTTCTTAGATAGGTATTGTGGGAACATTCTTTAGTTAATGTTGGATATTAAATATATTTTTGCTGTGGATAATATTGGCCCACTTGGCTGATAACTATCTAAGAGTCTACTGTTATCTAGATTACATCTCACACAGAACTGAGTATGGGATTCTAGTTTGTAATCCCTGGTGTTATGATGGAGGAAACTCGGTTGTAGGAAAAATTGTTTTGCTTATTTCGTTGATTGGCTGTTTAATTTCAGTGCCAGCTTCATTTCATGTTTGATTGAAAGATAAGTTTCAACAAGTGTGTGTGTGCACATGTTCATCTATACTTCAGTTGGTTTATCTAAACAGATCTGGGACATTTAGATAGTGTTCTCAGATCAGGAGACTGATTTACAGCGAGAGCCATGGGGTGTTACGTAGAGATAGCATGTTCCACCAGAATTTTTCTGTATAACCATAAGATTACATGGCAAAAGAACCCAAATGACTTCTATCTAAACCAGGAGTTCTCAGATTTTGGGGCATGGCCACATCCAACCTTATTTATTTGTGGGCTGCAAGGTTATAAATGGAAACAGTTTATAGATACAAATTCAACTGAAATGGTCTTACTATGCAGTAACTTTGTTTAACAGAAGTAATTATTTGTCAGTTATCAGATTGCTTTTACTTGAGTATTAAGTTCAGTTTATATTGCAATGTGCATATGAATTTAAGACAGGTAACAGATGGTTGGGGGGGGGGGTTGATTGATGTTGCGTTGAATTTGCAAAGAGCAGTAATTATACATAATTGACTCATCCTTGCATTTATTTACTTTCAGTTCTTGACATGATTGTGCTTCATTTCTAAAGTTATGTATAATTTTCCAGATGTTGGTTACTGCTGGAGTCACCTAAATAGGAATCTTCTACCTGCCATTTTCGTAAGTTTTTAGAAGATAAATGTAACATTTCATTATACATAGTGGAGTGGAAATATTATGATTCATTTCAATTCTTTCTTTCAGTAACACGTTTTGTTACATTTTATATTTTTCTCTTTGTTTACCTTCCCTCACACTGAGGATTTGAGAAGGATTTGCATGTTTCTAAATGATTGGTTCCTTGAGCCACAGTGATATTTCAGCCTTATTTTCTTCAAATGGAGATAATTTGAAGTTGAATTGATTTCTAACTCGAGCCATTTTATCCTTTGGAGAGGAAACCTGATTGTTTACGAAATGTAAAATGTGACATACAGTACTTTGAAATGGGAAGATGTGGATAATTCAGAAGTGGATTAATTTCTGACTGAAAGTAGTACATTCTTGTTAATTACAAATTGTATACAGAAAGCTACACACATGTAAAGAGAATGAAATTAACCTTTATTAAAGCTTTAAAGTGTGTTTTTGCACGCATGTTACTGCAGAGGCTGTAAATTGTAAAGGTATCTTTTGATTACTGTTGTGTTACTATGGATTATTTTTGTCATACTATAAATGTCAACTCTCTATAGCAGTAGTATTCAACATTTTTTGTTTGCGTACCCCCAGATATAATTTCTCTTCAACTTTGTACCCCCAAAGTTAGTGTATAATTCAAGTTATACTTAGTATTAAAAAAAAATCCGTGGCGTAACAGCTCCAGAGAGCCAAAGCCGACTAGCTTGACTGCTGGCCTCACGTTCACATGCCTAAGCAGAGGTGAACGATCATCCAACCAGATATAGGGTGACGTGTGATCAGCACGACAAACCCCCAGCCATTGGTAGCTTTCCTAACCGGATTACGCTACTCATTGTAGCTCCCCAATTTCCTCACGATGCTGGGTTGGCACCGGTCCCATACACTGGTCGAAAGCTCATGAGAAAATTTCTTCTCCCCCGAGACTAGAACCAGCGTGCATTTTGTATCGCTGGTCCGAAGCATGATGCCTCAGACCGCACGGCTACGGGGCGGGGACATAGTATATAATCTACATCTAAAATAAATTTAATAAATTATATTACTGATTATTCAGTGTTTATCATAAAATAATATTTTTTTTAAAATTTCACATACCCCCTAAGATGTCTTCGCGTACCCGAGGTTGAATACCACTGCTCTATAGCACATTACTTATCATCAGAGGGTGAGAATTTTGGATAGAGGTTTCTCTTTGTTACAAGCATCCAAAGTTGAAGGGTGGAAGCATCAGAGTCAGTTTTATGTTACAAGAGGCAACAGATGAGTATATATCATCAAGGGCTTAAGCATGGGTTTTATCATGCCCATCTGAGTTAGAAACCAGTAAACTAGATTGTTTTCATCTGAGTTTCATTGTCACAGGAAGCTGGTAATCTGGCTGCATGTACTGGGTGTCTTCACCTGTAGCCATACATCAGAGGAAGCTGCCTGGACGAAGTGTGCCTGCATGCCAGGTGTGGGTGATACCACCCATCTGATCCTGTACAGGAGTAAGTGAATAAAGAAATAAAATAATGAATACTTTGACTGGTAAGTATGATCATATTTGAAGGAGGGGGGGGGCATAAGTATGTTTGTCACTAGGAGTAAATGAGGATGTTATGCTGTATGTTTTTGTGAAGTGTTACCTCAGTTCAAAAGCCACTGATTCCAAGCACAGAGAACCTGAGTTGTGTGTCGTGTTCCATCAGCACATATACTACTTTGTTGATAAGTCATGTTGGCATGCAACCCTCTTTTCCTTGCACACACATTGTTCATCACCTGGCTTCCTTCTAGGGACATGTAAGTCACACACAGTACATAAGTAGGATTAGTCATTATTCACATGCAATAAGGTTTCTGTCTAGTAATGCATCAGTTCATGGAGTATTTGTAGTATTGGTTCCTGTCAATGAGTGTTTTTTTCCTTTTACTGGATTTAATTTGGTTCTTGGCCACACTCACTGATACCTGCCAGGAATGGTATCGTATGCAATATTAGATACATATGAAAGCATTCATAAGCACTATTTCTAAAACTACAAAGTGTGCTCCTGTTTTACCACTTTGATTTCTTACTACAGTTGTACTGTGACAGATTTGGCTGTCAACAATTTGATAGTTGCAATCCTTGATAATGGTGGGTACCTGCACTTCCAACTTTCTGAGTTCATATGAAAGTAAGGCCTCTTACAGGTGTTACACTTCTTTCTTCACATTGTCATTCTACTACTCATGAGATACTGTGGTTTAAATAGAAGCTGTCAGAGAGTGCACTGCCAGTTAAAGCAACATCGAGCAACACAAAAACCTCTCGCACTGCCTGATTGAGCTTGAGACATCATCATATGAATGACTGGTGGTTGTTGTTTTGTTTTTGTCCGCCCCCCAATTGACTATAATTACACATTATTTTCTTTGTATTGAAACTTGTTAGCACTATAATAATTCACATAATTTTATTAAAATCAAATTATTATTGTTGTATTTATTGGTAACATTACTTTTAAATTACACATGCCAACTTAAAATCTGATACAAAGCATTTTCATTAGTTTATCTCACTCCAGCACATTAGAAATAGTCTGTAAGTGTATCACAGATGGCATTAGGTTTATTTGCATTGTTGTGTTGCATTGTAGATCTTCTAACCCTTCAATACTCGGTATCCTGAAATTAGAAATAATCCCACTCACACAAAATTATGCACTATTACACATGGCCGTGTCAGTGGCCGCACAGTCTGAGGCGTGGACCTTGTGCCACTTGGTCACTGGGACCGTGGGTTCAAATCCCACTCAAGGCATGGATGTTTGTCTGCATTTTTATGTGTTGTGCTGTCCTGTGTACAAAGTAGAGGCCATGCAACGGGCCAATCCTTCCTCCAAGGAGTCCTACCAAATGTCTAGATCAAAACCAACAAAAAAGTTGGAACCCGCAGTGCTCAGGCACTTGAAGAACGGGTCGTCAAAGTATCAAAGTAAAGTATTGCGTATGACTCCACAGTATATTCTGCAAATTCCAAAGACATGTAATGGTCATTGGAAAACTTTCCATTTGTACATTAGTATTCTGAATGAACATTCAGGATTGCATCAAGCCCTCCAAATAAAATTAATATTGTTTGCCTCATTAGGTTTTTTGCTCTGCATGGCTGCATTATGTGGTGTGTTGGACTAGATGTTTTATCAGCAATGATAACGTCATATAACTTGGGTGCTGTGTCAGGTAACTGTACTGAGTCATGAATGTAAAGCTTGTTTGAGGTAGCGTTGCCCACAAGGTTGAATTTCTTGACATTGATGAATTGAAACTTTTTCTGACTGTGCCAGTGTTGACTGCAGTTAAGTGGTAATTAGCATTTGATAGTGCTAACACCACAGCAAAGAAACGTTTGTAATGTAGTGATCCACTGTTCCTCCATAATTAGCATGTTTCCTGCCTAATGCTTTGTGCAGTTGGAAAAATTTGCATGCTTGTTCAATTCATCTGCAATATATCATTTTCTTTGCTTGGTGTGGGAATTCAGCCCTCTTTCAGGAGGTTTCAGACTTTTGTGTGCATCTTGAATAATTTCACATAAAGTGGAAACTCCTTTTCTATAATTATATTCCAATTCTGATGATGAACAACCCAAAGCAAGGTACCTGGGAAAAAATTGAAGTTCATTTGTTGGTCATTTAACAATAATAATTTCAGGGTTTAAGTTTCAGTGAAGGTGGAAGGGAATCAGGAGTTCTTTTTCTAAAGAACTACAAAAGAGGAAATCTGTTTGGTCGAGATTAACAACAAGGAAAATATATGTGTACATGATCAGCCTTTCTTCTTATTAACTGTTGTTACTACTGAAAGGTAAGCCTGTAATAAATACTATTACTGCTACATGTGCGTGTGCACATGTGTGTAATATAGGGCCTGTGTATTTATATATTTCTATGTTCGTGACTTTTTCTTAAAAAAAGCTATTCCAGTACAACCCTCAATATAAAGGAGGATCAAGATGCAGCACCAGAAGTTTATGATGCATTGACAACTTTTGAAGGACAGAACAATGCACACTTTCCCACCGGTGATGCCCATTAGTCCTCAGTATCAAAATGACAGACCAAAAATGTGCAGTCCTCTTTGAGATGGTGTTATGTCCTTACCCAGAGCATCCAACAAAGAACAACCTTGGCTGATGAAGATGGTGAAGTTAGTACCCACAGAATACAAGTTGGATGCCAAAATGAAGACAATTTCTGCCTTGAAAGAATATTATTATAGGCCTCTACACTCCAGCCCTTTCCATATCCTGCTTCTGCTAACTACCTTCCATTCCATAGACATCCCAAATTTGAACTTACTCATTCTATACACCATAGAGATGCAAAATATATAAATCATTCAGATGATGGAGTGTATACTCTATACATATGGTCCACAGTGATCGTTCTGATTATTGTCAGTTCAAAAATACAAATCCAGCATTTGCGTGGTTTAAATATACTCATTCGTAATTTTATTTCTATGTTTTTCTTCATCGCTTATTGGTATTTGCCTAAAAATTTTGTGAAATGTGTATGTTTTGTATGATAATTCACGTTCAGTTGTGTAAATTGTGTATTCCAGCTCGTGCCTACATCCAAAAAGAGGTTTTGCTCATTTTGTGATTTTCTCAGGTGTAACTGATATATGTTTATTCATTTTATGATTTCCATGTTGGTGAAGATGATTTTCTAACTTGCTGTTTAATTTGTTTAATGACCTAGATGGAATTCTGCAATAATTGAAGAATTAACCTCTTCTAAGAAATCATCAAAGTGTTCTCAAGTACTGAGCATCAGGTGCACCCACATGCTTCGGTTTTGTTTTCTTATTTTATCTTTTGCAAATAGGCCACCAAACAGCAAATAGTTCCTCTGGTTCCAGCTTTGCAGTTACAATGCACTTCCTGCAAGTGAAAACTCCTGTCCATAAAATAGAGTGGCCAGTGGATGGGTCCAAGGTGCACATGTCTATTATTGTGTCCCAGGTTGTAAGAGTTGAGCTGTCCTTGGTGGAGTAGTGGCTACTAGAAGAATAAGCTTGAACAGTGAGTCACAGAATGTTACAAAATATATGGCATAAGATAGCTTGAAATTTTATGAACTAATCATAAGATTGATAACACCTAATGGTAATGATCCTTTGTAATAAATTGTATCAACCACAACCCTGATTCTAGTGACATAAGAAAACCACATACAACATATGATACAGATCTTTGGTAAAAAAGGGGTCTGTTTAAATTTTAATTAGTAAGGTTATGTATTATAAATTGAAAATAAAATTCTAATTTGTATATGCCTTTGTAGAGTGTAGAACAATGTACATTCAACACCATATTCATTTCTGAAAATTTGTAGGTATTGGGGCATAAAACTGAAGGTCACCTAGGGCACCAAATGCTCTTATGTGTGCTTAGTCTTACATTCAAAACTATGCAATCTCCAGCCAGTGTACGTGATATTGTAATATAAGTCCAATTTTTAATTTATTTTAAAGAGATTGTATTGATGTTTGAGTGGAGCGGGTGGTAATGTAAAATGTAGAGAATACAATAAAGCTTTTAATTAAGTAATTATAATATATTTCAGGTTTGTTATAGAAGCATAACCCATTTGTTACAAAAGTGGTGTGTGGCCGGCCTTGAATTTAATATCCGTTTGACCTGCCTGTGAATGTGTTTTTGGTTCATGCTGTAGACGAAAAATTGGTTGGATGTTGTGGGTAGATGGCAGCGCTGACAGCAATCTTATGGTCATGATGTCACCCCAGGAAAAGTTTTTATTTGTTGCTGTTTTACATGGAATTTTTCCGGATAGTTCCAAGGGACGACAAGTACATGCAAAGGATTATCCATTTGACATTGGTACCAACAGTTCCAAAAAGCTTGCATTATTCAACAGGATGGTCAGAAGTGTTTCGGTTCATTATCTAAACCAGTGGTATTCAACCTGCGGTACATGAAATTTAAAAAAAAAAAAATTTATGATAAACACTGAATAATCAGTGATGTAATTTATTTCAGATGTAGATTATATACTATGTATAACTTGAATTATACACCAACAACTTTGGGGTACGCGAACAAAAAATGGTTGAATACCACTGATCTAAACCAAAGATAAACTACAACCCACACATCAACTAGGTTAACGATAAGTCAAATGGGTAAATTTAGTGACCGGTTAAGTCGATGTAGACAAACATGGTCGACGAGGTTACTGCACAAGTGATGAAAGCCGTCAAATCTGCAGACTTAAGGGTATTGAACCCACATGACAGCATGTTAGCGGCAGCACTAGGGTAAACCGAATGTTATAGAATGGCTATTCATCGGTTTTTTGTGCCACGGTATGCACTGTTGTAGGTCAATTGGTAGGATCGCTCACGTGGCTTCCACAGAGTCCTGATTTTACACCCATTGAATTCTTTTTATTTCTGGGGACTTTTGAAAGACGTCTAGTCAGGTAACGTGCAGTTTCTTGCCCACTTACGATAACGGATTTCAGGGCCTATTGCTCTTGTACCTCTGATTATGCTGGAGTGGAATAGCATTATGCCGTTTTTGCAGGTCAGTCAGCGGTGCTACATACATACATCTTTATTACATTCCAAGGATCCATAAGTTAGTCAGATGACAATAGGATGTAGAATAAGTCATAATAATACAATACATGTTATACAAATACAAGTCATACTAGGTTCCATGACAAAACCGCACAGAAAGAAGCTCACTGTCATGAATGCTCACACGAAAATTACTCACACAGACAAATGCTCACATGGACGAATGTCCATATTCACAATATTATAAGTAATCGGAAGCGTTAACTGGTTACCGTAGTAAACCGACGTTTATGAAGCTGATTTTTATTCCTTGTGTTGACTGGGTGTATAGCAGAATTAGTTTGAAAGAGTTCTTGGTTATTTACAATAAAGTTCATTAATGAGAATATGTATTCACATGGAAGAGGTAAGATTTCTAATCTCTTAAATAGACTTCTACATGAATTCCTAGGTTTTACACCAGCCAATAGTCTAACAATTTTCTTTTGTAAAGTGAATATCTTTTTGATGTTTGATGAATTTCCCCCAAAAATTATTCCATATTTCATTAAAGAGTGAAAATAGGCAAAATATACTGATCTGAGTGTGTCAGTGTTGCTGACATGCAACAGAGATCTAACTGCGTAACATGCGCCACTTAACTTAGGTATCAGTTTATCAATATGATTAGTCCAATTTAGGTGATTATCAATTTGCAAACCCAAGAATTTTGTGTTTATTGACTCTTGTATATACTTCCCATCATAACCAATACTTAAAGCACATTGTGGAGAGTTATTTGTTATAAATTTTATTATATTCGTTTTATCTAGATTTAGGGCCAGCTTGTTAGCAGTAAACCATTTACTCATATGAGACAGAACTATGTTTGATGTTGAACAGAAATCATCAAAAATTTTATTTGAAATTATGACGCTTGTGTCATCAGCAAATATTATGGGTTCTATTAAAGTACGAGGCTCGTCCTTAAAGTAAGTTTCCCTGGGGCCGTTTACAGAAACAAAACAATTTCATGGAAATATTTATTGCAACAGATACAGCAAGTGTCCAGCTATTTTTCAACATATTCGCCACCGGAATTGAGACATTTGTCATACCGTGGGACCAACTTTTGAATACCTGTGTCGTAGAAGTCTGCCGCCTGGGATTGGAACCACTGTGTGACAACCATCTCCGCCTCTCTGTCATTCTCAAAACGCTGACGCTGACCGGACAGGAATTTCTTGAGGTGTAGGAAAAGATGGAAATCACTGGGAGCGAGGTCCGGGCTGTAGGGTGGATGATTAAACACCTCCCAGCTGAACTCCTGCAGGAGACTTGCTGTCCGTCGAGCCGTGTGCGGCCTAGCGTTATCGTGCAGGAAGACAATACCGGCACTAAGCATCCCGCGCCGCTTGTTCTGAATGGCCCGTCGCAATTTCTGCAGTGTTTCGCAGTAACGCTCAGCATTCACCGTGCACATCACTTTCCGCGCCGACAACGTCTGCTTGAATTTCGTCTTACAGGGAGATCCACTGTGACGCCAATGCATTGACTGCTGCTTGGTTTCTGGGGTAATGTGTGCAATCCACGTTTCATCACCTGTGATGATCCGGTCCAGAAACTCGTCGCCGCCATCATGGTACCGCTGCAGAAATGTCAATGCTGACTCCATGCGCTTTGTTTTGTGTTCTGGTGTCAGTTGCTTCGGCACCCACCTGGCGCACAATTTCTTGAACAACAGGTGCTCCGTGACAATTTTGTGCAACAAGGAGCGGGAAATGACTGCTGAGTTCCGTAATTGTGAAGCGACGATTATCCATAATGCGTTCCCGCACAAGCTCCACAAGGTCGTCTGTAATGATGGATGGCCTCCCACTGCGCTTCTCATCATGCACACTTTGTCGACCTGCTGAAAATTGTCTGCACCAGCGACGCACCATCTGCTTGCTCATGACGTTAGGCCCATAGACCCGGCACAGCTGACGATGAATTTCGATCGGCGCTATGCTCTGTGCATTCAAAAACTTTATCACTGACCGCACTTCACAGTCGGCGGGAGCTGGAATAAGAACCCCCATCTTCAACAGCTGCAACGATGCTACTGTGAGAACGCGGGAAATACCGTTAGTGCATGCGCCATGCTACGTCATTGCTCTATCACGTACGCACAGTCGCTTCGCTCAATATAAGGTTTGCTAGCTGTGGGACGAGTGGGAAACTTACTTTTGGGACGCGCCTCGTATTTATTGTTGGAGGAAGGTCATTTACATATATTATAAAAAGCAAAGGCCCTAAAATTGACCCTTGGGGAACTCCATGTTTTATTGTTCCCCAGTTTGAGAAAAAAATTCGTTTGTTTTTAGGTGCTTTTACTTCGACCTTTTGCTTTCTATCTGTTAAATAGGATCTGAACCATTGCGCTGCTATTCCTTGAATGCCATAAAAATGCAATTTATCCAACAAAATTTCATGAATTACACAGTCAAAAGCTTTTGCTAAATCACAGAAAATTCCTCCAACGTGCATTTTTTGGTTAATAGATTTAAGCACATTGTCTGTTAGCTTGAAGGCTGCATCTTCAGTGGATACACCTTTCCTGAAGCCAAATTGTTCCTGGACTAATATGTTGTTAGCATGCATATGATGACTTAATCTATTGTACATAATCTTCTCAAGCACTTTAGAAAAGGTAGTTAAAAGTGAAATTGGTCTGTAATTTGTCATATTGGTTTTGTCCCCTTTCTTCTACAGTGGTCGTACTACTGATATTTTAAGGCGGTCCGGGAAAATGCCTGTGTATAATGAGTGATTACAAATGTGGGTTAATGGACGACTAATTAAAGCTGAACAAGCTTTCAAAATTTTACTTGTTATTTCATCATAACCTGATGAGTTTTTTGATTTGAGGGAATTTATTACACTTTTCACCTCAGTTTCAGTGGTTGGAATGATATTAAGGCCAGAAAATTTTACAGGAAATGCAGCTTTTAAAATGGAAACAGCATCTTCTGTCCCTGTTTGATTTAAATTTAAGCTTTCAGTAATTGTTAGAAAAAACTTATTGAAGGCATTAGCCACTGTTCCAGGATCATTTACTTTTTCATTGTTTATTAGAAGAGATGGCATCTGTTCTGATAAATATATTTTTCCTGTCTCCCTTTTTATTATGTTCCATGTTGTTTTTATTTTATTGTCTGATTTTGCAATAAGTCTACTGTAATGCTGCTTTTTAGCATCTTTTATAACATTATTCAGAATTTTACAATACTTAACATAAAATGCTCTTCCATTTGGGTCTTTACTGTTCCTACTGTAGATAACCAGATTCCTTTTATTCTTGCAAGATACTTTTATTCCTTGCGTAATCCAGTCATTCTTTATTTTGCCTATAGTTTCATATGTAATAGGGAAACTAGCTTCAAAAATATTTATAAAAGTACACAAAAATGAGTTAAACTTTTTGTTGGTATCATTGACTTCATACACAGATTGCCATGTTTCATTCTTCAGAAGAAGCTGAAACTGCATGATGGTTTCATTATTTTTTTTTCTTCTGCTTCAAAGGTATTAAGTTGGTATCTGCAGCAATATTATTAATCATAAGGTACTGGGCATCATGGTCTGATTGTCCATTTATTATGGGAGAAGTAGAAGTTGAGCTAAGTCTTATACTATCCACAAAAATGTTATCAATTGCTGTTCTTGAGTCATTTTGAATTCTTGTTGCAAATTTTACAGTATGTATTAAATTATATGTTGCTAGTAGTGAGTGTAAATGTTTTTTCCGGCAGTTTTCATTTAGATAGTCTACATTCATGTTGCCACAGATTAAAAATTCAGTTTTTGGATTATACAGATACTTTAGAGTAACATCTAGTCCCCTTAGAAATTGTTGAAAATTACCTGATGGAGCTCTATACAGGCTTAATATAACTAAGTTAGCTGTTTTTGTCTCTAGCCGAATTGCACAAATTTCTAAATCCTGTTATTTACAGTGTTGTGAAATATCAATTTTGTTGAAACATTGGTCTTTCTTAACAAAAATACATACTCCTCCCCTCTGCAGGTTTTGTCTACAGAAACTGGAACCTAATGAATAACCATCTAATGTGAGGTGCAGCAAATCCTGTTCAACCATGTGATGTTCGCTTAGGCACAATATATGGGGATTTATGCTGTCTATTTCCAAAGAATGTTTCAACTCATCACTTTTATTTTTTAGTCCTCTGATGTTCTGATGAAAGATATTTAATGAATTTATTGGGTTAACATTTTTACTGCGAACTTTATGACCAAGGAAATTGCAATCAATATATGTCAAGCACCTCTGTGCTCTTGACTTTAAGCTAAAAAAGGCTCACATAGAATTGCACGGTATGGCGCTAAAACATTGGATTTCCCTGGTATTTTTCTTCACGTGCAACAATCTGTCTGAACGCAGTTAGTATAATGTTTTCAATTGAATCCCGGAGTTCTTACGCTCTTGTGAATCAGTTGTGAGTTGTTCTAGTGTGCTCTGGTGCTGTCAGATGGCAGCAGTTACAAACGGGTTTCTAGCTGATTGTTTTGTAATCTGTGTTAATGATATCCACAGAGATGTAGTAACTGTTTCTGTGGTGTGTGAGAAGCAAAAGTCGGAAATAATATTTTAATCAAAATAATATAATTCCATGTAAATGCGTTAATATATGACTTTTAATAAATAGTTCATACTATCGTAATTATTTATTTTTAGTTTTATTTCTGATAATAATAAAATGTTGCAGAAATTCGGATCAATCAAATTGTATTATTGGTTAGCAGGAATTGTGTGCAGAAGGGATATTAATACGTATCAAATTTAGCTTTGTCACTAGTTAGGTCTAAATGATGAACAATGCAGTGCAATAGGATATAATGCAATGTTACATTGTTTAATTTATACGTAATGATTTTTTTATAGATTGTCTTGCACTTGAATTTACCGGCAGCCGGTCGCCCATCCAGTCAATTTTGTTCTCAAGTCAGCTGATTTAAACACGTTTGGTGCACTTTGCTGTTCAACTTCGACGATCACTGACAACTGCAAATCTTTCCGTTTGAGCGTTTTATTTGTATTATGAGACATTCATTTTTTTATTTGCACAAGGCTTTGCATGGTAAGGAGCTGCCATAAATATACAATAGAAACATTTTAGTTGTGGACGTGTAACTAGACTATTTAGGTCGAAGTAATGAACAGTGCAATGCATTTAGGATATAGCGCAATGTTACATTATTTAAAATTATACGTAGTGCTTTTTGTAGATCGGCATGCTCTAAAATTTACCGACAGCTAGTCGCCGATCCAACCAGTTTTGTTCTTGTCACATGTTAGCTGCACTTTGCTGTTCAAGTTGCTTAGAGTACAAGCACCCATCACTTTTGCCGTTTGAGCGTTGTATTTATATTATGAGACATTCACTTCTTTATTTTCACAAAGCATTGCATGGTAAGGAGCTACCACAAATGTTTATGTACAATAAAAACATTTTAGCTGTGGATGTGTACCTAGAATGGAAGGGCTTGTTACAATGCAGTGAGCATTTTTTATGGCCATAAGAATATTGTACATACTATGATTTAAAGAATTGAAGCGTACTTGCACTAATTGTAATGAAAAGATGCCAGTGTTGACATCATGGTCTCTGGTTCTTTAAAAAATAAGAATTTAGTATCTTGCTTCAAAACCTCAATGATTTATAATTCTAATTTTTACAATTATTGAATGGGAGCATTTTAAATTAATGCACAAAAATCAAAGTAGACTAAGATTGTTATAAAACTTTACCAACAGGCACTGATTGTGAACATGTTGAAAGTGCATGTACCTGTATGAAGAAATCTTACAAGTATTCTCATGGCATCTGTGTACATAATCCACAAAGAGTTCAGTCAAATAAGAAAGTGTGTTTGTGCAGTGGCTGTGCAGGTTAAGGATTTGAATGAAATTGATATTTTCTTGTTTACTGTTTTGGTTGACTTATCTGTTTGAAGGATAATGCCTCTTGATTGGCCCAGTAATTACCTTACTAGAGAATCTCTGCAGAAGTCACACTGTTATGCCCATAACAATGATCCATTATCCAGGCGGTGCATCTGCTTGTAATGTCTAAGCAATGAGAAATCTTTGAGTTCATGATATAAATTTGTAGCTTAAGTGCATCATGTTTGTGTTGAAACCAAATATATATTTATTATCACAGTCTATACACAAACGTATTTAAAATGTTGTTGTTAAAATTTATATAACACTATAACATCTGTAGTATAAAATATTACAATAAGTTATATTATGGCGCTTTTATCGTAGTATGGTGTTACATTTATTAATAATAAGCGCCATAATAAATGTAACACCATACTACGATAAAAGCGCCATAATATAACATAATATAACTTATTGTAATATTTTATACTACAGATGTTATAGTGTTATATAAATTTTAACAACATTTTAAATACGTTTGTGTGTAGACTGTGATAATAAATATATATCATGATATAAAGTTCATACAACACTGGCTATGAAAGTATGTGACTTTACTCATTAAATTATTTTCATATTGTTTTGTTTCTTGGTTCATTGTGTAATAATGTTTTATCAGCTGCATGGGAAATGTAGTGTCAGATAGGATGATTGCTTTTCTTCTTGTTTTGTTTGTGCTGAACAGATAAGTGGCATTTGTTGGCTTTGCATAAAAGTGAATTGGTCATTGCAGTAAGGTCAAAAGTCATGGAAAGTGAACTTTTTGGAAGTTAAAAACATGTATATTATTCATGCTAGTGCATTTCATGTAGCTTCATTGACTATTATAAAAAAAATTGAATATTCAGACTCATTACCTTTCTCCAATGAGTGAGTTTGAAACTATATATTATGTATTGAAATGCAGCTGATACACTTGTGCTTCATTACATTGCTTATAGTTTCATTGGAAACACTCTTTATGTTCAGACATATCAACATACAGCATTCACAAATTTTACAAGTAACACATCACAGAACAGCACACTTGCACTGAAATAAAGCTCTAATAAGTATGTTTTGTTTGCTTCTGTTCTTGCCAGTGACATTGTATAATGGAACTTTATGTTGACACTAGGTTGTTCCAGTGTAGACATCTCCCTTGAGTAACAAGTTTTGTTGCAAGTATACAAGGATTGTTAAAAGTTGAAATCTTTTATTATTAATTAGCTTGCAGTTCTGCACAAAATATTGAAATTGTATTAGTGGTTTACTTTTATATATAGTAATTATAAATATTAAGTAACAAACTTTTAAGTTAAGTACAGAAACTAAGGCATTTATTATGAGATAAGGTCTTCAGGCAAGTTACTTCTGTTATTTTACTTAAAAACATAATGTATGGCAGCTTTGTTACAAGTTAATTCCAACTGGAATAATGTAATGCACTTTTTTTTTTTCCCCCCCCCAGAGAAATCACTTTGATTTTTGCCACCACTGTGCAATGTTCGAGTGGGCATACAGCGGAGTGAATGCATCAATGCCTAACAATGGTGGTCCAGAATGTACTGCTTTTCTCTCTCCATCAAGAAGATTAATTGAAACAGGCATAACATTGGCCTTTGCTGTGATATGTATTCTGTGGGGCTACAGGAATCTGTCTCTCATACCACAAATCTGCATTTGTAGCCAGAAAGCTGATACTGGCAAAAGGGTGCTATTGGTTATCATATCCCTGATGTGGGGAATGGAAATAGGTTTTAAATGTGCATCAAGAACTGTGATATATTTACTCAATCCATGTCATATTACAACAGCTTTGCAGGCAAGTATCAGCAATATTTTCCATCTTACCATGTACTTGCCTTCCAGCAGCATGTAGCAGTACAGAAGGAAGAACAAATATTTTATTTTCTTCTTGACACATCTTCATCAGATTAAAAATGATGTGTTACATCTGTTTTGATAAAATGAGAAATATGCTGTGTAGGATTTGAGGTTTTCACAGCGGTGAGTCTGAAGATTACTGTCTTGTGGGTTATTGCGCTGTGTAGTCTGGTGAAAATCTACCAGACTACAAGGCACAATTACCCAGAAAACAGCAATCTTGAGAAATATTCTGTTTACAGGAAGGAGACTAGCTGTTTTATTAAAAATTTCATGTACCAACAAATTTAAAGCCACCAGTTTTAAATGTTCTTAACCATCAAGTGTAATAACTGTTATTAAGCAAACAAATTTTTCTTCATACACTTAGACTAATAAATGCATATACAGTTGCATTAAACATTTTCCTTTAATAGCTATGATTTTTCTTTGTACAGATAGATTTGTTTGAAAACATATCTTATTTTTTGTTTATTACATAATTTGCTTTATGTAAATGTTCTACATGATTAGGTCTCCCATAAAGGAACAGAGCTTGAATAATTCATATATAAACAATGTGAAATGAGTGCATGTAGTATTAAAATCCATACAGACTATTCTGTAAAATAATAGATAGAGGGTTGTAACTGTTTTGACAAATAGCGCTTGAAAGTGAAATTTTTCATCCTCTTTTTGCCTTTTCCTGACAGTTGGTAGGAAAGACCAAGATGATATAGTTTTATTCTATGGTGTTGCAAGTTTAGATCGTGGTCTCCTGGGGTGCTGCACCAGATAGTCTTCTAGACTGAGTTCAAATAGCTCATTCTTCTACAACATTGATATACAATCAGAAGACTACATGGTGCAGTCCTCTATAATACTACTATTTAATGTGTCAAAAGTCTATTCTGTATGTAACATTTATTATGATTATCATAATTTCCAAAAACATTTATGTAATGATGGTCATCATGTACTGAAAGAGGATTTTAATAGGTACACATTAATTATTATTTAAATAATATGAGGAGAATGTGAGAGAAATGTGACATTAGCATGCTGGAGTTCACATCACACATATGTGCATCCCAACATCAAATAGTACTGATGTTTACACAGTTATCCTCATAAACAACTTTCATTCACAAATGAATATGAGTTGGTCATATGTCAAAGTCAAAGTCAAAGTCAAAGACTCTGACTGCACGCTCTTTACGCAGCAATGACATCATCTCCTTACACTGCACCATTTTAATGTCTGTAATTCAGAGACCTCTGGAGGCAGAACTGTCAAATTTTTCATATAAATGTAGTAAAGTGTAACTGAATGAGTGCAATTTAGTTTACACTGCTGCTTGGGTCTGTTTCTAAGAAAATATTGGAGGCATTTCTTTTCAGCATGTCCTTATAATAAAGATGAATCCATGTAGGTAGTAACCTACATGGATTCATCTTTGCTTTAGCATATTCCCCCTCATAATATCTGTGGCATAACAGCCCTCTGAGAGCCAAAGCCGACTAGCTGGCTGCTGGCCTCACGTTCACATTCCTAAGCAGAGGTGAATGATCATCCAACCAGATAAAGGGTGATGTGTGGTCAGCACAATGAACCCCCAGCCATTGCTAGCTTTCATGACCGGATTATGCTACCCATTGTAGCTCCCCAATTTCCTCACGATGCTGGGTTGGCACCGGTCGAAAAATCTCATGAGAAATTTCTTTCTTCCCCTCATAGTGTTCATAATTTAAAGGAAAGTTCATAGACTTATACATGTATGTGTTTTAATGACACAGTGATATGAAACTTCAGTAGTCGTACAATTTTGACCCACAGTCTCTCATCAAACCACATAAATTTGTTTTTCTTGCAGCAGTGATATTTATTTATTGTGAACACATTTGCCAAGTGTGTATTTTTATTACAGATATATTTATTGGCTGCACAACCAAGCAGACTAGTTACAATAATATATAGACTTCAGTTGAACTTCTTGAATGGTGCAGTCTTGGCATGCGCCTTTCCTTGGACAGAAACTCGACTGGTAAATGCAACTGTTTGAGTATAAAGAATCTGACCATATTTATGGTAGTAGTAGTAATAGTAGTCAAAAGCAGCAAGGGGGAAACATAATGGATGTGCCTTATAAATTTGACTTGTTAATACCTACTTGCATATTTAGACTCATTTATGTGTCTAATTTCTTTTGAGAACTGTCGGTGATCTTTTATGTTTTTGATAAACAAAATATTTTGCTCAATATCGTTGAACATATGCTTTTCTTCTTCATAAAGTTGCAGTTGTCATGCTGTCCTATCAGTATTTGTAATGGCTGCATTAACAAAAGTTACATCAAAGAAGTATCATGTAATATACAAATTTGATGCTAGGGACTAATGATATAACCTAGTGTGCAACATATCTTATACACAGCTGTGACTAAGTGTGTTACAAGTATCTCTGTTGAGCTATTCTTATGGTTGTGAAATCCTGAAAAGAACTTCAGGTGAGCCTATCTGTTTTCCATACAAACTTTGCACAGAATGTTTTTTTAAAAATTACTATTTTTAAATTTGACTGTCAGTAGTATGAGTCATTTTGAGTATGCTGAAGTATGTTATCAGCCCTTAGAGCCATAGTATGTATTTTGACAACTTCCCATTAGCTAAGATATTTTGCGTTATCTCAAGAGATTTAGGATACAAAGTAACTGATACTGTGAGGGAAGGCTGCTAAGTTATATTATACTGAAGAATTAATATTGTTTCTGGATGGATAACATCTGATATATAAGAGTGTAGACAGTCTGTTATGGATCCAAATTTAAAACCCTTTCCTGCAATGTTAAATAGGATGTATAGTTACTGAGAAATGACAGGTGTCATCAGGTAATGATGAATGTGGTCATGTTTAACAATGTCCTTTCATAGTACCTGATTTTGTTTAAATTTCCACATCAGAATTATTACATTACAGATGTTGAAAATATCTTGGTCCACAATGCATCATACTTCCAGAAACTTTCTATTTCAGTGTTATGAATTTTATTATTATCCCTGTTGGTTATATTGAGTAATTTGATTTAGACTTGACATAACTCAAATGTTGTAGGGGAACATAGCCAATATTGTACTGGCATCCAGATCGTACCGTTAGTAATTTAAGAAAACTATTATTTGAATCTTCCATCTGGCAAGTGTAAGTTGAGCTAGAACATACTCGCCTGATTTGTAATTGTTTTAGTGAAGGTGAATGTAATAAAAAGAGCTCTATGGAAAGAAAACATACTCATTGTATGTCAGCTTGTTGACTGCTTGGGTAATCATGAGACTCTAGTTTCTTTTAGTATTTTAACGAAGTGTATATCTTAATGCATACAATAGGTATGTTCAGTTCCATCCTGAGGTTAGAAGTATAGTATTTCCTGCAAAGATCAAGTTGCCCAATTGTACTAATAAGAGGCTGTATAAATGATACCAGTACATGTTACATAACTTCAATAACTGAGGTTAGGTTTCTTTGTTTATTTGCAGTATTAGGGTAAATATGGCAAAAGAGAGTGTGGAAAGGGAGATCAAGCTCGTGTGGCGAACACTCTGGATAAAAATGAAGTTTAGTAGTTAGGCATAGTACTGTTTTATTCTTGAAACAGGTGTATGTAAGCAGTAGTGAGAATTAAAATAAAATCAAGGTAACCTATGAAAATAACTGTCTCCAAAATGTATTTCTTCATTACTTTATGAGTATGACTAAAGCAGCCAATGATACAATTTTGAAAACTTGTTATGGAAATCATACCACCTGCTAAGGTTCTGAAAAATGCATAAAACCAAATAATTTGTGGATGAAAATGTGAAAGGAACATATTTCTTGCCCAAGATGTCTAACCGTATGGCATGACATTCACATTGGCAAAAATTCAGAACATTTTATTATAACAAAATAAAAACTGAAAAGTGGTACAATATAGGCTGTGTTCCCTTAAATACCCCTAGAACTTTGAATTCTGATTCTTATGAACTTTTTTATACAATTTCAGTTTCCATTTGAAAAATCAATATATTGGATTCAACACAGTATGATGGTGATCGTGCCTTACTATTTACTACAATTGGGAGGTAAGAAAACTCGATATCACCTCCATGTTTTTCCATGACATGTCCATCCATGCAGTACAAAGTTTATTTGAAATGTCAGTGAACTTATTTTGTAAGGACTATATCAATATTACCACCATGATAGTGGCCATGTAAATTTGACATAAGAGCAGTACTAATATGGGGTCATGAAATATTTGTGTGGTAACAAGTAAAAAAAATATGCAACTTTTTAATGTAAAATAACTAGAGATCTTGCAAAATCTTTATTTAGCTGTCTGTATGATGGCAATAACTAGTGATCTGTTAGGGTGAAGCTTGTGAAATGTTGTATGCATATGGGTCATGCACTGTCAGTCTGTTTTTTTTTCCTGTAACATGATAGACTGAGTTTCATACCCACACAAAACAACTAGTAAAATTATAGCTCTATATATTTTTATTTTCACGTTTTGAGATAGCATACAGGAAGACTGGTTTCATAACTACATGATAGGAGGCATTCATCTAATTTAATGTGCTTTAATTTCTTTATGAATGCAATTTGGATTTCATACCAATGTTCCCAACTATTTAAACTTGTATATTTTTGTGGGGCTATATTAACTGTGTTTATATTATGATTCTGTCCTGCAGTCTGGTCTTGAACATGAACATCAGGACTAGCCTTAGGGGTGGGCAGTCACCCAGACAGTGGGCTGAATGGGGCATCAAACCAATTTTGGCATTTTGCAAGAAGTTATTAGTAGTTTTTTCAAGCAATGAAAAATGTTAAAGTGATGCTGTGTGTTTAATTTTATGGTCATCTTTGCTATGTCTGTTCCTGACATTTAGCACAGACTGTGCTTTGAGAATTGTTTGTTAAGCATGACATTTTAATTTGCTCTTCCATGCATGTGGAGTTGTGAGATTACATTGTTGACATATTACTGACTCATTCTTAACTGTGTGATAGAAAATGTTGCAGTGGTTAGCAATTGGCAGGAGAGTTTCAGCTGACTCATGATGCAGTGAAACTCTGCACTTGTCAACATTTTAAAGAAATTTTATGTTGAGGTGAAATGTAATTGCTAAAGAAGAAAGGAAATGGTCAACAGCCAAGACCAGAAGCATGTAGAGTGAGGTCAAGTAGTGTTACAGCTCAAGAACATTTCTAAGGGACAATATATTTGGTAAAGACAATGAGAGCTGTAATCTTCAGGTGGTGAAACAAACTTGTATAGTACATTTGAAACACATCATATTCACTTTTATTTTTAACCATTTATTTTAGTGTACAACATGGCCACCAACCATCACTTACATGTAGGCGCCTGTATCAAATTGATTTTTATCATGATGCAATCCAATTTCAACAAGTATGTATGGTCTGAAACTTTCATGGTAACATAAAAAATCTCACTCTGCAGGGGCATATAATGTGGAAAAGTATTCAGACTTCAGCTGGTGCCTGGTGGCCTATGGGATGAATCTTGTTTACCACTTTGCTTTTCTACAAGCTGTTGCCATTGTAAGTACATGTATTGTTCACTGCCCTATCTTCTTGCTTGAGTGCTACAGTTTGTTACTAATGAAAAAGATAATTAGTTTTTTTTTATTTTTCCTTTGTTGTTCAGTGAATATTGTATGAGGGCTGTTCAATAATGACAGAATGATTTTTTTGTACAATATTCGAAAGTCTGGAGGGAACTTTCATTGATGATGGTTGGTAGCACTGACAGGTGAGAGTCAGCATCTGCAATTACAGGTTACTGTGTGTTTAGTTGTGCTTTGCTATGACCTTGATAACAAACTTGCCTGTCTCACCTCAGAAGTCACATCTGACGTGATTCACGTTCCTTTAAAAGGTCAGAATGAATGATTTACATGCACACAGTACCACCTGAAACAACTGTCACTGGACCACATCACAAGAAAATGACTGGAATGTGTTGGACACTGGATACTTCATCATGATAATGCCAGACAAAGTGTTGCAAACAATGTTATTCAGTTTTTGACAAGTGAAGGTGTTCCAGTTTATTACCCACCCACCCTCCCTACAACCCAGAACTAGTGCCTTGTAACTTTTTTTGTTCCCTACACTAAAAAGGCAGCACTACCATACTACAGATGCTGCAGTCAGAGCTACAGAAGTGATTTTAAAGATGTCCAAAAAGGGTTTCAGCCATATCTATGATGAGTGGCAAAAACGCCGGGACAAGTGTATTGATTTCAGGGAAGCCTATTTTGAAAAGGAATGCACTTGTAATGATTCATAATAAAGGAGGTATGTTTCTAAAAATCATTCTCTCTCTTTATTTAACAGCCATTTTTTTTATTTTTAATGTTGATACAGCATTGTTTCCATTGAACTTCAGTAATTAGGACGGTTTAAAATCTGTTGAATTATGTATGTTCATACAGTATAACTTACCTAAAATGGAATCTGAATTAAACTGTACCTGTTTAACCTGAAAATGGAAAGGAAGAACAGAAATTAATGGAATAGAATTCGCATAAACATTGTTCTTCATTTGATGTAGTTTTATTTAGAACTACACTTCCTGGAATTTATCACGGGAACATTGTCATAAACTGAAAATAGTTCAGCCCACTCAGTTACAAATAATGCATTAAATATTTTAGTAGGCTGCTGGAAAAGAAAATATGAAGAGAGAAGGAATGAAGAAGGAAAAAGTGGGAAAGGAAAGAAGAAATCAGAGGTATATAAGGATATATGAAAAAGTTGACAGTTGTGAATTAGCATTTGATAGGACATTCATAAAGTTGTGAGCAGTACCATTCACAGCATTTCATGACTAAGAAAATTAATGTTATCTGACTTTCATGAGAATCATTGGTCAGAGTTTGGCTACAATACTCTTAGCCCTTAGTACCACCACCATCATCACCATTACTGTAATATATTAATGGATAACTCTTTTTTATCTACAATATTCGTAAAATTATTTTTTGTTATGTGCTCTTTACCACTTGTTTTGTTCTTCATCACCAAGCAGTGAGAATGTCAATGGTTCATTGCCAGTACTCTATAATGAAATCCAGATGCTTGCAGTACAGATGACATCTGGGCAGTTGTTCATTGTAAGTTCATTTACATTAAAAACATTCATATTGGATTGTCTGAATTTTAAGGATGTAGTCCTTGATTCAAATAGGGTTTCTGTGTCTAACACAATTTGCTGTGCATCATTTGCTTTAGCTTCACTAATTAAATTTCCAGCTTAATTTGTAACTCCACAGATATGTATGATTTTAATTTTAAATGAATGAATTCATTGGTACCCAAGTTAGGCATAAAACCTTCAACTTCCAGTTTCATAATCCAATACACAACCAAACAGTTCTTTCCAGCACAGACATACATTTTTTATGTATTGTCCTTGTTTGGCCATGAGCCTCCTGCATGGTAGCCTAAAACAAAAGTAAGTTCCATTATACATACAAAATCCACTAGTTCATAGTTGTGTACTGGCAATATATATTTATATAATCTAAGGGAAACATGTCAGGAGTTACGGTTAAGAAATATTTGCCCATTGCACCAGTTATCAGTTAAATTTCTGACCTGAGTGATAATTTTTCAATCATTTAAAATGAAAAGTGTGTGTTTATTTGAAGTGAGAAGGTTCTGTGATGTAAGGAACTGAACCCTGTCTCATAATTTATATTGCAACATCTTGCATGGTGCATTTTCTGATGTCTTTGTTTGCATAAAACTGTGTTTGGTTTACAGTTTAAGTACAAGCAGTTGTACAGAGCAGAGAAGTGTGCATTAGTGCATGTGTGTTCAGTATACTTTTCAGGCGCTTGTCGTCGACATAGTCTTACATAAATAGTAGTACATGTTATATTGGGCCTCAAGTGGTATTTTTGCTTTAAGAAAGCATTTACCAGGTTTCCATTATATCAGAATGCAATATTGTATGTTGATAATTCATGGAGTTATTATCTTCTGTCCTGTGTATTCCTTAAAGGTCTGTTCCTGTAACAGTCAAGTCAGAATATTAATACATTCCAACTCAAGTAGCAAGATTGGTGTGACATCTTTTTGTAAGTTGCCATACTTTCTCCCCTCAATTGTAAATTGTCACAGCCATATACCATTCGTGACACAAGCAAATACCAACCCCTGTGCAACATCAGGAATTTTCAGTAGCAAACATTTAACAGAGGAAAGTTGCATTGCTCCAGCTATGGGTGTGTGTCTACAGAAAACTCAGAAATGAAGTGCAGATCATAATCACATAGAGCCAGGTAACATTTGGATGGGTGCTGAAATGGGATAGACACTCCAATAATAACTTCCCCACTTGTATGGTTTTTCTGTTCCCACATGTTACTTCTGATGGGAGCTGCAGTGTAATTTACAAGAACTCTGAAATCATGTATGTCTGTGTGCACCTGCACGGTGCAGAGTGGGTATTTATTCCCATGTTAGGCTTACACAGCTCTGCAGACTCTGTTAGGCTTCTAATTGTCAGTGGTGTCTTGAAGAGTAACTCCTCTTCAAGGCAAAGGAGTAGGATCTTCAAAACATTGGCAGTACTGCCATAATTGAGAAACATCAAGAATACTGTCCATCCATAGAAATGATGTTTGTGAAACATGCAAACAGGAAGTACTCCTAGCATGGTTAAGAATAAGTCATTACGATCTCACCCATGGATATTTATTATGTGGCAGACTCCTGCCATTTTGTGATGCTTGCAAAACAGCTGTGTCAATAAAACACATTTTAGTTCATTGTCTGAAGTACACAACCAAACAGTGACATAGTGGCATGCATTATTCAGAACCATGTCTGTAGTATTAGGGGATGGTTTCAAGTGCACATGTGCTCTTCTGTTTTGAATATTCTAACAGTTCTCCTAAAGTACTTTTAACTGGTGCTTTACCAATAGCATTTTCTGATCAACATATTGTCAGTGAAGGCCTTAGTTATGACCTAAAAATACAATTAAAAATTAAACTTACATTCATATAATCCAACCTATCAATGTTATTTTTCACTAGCATTCACAGTTATGCAAGGGTAAGAAGGCTAATTGTGTTAAATTTCTTAACACTAGAGCAGAACGCGCCTTTCGGAGCTCCTCGGGGGGGGGGGGGGGGGTCAATTTTTTAAAACGCAACCAACCTTGTGTAAGAAACTAAACAAACCCACCCACCGAATGGTGGCTTAAAACAATTGACCAACCCCCCTTCGGTGGGGTTAGTTTAGTGTCTCATTAAGTGTTTTAAACCTTGAGTAAGAAACTAAACTACCCCCCAAATTGGGGTTAAAACAACTGACTAACCCCCCAAAGGGGGGTTGGTCAAGTGTTTGAAACGCCAACAGTTCTTGTTCAGTCAACTTTTTATGTCCGGCCCCACCCTTGCAAATCTTCGTCTTAAAATCGATCATAAAGTCAGTTTTCATAATAGTAATCGTAATATATCGAATGATTATCAGTTTACCTTGTTGGAGTTGGTACGTCAAATACTTGATAACGTCTTCTTTCACTTTTATTCATTTCTTAAATAGTTTTATGTCGCTGTTTGGAGGCAATGTGCTGCTTCTGGAGCAGTGATAATGCGACTGGCTTGGTAGTGAAGCGTTATTTGTTGACATTGTTGATGACGTCATTTCTTGGCTATGACGACGACTAATAAGGTGATATTGTTGATGACGTCATTTCTTGGCTACGACGACGGGGAATCAGAAATTTTTATAGTAGATTATAAAATAACATGTATTCTTGTATGATCTGAAGCTTTCTCAGCGGCTAAGTATGTATATTGAATTCTTCTTGGGCTGCCAGCCATGTCAGATGGTTTTATGAAGAAAACACCAACATTTAGAGAATCATCTTTGTCCTCAGGGTACTAAAGAATTCATTAAACACATATTCTTTTATGTGTAAGCTACAGTGAAATTTGGTGTAGCTATTTATTATTTAATGGGGATACTGCTGATAAGACATTCATAAAAACTCTACCACCATGTATTTGACTATAAAACATACTGAGTTGAGAAAGTGACATTGCATAAAGTAAGAAACAATTTCTCCAGCCATTCTACTTGTTGCTGCTTATGGTAACATTACTGTGCTTTGTTGCATTCTAAATGAAGTCTATTTGTCAGATTTCCGTATGGTTACAGAAGACACATGCTGCTCTTTTATTCTTGTACCAAAAACCATCAAGCCATCAACCAAATATCAGATTAAAGCAGTTCACAGATACATGTAAAATAACATTGTTTTAGAAATGCTAAATATTTCATGTTTCAGCTGGTTACAAATGATTGGAAAACAGAAAACGCTTTAGATATATCAATTAAACTGTAAATAATATTTAAATTTGCTGCTAGATAAGTTGAAATAGTTAATGTCTAGTATCCCTGGGAATCACTTCCAAAAGCTGAGGTTTTGGGAATTGCTGTTTTAATCCTTTGTGGTTGGGTATTGATGAATTTCTAGAATAACAAATCATCCACTGTGAATGTCATTCAGACATGCAAATAAATGTTATCTAGAGACTGTTACTGAAATTTGATCTGTTATGTTCTTTTCCAGCCTTTACAGGTAAATCTGAACCTCATGTTATGTCCAATGGAACTAGATCCATTTTATGGTCCATATTATCGCATTATTGCTGTGGCACATCAGGCCATACTTTGCCCCTTAACATGCAAAGTCTTCTGTGCCATCTCTTCTCTCTTCACAACTCCAAAGCAACATCTGTGTGACTCCTCATGTGAATGCAACTTGGTACAGTGCAGCTGTCAGAATAGACATCTGCACAAGGACTAGGGTTATGTTGTGTTACCCAAGGGTTTCCAGCTTTGAACTTTGTTTATTCACATAATAAAAATTACAAAGGATGCAGTAGGACAACTTTGGTAGCTGTGTGGTAAATGATCCCCCATGTGAAATTAAATATAAAGTAATATACCAGTATTTGTATTGAATGATGCAGCCAAGTGGGTAGCTCTCCTGCCTCATGTTCAGGAAATCTTACATTCAAATCTCAGCCAAGAGGTTGGATGTTATGACTGAGCTTTTCTGTCACTTTCCTTAGCCCTTCCAGGCAATTGCTGGGATAGTACCCTAAATTAGGTCATTATAATTTCCTTTCATATCCTTTGCAATCCATCATTTATGAATCATTCCATCTGATGCTACAGTCTGAGCTACGGATAGTGTTATTAAATGAACCATAAATAAAAATGCATTAATAAAATAGTATTCCATTAAAATAATTGGCATGCTGTATCATTCTTTGTTACTGGTGAGATTTGATGTTCTCATGGCAACAAATGTGAAGGTGACAGTCATCTGGGATGATACACTCTGTAGTCTGATAGGTATTGGCCATTTCAAAAAAAAAAAAAATTAAAACCATGAACATAACTATATGATATATTACAGAATGCTATATAGATAGCTTTCAGCCATAATCAGGCATTTCTTTAAATATACAGAAATGTCAGACTATATACTAAATGCAATTTAAAGGACACTGAATTATAGATCCATACTTGTGATCTGTTTAGCTTGTCAATAAAATAGTTGAAATGTTGTGGTTAGCCCAGTTAAAATGAGAGCAAGAGATAAACAGTTATTATCTGACTTTGTATTAATTTAAAATAGAGGTATAAAATTCTGAACAGATCTTTATCTGAGCATTTAGTAAATTCCTTGTGGCAAATTGGTCTTGCAGATGGAATCCTTGTGTATGTGATGCTGTTTTGTTCATTGGGGGCTTGCTGCAGTGTTACTGTTATTATATTGGTATATTCTTTCCTCTCATTTATACTAAAACGTATGTATGTTTTAGTATCAAAAGTGTTATAAAATGGATGTATGTGATTTATATTAATAATTACTTACTGGTATATATCCTGTATCCTTTTATACTACTTGTGGACTTGGATCTTGAAATGGGATACATTTGTTTGTATCTGTATAGAACAGGGTATATTTCTGAGTAATTGTATGCATTTAGTGGTTGTGATAGTTTGTATGGAGGAGTGTGGCTCTGACTTGTTTGTTCAGATGCACATGCTTCTTGCCAGTTCACTAACATAAGATAGTCATATTGTTACCAACTTGAATTGAGTCATATTTGTGTATTTATTCTTATTCTTTTTTTCACATAATGAAATTGACTATCTTAGGCTTTGTCTTACATGCTTCTGGAATTTGTCAGATACACCATGGATAATTCAAATTACTATAAATTCTTCTATTTTATTGTGGTATTAATTCTATTTTATTATGATTATGGTGTTGCTGATTTTGTTGTAATCAATTAATTCTATTAGCTGTTACATTATACATATAATTTTGTTTGTTTATATTGAGCATACTGATTCTAGGGCTAATCTGTTGATCCAGGTTTTAACTGAATACAAGAAGTTAGATAATAGCCTGTAATATTGTTTACTTTCATTATAACTGGGCTAAACACAATTTTAACTATTTTATTGACTACCTAAACAAATCACAAGTGTGGATCCATACCTGTGTCATTAAATTACATATAGTCTGAAATTTCAATATACTCAAAGAAACAGCTTAAGATGCCTGAAAGCCAGAACAGGTATGTTTTTTAATATATAATATAGTTGTGTTGACAGTTCTGCTGTCTGTTTTTTAGTTGCCTATATACCAGGATGCAAGTGTCTAGTTATTAACATTCGTAATGAGAACTGGGGAAAACTTATAATTCTTTATTTAAGTACAGTTATTTTGCTAAAAGTTATAACTGCAGTTTATCTTCTTGTAATATGATACCCATAATTAATAGCTGGAAACCCTGTACAACTACAAATGTAAGCCTCTCACTGGCAGGATAATGTGATGAAAATATTATGTGAAAGGATTTTTCAGTATATCAGAGAACATTGTTTTAATTTATTGTTGCATAATGTAATTGCACAGTACTATATTGCAAATAATAAATATATGCTAATAATTATATAGTTGCTATTGAATATTAAATAGCCCCATTAAATTAAAAATAAGTAAAAGTAAATTCTAATCTGTAAAATATTTCTGAAATTTAATTCTATGATTCTAAGATGCAAGTTATAACCAAACAGTAACAGTACTTTCTAAGTCATACTAAGTTTTATAAGCTAGTCAGTCATTTTAAAATACAGTAGTACTGATCTCAGAAATTATGATGAAGTGATCAACTATTAAATAGTATTAAGAGTTAGGTTTGTAGATGAGGCTGTGACTTGGACAGGACCAACTGAAAACAGTTGGCAGACTGTTTCAACCAGAACTATGTGTTTAAATGTCCTATGTTTAAAGTGTGTCAGTATGTAGAAGATTGATGTAATCATTTTGTACCTTAAACATGGGTCATGGCACCATAAGTGTGTATGTTGAAATACGGTATATGTTCAGTTTGATACTATATTTATTTATGCTTCTTTGTTGTGTTTTGTGTAATAACAGACAGGTTCTTTTATACACATTACGTGTATCTTAAACATTCACAGATGATTTTCACTCATATAATTGTCTAGTTTGTAATAAGGAAGTGCATCATAATTAAAAAGGTGAAGAAATATGTGTGATTATAGGTTCAACAGAATTAGATGAAAATTAATATTTCATTGTAAGGATCTCACAGATGATGCTCAGAATAATTTTTCAGGGATGTGATGCAACAACAAAAACTGATTCATTTGTTCAGATCTAACTTGAGTTGGTATGACCTATGCTCCTTTTAAATGTGGCCTGACTATTAAGTTTCAAAAAATTAATAAAATCTCATCTCAGTGATGAAACAAAGAGCAAGCTGATTTACAGCAGTTCATTCATAGTGTGAGATGGGTATGGAGTTACAACTGATTGCCTGGATGCAGGGCTGTAGAAATATGCTTGCCCACTCACAACATGTAAGTTAATAAATGCCAGTGGGAAGTACATTTTAACCTCAGTATATATATATATATGTATGTGGGAGAGTGAATTTTGCTGAATGACTAGTAAATGCAAGTAGTATTTCTGGAGCCCTGTCTCTATACTGTGGCACTTTATCTTTTTTAAGTGGCCCTCATTGTTATAGCCATTGCTCTTCCTCAAAAGAACATTGTCTCTGAATAAAGAAATTTCGTTTGATTTCTGTAGCATCTCACATTTAATTTCACTGAAATAACTATATGTTTCATGAGCATATAATTGCACAGGATATTTCTCAAATTTCAGACACTTGTAAAGCTTAGAGCATCTTCAACTTTACAGAATTAAAGTGTGGTTGACCTCGTCTATATATAGGATTTGAGGTTGTTATGGTGGTGAGTACAAAGACTGCTGTCTTTTGAGTTGTAGCACCATATAGTTTGGTAGACATTTACTAACATTTCAGAGATCCTTACTGATGGAGGCAGCAAATACATCTGAAATGTTGGTAAACTTCTACTAGACCTCACGACACTACAACTCAGAAGACAGCCATCTTCAACTGTGTCTATGTTGAATACCATGATTAAAAATTGTGACTCATAAATGAAAAAAGGATCATGTGGAATGTGAGTCATTACTTTATGGTCCTGTTTTTGCTTACAGCAAACATAGTTCCACAATTTTTTTAGGTAGTGGAGTTGTAACAACCGACTGTACAATGAAAGTCAACTAAAAGATATTCTTTTACAGCCAGAACTCTATATTCTCTAGGTCCAAAAGGCGTCACTTTTCTATCTTACTTGATGCTGCAAGTAGGTGTTTTTAAAACTGCTGTGTGCTAGGTAATGTAAATGTCGCATCAAAAGCCGTTATGCTGGGGACAAAGGTGCTTTGTCAATACCAAATTCAGGCACAGGATTCTTGTAGGTAGTTCACAACAGTTTTATCACCGTGCAAATAGTATTTTTCACTGACAGTCTTGCATTATCCCAGTGGTTATATAGGTGCTTTTGATTGTAGTCTGTTTAGTACTCATATAAAAAGTAGCATTTCACAAATGAAAATGTAAATGTACACACTTCATTGTCTCTTGTTAAAAATGACTTGTCTTTTCCTTAGCATGATGTCAAGAAGGGCAGACCCAAATTTTGTCAAAATCATGGGAGTTTACAAATTGTTCCTAATGTTGTATGGTACTTTAGAATGTAAAATGAAGGTAAAGAGCAACATGCAGAGAAAGGCATTTTTCATCCTGTGTACATTTGAGTGTATTGATTTGTTAGAAAATTATATGATCCTCCTACGAGAATACCTGGTAAGATTCATTAAGTATGTTTTACTAAGACAATGCTGATCCAGGTTCATTAATGAAATGTATCATATTCCTGTTGGTATGTATGTGTTTTCCTTATTCAGTGCTTGTATTACTCTTATTACCACTAACTTTTGAACAGTTATTTCCTAATATCCTTAAGCAGGAAACCATTGTTGTATCTGATAATCTTTTTGTAAATAATTTTTTCATGAAAATCTTAAATGGATGCATCCTGTTGTGTAGGTTGTAAAACAACAAAAGTTTGAGTACCATCAACAGAGCTAAAATATTATGTTTCACATATGAAAAACATGTGTTGGCATGTTATTATCAGGTGTGCTGAAGATATATTAAGCATCAAACACTGTTTACTAAAATACATAATTAATAGAAGAGTATGGATCCATACTTACAACTTGTAGAATTTAAAATGCTAAACTATGGTAACAGTTTAAATGACTTTATAAAATATTCAAGGTGATTAAAATGAAGATGAAAACAATGATAAATATGGTGTGGTGAACTTGGCTTAGATATTGTGTTAGAAATCTGTCAACTCAAATATAGAAGTGGATATTATTCATTGTGAGATTCCCAAGTTTGTAAATACCTTGTCTGAAGGTAGCAATGAAGGCTTCTATGATGAACATAGGGGAATTATTATGGGAGACTTAGGATCAGGGATGTTGTCATCCAAAGCTTACTGAAAATATGAATGAATTAGAACCAAAAGTTAAAGAAGGGGAAGGGATTATGTGGTAAGAAATTTCGGTACTTGTTGATTATCGGGACACAAAACGGGAGAGTCGAATATCTGGACTTGGATTGGACGTAAAACTGTGCATGCGTATCAGTATACCTGTATACTCGGTAATAACTTTCAAGTATGTCATTTATCCACACACATTAACCTAACCTAACCTAACCTCTTTTTAAAGCGATGTGCCCCGATAACCCACAAGTACCGAAATTTCTTACTGCTGTGTAACTGTAGAAGGTACTGGTGGAGCAGCCTAGAAATAGAGAGTAATATTGAGTAAAATTGGGTAGGTGAATTGTACAGCTTCATGTGGATTAAATTACATTTCTATACTTCACTGAACAGGTGTATGTTGAATGTAGAAACACATTGTAGAGGGTAAGTGACATTCAGTTGTAGACCTTGTTTGGTGATTTTATGGATGTAGAATTTTTCAAGTGTTTTTTTAACCTCCTATCTTTGTGACTTGTAGTTTTGTGTAGCTGACCATATGAGTGGTGTTCAGTATATGTTGGACATTTAATTGCTTTTATTGTTTTATGGCCTGTATATGTTCTTTTAATTGGTTTTTGAAGGGTCACTCTGTTTGTCCAGTATATTTTAGTTGGCAAATTTGGTACTTCAGTTGATACACTATTACTATATTTGTCAGTGGATGGTTTTAATTGATGCTGAATGGTATTAACAGCCTTAGAGCTAGTTTTTAAATATGTGTGTTTGAATAATTTACTTACAGTCATGGTTTAATTCCCTGTAAGGTAAAAATGGCCCATCTTTGTTTATTTGGTATGTCTTGTTGGGTTCAGTTCTATTGTTTGTTTCTTTGAAAAAAGGTTTGAGAATGTGGGTATGGTACTTATTATTTGTGATCATTTTAAGATCTTTTTGTTTTCCTTGATCTGATATTGAAAACCTAATCATTTTTTATTTATTATTTATCATTTTGATTTATTCTCATATTTTTCTTGAAAGCGCATATTCGTGCTTCACTGTAGCCCGTCTGGCTGTTCTTTCAGAGTTCTAGTCAGTCCTTATCAGCTCTTCCTTGTCTAACCGAAGAACAGTCCTGAAGTAAACAAAGAGGAAAGACAGTGGCCTTCCACCCACCGCACAATTGGATGGAGACCAGTGTGCATCTATCGACCTGGTGCACATTGAGAAGAAGTAATACTATTATTTAATAATTGCTTCTGTCATGTATTGATCAGGGACTTACACAGACCATTGTATTGTTTGATGTACTTTTTATGAATTTATTGATCTCTCCCATGAATTGATTTTAAGTGTGTTGGACAACACACACATCAGTTGACAATGAGCATTCCAGTGGGTACTGTCTGTATATCATTTTAGTCATATTTCAACTGCAGAAATGGTCTTGGTTTTATCCATTGATAAGAGTGCAAAACTCATAAGACCTTTGTTTTGTATTGATGAGCTCATGGAGATATTGCATGTAGTTGCAAAACACTTCACAGTGATTTTTCTCTACTTCCATAGCTTTGTTGGAAGACCAGGTTGGTAAATTTGCCAAAGCATAAAAGAGGGAAACTGTTGAAAAATAGTAAGAAACAGATAATACTGCACAGTTTTAATTCATATTATCATAAGACTAGTAAAATAGGCTGATGTTATTAGGGTTTAAATTTGTGGATTTTGACAAGTCTCCAGAAACAGAGCTGTCTCAATAGATGTGTGATAACTCTATGACAGTGAACATTCTGTTGGCTGTTGACCAATATTATTAATCAATTCTGTTCTGACTTTTCATTACAGAAAAAATTAACATTATTGTTGTGTAGGCCAGACCATAAATGGAGGGATTTACCCATTTCCTGAATGTGAATTGTTCTTTGTCAGTGGGTTAAAACTGAGATGCCATAAAGAGTGATGTGATCAGTAAAGAAGTCTGTTTAATAGTAGGTCATATTTATGGGCATAATGGAGATTTTAATTGGTAGCTCTGTATGTGTGCTGCATTACACTGCAATAGAGTTCATGTAAAATTGTGACATCTGGTTTGCCTGCTTTCCTCCTGTCTTTCAATTTGCAGAGTATTGTATTCACTGGGCAATCCAATATATTGTTCATATAATGAATCAACCATTGTAACAAACCTTTAGAAAATCATTATTCAACTAAGATATAATAGATTATGGCTGTCTCTGACCATTCTTTATTCAGAGAATAATGGGTAATGCCACATACAGCAAAGGTAAATTTGAGTTCTTTGACAGACCCCCTGGTAAAACCTAGTGACCACCTAATTTGAGAACTTTACAAGAGAAGTGCATCACCCACCCACAATAATACTTCAAGGTTTGTTCCCAACATTGTGGAAGAACACATCACCTCCATTTTCAAAGTAGAAGTGTGGCTGGTTATACTGAAGATGGAAGTGGTATGTTCTTTAAAAATACTGGCAGCTACATACAAGACTGCATGATGTCACAACTTAGATCACAATCTACAATTTTACCACTCTGAAAAATCTTAAATCTCTACATAATGTATCAATGGTATCAGTGAAAGCTATCTCTGGGAGAGAGGAATCATTCTAAAATGTTTGCTGCTTTTTATAACTGCAAGCCTGGAAACAAACTACAGGCAAGAAAAACAATCATTGCTTGTTCTTATGAAAATCACTTTAAAGATACATACATACACACTTTAAAATGCTGTGATGTTAGTATAAGGCAATTGTTTTGTATAGTTATGCCGTAGTGATTCTTAATTTTAAATGTTACCACTAGGGCAAAATGAGGTATTGCTTCATAATGTCAAGTATATCTTTTCTGGGTTATTAATCAAATTATTTATATTTTAGATGGTGTGAATGGTAAAGAACTGCCAGCTGGTTGGCAGTCTTGGTCCCCTGAGTCAATGAATAGTACAGTTGAGGCTGTCTTCAGTTTCTTATGACTTTTAAGCAGTTTTGAGTGCCACAAACAACAATGGAGCATCCATCCATGGAACCACCCTACTAGCACAATATCAAACCAGATGAGCAGTTGTAAGCATGTTTTCACTCATGAAGACAAAGTAGATATGGTGAGTCACATTAAAAATATGCAGCAATGATATTTTGTGATATCTGGGGTTCTCATGGTGGTGAGTATGAAGATGGCTGTCTACTGGATTGTTGTGCCATGTAGTCTGGTAGAAGTTTACTAATGTTTCAGAGGTACTTACTGCAACCATCATGAGGTTGATGAGAAGTCATTGTCCCCTGACCTTTCAAAGGTACTGATATGGCAGTTACTAATTGGCTTTAAAGCTTTTTAAGCTGATATCCAACTATTTCTTTAAGAAATCCAGGTTGTTAAATTTAATCAGTAAAATAATTTGTTTTTTCTAGCATTTTGTTGATGCATATTTTGTGACCACATAGTCCTTCCACTTCTTAAATAGTGGAATGTCTGTCTGTGTCAATAAAAGAAAAACGTGTGGCCAGATAGTTTCTTAATACAGTTATTGAAAATGAGGAAGGCCATGGGAAAAAGTTTCTATGCCAGTTAAGAGGGAATCGGTTATGGGAGACTACACTATACATACTTTATGTTTTGCCTTTTGGTTTAGCTTGCAATAGTACAAAACTGCTGCAAGGTGCACCAATTATTAAAAATGTCACAGCTTACAGTTGGCCATCCTTACTTTCAATGTCGCACTTTATCATGAAACAAATATAATGTAAATGTTGTTTGAAAGTGATGCCATATTTACTGCTTTCATTGTAAGATAGCTTTTCTGCATATTCAATGTGGAAATGAACAAAAGCATAATTTAAAGGTGATGCCTGTGCACCATTTGCTTCTGCTCAGTACCATTATTAGAATAGCAGTAATATTCCTTGCACATTCTGCAATATTAAAAAGCAGGAAATAAATGTGTAATGACCACATCTGGAAACTATTAACCTCTGTACTGAAAATTCTGAATACACAGCTTCATCAAAGCATCTCAAGTTATGTTAACTGCAGATAAAATATGGCATTCATATCCAACACAAAATTGGTCTCAAAGTTAAAATGCCTACTTCAGGATGTACTGGACATGAGTTTATCAATTTCATATTCCAGAATCCTACTGTAGGAGTAGCAGAACTACCAGCAGGCCCAATGGGTAGTTAATTCTCTCTTTCAGAACCTGAACACAATTGTGGCCAGGAAATAAACACATGTATTTTTCAGTATCATAAAAAACAGGCATTTGTATCTCATAATGCAGAAACATGCAGGTCTTGTTGGGTTTTTTTTCTCCTGTTACAATAATGCATCATATATTTTTATGACATCTCCAAATTATTATTATTATTATTATTACTCTGTAAAAATGTACTTCCTTCATTAACTTGATTTGAACATGAGGGAAGAGAGACATATCTGTAGGAACAGAAGAAGTACTCCATCTGGACTTATAGATTTTTAATGTATTTAAGCTTACTACAATTTAGAGACTTTAACCATATGGTTGTTTAATGCACATAATTTAAAAAGGCGTATTTTTTATGTAATCGTGTATTTCGTAGTAGGTACATAGTAGTAGTAGTAATCAAAGTACACAATTATTTTAAATACCATATTGTTTGAGAATACTGATCCATGGTAAAAATATAAATATATATTATGCTTCTGTTATGATGTACAGAATGTTTGTCAGTTCATTCAGTGTGATTACCATAATATATGTATTTTAAAATTGACAACATGCAGGAAGATACCCATAACAACAAGTAAAGAACATTCTTTGATGGAGTTTGTAGTATTTAAGTTTCACAATTTTACTAATACTCTTTTTGTTTGAGCTGGAGATTAGCCACCACTACTCTACACTATATGAAGACATTTCAGTTCTGACAACTTTGAATGGTAGACCAAAGTGAAGCCATTTTAACAAACTAGTTGCACCAGCAAGTAAGATCTCTAATGTTTCTTCCATATCCCCATACATGATTACACAGTTCACTAGCAATAATTTTAATTCACCTTGGATTTGCATTTCTGCAGTATGCAGTGGAATGTTAAATACAAGTTTCATAACAAAATAAATGGAAAGTTCACAGTCTCATAACTAATTCCATGAAGCAAAGTCCTTCTTGAGAAGCTAATAGGATGCTCAATTAGTCAAGAAATTCACACCCTCGAGCCCCATTTCTATAAGAACCATTTTAACATTATCCTCCCATCTATGCCTAGGTGTTCGGAGTGTTCTCTACATTTCCGGCTTACCATCCAAAATTGTGTATGTATTGCTTATCTCCCCCATGTACCCTGCATGCTTTCCCCATCTCATCCTTGTGATTTTATCCTCCTAGTACTATTTGGGGAAAATTAGGCCTACGAATTATGGTTCTCATTGTACAGTTTTCTCGTCTCCTGTCATTTCAGCTGTCTTAGTTCAAAATATTTTCCTATTCTCAGACACCATCAGCATTCTCTCTGTTTCACACCCATACAAAATGATAGGCTAAAATTACAGTTTCGTTTATTTCAATCTTTATATTTTTAATTAGCAAACTGGAAGACAGATGACTCTGAACTCCATGACAGCAAACAATCCCCAAATTTGTAGTCAAATAATGCAACATAAAAAGTGCAAAATGCTCTAAATTCTCCTGTGTTTATAAAATGCTGATATTTTGCATTTCCAATTACTGGAATAAAAAGATGTCAGCTCCTTATCTCTTGAGGACTGCATCCATTCAAACATCCCATATGTAGTGTGGAAATGCAGTCATCCTTAAATTCTTCTAAAATATTATGTAATAAGCAGTGGTGAAGCATGACTTTTTCAAAAGTGTTAGCCAAATCCCAAGGTGGGGGGGGAAAGAGATGGTCATGAAAATCTTCACAATTGAGTATAGGTCTATAACTCATACAAGATAACTGTGCAAATATGAACCAAAAATTAGTGAAGTAATAAAAGAGGAAGTACATGTAAAAAATGGTTAGCAACTGCTGAGCTTACCTTATTTATTGCATCTTATATATTAGTTCCATTAAATGATTTTTATCAGTGAAAATATCAATTGTGGAGTCACAGAAGTTCAAACTGTCTTCAGAGACTTCAGTTTTGTACCAAGAATCAGAAAAATGGCATAACCTATTCTTTGATTTGTCACCATCTTTGTGTGAAAAGGGGGTGGTCTGCCTATTTCCATTATTTTCTTCTCACAAAACAAAGTCCCTACAAGAAAATTACCATTTTGAAAGGTCCTATGCAACAATCACAAACCTTATTTTCCATGATGCACAATCACAGCACAGAAACATACAACAAAGGTTACACAGTTGAAATCAAGATAAATGTGATGCAGTGCAGTATGTCAAAAGCCAGCATGCAAGCATGTAGTATGTTAGCAGTCGAGGTTTGGGTTAACATCTTAGCTTGAAAAGTCATGCAGTACCCTGCAACTCTACACTATATTGTCTCCCCTTTAAATGTAAACAGTAGGCCCACATTGAGCCAGGTCTAGGTGGCTAATAGCAACTTACTGGTTGGAGCTGTTAAAGATGCATTTTACTTGATTGATTCTTTATGTTCCAGTGTATGGAGTACCATTGTACTACGAAAGTAAGACTTTTTGTTTTCTGTTTTTCAAAGTGTTGGCTCGGCTAACACAGCTAACATAAATGCTCCATCCCTGGTAGGAAGATTCAGAGTTGTTTTATTTTATATGCATACTAATTGCCTTTCCTGAATACTGTGTTATTGATCTGAAGACTGAAACAACTCATTGCAAGATTGTTGTAATTTCTGTCCACACCCTGTAGCCACTAGCAGATTCTGGCTGGCACCTTATACTCACTGCAGCTTGTATGCATGGTTATATATTTCTGTAGGTATATGCACCTGTACTTCAAGAAGATGGTGTCTCCTTGCTACCTGACTTGTTAATTAATAGGTCAAAATCAGGCATGTGCCACTATTACATCAGTCTCAGCAGAAACCACCATTTCTTCCGTATGGATTCAGGTGCTCAATTTCAAAAAACTGCTTCAGAACTGTTTGCCAGTTTAGACAATTTTAGACAGTGGACTCAGAAAACAAAAATAGTATTAATATTATGAGGATATAAAACGTAATACCAGAAACATTTTAAGCTTTAAAGACCTTGACTACACTCACTTGATGAATATACAGGTGATCTCTGCTTAAAGTAAAGTTCACATCAAATTAAAAATAAGTATGTCGCGCCAACCCCAGAATTCTCCTTGAGTAGTTGGCAGAAATTTTAGCTGGCAGATTTGGTGTATGGTGAATGCTCTGGTCTGGCTACTAGTCCACTGCCAGACTACTAAAATTAGAGGAATTTAACACACATTTTTCACTACAGAACACAACAGCGGAATAATAACAACAAACCTTGTTATTTTGGTGTGATTGGGAGATTTAGCAATATTCCATTTCCACATAACCTAACTTCTACACCAGCATTTGCCACAGAATTCTACTATGGAACATGAATCTTAATCATAATTGGACCTAGTAATTTTTTTCTTGTGTGTTGCAGGGTTTTTTATAGATAAGAAAGTGGCAGACCAAAATAATGAATACACAGTTTAAGGAAGAATGAGAATGCAGGTTCATGAAAGATACACAGGGAAGACTGTGCCTGAAATTTATCATAACTGTCTAGCAAGGTTTATAAGATGCTCTTCCCAAGGACATGGTATTGAGGTTGGAATGCAGGTTGTTTGAATGTCAAAGATAAGCCAAGAAGTGTGAGGCTGTCAATAAGTTGAGCAGGTGCAGAAATTGCTGCATCTATCCTGAGGTTACAGCATCTGAATGCAGAATTCTAGAAACAACAATGCAAAAAGCATGTGAAAATGACCTTGGACTGAAAGCATGTTTGTCAGTGAAGTGGGTGATGGAGATGTGTAACACAGCTCACACGTCAGATATGGGTCATGAAATTTCTTGAGTGCACAGTGCAGATTATTTTAATTGGAAAGTTTTTTCCTTAGACAAAAAAATTCTGAATAAGTCTTGGGAAAACAATAGACCAGTGAAGTTTTAATCTGTCATGTAATTCGTGGCCTTTTCAACTACCTGTTTGCATGATCTTTGCAGTGTAGGTTCTCAGACAGCTGTTTTTTTGAAATGTATGCTTTTGTAGATGTGATTGGTGCCACCTACTATAAAAGGGGCATGATATCACCTTATAGGTAGCTACACATCTGTTGCTTATTAAGTCATTCTGTGATGCTGGTGACCACTGAATTTAGTGAGGAAATGTTCAGTTAGTGGCACTGCAGGACTGCACTATCCACATCATTCCATAATGTCTTTTGAAATTAATCAATATGGAGGAGGAGGAAAGTGAACAGCTGAAAATCAGTGGGTGGATAAGTACTTGTAGTACTGTGTCTGCCAAAATGTATTTTCAGACAAAGCATGTGAATGTGCTGGGAAGCATAGGTCTGGTGAGATAAAGACTGGAGTTAAAAAAGAGCCTTTCAGTAGAACAAAGTGTATTCAAGAAATTCAAATACTGCTAACAAGGCTGCTGCAAGAGCATATTTCTGCATAGACAGGAGAATGTGCCTTTTTAATGTTTGAAAAGAAATGTGTTTAGAAAAATGTCTGTGTATGAGAACATACAGAATACTAAAGATGACTGTTGAACATAGAATGAGTGATATATCTAACTCCATTCAGAAGATACCTTCTGGGTAAGGTAATTCACTCAGTCAATCCTGCCTCTCACCAAGCCCGAAGGTTCATTACTTTGTTCACAAGGGCCTGCCGCTGATCCTTGTCCAATGCCCTTAATGATACATCATTAAATTTACTGACCAAGTCAGAAGTTTAGTCTTACTCCACTGTAGTATGTGAGTTGTGACATAAGGCCACTGCTTAGTTACTGTTGTTTATGCAATTAAAGACAGGGAAGTTATGGAAGACTTAGATATGTGATCTGTACATGGAAAATCTACATGCAAAAAAGTTATTGTTTTGGAAGATCCACAGCTGGACAGGAAATGATTAGCTGGCTTTTGTCAATGCACCACATAGAAGGATGCAGCAAGTCTGCTGAGTGAAAAGAGGATTTTATATCACTGTATTATACATCATAAACCACTGAGTAGCAATGTAATTAAATTTAATGTCATGACTGTTTTGCCTATGAATTTAGTTTGTAGTAGAGACTGGAAAGTTTCAGGAATACATATGCAAGAGACTGGTTCTAAATATTGTGATATTGTGTAATACATAGCAGTGCACTGGCTAAGCTGTATTAGTGTCTTGTAGCATTTTATGGAAATTACATCTGAAATTAAAGAATTTTTGGAGGGTAAAAGAAAAAAACACAAATAGAGAATGAATGATTGATGAAGAACTTCATGGTGAAGACAGTTTAATTACCGTCTTTCCTGATGTGAATGGTATTAGAAGTAAAATGTAACTGTTTACTACACAACTGAACAAAAACATGTCACATTTCTGAACATATGCTGCATTGTTTCCCTTCAGCAATTCTCAGAGTCTGTGTTCCCATATAGAAAAATTGTAGATAGAATTCAGTTACATATTTACAGGCAACTGAGTGTATGTTTGAGCTATTTATGGGCCCCTTTTCAGTTTCAAGTGAAAACTACAAGCCTGATATTCAGCTTGAATTAATGGCATGCAGAACTTTACAATTCTGAAAACCAAACACTGAGAATGTCCTATGGTTTTTTTTGACAACTTATAATTCAAAGGAATTAGAAAAGAAGCCTGAAAATGTCACTGTTTTGCATAAACATTTTCATTACAGTCTATACCAATGTATCAACATTTGCAGGACATTCTCAAAATGGCAACAACGTAGTTTGACCCAGGCATCAATAAAATGGCAAGTGAAGAAAGATACAATATCTCATACTGATTAAGTACAGTAACAGGCATGCATGATCAGTGCTTTTTATTGAATGTTTGCTGATAAATTCATGCGAGGGGAGAAAAGTGAATGTTTATAATGTGCTTCACCACAAAGAATACATATTTTGTTGATATATAAATTTATTTTTCTGTGCATTGTCCACTAGTTGATTTTTTTAATAACGATGATGGTCTGTTATAATCTTCTAAACTCTTGTTCATTAATAACAAACATTTCAATTACCAACTTACATGTCCAAACTGTAATATTCCATTTTAAGTCTAATTTAGTATGTTAAATATCTGGCGCTACTAGGAGTTCACTACCATTTTGTATGTATAATGTTCACTAACAAATGCATTACTGCATATACACAAAAATTTAATAAAAAATGTTGCAATGTATATGGTTTAAGTTTCCTCAAAAATTAAAAATAGTAGTGTAGTGGGCTCAACACTGATTCAACCACTAACCTACCTGTACTTAGGGAAAAACAAGCTATTATGCTGAAGACCCAAGGAGACATGATACTTATTAGCTACAACTAATGTAGAACTATAATGAATGTAAAAACTGGTCATCCACTGCATTAATCACATTTTTGTTTCAAATATATTTTGTCAGACCAAGAAAGTTTTCCAGTAAACACAGATTCAGAAAACATATTGAAATAGACAGAAAGGAATATAATTAAAACTGCAGTCCACTACTTTGATAAATACAAAGTCTATGGAAAACAAATACCATGTATTTTTAACTTTGTCCAATTATGACCACTGCATGTATCAACAATGTGCATCTGCACATCTGTATAAACAAATCCATGTGAAGACCAAAATAAGGATTCTGGAAATTATGTACTGTGACCTCAAGCTTTACACCACAAAATAGTGGTAATATAAAAGAAAAACACTTCAATGATGTGATGGCTGTTCAAATGAAACCCATTCATGGCACTGCTAGTGAATACCCCAGTCACATTTGACCACGTGGCTGTGTGCATGACACATATGCAGCTGATTACAAGGTGTACAATAGAATGGTCAAATCAGAACAAGTGGGAACATTATGACAGTTAAATGCCAATGTTCCAGGTGCACATCCATCCAAACAGGATCAACATGCTGTCATTCAGTTCTTTGGTGCTGAGGGTTGTCAAGTAGGTGACATTCATGGAAGAATGTGTACTGTGTATGGAAATATGTATCACCATCAACAGAGAGCATCCTGGCATGCTCATGAGGGGTGTCATGTTGCAAGACAGTGCCCATCCCCCATGTGGCCTGCACTGTTCAAGACAAGCTGTACTCCATGAGTTGGAAGGTAGGACAATCCCTCACATCGCTCATACCTGTCACCATCCGACTTCCATGGGTTTGGCTCCCTTAAGAAAGCAATAAGGGGCCACAGATTTTGGTCATATAGAGCTGTCTAGGCCATGGTGGTACATCAGTGGGATGATTGCCTCAATGCCCTTGGTGTCTATTCTTAGCCTCTACTCCTTCACCCATAACACTTACTGAACAGGTCTCATTTGAATTTGCCTCGTGCAATCATGACATGTCATTTTAATTTCATTAAACCTCCATTTTATTCTACATGACACACTGTTAGCATTGGTTTCACTCTGCATATAAAAAAGAATCTGTACAGATAAAAACATAACAACATAAAAATAACACATTATCACAGTAAAAATATTCATGGTAAAAAAAGGTGGAACTGCTGTTATCTCCAGTATACCCTAAAGTAAATAAATTAAAAATATGTGTTCATACAACATGTGATAGCAGTGAACAAAAGCCACTTTCAGAATAATAAATAAACAACGAAACTTGCACGGCTCTGACATCAACAATGTTGTTACAAGGACTGGTTAAAAATGAAGACTAATGAAACTTGAAAATGGTACAGTAACAAGAAATCCTGGCATTGCTATAAAAAATGTTGAGTCTGCAATGCCACATAGTTACATTCTTTCATCTATACAGATAAATATACATTTTATTACAAAAAACGTTATGCCAACGATACAAGGCATTAGCGGCATTATGACGATCCACACCAGTGGGGATTTTTTGCTATAAATATGTGGTCTCTCCCTCTCGAAGAATTTAAGAAAGAGAACACCCAGTCACAATAAGATTATGAATGATACAAATGCATCCGTTGGCACCCAATGAGATGAGAATGATTCAAGCTGTCTCTACATCATTATTAACCATGTAAAAATTAGTTGATTTACAAATATCAAGAAAATTGTCTCTCACTACACGAGCCTGGTTTGCACTTTAACTTTATACCCCATCATGACCTTCATTGCACACTAGAATAATATGTCATATTAAAATTCTCTATTCCATGTGCAAGAGTAAAACCGTAAACATTTTTCTAAACTTTGTGACAATAATATACACAATAAAATATCACTTTAAGACATGATCATTCCCTTGCTGAATGTGATAAACAGTGGACAATGTCCAACAGTTCATAAACAAAACTGCAGGGATATTATTCAGTGTGCAATGAAAATACAGAACAGTGTCATGGAATAGGGAACCCAAGACTGGTTGATGCACAATTAGTATGGAGCACCCACAGCCTTCAATTGGAGGCAGTATAATTTTAATATTAATAATCAGAGAAGTCTCACATTGGCATCCCAACAAATTCTGAAGCAGTGCAGTAAGTCATCACATCCAGGAGTTGTACTCACTTCACTGCTGTCCAGAAACGTAACTGTCATTATCTTCTAACCAACTTTGTTGTTACCCATCAAGTGGGGGTCCGAGATACACCATGGAGACTTCTGTGTTACCATACACTGCTGACACAGACGGATACAGTCTCTTGTCTGGCAGGCCTGATGATAGCATCAATAACACATTTAGAAAAACTGTTCAGGATCCTTGTAAACTTTACTAACAATATCGCTGACAGCACTGCAGTGTTATGAATGTTTAATGCCACTTAAATGTCTGAACACGTTCAATAATTTAGAAAATAATAGCAGACTCTCTATAAACTACCAATATAAATAAGAACAAAAGTATTTATTTTCCTTAACTGTTTGAATATAGTGAGGCTATTAGGAACTGGAAATTAATTAATAATTATGAAATCTAATAAACCATTTCTATGCACACTTTCCACTAGGAACAGATTTTTACTGTGTTACATAAAATTAAATTTGCTGGAAATTGGTGAACCTGATCAATTTCCGTAAAAAAAAATTATAATAAACCGAACATGTAATCGGGTGCAGTAAGAGAAACATCAGGTGAATACTGAAGTGATTGGATGTAACTACAGCTACAAATGTACTTGCAAAGACAAAGGCTTTCTTACCTCTAAATGCAACACCAAGGAACTCATAGTTTTTCTCAAAGGATAGTGTATTATCATCACAATCCAGGATAACTCGTATTCTTTCACCAACCTATAACATTTGAAGTTTTAACTTAAAAACAACCAACTACTAAGCTCATAACATAATCCAACACACACACACACACACAGATAAGGTCTTAACTTTTACCATCCATTCTCTGCAGCTTATGTGCAGTTAGCTGACTGCATCACAATAGCATACTGCTAAAAGGTTAACCAATGAGTTGAAACTCTGCCCTGCTACCCTGTAGTATAGGCATTTAGATCCCCTATTCCCATATGATAAACATTACAGAACATCAATAACTGGAAGTCATTAGGGCTTTTGGAATAACTTGATGATGTAGTAATAATGTATACCTGTTACAGAATGTGAGATTTATTAATTACTAGAACATCAACTTAACCTTTCCAATCCTCCTAACTTACTCAACACTACTAACCCTAACATAAACCATCCTAATGTAACTGGTTGCACATTGTAAATATTGTGTATCTTGTACATTTTCCCTCATCAATTAAATTTAAAAAAAAAATTAAAAACGCATGCATATACAATCAGGTGAAATCATACAACTTATAAAATTGTGTTTTTAAAGTTGGTAAACTTATAGGAGGAAAATGCCCAAGTACATGCCAGTTAATGACACCTATATCAAAAACCTTTCTTTTGTTTATTCTTTGCCTCATTACACTGCCTGAATGTTCTTGGACCTCCTTCCCATTCTGTCACTAAGATTACATTAGCTCAGCATACTTTAGATGGTGGAGAGATGCAAAATCTCCAAAATGGCCATTTTTCACTAGTATTACTCATTTATATGTACATATAAGCTATAGTACTAGCATACAACTTAAACACACCGTTACTCTTATATCATGATAGTATTAATGTAATGCACTCACTTTGAAATAATGTGATAAACAGTAGTCAATAAGAGGTTATGTAGTTAAGTTATTTTCAACTGATGATTAAAATTCAAGTTTACTTCCTTCTGAAATATATGTCCCTCTGGAAACGCTGTGATTTATAAACAATGCGGAACACAATGTACAAACCTGGTACTTCGGTGCATTATTAAGAAGTGGATAATTTCCCTGGGAATCTCCATTATGGAGAAGATGGTTATCAACCAAATTCCAACCCCAACTTTGATCGTCGGAACCTAACAAAGCAACATAACCATGACACTGTAAAGGTGCTTCTTTTGTTGCTATACCAATAACAGCAACTGTTCCAAGTGGTCCTTCCCATATCACTTCCCATGCATGCCTACCATGCCGAAACCCAATTTTCCCTCGCGAAGCGTCTGTACTTTGGGCCACAGGATTACGATGCAACGTGAAGCCATTGGGCTTTATATAAACGTTCCTTGAGCAGTCATTCGGATTCCACGCATGATAGAAGGCTCGTAATTTCGCTTTATACGTTGGCACAGATGACAGCAGGTCTGACTTGAGGGCTTCTTCTGCCAGCTTACGGATACAGTGTAACCTCCACACATCATTATTTTCATCATTTAAAAACCTGTACCAGTTTTTACACACGAGAGAACAGTTCCTGAGATCATGAAGGTCAAGATACGAAAATATGACTTCTAAAACATTATCAGGTAGCGTCGCTGCTATTTCTTCTACCATTTTGCCGGTTTCAACTGAAATAAGGAACAAAATAAGGAACGTCAGAAGGAACCAGTTTGTGATTGGTTTATTGGCGATGTGATTTCCGGTTCACAGTCAATCTTTCCTTAGTCAAGTTTTGAGTGGAAACCACGTGACAATACCTAACCAATCAGCTGTTTGGCTTTGTGCCTGCCGCCAAGCTCATCTCAGGTGTATTTGCACGAAACAGCTATATTTTCTAGATAGATTTTCGCGTCACTATAAAGGTTATTTTGCTTTTATATGAACTGTGTAAAAGAATAGATATTGATTTACCCTTTAACATTGTCCAGTATCGTTTCATTAGCGAATCTGAGGCTGAAATCGTTAGAAGAAATGTTGTGGTATTGCAGTCGCCATTTTGGTCTTTCGTCGATGTTTGCCCAGATCGTTGGTTCTATGAACTGTTGATTTAAAATATATTCAACGAAAAGTATTAAAAACGTTAGTACAGTCAAGACTGGGAGGATTAAAAATGACACAGCAAAGTAACACAGTAAATTTCTTGATTCAAGATGTCAATGGTGAGTAGTAGAATTTTTTGCATGCAATCAGTGCACTGGGGCGAAAACGTTGAAGAAGAATTAGATTCAGTTTTTCATTGTTACTTATTTCATTCTTAATCAGATGCATTGCATTCAGTTCTGTGAATGTTGAAGCAATATAACATTGATTCTTGTAACAGATGAGATGTTTGTTAATCAAGAGTTATCCAAATTAATAGTAGTAACACTATTTAAACGACCTGGTAATGCCAAAAGAATATGACCTACATTTTGAATTCTTTCAAGAAGTTACTTACCTCATAGTCTTCAAGTATATGTTTAGGATTTCTGTTATAGAAATTGGTATCTGCTAATTTTGACACTGCTATAATATTGTAGTAGTAGTAGTAGTGTCAAGTTCAAACGTGTCCTCATGTGTTGTCACCCGATTTTCAAGGATTGATCCTTGCAGTTCTGTGTCAGATTACTATCTTTAATTACAATTAAAGTATGTTGTAAATAAGCCTTAGGTTTAAAAGTTTTATGGTGATACAGCTTTCTTGATATAGGATTAAGCATAAAGATACCACCAGCATAAGTTTCTTCATATATATTTTGTTGATGCACTTTAAGGCATATGTTTTCTTTCAAGGAAATGGAGTGATCCTCGTGCTAGAGGCTCCAGATGTTCAGCAATAAATCCATTAGTTATTCACCAAGGGTGATCAGATGTTGGAGGTACATGCCTCACATTTTTCAAAACTACATCCCACTACATAAAGTATTGGCAGTATCCATACACAACTGCAGATGATGCTGCAAACTGGCAAATGCACATAACATGACTGCACAAATGAATACTATCCTTTGGAAAATGATTTATTTGAGGTCATCATTGGTATGAGGCTTGTTCATGTAGACCTTTTCCTTCAGTAGGCCTAAGTCAAGTCTTGGCCAGAGATCTTTTTAGAATACCCATTCTCCAAAAAATATAGGAGCTTCACATCTAGTTGTACATGGATCCTGGGAATGACCACTTTTAGCACCATACATGACAAGATGCAGTTTCACAAGGACTGATGTAAGGATATTGTACAACATTTGATCACCATCTATGCATAAATAGTGGTTTTACTGCTGAAAATCTGGGTTTCTTGCAGGATCACACATGACCTATATTTTTTTGTGAATTGAGGATGATTAGTGTCATGTTTTGTATTTTAGAATTTGTAACAAATGTATTGTTTCCAGTACATGATTTATTTGTTTTATAAAAACTAAAGCTTAGAAAAATGTGTGATAGTAAGAATTTTGAACAACATCTAAGGTTCATAATAAATATTTTTTATAAATGGGTGGCTAAAAACTAAAACTTCTGAGATAATTAGAAGTTTTCTCTGCTTTATTATCTGTGATGGTCACTGCTTAAGTATAATTGTAGTTTTTCTTTGAGAAATGTCTTGAATCCAATAATAATGTACAGACAGGAAGTAGTTCATTATTGGCTATATCAACTAGATGATTTTTTTTCTTTCATGATGATATAACTGCACTACTTCTGAATTGGCAGAAATGTGTAAAACAATGCAGACGACTATAAAAAGTGTTCAGCTCTTTTTAATGTGATTTAACTTAATACTGTATTCTTACTTTTAACTGCAATACTGCAAGACATTGTTCTCATTAGCATCCTTTACTCATCAGATTAATACATAGCAATGTGTGGATTATGCATAGAATTATGAAGGATAGCCTGTCCCATCATTGCAATGGCTTCCAGTGTTTGATTATTTTCAATATATGTGTGTGTGTAATCTCTTTGGAGTGTTTCTTTGCTATTCAGAGTGACTATAACAGGTGAATATTCTGCTTACAATTTGAGGGGTTTAAGCTCACATCTTGATCCAGAGACCAGCAAATAATCAAGTATTGAACCTTGAGAATCTCCATGTTTTATAATGCCCGAATTTGAATAGGTGTAATTATTTGAATCTGGAGATTTCATTTCTACATGTTTCCTTCTGTTAAGAAGGTACAGTTTAAACCACTAACCAGCTATATTTCAAATTCATAAAAATGTTGTTTTTACAGTAATAATTCATGATTTATACAATGAAATGCTTTAGAAAGATTACAAGATAATCCACTAACATGCATTTTATTCTTAAGAGCACTTAAGATTTCATATATAAAACTGAAAAGGGCTGTATCAGTTGAGAGACTTTTCCTAAATGCAGATTGTTCGGTTGCTTTAACATTGAATTTAAAGAGTTACTCTTTTATATATGTCAAAAACTGACTTTGCATTGTCTGGTTGAGTAATATTTTTCTTCTTGCATTCAGTCATAGCTAGTCATTATGAGGAGACAGCATCACTTTCGAACCTTTTAACTTCCTTCACAGTCCAAAATTCAATTATAGCTCCCTGCCATAAAACATCAGTGACTTATCTGCAATTTTGAAATGTTGCTTATAGCTGCCTCTTTATGGTAGAAACAAGAAAGCTATACAAGTGGTGAGGAGAAATATAAACATTTCATACCTCAAAGTTAGAAAACACTTTCAAGATTAAGTACAGTTACATCAGGACTGAGAAAAAAGTTACAGTGGAACCACGGTTCCGGAGAATTTGACGTAAATACGTCTATACGGTAAGGAGTTTATATAGTAGCTATTTTATGACTCAAAATAAATCTCTTACAATCATCAATAGGTGTGTGATTACAAATATACAGGGTTACAATTAAAACTTTTTCGCCATTGACCATACACTCTGGAGTTCATTATTTAATACTTCTATTTTTCAACGTTTTCTGTACACTCTCATATATTCTGCGTTATGGAGTCTTTTAGCTTCATGTCATCCATCTTGTACATAGTATGACGCAACAATAGATTTCTTAATAATTCTTATATAAAATAAGTACCTGTGATATTGTAAAACGTTTTTACCAGCACAAAATTATTTAGTGTACGACGCACTTCTTCTACAAGCGTTTCACAGCTCAGCTCTATCCGCAATAACGAAAGCGGAAAGCGAAAGTTTCCTAGGTAACATAACAATGCATACAAGCTGACCATTGTTGTCAGTCCATATTACAAATTGTTGATATTTCCTAGGTAACCATGTTACACATTTTCCTGTCACTTTTTCGTAACACTTTTTTGCGGAATGACCCTTCAATATAGACGTATTTACGTCAAAAGTGTTTATCTCATCTGTAGGTCTTCACCATGTCCTAGATTGACTTGTCAGTTTTTCAGCTAGTTTGACCATTGTGACCTTTCTTTCATTGTGAGTTTCAAACATGTAAAATGTGTAGATCAACTGTTTGTGACTAGTCAAATAAAAATTACCATTGCTCTATCATTATAACTGGTAAATTAACTTAGTAAGTTTGGAGGGGGGGGGCAGTCAAAGGAGCCCTAGCACGGCAATTATATGATCTGTTGTGTGCCTCCATACTATTTATTCTCCTAGTAGTCCCATACCATTTACAAAGTATAGTTCTCAGCAGAATATCCTCATAGTCACTTGTTTCCTTAAAGTATTTACCTAAGTGATAAAATTTCTATAAATTAACTTAATATTGTAATTGGTGACACATCACAGAAACATCACATTTCATGTTAGTGGGTAGTGCCTGGTCACAAGAATCTCTATCAATTAGCATCAGATCACAGAAAGTTCCACTGTTTATTAATGTTTAGTAGAAGCAGGAATATCCATTAGTTGGTGTTATATATCAGTGAAACTTTATGTTGTGTCATTTATGAATGGTGTCAAAACATTAATTCCCATTAATTGGTGTCAGATCACTGAAACACAATTTTTGTTAACTGATGTCAGATCACTTAACTTCCATGATATATTGTATTAGTTCACATGAATTTCTGTTAATTGATGATTGACACATTGTGATGTGCCATGTGAGTGGATGGTTTCAGGTTGCTGAAACTTCCATTAAATTGTGTGAGATCACAGAAATTTTTATTTTGGATGGTTGCATATTGCTGAAATTTCCATTTTCCATGTATTTTGGAGCTTTGTGCTATGTAGGTCATCTTTGTTATTATGAAGAGTAGAGTCTTATTTGCTTTTATCACCATATTCACTGGCCATGTCAAACTCACAAATAAATTAGTGCACAGCTTGAATACTTAAGTTTTATTTGTTCATATTGTATTTCTGTTGCTTTATTGTTGCAAAAGGATATATATCTTCTTTTTCTTTTTTCATACTTTCATTATTAGGAAGTCCATGGTAGCAAGAGGATCAAGAATTGAATTGAGTTGTGTATTAGTGTCAGTTAGGCAAAAGAAAACTTCTGTTGTTGATTAGTAGTACAAAATATCATTATCATTACTTTGTATTTTATAAACGTTTTTAGTCTTCCTCTTCATCTTTGTGTGTTGCTATAGCAGAAGTAAGTGGTGTAAATTGGTAAGTCTGTTATTCAAGGTTGCATAATGTTTCAATTTCAATCTGTTATATATCCACCAACTAACTAACTAGATGGCTTACCAAACCCAAAGGTTCATCACCGGACCCTGTCCTGGGCCAACAAAATCCAATTTCCTTCAACTCCTATTTCCCATAGATCCCGCCTGAGATTATCCTCCCATCTACGTCTAGGTCTCCCCAGCGGTCTCTTCCCTTCAGATTTCCCAACTAGTACCCGGTGCACACCTCTTGTCCCATCCACGCGCGCTACATGCCCAGCCCATCTCATTCTTCTCGACTTAATCACCCTGACAATACTGGGGGAGGAGTACAGATTTTTAAGCTCATCATTATGCAGTTTTCTCCACGCCCCATCGTCTTCCCTCTTAGGCCCAAATATCCTTCTCAACACCTGATTCTCAAACACCTACAATCTGTGTTCCTCCCTCTGAGTGAGAGACCATGTTTCGCACCCATACAAAACAACAGGTAAGATTATTGTTTTGTATACTTTAATTTTCAAGTTCTTAGAAATCAGACGGGAAGACAATATTTTGAACTGAGAAGTAGCAAGCATTTCCAGAATTTAATCTCCTCCTAACTTCCTCATGAGTGTCATTTTCATTTGTTATTGTTGTTCCCAGATATTTGAACTTTGTAACCCTTTCAAAGGACTTATTAGCTACCCTAAGATAATTTTGCCCGCCTGTCTTCTGATGACGAGATCCTAACATGTACTTAGTTTTTTCTGAATTTACTTCTAGCCCCACCTGTCTACTAGCCTCTAGTAAAACTTCTGCGTTCCTCTTTATTGTATTCATATCGTCCCCCAATAAATTAACATCATTAGCATATGCCAATAGCTGATGTGTCCCGTTCAATTGCAAACCCTCCTGCCTATCTTGGACTTTCCTGATAGCATATTCTAGCGCAAAGTTAAAGAGCAAGGGAGACAAAGCATCTCCTTGTTTTAGACCGTTCTTGATGAAGAATGTCTCAGATACATATTTACCTACTCGGATTTTGCTACAGGTTTCATTTAAGCACATTTTTATTAGACTCACTAGCTTCTTTGGTATACCAAATTCAATAAGAATATTATATAACACTTCTCTCTTCACAGAGTCATAGGCTTTTTTAAATCTATAAATAATTGAAGTACGGTCCCACCGAACTCCCATTTTTTCTCTAGTATCTGACGAATGCAAAAGATCTGATCAATCGTTGATCTGTTTCGTCTGAACCCACACTGATGATCCCCAATAATTTCATTCGCATATGGGGTTAATCTTGCCAAAAGAATGTTTGATAGAATTTTGTATGAGGTTGACAGCAGCGAAATTCCTCGGTAATTACCACACTCAGTCTTGTCCCCCTTCTTATGAATAGGAATAATTATGGATTCCTTCCATTGCTGTGGCATCTCTTCCTTATCCCAAATTAACTGAATAAGCTTATGGATCCTCATATGCAACCCTTTGCCACCTGCTTTAATTAATTCGGCTGGAATCTGATCAATTCCTGGAGATTTATAACTTTTCAACTTCCCAATGGCTAGTTCAACTCCATCTAAGCTAGGTTTTGGCACCAACACATCAGCTGTATGCATTTTAATCTGTCTAATATCACCAGTCTCATGAACATTTAAGAGCTCGCTAAAGAAATTTTTCCACCTATTCACAATTTTTATTGGATCTGCAAGCAAATTGCCATTATCATCCTTTACCAAATTGGTCTGGGGTTGATATCCATTCTTAAAGTTATTAATGCCTCTGTACAGGTCTCTGATATTTTTTCCTTATTATTTGTCTCAAGTTCAGCAATTTTGCCCTTCAGGTATTCCCTTTTCTTATTCCTAAAGGTTCTACTAGCCTCACGCCTCACCTTACATAGATTATCTGCATTTGTTTTGTTTGGGTCCTGCAACCATTGAAATTTTGTTTGCTTCCTTCGATCTATTAGCTTGGAACATTCTTCATCAAACCACGGTTTATTTTGCTTTCTCCTGTAGTATCCTAGTTTCTCTTTCGCTGAAATTTTGATGCAGTTTCTGACATTTTCCCACTCCCTGTTGATGTCCACACTTTCATTATCCTCATTTGTCTCTAAAATTTGAAACCTATTCGAAATTTCAACTTGATATTGTTCCTTTGCCTCTCCCTCACTTAATTTTTTCAAATCAAATCTTTCTGTGTCAAAATTTTGTTTAGTTCGTCTACTTACTGAAAGCCGCTCCCTCACCAGATAATGATCAGTGTCACAATCTGCTCCTCTGAATGATCTCACATCAATTACATTTGTCTGCCTTCTCTTATCTACTAAAACATGATCTATTTGATTGTGTGTTCTGCCATCTGGGGAAGTCCAAGAGTATTTATGAACATCACGGTGTGGAAATTTTGTACTTTTTACAATTAAATCTTTTGACGTAGCAAAGGTTACTGCTCTAACACCGTTATCATTACTAAGTGCATGGAGACTCTCCCTGCCTATTGTGGGTTTGAAGATATCCTCCCTCCCAATTTTTGCATTGAAATCTCCTAGCAGAATTTTCATGTGATACTTGCCAAATATATCAAATACTGATTCCAATTCTTCATAAAAGCTATCCTTGATATCATCGCTTTTGTCCTCAGTTGGGGCATGAACATTAAGGATAATGATGTCGCACCAGCGTCCTTCCAAAATTACGTAAAACAACCGGTCACTAACAAATTCTACTCTCTTAACTGCAGCCCTAATTCTGCTATGAACAAAAAAACCCGTCCCTAGCTGATGATTGTCATTCCCCTTTCCATAGAAAAATGTAAAATTGTCCACTGGGATCGTGCCCTCCCCCTCCCATCGCACTTCCTGTACTGCCACTAAGTCTAACTTATAATTCTCTAATTCCCTACACACTGATTTCAGTGCCCCAGCCCTATAGAGGCTCCTAATGTTCCAAGTACCAAATCTCATGTTCTTTTTCAATTGCCGTATATATCCACCATACCAAGAGAATTTTCAAATGAACACTGTAGATGTCAGTGAGATTTATGTTTATGTTGCCATCTGTATTTTTTTGAAGTGATGTATTTTTGAGGAAATTAGTAGCGAGTTTGATATGGTCTAAAATCAAATTTACCTCACAACCTTTATTGCAGCCCCATAACATCATATTTAATTGAAACTGGTGAAGTAGTTTTGAAGCTGAAACATGTAGTTGGATATACACGGCCTCTTTCCTCGTGCATCTTTTAAAATACTTTAAAACATTTGCATTGATTTTGAATCTGAATGATAATACAAAAAAACTTTAACTTGTTTTTAGGACAAGTCCTCAAAGTTGTTCAGACAACACCAACAAAGCCACAGCTGGTTACCTCAGCTATCAACAACCAAGGAGCAGTAAAAGCTATATTTAAAGCTCCATCCCAAGATGGAAGCCAGGTACGTTGTTTTCTATGCTATGAATTGTGGCGATGGCTGTCTTCTGGGTTGTAGCACTGTGGTCTGGTAGAAGTTTACCAATGTTTAAGAGGTTCTTGCTGCTCTGATGATGGAGGCAGCAGGGACCTCTGAAATGGTGGTAAACTTCTACCAGACTACATGTTGCTACAACCCAGAAAACAGACATCTTCTTACTTACTACCAAGCGAACCTCAAATACTACTTAGTTACGAACTTTGTTTGTAGTAAACATAGGGATCAGTATTTTATCCAAAGGGGTGGAGCAGTCTGTGTGAAGTTTAACACTGATTTCCCAAAGTTGAGAATTATAATGAATGGAGCTTCATCTCTGATCTCTAAGACACCCTCCCAAGAATCTGGGCAGTTATACCATTAAACTAATATTCTTTAATGGTTATGTGTGTACACATTTTGTTGATGTTTGTCTGAAGATCAGATCAACATCTCGTTTTGGAGATATGTTTCCATTTTTAAAGATGATACATTTCATAGAAATTAATTTTAATCTTACACTTATTTTAGCCATTCTGTATTGAATAAGGTTATTTGTAGGCAGGTGATGAAATGTTTTGATATCGACCTTAACAGCATGTTTACATTCAGAAAGAGGGAACTCAGTCCTTCATACTTGTGCTTCATCATTATAAATATTTTTATAAACCTAATACATAGTAAAATTCACTCACATGCCCAGCAAACTATCCTGAATTTGTAATTGAAGAGTTAATAAACTCAGTTAGAAGGACCTTTGTTGAAATGCCCTCATATTGAGTGATATGAAAAGTTATCATTTGACTCAGATATTTCTAGGGATCAGACAGCATCATCTTGTATTTCTGGTACATTCCAAATGTGTACTTACAGAAAACATCATCTCATTCAGAATTACGTATAGATCTTGAAGCAATTTGTTGTGCATTGACTGTAAGTCTCAATTAATTGGAATTTACTTAACAGGTAACTGTTAAAACCTCATTACTTTCTTGTGCATTGTAATGGATAGCTATAAAATTAAGTTTCTCAAATAGCATGCTGTTTAATCTCATGGGGTCTTAATATGCTGGTCAGTCACTTTTCTCTTGTTTGTCTTGTAAGCATTGATTCCAAAACTGTGGCTACATTTTGAGAACTGGATGCATTGAACGAGTGATATTCACATGTCTGAGGATTGCTGGCATTGAAAAAGCATTTTTTATAGCCTTTGTACTACATTCTGCCCCTCAAGCATCTAGAGGATGGGACCTTTCGTTCTTTCTTTCTTTTTCCAAATTTTATATAATTGAGTGTTCACATAGTGTGTGTGCTGTAATATATGCTATGTAACCACTGAAGGTTCACTGAAGATGGATTTATTTGGCACTGATACTGTTGCAACAACAAATACAATAACAGCCATTTATCCTTGTTGCTTTGCTGAGAAATGCAGATACTATGTCTTGTAATATTTGTCCTTGTGACCCTTCCTGTCTATCTTGGAGGCTCACGCAATCACTTCATAGGTGTCGAATTCTGTGCCTGCTAAGTGCGCTAAAAACTAGATACAGTCAATGGAGAACTGTTACAAAGGTTCATCAGTACCATCAATCACCATACCTTCTGACAAAGTCAGGCTTCACTCAAGCATGCAGATGACTGTATACATGAACTAGGGTCTTCAATTTATGCGGCAGCGGTCGTGACTTGCATTGCGTAGTCGGCCGACGCACTGTTGATGTCGGCGGGAGTTGTGCCCGTTCTTCCGGTGGGTGACCGGCGAATCAGTTTCAGTGCCTCTAGTAACAGCGAACTACAAATATTTCTCGTCACTGATACATGTTATTACATTAATTGTTTTACCTTAAACCACAAAAGATGTTCAAAGTGACTTCCTTGTGCTTGCAGGCAACTTCACATCTCGTTAACATGTTTCGAAATACTCAACGAAGCTCTTCTTGGGAAATTGTCGAATATTTTCTTTAATTGCTTCTGCAGTGTGCGGATTGTTTACATACACTTTTTTCTTCAGCATGCCCCACAGGTAAAACTCGCATGCAGACAATTTCCCAAGAAGAGCTTCGTCGAGTATTTTGAAACATGTTAACGAGATGTGAAGTTGTCTGCAAGCACAAGGAAGTCACTTTGAACATCTTTTGTGGTTTAAGGTAAAACAATTAATGTAATAACATGTATCAGTGACGAGAAATATTTGTAGTTCGCAGTTACTAGCAGCACTGAAACTGATTCGCCGTTCACCCACCGAAAGAACGGGCACGACTCCCGCTGACATCAACAGTGCATCGGCCGACTACGCAATGCAAGTCACGACCGCTGCCGCATAAATTGGAGACCCGGTACCTTGGTTTCACTGTCATGGAGCACCCACCATGCAGGCCCAGAATTGTTTCTGACTTCTTCTCTTCTTAAAGCTGCAGTAACATCTGAGAGGACATTACTTCAAGTGAGATGATGAAATTGAAACAGTGCTGAAGAAGTGGCTCTTTACCCAAGATGCAAAGACTCATATAACTACCTAAACATTTATGGAAGTGTGTGGATGACAGAGGTGTTGGAAAATATTTTTGTAAATTTACAGAATAATTTTGAAGTAAAGTACCTGTTTTTGTTTCAGTGAAGTATATATTCCTGGTGTCAGAAAAGAAAATCAGGAGACATTGCTTTTCAGCACACTTTTGTGGGTGTTGTGCATACACACACTTTCTGCAATGTAGTGAACTATTTCTTCTTATATAGGGCTTAACATTTTACCTGTTTCTTTACAGGGTGCCACAGTTCTTACTTCTGGTGCTCAAGTTCTTCGAACACTTAGCCTCCAGAGCCCGAAAACAACAGCACAGAGTATGTTCTTAAGTGATATTTTTTTAAACTAATTTAGTAACTGCATGGGTGCACTTTTGTGCATGTTAATTTACACTTTTTATTCTTTACATTATGAAACTTAGTTTTTTATCATGCAGTATTGAAGTAAAGTTGGCATGACAGTGCTGTTGCCAAAATAAATAAGTTTCACAATAGCTAAGGAATAAAAAATAAACTTTTTATAATTTTGCTTAATATTCACATCATTTCAGACTATATTCTGAATACATTGCTTATTATTACGTACTAATTTATTAAAGTACAAGAGTACAGATTCTGAAATGCAGCATCCCAGTGTGAATTCTTTATTTCATTATCAGGGCGATAAATGCCTTATGGTGGATGCATCAAACACTTGATGTTTGCTCACTTATCTCTTTTTACACATTCTTTCTAAGTGTTTATTGTTTCATACACTTGTCCTTCTTCAGGTTACATGTGTCTATGTAGTCATTGCATTCATGTTTTAAACCAAGTATTCTGATCATTCATGTTAGTCAGTTGATATAAAATATTTGTTCATTCTGAGATATTTACTTCTCTTTTACGTTATACTTTCAATCTAGGAGTTTTTCCTCATTATGGAAACAGGCAATAGCACTATTCAATCTTTGAGAATAATTTCTCTCTTATTAATTATTATTATTATTAAAAAAGTGTATTATACATGTTAAATCACACCAATTTTACATAGGGATCTTTTAGTTTACTTTCATGCCACATTCAAATTCTATTATGTGGTTTCAAAAGTAAGGAGGGATAACTTTTCAAAGCAAATATTTCGGAATGAAATCATGCTTCAAATTAGTAACATTCCTAGGGTTGAAGTTTTGTCACATCAGGAACTCAAAAAAAAGTATCGGGGTATATTTCCCATACCGAAATGTATGTAAATACAAATGGACTTCACCTGAAGAGATGAGACAGAACCAAATTCATCACAATTTAATGTATAGAAAAAGACACTTGGGTAAATGTCTTATCTTTTGGAGGAGTAACTATTTTGAACTGTGTCAAGGATGTCGTTCTGTATCATCTTTCTATTTGATAGGCTGCTGTCTTCAGAAAGCATATTAGTTAATTGTTGTATACAGGTCTAAGCTCCCATGTTGTTGACATGCTTTGGGCTAAACACTTCATGTAACACTGAACACAGTCTCAGAAACTTTTGACTTATGATAACAAGAATGCTTGGTCAAATTGCAAAATGGTGCTGTATTTGTGTTTAGTGAACATCACATCTCATTGGCAGCTAGAAAATTTACAGTACTCCACACACAACGTGAGATGCTAATTGCTTACCTGCAGGTTTGCAAGTTTGGAGGCTTAGCAGGGATTTTTTTCAGGCTGGGTTAAAATGTAGCTGCTGGAAGTGAAACACAAGTACAGTTTATGGAAGATATTTAAAAAAAATTAGAAGTGTTTGGAAGTGTTGTTGTGAAGTTAATAAAACCTGTTTTATGCATTACTTTCTGTCTATATGACATTAAGAAATTCAGCGGCTTTGTGTTTATGTATTTTACTAAGGTTTCTGTAAATGCTTTAATCTTCTGTTTCAGCTTTACTGTAATTGACTTTGCAGTTGAAGAGTTCATAAATACGAGGCAAGGAAAAATTAATGAAGTTGTGGATGTGTGTGAGGATTGGGTAGGGTAGGTGGGGCTTGCAAATGAACATAGAAAGATACATTGGTGAGGGAATAATTGATCAACTATGGACATTATATAATATGTGGATGGCAGAGGAAATGGTTATGGCCTGTTTTAAATATTATATCCTGATATTTACTTGGGAGAACTGAAATGGCAGTCCTAAGATAGGAACAAGGTATCATGCAAGGGTTCAGATGGAGTTTTTAAGACCCCACATTATCATGAAAGGTTGGGAATTTTATGTATGTGGTTATTAATCTCTTGAACAGGGGCTCCACATGTTGTGACAATACCAATTCAGTCGGCTAGTCCCATGAAGGTATCAACACTGAAGGGGTCAGAGCCAACATTGTTACCAAAGACAATACACTTAGCATCCAATCCAATGGTAAGTGTAATAAGCTGCTTCATATTTCTTAAACCATTGACATAGGATTATTTCTGGTCCATGAGCACCCACTGTTGGCATATATTTTGATCATTTTTTGTGCTTATAAACTTGAATCTATTACAGCTATTAAATGCTTAAAGTTTTGAGGTCAGTTGGCTGTGTCAGTATTGAAATTCGTTCCATACTGAGATTGTGGATCACTGGAGAAAACATAATTATGTTCCATGTCATTAATAATGATGGTACAATTGTCAGGTGTTAAGTGCATCACAGAGGCTAGCAGCTCAACATATTCTGCCATCGAATCCACCAAAGAATTATATTTCTCCTATCTTGGATCACAGTGGGTCACGTAAAAGACAGGAAATGGAGAATGACTTCATGCCTGAGTAGTAAGTAATTTAATCAACATTTTTATGTACCTTTAGATAATAAAATGTTGATAACACAGTGTATACTTGTATGAGGTATACAAGTAGGTTGCACATATGAAAGAACGTCATTTCTGTTTGTGTTGTCCATAGCAAAAGAAGAAAAACTGAAAAAGTTGGGAAAGGTCTCCGGCATTTTTCAATGAAAGTATGTGAGAAGGTCCGCAAGAAGGGCACAACATCTTACAATGAAGTTGCTGATGAGTTGGTTGCAGAGTTTACAAACCCTTCACTTATGACAACGCCAACAGATCAGGTAAATATTACAAATGTAATCATTGCTCTGAATTGATAAGATTAGGAAATAATTGTATGTCAAGTTAAGATTTCAACATAAATATCAGCAAAGTATTTCTCACATTGACTCATTTTACATATACTTTGCATGCAGTTATGTTTATCTAGTTATGTATACTTGCCTACTGTATCACAAATGACAAATCATCAAAATGCCTTGTGATACATATGTCTTCATTCATTAAGAATTTTTATTTTATGTCCATTGGCTTCTGGACAGTTCCCTGGTGGTAGAATTTGCATGGCGTAAGATTTTGGGAGTAGGCAGGCCAGGAAAGTTTATGCTGATTAACAATACATCCATAAATTTTCTGTGTGATGAATGCAATGGAGATTATAGTTTCAAACCACCATTCTTCTGTATTGTCAAGGATTGAGCCTGCAGGATCTGTTCAGAGACTGGACATCTTGCTGTGCCCTTTCAGAATTCTTCTCCTTTAGGTCTATAATAATGCTATCTTGGGAAATCATCTGTTATCCATACTCATTGAACTTTCTCTCCATTGTAGTTTGTATCTTTCATGATGCTGCTTTCCCCAAGTGTGCTTCATAATGTTTGTATTGGCTCAATAATTTACCATATGTTACAATCTTTGATCATAATAACTTATTCCCGTTTCGTTGCCATGGATTTCATCATAGCAATTGAGGTGGTCGTACTGTATTTTGAGCTAATTTTAAAAATGCTGAGTTGCCTGTCTGAAAGACTCTGGGTAACCATTCTTCATAGTGTATAATATTGGCTTTCATGTTTGAGCCACGTTTGTTTAAGTCTGTCCAGTTTCTATAAATGTTGCATTTGCCATCTTTAGGGTGAATATCTTGCATAAGAAAAGAGGCGACAGTATACATAGGTCTGGGGAAGGAAAGTAGTAAAAGGAGAATGTACGTGAGAGGATAATATGCTCTTTCTGCCCTGCTTTAATGTAAACTTTGTAGCCATGTCTGTCAAGTGAAGCTGATTAATTTATTACCCATGCAATTCCTGAATGAAAAGACACTATATTTATTATATGCATAGTATTCATTCTCTATAAAGTAGCAAAAGAATTTGAAAATTGCATAAAAGTGTGTATGCCTATATTATAAGTATGCCAGCTGTGTGAAGGAAGAAGGCATGGTTTTGTTTTGGTTAAAATTATTTCAGCCATAACAAAACCATGCTTTTGATTTATATAAAGCCTACAGAGTCAGTATGATTGTATTGAAATTGTTCTTCCATGTTACTGACTTTGTTATTTTGAGTTATTCTAACTTGAAATATATGAATTCTGTTACAACTGTTCATAGAAGGATTGCTTACTTGAAAATTGTTTAACTTGATAAATTATTATTCTGATCTGGAATATATTACTTTTCTTGCAAATCTTTAGAGAAAGAGCATATACATGTAGATTTTTACCATTTTTGTTCAGAGGAAAAACAACAATAATTGTCTTGTGTTTTCAACGTGTTTGTAACTCACAGAAGGTCTACTGGTACTTCTACATTACAGACACAATCATTGTAATCAGAATACTTGTACCAACCAAGAATCATTGGTTTGCTTGGTGGATCCCTCTTAAATGTGCCCTGAGTACTAAAAGATTGGAATTGTAAAGACAATTTGCAGACACTTTGTGTATGCATGCATGGTCATGTGAATGTATGTGTGTGTACACACAAAATATTTAAGTTGCTGTGAGTTTTAATTGTAGTTCAAAGCACTAGACATTTTAATATGGAATAAGATACATATTTACTCTGAAGACATTTTTTCTTTACATTATGAACATATTCTGTTTTCAGCAATATGATCAGAAGAACATCCGGAGACGTGTGTATGATGCACTTAATGTTCTCATGGCAATGAACATTATCTCTAAAGAAAAGAAAGAAATTCGGTGGTTGGGTCTACCAACCAACTCTCTGCAGGAATGCATCAACCTAGACAAAGATAAACAGCATAGAATTGAACGCATAAAACTAAAAACACAGCAACTTCATGACCTCATATTACAGGTTGGTTACATATTCTATGAGGTAGTTGGGAAGCTAAATGCTTAATTTAGTTAAAGTTCATATAGTTGTATATAAACTTGATGTGAAATTTTGTGGAGTACAGTGAAATTACTGAGAAGAAATGTGGAGGAAAATATTTTAGTTCAAGAGAGGTGAAGTACCGAGTGAAGGAAAGAAAGTATGTAACAAGGAGCTTGACAGTTTTTACTTCTCCTAATGGAGCCACGAATGTTGACTTTGACAGGACATAATATGTTACATGCAACATTTTGGTAGGGAAATGTCAGTGATGAGACTGCATAGAACGCTCCGATATTAATGTGTGTATTACCATGTTTTCTTAACCCTTTTAACCCTGAAGCCTATTTGCAAAATCCTGTTGAAAACACCCAGGCTAATTTTCACGTATTTACAGCTTTAAATTTAAAAATTCACCAAGATGAGAATTTTGCACGCATGCATATGAAAAAAATCACACTTATACACTAAATACTGTAGATTAGGAAAACAGATATATCATATATCCTAATGTTATAGTTAGCATACAAAAAATTTTTGAAATATTGAAAAATAATATTTACAAAAAAAAATCATTTTCAGGAGGTAATATCATAAATTGTGTTTTATCTTGTTTCTTCATCACTCATCCTGCAAGAAAGAATACTTCGTTCTGCATAATTTGATATGAGTTTGGTGTCTGTACTGTTATCTGTTCCTGAACTACAATGCTTTTTGTAAAACAATGCACACAGAAATTCAATGCCGGTGTGCCTTTTGTTTCTGCAGCACAGTCATCATCACTTTCAGTACATTCAGACACAGTTTTAGAAATAATGTCACTATCACTATCTATAGTATCCAAATAATCCAAAATATCGGCTCCATCCATTCTTGAACTTGCATCAGCCATTGCCGAAGTGAGAAATCTAAAAAAACTAAACCTATATACAATAAACTAAGGAAAATAACGAAACGATATCATAAGCACTATATAAACGTCAACTAAAAACACAATTACAAGGCTAAACACTTATCTTAGCAAACATTACAGTGAAATCCACAAGCAATCATTGTAAGCACGCCATGAGGTCCACTTCCGAGCTCAACGAATTTCGTTTGTTCAAAGAAAATATTTTTTGTTGGCCTAGAGCAGGGGTCGTCAACCTGGTCCCTACTGCACACTAGTGGGCGATTCAAGCTTTCATGGTGGGCAGTGGGGGGTTTTGTCCATCGTTACAAATTTTGTTCTACCTGCATATATCGAATACATTGCTAACAACTTCGCGAGTTTGACTTTTTAAAATATGCTTTTGCAATTTACTTTTGAATTCCATCCCTAAACTTTGAATATAGATAATAATTCACCAGACAATTCTTGTAGTATACTCGTAGACGAGGGAGCAATGAATGAGCTCCGTATCAAAGGCACGAATTTAGTGGGCATAACGAGGGCGGGGCTTACCACTGGCCATCACTCAGTCTTCGAGCTGTACCTCTTTCATGGTGGTGGGCAGTACGTGCGGCACCAGTGGGTGGTAAGGAAATTTTACCATCAACAAAGATACAAAAGTGGGCGGTAGGTATAAAAAGGTTGACGACCCCTGGCCTAGAGGATCGATCTGTACAGTAAAACATGAACTAAGGTATAAGCTATTTGTTGCAGCCTTGTGTTGCCATCTGGGAGCATTGTATGAAATCGAAACATCAGATACGAGGTGCGATCGGAAATTTTCAAGACTGTGTCAATAGAGGGCGAACCGGATGTAGTACGAGCTTCTGCCGCTAGGGGGTGCGGCCTACATTCATAGTGAATCAGTGTGCCAGCCGGCATCATCGAATTAGCATTTGTTTCTTAGTTACGGGCGTTTTGGTAGTGCATTACACCGACCCTCCTGCGATTTCGGAATGGCGGATTTTCATGAAGAAATCAAATTTTGCCAAAGACTCGCCAAAACGGCTACGGAAACCTATGAAATGCTAAAGCAAGCATTTGGGGAGTCCGCAATGGGTCTTGCACAAACTTTTGTGTGGCATTCATGTTTTAAAAATGGCCGAACCTCTGTCGATGATGACGAGTGTTCTGGACGACCATCTTCGAGCACAACGCCCGAAAATGTTACGAAGATTCGGCATGCCATTCACAAAGATCAATGTTGTACCATCAACAACTTGTGCGACATTGTTGGGATAGGCTATGGGACCTGTCAGCTGATTCTAAAGGAAGAACTCCACATGCGACACATCATGACAACGTGCCAGCGCACACCGCCCTCAAAGTTCGACAGTTTTTGGCCTCAAACACCATGGCCGTCATCCCGCACCCTCCTTATTCGTCGGATTTAGCTCCATGTGACTTCTTCCTCTTCCCAAAGATGAAAATTCAGCTAAAGGGAAGGAGATTTGAGACGATAGAAGAGATTCAGGCAGAATCGCAGATGGTGCTTGACAGGCTGACAAAGTAAGATTTCCAGGGATGCTTCCAGGCTTGGCAGCGGCGCTGGGATCGTTGTGTTCACTCCCAGGGGAACTACTTCGAGGGTGATAGATGAATTTAACCTGTTGACGCGGAAAGTTTAAATACCCAGCATATACCGCTGTTGTGCTGTTCCGGCGGTAGTATTTTTTAAATGCCCGTTTAAATTTTGCTGTAAAATACGTTTTTTTCCATAACTTTTGAAGTATATGAGATATAATTATGAATTTTTCACTGAAATCCTCTTAAACGATGGTTGTGTAATCTTACCTTATAAGATGAGCACTCTGTGTGTGACCAATGGGAGCAAGTGGATCAGAAGTTGAGTTTTGTGTGGTAGTCCTTGAAACAGCCATCCATACATAACCCTGCCTCACACTTACTACAATGCCCATCAACATAAATAGAGCCAAAACCACGTAAATTTCGTCTACTGTGACATCTTGCCACTTCCTAATCCTAGATCGAAATGTGAGAGGATGGGCACTTTTAGAAAATTCTTGCATAGCATATCTGTTGGTTCCATCTGTATCGAAAATGTTTTCGAATGAACTCACGACATCTAATCTAGCCGTGTCGAACCGAGGGCCATATACATTACAAAATGCTTCTCTTGAAGCAGTAAATGATTCTATATTTTCCCACATATACTTGCCGGAAACAATACCTGAATCTGCTTCTACAATTTCTACCTGGCTTTCGCCACCACCATTGTCACTCTCAATATCACTAATCGCTAACGTTCCCGGTGTCACCAACTGTGTATAGTCAAAGTCTACACTCTCAGTGTCCGAGCTACTATAATTGTCACTTCCAATAATTCGTCTAGAAGTGCCCTTTGTTCAGCATCAAATAACACGCCTGCTTGAAGGGGTCTCCATTGCAACACTGAGGCCAGTCGTTTATTTTTAGACTCCCAGGTAGTCGCTGAAGGGATATTCAACAGGGTTGCTGGATCTTCACACACAGAAAACTTTCCACAACAGAGTACTACAAACCTCATTGCGCTGGCATTATTCGTTACAAAGTTATGAGCGGAAGAAATTAGGCTTAAAGCCGGACGTAATATTACGCCCGGCCGCAACCTGGAGAATTTAAATGCCGAACGTAATACTACGCCACTCCCCGGTGAGGAGTTAATACCTGAGATAAGTGTACGGGTTTTTATAGGCGCAGTCTTGAAACTTTCCGATCGCACCTCGTATAGTAGTTAACGACGGATCGGCCGAATTCGTGGCTTAACAGCTACTAAGTTCTAAAATGTACATATTAATATAAGTATATGTAATATCTAAAGTTTTTAAATTCAAACATGACATTTTTCCCTTAATTCCAGTGTGGCCATGTACTATCTCAGATCTGATTTCCTGCGATATGAAAATGGTGCATGTTAATATCCCAACTATTACTCTTTTCTTTCAATTGAGATACTTCCTCAGATAAAAATTATAACTATGTAAAATTTTATAATTACACACACTTATCCACTGCTTTTCATCATTTGAAATTGCATGGCCAGGATCACTGTCCCATAAGTAATCCTCCATATTAGCAAAGGTTTTATACACACAAAGTTGCTCAGTTTCTGGTTGTTTTATTTTCTCTCTTGGTGTGGACTTCCACACCTGTATAGCCATCTGTTGCAGCTCTTCTTTCTGTAGTCTCATAAAGAACATTCACTGATGTTGTGATTACCATTCACCAAATTTCATGTTCCTTCTGTGAATTGAATTATTTTCACTAATTTGAAAGATGGTAAACGCATGCCTTTAGTATGTTTATTAGCAAAACATGCACACAATATCTCACAGATTACTTCTGAATTTTCCCCCCTTCTTTTTAATCTGTTTTATATTGTAACACTATATTATTGTTAATTTCTTCTTTGTTTAATGTTTCAGCAAATATCATTCAAAAACCTTGTTGAAAGAAATCGATGTATGGAAAATAAGTGTGGTCCACCAACTGCAAATTCTGCAATCCAACTGCCATTCATCATTGTTAATACAAGTAGTAAAACTGTCATCGATTGTAGTATTTCCAATGACAAGTAAGCAAATAATATAATATAATTGTGGAGGTTTTTTCTCTGGATTCCATTAATTACAATTGTTTTAGCCATACATTTGTTGAGCAAAGATACCACCTAATTTGGTAACTCATAAAGACAGAGTTATGTTAATATTACTTGCTGTAGTGGAGGATTGGAAAATACCAGGTCTTCAATTTATGCGATAACGGCCATGCTTGCATTGCGTGCTCGGCCGGGTGCACTGTTGGTGTGGGAGAGAGATAGCGTGTTCTTCCCGTGAGTCACAGGCAAATCAGTTTCAGTGCCGCTAGTAACAGCGAACTACGAATATTTCTCTTTATTACATTAATTGTTCTTACCTTAAATCACAAAAGATGTTCAAAGTGACTTCCTTGTGCTTGCAGGCAAACTTCACATCTCGTTAACATATTTCTAAATGCTCAACGAAGCTCTTCTTGGGATATTACCGAAATGAATTGTCGTTTCCTGTTCTCCTTTTTATCCAAAACTGATCCCGTACTACTCTCTATCATGGGCTTGCTAGGAACACTTTCACCAGGAAAATGTCTGCAATATTTACAGCGGCATCTTCCGTAGGATGAATATTTGGGATATGTTTCGACTAAGAACACACGTTGCTTAATACTATACACCATATTATCAACGTCAATCCGTGACGAGAGACGCAATGAAACTGATTTGCCTGTCACTCACGGGAAGAACACGCTATCTCTCTCCCGCACCAACAGTGCACCCGGCCGAGCACGCAATGCAAGCATGGCCGTTACAGCATAAATTGAAGACCCGGTAGATCCTGATATACTGTGACATGAACAAAGGTGCTTATATGTAGTAAATCAGGCAATGTTATGGAAGTCTGTCATAATTTTGAGTAGAGGAATTCATACCAGTTTGTTTTGTTTCAGAATGGAATACCTATTCAATTTTGATGACAAATTTGAAATTCATGATGATATTGAGGTTCTCAAGAGAATGGGTATGGTACTGGGTGAGTAATAACCATAAAATACAATCTAAGATCGCATCTGAAACGTAGAAAGTACATATAACTTATGTAGCACTTGTTTGTGTTCAAACTTTTTCTCTCAATGCTAAAATCTCTTGACTCCTTCATAAAAGCTCAATATGTATTAATAATGGTAAACCCACCACGTGGTCTGAGGCGTGGGCCTTGTGCCGCTCGTTCACTGGAACCATGGGTTCGAATCCCACTCATGGCATGGATATTAGTCTGCGTCTTTCTGTGTTGTGATGTCCTGTGTACAGGTAGAGGCCTTGCGACGAGCTGGTCACTCAACCAAGAAGTCCTACCAACTGTCTGATAGATCAAGCAAACCTCCAAAGAGAGGCAAAAAGCAGACCCTGCTAAAGCGGGACAAATGCTAAAGAGGAAAAAAATGGTAAACCTACTAAATGGTACCATAAGAGATTTTATCACCACCATGTGAATCATCAGGCTACTTTTTAGACTTATAACCTATATTTAAACATACGTCCAATGGTTACCGCAAAAATCTGTTGATTTGTAGACAGTTTGTATTCTTAAGGTACCAGAACCAAAGTTACAAAGCATTATTCCCACACCATGTGGCTCAATCCATCAATGAATCTCTCTAAGTGTGAGGCCACCGGCAGCTCGCACGGTAGTGAAAATGTTAAAATAGTATTCTCTTAAGATTTTATATCGGAGTCGGTACATTTTTACCGACTCCACAGCCCTACAGAAAACATCAGTGCACTGTCTTCGTTGCAAGTACATATTTGTATTTGAGCACTACACAGTGAAGATGTATGGTGGAGTGGAGGCATAACTCCACATATTCTAAACCTCAGCACTAAATGGAGGTGAGAGTGATCAGCTTCACACCCTCCCAGAGAAGGGGCCTTGGGTGCTCACTAGATATGTGGCTGGGTTGGACAAAGAGCAAAATCTATGCCCCTGCCCAGCATCAAACCTTGTTGTCTAGTATGTAGGTAGTCATAGTGTGTACTCGGCTACCCTGGCTCATACACAGAAATAATCTATTGTGAAATGGTATAAATTTATACATTTATATTCAGTGGAATTATTATATCTTCATATTAGTTGTCCCAATGGTATGTTGTTTTGTCATTTGCTGTTAACAGGCCTAGACAAAGGTGAATGTTCTGAAGCTGATCTACAAAAAGCAAAAGGAATGGTGCCGAAATCTTTGGAAAGCTATGTTGTGCGTAAGTATGCATAATAGCATAATAATAACTACCTTTAAAATTGTATGGTTCAAGTTATATGACATGCATTTAACCTGCCTCTACCATCTACTTTTATTATATGTATATATCACTCAACTGCATTAGTATGATTATTGCTCCTCAGTCAGTGTGAAACAAGAATACAGGTAGCCCTCAATTTGCGCCGATTCAGAATAATGCTGATTTTGAAACCAGCAAGTCATAAAATGAAAAAAATATATTTTACTATTATTTATAACGTTTTACAATGTATCTCGTACTGATTCTGATTACATTGTAATTCTTACATCACTGATTTTTAATAAAAATTATAAATACAGTCATCTCTGCAATTATGTATGTTTCATTAACGTGAATTTACTCCAATGAGATCGATGAATCTGTAAAAGCTGTATGTGAAATGCAAACTTTTGCATATGCGAGTTTGCTCTTATGCAATTTCATTCCTGGCACTTTAAACTTTCAAAGGACTAATTTAATCTCTGCTGAGGTACCGGGGTTATTTTTACTATGCGGTTTTCTATAGGTCAGCATCTTACATGAATGCAACTATCACATAGCAGCAGAGATGACTGTACACATCAATCACATGAGAGAATCGCAGTAAATCACGGGGACCAACGAATTGCCGATTGTAAGCATATAAAATATATTTTTTAAATTCCCTTTATTTTATTTACGTTATTTCAGAGCTTTAAATGTAAATGCCATTATATTACTCGTCAGTGTTTGGGTGCTGGTAACGCATGTCATTGACTTCCCATTGATTTACATTATAAAAGAGTTTCAATTTACGCCGGTTTGTCCAGGAAGGCATCCCCGGTGTAAATCGAGGGCTACCTGTATGCTCAAAATTGGAGTACATATATTTTCCAAATTTATTCTTTGCAGTTTTGCATATCTTATTGCTACAGACATAATTCTGAGCTGGCACAACACACGCTACACTGCATAGCTGTAATAATGTTTTCATACATTTCATTGATTATACATGCCAAAAAGTATTTGAAATTTGTGTAGAATGGTGGCACATTTTATTCCAAGTTTTTAGTACAAAATTAGGGATGCTACCTATCCATGCATCAGATTGTTCTTGTTCATGAAATGGTGTAAACTGTGGCATGAAAATTTTGAGAGTGTAATTGGATTAATATATAACCCATTATTGTGTTTTCCCATTACAATATTATAAGTATTAACATATGGAGTGTATAAATATAAATTTAATTTCAAGGCTGCTTTCTTGAAACACCAGATTAATTCAACTAAAACAAATTCATTGTAATTGCTTATTACTTGTTCATGCTGTAGTTGTTTGTATACATGCTGTGTTTATAAAACTTTGATTTGCAAACAGTAGGGCTAAAAATGAAGATTTAACCTGTATATTTATCTTCAGGTGCTATCACTTGCTCCATTGAGTGATAACCACCATCTCAGGATAGCCACAAACAATAATAGGATGATGGAAACTATAAAAGTCCTACCAAAAGTAGCAATTTGGATTTGAACAGGTGCATGTGGGTGGATATTGGGACACATGCTTATCAAACAGCTGTTTAGCTCTTCTCCCTGTGCCAGAGTAGTGATAAACATAACAGTAATACTGTATTCAACCAAATACCATGTCTCCCACCATATCAATAAGATGAGCCCCTGTTTCTTTGTTTGTTGTTTGTTTCCCCCCCCCCCCCCCCCCCCATTTAAGGAAAAATTATTACTTGAAGGTAACCACTGCTAAAGAGTGAGAATTATTAAATTCTTTTATTGTTATACTCTAGAAATTTACACATGCGTGCGCACACACAGAAGGTTTGAAACTTATATAGTTAAATAATAAAACGAGTGCACAATTCTAATGCGTAGGTCTATTTGTGCGATTGAAACACACACATTAAAAACGTATATTTAGACATTGGGATTTGAACTTGAAAATGTGATCTTCGCATCAACACGAGTCCCCTACTGGTCCACAAGAGAACTTGGCCGAACCAGCCCAAGTATAGCTTTCACTTCTGTTTTGCTTTTGAACTCAGAAATGTTATTAAGTGATGTTTTTCTTCAAATTAGGCAATCATATTGGTGTCTTTGTTTAACAGACATCTGGCATAAGTCATATGTGATTAATAGAAGGTACAGAAAAGCCAAATGCAGACAAATACAAGAAGATTGTGACTGACTGGAGTTACGATGCCAGCTATACACTTCCAGTTTGGAACTTAGAAACTTTCAAGTGCTTAGTTTTTGTTATACAACTGATAATTTTTGAGATTCAACTTTTGATTTCTGCTCTCTAGTTAGTATAGACACATGGACCAGGTCAGTTGCTTGTCATCTTAAATTTGTTGGCTTTGTCAGTATCTTTGAACCGACTTGATTGACCTGGTTTGTACAAGGTGACATAACATTTTTGTTCTAGAATTGGCGAGTGGTCAGGTTGATCCATTGCTACCTGAACTAGGAGCAGGGCCAAGCTCATCATCTTCCCTGTCTGTGGAGGAACTGGAAGCAAATTTGGGTGTTGGTGAGCTGTCCCGTCAGTCATCTCACACCTCCCTGTCTGATCCGTTATCACCCTCCATACATGACTTCTCTGATGAAGAGTCTGATATTTCCAGTGACCTGGAAGTGAACTAGCCATTCATTGAAATTAAGACCATGGTTGAAGAAGAAAGTGAAATCATCATTAGAAGGTTAAGGAGCTTAACTGAGCACCAAATTGTCAGTTTGATCTATTCTTCCTGAAGAACAGGAAAGCTTGCAGGAGGCTGTAGGAGAAGGTTTCACATTACATTTGCTATAATGCTTTAGCATTGAATGATGAACTTCCTCAGCAGATAGGTTGAATGTAAGTACAGAAAGAGAAAGTTTGGGAGGTGCTTGTTCACTCAGCAGTCATGTTTTTACAGTTACAAATCAAAGAGTACAACTCATCTCTTATCCTTCAGTTGGTATGGCTTTAAAGGGACTTATAAATTATGGAAACAGTGTTCAGAATTGTGTTTTGTGCCCAGTTGTGTTACGATGTTTGAATCATTGCTCAGTTTATGGATATCCTCAGCAATGTTGTGGTTCACTAATGTCTGTAGAGTACTTGTATGTGGATGGACTACAGTGGCCATTCTCCTGAACCAAATTTCAGCAAGTTGAGGCCGTCCTAATCCAATTACCAATTGAGCTAAGGCATGTGTGCAGTACCTTTTCTTCACCGAATTACTTTTACTTGAAGCCATAGTGTTGTCACAAAGCAAGTGAGCCCATGCCGCGGAGATAGGGACCACTGTCTAGTGTATAAGAAACTATGTGGTAGAAAACCACAGTTGTGATTGGAGAATATTAGTACAACCGTCATTAAGAATTCACTGGGATCTGGTGGAACATTTGTTAAAAAATTTATCTTTCTGTAATATCTGTCATACCCTTCTTTAAAGGGCAACATTACATTTCAGTCCAGAGTAACAGCACAGAAGAACTTAAGAGATATTTTTTTTAATTAATGTTTTTAAAAGGAGTAATGTAGAAAATAGAATTTTCCTATAACCTGTCATGTGTAAAGTTACTGTTTTGCACCAAGCAATTTTACATTGCTTAGATATTTGTCTTATAGACATTATGGAGAATCCACACCCATACTTAATTCGTCACCATGCACAGAGTTGTCATTGGATGGGAGAGTTGAATTTCTGTGGTAGCATTGGGGTATAGTTTCACATGCTCTGGTACATCTTTATTAATACTTCCTTCAGAATGAAAACAAAGTATATGCCATTTCATGCACTCTACATGAAGTCTGGTTAGAAAACAGTTTAACACAGATCTCTTTATTTCATAAATAATATTTCACTTTTTTAAATTAAGCTAAATATTAGGATTCATATCCAAAGAAATATTTGTCTTTGGTTTTGTTGGTTCATCCAGTTTAAAATAGAATAATTCCAGTGTAACTACAGTCACTGAAAGCAATTATCAAGGTGTACAAATAACACTGTTTTATACTACATTATCTTAGTACACTTCATAATGCACATAATTGATCATGTACAAATGTAGGGAGAGATGCTACCGACCATAAATGTTAATATAAATACAATTTTGAAAATTGTATGCTTAAACCTTACAAAATCTATGTGTAGGAGTTATTGGACCAAACACTGCATGGCAAATATACAAATCCAAACAGTATGAAATATGTGGGGTCTGTGATTTCGTTTGAGACAAAGATGTCGCAGAAAGTGGACAGGTTAGTGTAGAAATGTATATATTCTGTTTCTTTGAGTGAGGGATGCCTCTGTTAGTTTTCACTCTGAGGCTGTCATGTTGGAACTCAGGATATCATGTGCCCAATGATTTGGATAAAACATCTTTTAGATTGCACACCTGTGTAGTAGAGGATCTCATTGCCTTTGCCTAGTTTTTTCTGAATGAAGCGAATGTAAAGAAGTTTATTTGGTAGATGGCAATGCCTTGTTTGTATTTTTTTAAATTTTCCAAAGTATTGCAACTTCATCAGTGGAAAAATACAACTTTTGTATTGTATAATACAGGATAAAGAATGTACAGCAAGTGTTTTACAAAAATTTCATTTTGTTATATAAAGGATTGTTTCCTTTTGTATTTGGAATGGAAAGACAGTGTCTGATTTGTGTTAACAAGTCCTTTTCCTGATTACAGTAAACGGTTTTAGTATGAGGTAGACTAATCATTGTTAACTATGATTTGCAAGTATTGAAAATTATAAACCATGTGTATATTTTTACTGGCACTGTAGTGTTAACAGTGGTGATTATTGGTTGCCTACAGTGAGTAATGAACAGTCAACACAAGTGAAGTGGTCTTTCTGAAAGCTATCAGTATAGTAATGTCAGGACTGAGATGATTTCATAGTTTTTGTAGTAACATCATAAAGAAATAAACAGAAAAATAAAAATTCTTTGACCTGTAAATGGCAACAGGGCATTTCTAATCATAGTTTACATTTGCTAGATTATTTTGGAGTCACAAGGTCCTTTTCTGAAGTTGAAATTAATCTTCTTCTTTTTTATTCTTTAATTACAACAAAAGTGGTAATAGAAAAACTTTTTAATCGTAACTTTTCCTTGCATGCTTATTTTTATCCTTTGAGCTTTAGAAAATGTACTGTCATGGCAAAGCACAAATCATTTGTTTCATATTTTTGCCACTAAAGGAATGTGGAAATTCGTATAAGGAAGTTCGTATTAAATTAATCATAAATGAAACACTGCGTAACAGTGAATCTGAAAAGAGTTTTCAAACTAAAATACCCTGTCTTGATTTATCTTATGATGTAGTTGTGCTTCTAAGAGAAATTCATTTTTGTACTCTTAAGACTTCATTTTAGCTGAGTTCCTTTGTACTTTTCTTCCAAGTCCAGGGTTAATTCTCACCTCCAATGTTCATTTGGGTTTGGGGTTAGGTATTTTTGCTGATTGTAAAGTTTTGTAAGTGCTGCCAATACTAAATTTCATGGATTATTTTAGTCAGGGTAGATGTTTTATATAGACAGGACAACAATTTGGTGCTTTTGTTCAGACCTGAAGCCTAGAATTGAACAACCACATGGACATGAAATTCGTAAACAGCTAAAAAATTTACTGATTTCATCTGTAACTGAAGACTGATATATTACCAAAATTGGAAGCAAACTTGTAGGAAGGTATGGGTTATTAATATGGTATATCTGGCATTTATAAGATTATTGCAGTCAAATTTTGGGATAGTATTTTTCACCAGAGTACAACTCTTTCATACAGTAACTAATGAACAAACTAACTAGATGGCTTAGGGAACCCGAAGGTTCATCACCGAACTAACCAAAGTCCTCTACCAGTCCCTGTCCTGGGCCAGCAAAATCCTAGTGCCCTTCCATACAGGTCCCCTTCAAAATCATGATAGTCTGAACACATCATACATCACATCACTGTTGGAAAGAACATTTTATAAATCAAATTGATTAATAAAATATATTTATTCTTCTGCCAAGATGTCACTATATTTTGGTTAACTTGACTATTCCACATTTTCTGCTAACTCTATTTATGCTGGCTAGGGATGAATTATTAAGGGTTTGGGAGGAAGGTTCTGAGGCCCATTTTATACACCTTGTATGTGTCAGCACTTGGTTGCAGGGACTATGGAAAACCCATGATAAAAATTTGTTAACTGCTTCATTATGCTTTTGTTGTGTCAGTGAACTTCATTCTTTAAGAAATCCCTGGATCCTGGTGTTTTTTACATAGGCTATTCACTTCTGTAAAGACCTCACCTTAGAGAGTACCTTAAATTGGGCCGTGTCATCATTTATCATTAATCACTTGACAGTATATATAATCTGTGGTACTGAGAGCATTGTCAAAAAAGAATGCACACAATAATAATTTAGCACAGGTAACTGTTTAATCAGAACTCCTGTGTAGTGAATGACCCCTACCACAAAATATAACCCCTCCTTATGCACTGTTTGCATGATGTGCACAAAATTAATTAAAACAGGGCTGACCATGTCTGTCTGCATGATTCAGCTCAAGAACTGCTGGCTATATTTGGATTAAATTTGTTGTGGAATTTATACCAATATTTCTTAATTTCCTACTCTCTGTAATACCAACATGGCAGATGAACAAACTCAAAGTCCTCTATACTGATCTCTCAACAGCAAGTTTCTGATAAAGAATCAGTAGAGAAGAAAGGGAAAGAGCATTTTAAATGTGATGTTTGTGCATTTTCATAAATATTGTGTAAAGTATATACATTACCTACAACTTGCTCATTTTGTTTGTTTATAAGATGTAGGTAAGTCGGTGAAAAATCTTGTTTTAAGAGGCAAACTTATGTTTTCATATTGCCTTAAATCTGTTGCAATGGTTATGTGGACAATACTGGTGGTAATGCTTCCCAAGTACATATATTTAAGCAAGGTGCATTCAGAAATTTGCAAAGAACACATGTAAACTATTCAAGTCTTGTTTGAAATGCTACCAGTTTGGCAGGTATATTCTGAAGATGAAGTTCTCTGGCAATGTTAATGCCATTTTTGACCATGTTTTGTGATTATTTAATTTTATTAACCCATTTATCCAGCTGCTTTAGGAAATACCATAAATACAGTAAGACTCCTCACTTGTGAGTTGAAATTCCATAGATGGGTGAATTTCTTAGTCAGACAAGGAATCATGAATGCCACAAAATATATACTGTTTCAGAATATTCTACATACATACTGAAAGATAGCATTTACTAAAAGGCAACAATCAGAAATAAAATTTATTTCAGCAAAATACTGGAACATACATATTACCCTCATCTAAGCTGCATTATGATATACATGTAAACTTGTCAAAATCATGTCATAAACCATACCTTCAATTACTGCACCATGCATATTGCCAGTGCTCACTTAATGCAGGATAGCTGTTACTTTCATGATACTGTACATGATTCTTCTGAGAACCCTTATCTTTAAAAGAAGAATGCCAGCTTCAGTGCCTACTTTATATGCTTTCATCTGTACTCCTTAAATAATTCTTAGATTACTTAACAGTTCTCTTCCTCAACTTTGTAGGTTCTGTAAAATTGGAAGAGATGGATCTTGAATGGTAAATAGGTAAGCATGTGCAATGTAGTGATCATATATTTGAGGATACACCGAGGGAAATGATGGCTGCACCAAGATTTTAATCTACTACTTCCTTAAGTATGAGTATAATCGGTAAGCACTGCAATAAAAACCTGCTTCATAGAATCATGCAAAATATTTAATCTTGGCCTGCAGTTCATTCCAATTATATCTTTACATCTGCTGCTACTTGATTTTGTTTAAGTATATTAAACTACTGGGAATGCAAAAACAAACTTAACAGAAAAGATGTTTATTCATTACAGAAAATCTCATAAAATTGTGGCCACTTATTCATGTGCTTCCAGAAGATGTAATATACAAATCCTGAACTTCGTGTTATAATTGTGATTCACAGACAGTATAAGGGCATCAGTTCTGGTAGGTAATAAAAATTCTGGAACTGATTATTTTTGTACTGTTGTAAAACCTATACATTCTGCACAGCATGTACTTGGCATCCAATGGTTTCCTACCAACAGGTACATTAACTGTTACTTGTACCTATTTAAGAAATCAAATTCAATCAGCTCTCTCAAAGAGAAAATAAGCACAGTGCAGGGAATAAAATATTAGGAATATGTGATTTCAATATAATATGGAACTATATAATAGAACTTCAATATAAAGTCTTTATTTCTGATGTCAAGTCCTGTTCAAGAAATATGTAGATGCATAGTTCTGCAATAACAGGTACCATGGTATGTGTACAAATGATACTGTATCATTGCAGGTCGTCGTCATCATAAAGATCATCAAAATCTGAAAATAACAAATTTAATTAGCATATGGGAAAAAATGCTGGCCTTGTGCCCACTATACCAACTGTCACTGTATTTGTGACAGTTCTGCTTTTCTTCTAATAAAAAGAGCCCTTCCATTGCCTTGAGAAATGTAACACATATTGTGTACCTTATTTAATATCAATGTTCTGCAAATTACAACAAAACTATTTTAGTAATAAGCTGTTTATCAAACCTAAACCATATACATTTGATGGGCAATTAGAAAACTGACATCTTCTAAAGCAGTCAGTTGATGAAATTAGCTACAATGTATTATAACAACAAATTCAATTGGTTTACCATTGAAGAATTCGGCATGGACTGCCTTTTCATTAGCTGCCAAATCCATCAACAATCCACTGGATCCACCCACCTATAAAAGTAGTGAGGTTCAATGGAAAATATAAATGCTAAATGTGACTGGTACAAGCTGTGTGCATAACTGTTTCATAATTAACACCTCACATTAACTGTAAGTACATAAGAGGTGACAACTGTAAAGGAATCTTCATAATGGTAAACATACCATTTGCGGAGAACACAATTTTTGATCCGCAGAAACGTGTTTCAAGTTGAAAATGATAGGGAAATCAATAAATAACAATGTTGATTAATATTATCCCAAAACCAGATGGAATAATGTTGTTTAACAACCCTGTCTTAATGCAACTATTAGCTCTTCCAGTGTTCTCTCACAGCTTCTGCGTAAACCCACTATTGTCATTTCCAGATATCTAAACATGTTACCTCTTCTAAATCCATGTACGGGCCGGCACCTTCTGGAAACATTTCATCAGCAACTACTGTGGGTTTCATAATTACAACTTATTGGTATTTACAGTATATTTCCTCAACAGTTTCGAAACCTTATTGCCACTATTGGACAAACTACAGTACATATTTTCTCAATTGTAAACAAATAATTTATAATCTATGAGCCTTGGTATTACGAACTAAACACAGTACACCACATAAAAAAACAATCCACAGAACAAAAGCAACGACAGCCATATCTGTATTTCTGTGGCAGCAGCAATCAGGTTACCTATGATAGCAGTAGCCTACCTTTTGCTACAGTGAGGCATTAGTTGTTATGAAGACCGATAATACCAATACTTTTACATCTGGCATTAATTTAATATCTGTGCAAATTTCTGATATGGTTCCTGCATAAACATGAATTACATGAGATATGTTGTCTCCGATGGAAACCCAAACAAGCACAAGTAGGATTTAAGGTTTTCACGGCGAAATCTGAAGATTGCTGTTTTCTGGGTTGCTATACCGTGCAAAAATCTACCAGACTACACGGCGCTAGAACCCAGAAAACATTCATCTTCTGATAAACAGTGATATGAATTGGGGAAGGAAAAAAATTGACAGTGGAACCACGGTTCCGGAGAATCTGACGTAAATACGTCTTTGTATTTAAATTATATTTAGACAATAAATACAATGAAAGGAAGTTTATATATTAGCTTTATTCTAAATTTCGTTTGTTGCCATCATGAATGTTGCTACCTTGTGGTCTTCTTTAAATTGCCTCGATCTTCCCAAGTAGATGATATGACAACTCTTCTGCATGTTCATCGTATATGATGGACAAGGGTGTGTTCTTTTGAGCAGGAGCAATTTCCAAGTACTTATCTTCATTCCACAGGAGAGTTTGCTGTTGAGCTAGCAGCAATTCTACATCACTTGACAATTCTGTCTTCTACCCATTTTATATTTTCTTCCTCGGCAGTTTGTTGTTTTTTGGAAAAATCCATCGTTAACTGTAATGTTGTAATGTTTGTACAATGGAGTATTAATGAAATAAGTAGCCAACGTTTTATTGTATCTTTCTTCACAATTCCTATCAGATAAGTAGATTTGTGAATCAAGTTTCTCTTTATATGGACGTTGAAACTGTAATCATCGTCAAATTCTCTAGGTAATAGCGTTACCACATTATTAACATCTACTGGAACATTGATTACTTATCCCGCTATCCCAAATCCACCCATTTGATGTCTTAACATCCTAATTTGCATAAATGGAAGTCTAGGGGATATTAATCTTTCGCTTACGCAATTTAGAGTAGGCAAATCAGTGGGGTATAGTGGATACACAAATCCATTACTCCTAGACAATATAGGTATTTGCTGCTTATTTAAAGATAGCCAGCATGTTGTGCATACCTTATATTGAGATACAGTTTCATTTACAAACTCCGTACCCAATATATCTAAATGGCTATCAGTAACTTGTTTCAATTCTTTTAAAACCATAACCGATCACATACATTGCAAGCGTATCCAAATCTATTTTCATTAAAATGCTTATGAAAATATTCGGTTGCTTTGTCATACCTTGGTTGTGCGATTGTTGTAAAAACGCTTGTACTTGCTAATGATGTGGAAGCATTAACTTGCAATAATTGCTTCTTGCGATTTCTATATTCCCTCATACGCTCAGCATTAGTGTTTGGTATTTTTTTGGAAACTTCAGGTTCATTATTCAATACTTATATTTTTTTACGTTTTCTGTACTGTCTCATATATTCTGCATTACGGACTCTTTTATCTTCAATGTCATCCATCTTGTTATCTCTACATAGTATGACGCAACGCACAAACGCAGCAGTAGCGTGAAGTGCGATGCGCCTTTATCCCTTACCCCAAACTTTGTTCAATTGTAAGAGACCACGATGTCCACCCACAATGACCAATTTAATCAAAACTAAAATGGAGAGGGTGAAGGGCAGTATCACAGATTTCTTAAAAATTCTTATATAAGATAAGCACAATATTATCTACTCTACGACGCACTTCTTCTACAAGCGATTCATAGCTCAGTTCTTTCCGCAATAACGATTGTTGACTGCAGTAATGAAACACAACAATGCCGAATAAACAGATGACATAATTAGTTTCTTAGGTAAAGGAGTGGATTGCAATACGGTTTATTCAGGCAATTATACAGCATGCATAATAAATGAGAAAAGAGCCTTATGGCATGCTCAGCCAATATTGTTGTAGGCGTGTGTTAGAAATTCGAATTCTTTTTCTTGCATTGTTATGCACGCAGGAGTTCATATAAAAGCTGACCATTGTCGGTCCATATTTACACATTCTTGGTATGGATCTTACACATCTTCGTAACGATGTTTTTTGCAGAATGACCCTTCCGTATAGACGTATTTACGTCAAAAGATATCAATTAATATTTTCGTATTCATAAGACAGTTCCATTTTAAATCTGCGTCATATGTACATGAATACATCAACAGCCATGTACGAATGTCTCTGGTGGTAAGGGAAGGAACTAAATGATAAGCATGGATAAACCCATGTTGGTTATTTGTGTTTTATATGAACCGTGATGTGTACCACAAGTGACTCAAACGCATTAATTGTCGACGGTCTCGCATACTCATTGAGATATTGGGCCTTGCGTACGTATGGGGGTTTGAAGATGCAACGGAAATTATCTCGACATTTTGGTGTTGAAGTTTTTCTTTGTAGTTTTTAAATTTTTAAAATGGATACAGTAGATGACTATTCTGAAGTACAAATGTCGCCAGTAGTAAAATTAACTGATGGCATTGACATGAGGTAAAACTGACATGATTTGAGTTTTGTTTCTTTGAAGGTGGAGGCGATCTCCATTGTGTCATCATTGGCGCCATAATAGTGTCCTGTGTTTACTGTGTGATGTGCATATCCTGTTGTGTCTTTATTGTTTCTCACACAAATTCCTTATGTCTTTCATGAGATGTTCTTCTGGTCGGACCTATATAAAATTTCACATGCTTATTATTACAAACGTGTGAAAGAAATTAAATGTTCTTGATTTTATCCATTTTTGGCTTTGACATGAATTAGAAGATAAATTTCCATCATGTGTTTATTAATTTATTTCTTCTGTAACATGTTGGTAGATACAAATATATTTGTTTTTTGCATTTTTTCTGCAGCTTACTATTCAGGATTTATGTAACGCAGAGCAATATGTAAAGGATTATTGTGAGATTTTCAGTGCTTCTTGGTCCAAACACTCTATCTTCTGTGTATGTACTGAGTTTTATGTTATAATTCCATTTACAGATATGGGAAAAGATGAGTTATGGATGTGTATACATTTGTAAATTTGATCATTATTGAACTATTGATACACTAATTTTTCACCCTTAAAAAGTGAAGTTAATATTTGTTATGTTCATTGTTGCAGGAAATTAATAGATGATTCTTTTACAACATTTAAAGTGGATGTCAGTGACAATGTTGAAAACAATGTCTCCTACTTTGATAAAGATGAGTTACTGCAGTGTGTTAATTTTGATTGTATTAATGCTGACTCAGATGAAGACAGTAGTAGTGTAGAGCCAGAAGAAACTCCTTTTCAAAAAATTGCTTCAAAAATGACAAATTTAACACAGGATGGAAAGGTTAAGAAACGGGTATGTTGCTTAAAGTTGTTATATCAGTTTGTTTTTTGTTGAAAGCGTTCTTATCTTCCTCAAACATTTCCTCTTTTAGTTTGCCTGCTGACACCAGGACCTCTGTGTCTTCCCATAACTTTTTGTCCTAAGTTTATTCCATGTCTTTCTTTCCTTCTGTCTTGCATATTTTGCAAACTATTCCTATAATTGATTTCAGTCTCCATATTGGGTATTTTGCTTTTGTTTTCATGTTTAGAGCCTGCTTTGGAATTGTCATTACTAATTCTTAAAATTCATCCATACCATCTCATCCACCAGAATAACTTCCTCCATGTTCCAAAAAAGGTCACCATGATGTTACTTGCTGAAGGTGCAGCATTGAACCTTTTTCCACAGAGAATTTGCCTGATACCACTTCACTGACTGTCTTTGTTTCTGGTTCAGAGTGGTGCAACTATGTTTCACTCCCATCACAATGTGTGCCCACTATTTCTCCATGTTATCAAACCACTCCAAACGTTATGCAAGGCTGGTCTTCTTTTTCCTGTGTGATGTCTGTCAATTGTTGCAGGACCCACATATTGAAGATCTTTGAAAAGTACAACTTGTTCAGTATTCTTCATACAGCTGCTTTCCCTATATCTAGTAGAAGCAACAGTTTTTTTTAACAATTACATATCTGTATGTCAAAATGATGCTGTTCACCTTCTTAGTAATGGCTTCTGTCTGTGCTGACTGTGGCCTGCCACTGTGATGGTGACAATTGATATGTGCAGTTTCTGAAAATATTCTCTTGGCCCAGCTACCAACTTTGCTGTGATTGACAGCATGATTCCCTTACATCTTTTGTAGTCACTTATGGATATTTCAAGTAGTTTTCTCACATACCAAGAAATCAGTTATAGCACATTGCTTTTGACAGATATCACTGAGAGCCTCCTTGTTTCAGAATTGCTACAGTAGCATCACTTATAGGCAGAAGATGTATGAAGGATAAAAATAGGCTGGAGGAATGTGTCCATACCCAGTAGAAGTGACAATGCTGCAGAATAAATTTTGATCTGTAAAAGGAAATGTGACACTGCTTTTGGAGAGAGACTTGCACAAAGTAAATTTGCATAGCAGCTTTATGAATAAAATCACGAGTAACACACATTTATATGTGATTCCTTCAGTCTGATTGTGATTAATTGGGTTAAAATTATTCAAAGACAATTTTGCCATTTTTCTATCTTGTAGGAAATTCAACCAGGTTCTGGGTGTATAGTCCCTGAGAGAGCTCTTGTAACAGTCCACTACAATGCTTATGTCGAATATGGTGATGAACCATATGACTCAACTTGGTTGCGTGGATACCCCAAAATGGGTCACCTTGGGCAGAGTTTCATCATAGGGCTTGATATTGGCATTGCTTCCATGAAGAAGGGAGAGACTTCAAGGTTTCTTTTGCATCCTGATGTTGCTTATGGAAAATTGGGCTGTCCACCAAGAATTCCACAAAGTATGTTACAATTGACTGATTGATTTTAGGTATACAGTATTGCCTTTAGGTTTATATAGCAATGAATGTGTTGTTGATTATAAATGGTGAAATGGTTATTATGACATGATTAATGGTTTCTCACTCATTATCTGGAGTGGTACCAAAATAGCCAGTTACTGAATTTGATACAGAATCTTGTGAATATATCTAACACTAAAGCAGTGATACTTAGATTTTTATTACCTTTACATTTTGAGGTGTAGTGTGACTCCTTGTATCCAGCATATTTGTTTCTATTCTCCCATAGAGAATGGTGTTTGAAATGGAATGTTGGCTTTGGAACTATTCAGATATTGGTAGCCTGTGTTTACATGAGTGTCAAGGTAGGTCGATTAGTTTGTTAATGCATTGAACAGTTGCCAGTGAATGACTCAGTCTCAGTGAGTCTCTCTCTCTGAACTGTAAAATTTAATACAGCTATATTACATCACTGGAAAAACTGTTGTACATATTAACAAGATGTAATTGAAGTTGAATGAAAACCGCTCTTCCATACAGATGCTGAATTGCTGTTTGAAGTGGAGTTAGTGAACTTTACAGATGATACTGCAGCTAAAGCTCTTGAAGGTCTCAGATTGGACGATTGTGAAATAGTAACCTTTGATACAATTTTTAAGGCTGCACAAGTAGAACACTTAATAGGCAATGAATTGTTTAAGAAAGATCAGTTCAGTCAGGCCATAAACAAGTAAGTATTCTTTGCTTTGGGGAAATCCATGAAAAATTTATTAACGAGTCTTGTAAGGTCGCATCTTGATGTGTGTTTGATTAAATAATGAGTAGGTCCATCATGGATATCTTGCTAATTTGTATAAAATTGGTGGCAAAAATGCAAGTGTAATTCATTATTGTAGATACAGGAAAGCTGTCAAACTCCTTGAGAAATGCAATCTTAAAGATGAAAAAGATGAAGCCCAACAGCGGCATATGCTGCTTAAGTTGTACATCAATTTGGCAGTGTGTTACAACAAGCAGAAGGCGTCTAGAAGGGCATGTGTTATGTGCAAGAGTGCACTTGACATCCAGCCAAGAAATGCCAAGGCCTTATTCAAGTAAGTTTTGTAGTCCTTTTGAAACTGACATGGAATTAAATATCATTGGAACATACTCCAAGAGATCACAAAAGTGTATTTCTTGAGATTACATTGTGTTCGATTAAAAGTTTATGCATATTATAGTATTAACAAGCACTTATTTCATGTGAACTGAAAATAAAATGTTTACATGTTTTGGTTCTTAGAAATAAGTTAGTGTAAAGTTGACACCTGAAACTGTTCTTGACTGTATAGAAATATAATATCTTTCATCAAGTCCACTTGGTTTGAACAAATAGAGTGGAAGAGGGGTAAATATTTCCTTGTTTTTAGGATATTTTGACCGGAAATGACATTGTAGGAAAAACAGTACTAGAAAAAATCAGAACAATACTTGACTTTGATGAGTGATTAGATTTAAGTGAAAGTGATTAAGGATAGTATGCTGTGCATGTATAGCCAAACTTTGCATTGGCTAGTTTATGGATTCACTCACTTGAATGTAGGATATTTGATGTGCTGCCAACTGCTAAGTTATGGTTCAGGAAGGGAAGATGTTCACACCCTCTTTGCCTTTTAGGTATACCACCAGTTTGATATCACTGTCTTTGAAAGATGTGCCCCAGCACTCACAAGAAAACTAGAACACCACCCTGGCTTGACCAAATTTCCCAGCCTCATCATATGTTTACTCAATATTGAAGTATCTTTATTAGGATATTGATAGGGTCATAAAATAGTTTCAGTATCTGAAAAACATTCTGGAATGCAGTGCACTGCACTACAATGAATATGATTGGTATTTTTTTTTATTCTGCAGCTTTGGAAGAGCTCTTCTGATGTTAAGTGACTTTGATCAAGCTAAGTGTCGCCTGATAGCTGCTCAGAGGATTGAACCAGAAAATATTGAAATTTCCAGTGAGCTGAAGAAGGTTTGTAAGCATAAAATATCTTAACCAGATATATTTCAATGTGTCATGCTGTTTTTCTCTTAGTGTGTATGATGTGTCATGCCTTATGTACAACTCCACCATGTTTGCTATGATGATTTTCAGCAGTGTAACAAATGTGGTGTCTTTATTAGCTCTTGTAGTTCTGAGTGGAAGTACTTAATGCTTTAAAACTGTATTGGGTTCAAGTGTTTGTTAGTCAACATTACGACGGTCCAGCAAAAATGTCAATGACAAAGTAATATGTGAACTGCTGCAAGATAATTAATGTAGTGATGTTTCTGGTTGCAAATACAATTGATATTGACTGGAAAATATTAATTTTGTTAAATAGCCAACAAAGCATCAATTCTGATAATGATGTCAGTGATAATAGTGGCTTGCATTGTGGTACATGGACATAGGTAATTACTTAGAGACAACATTTACTGTTTTGTTGTCAAGCCCAGCCTAAATGTTAATTTAGAAGATCATAATCTAACTGCCTTTACTTAGAGACTAGCTATATTCCAGGTCACAGATGCATCCCATGACTTAGGAACAGGGATTTGATAGTGCACTGTTTGGTCAGAGCTGCTGCCCAATTCATGGTGGAGCTGTGTTATATGGCTTTATGCTACATAAATTGAATCCTTGGATATGACATACATCTGTTTTTTTATGCAAAATGTTTCAAGAGAAATGTGAGTGTGGTATTTGGATGAATGCAGTATTTTATAGGAAAGTTTGTGGTATTGTGAGTTTTCAAAATTGTGTAATACCACATGAAGACAGTTCATTGAAGGTTATTCATCATTCTTGTGGCCTAGGAGACGAGTGTGTTAATGAAAATATGTGAATGTTGTATATTTTGGTGCCATGCATACATCATTACCTTGCAGGTATTAGGATAAAACAGTTACTGTGATTTCCGTGTAATAGTATCTTCAAATTTGGAGCATTTATATTTCCTGCTACTTTTGACATAGTTACCACTTCTGCTGCCAGCAGGCTGAATTTGTGGATATGTCAGAGGCATACTGCTGGCATTTTTTGCATTATTTTTGTATTTCATATAATTGATTTTGCCACTTCTGCATTTTAAACGTGCCAGATGTAAGTAGTTTTAAAAAGGTTGTAAAGATTAATTGTGCCAGATTTAATTGGTAATTTATTATTCCATAACTGCTCTTAAATTCAGTTATGCATGTGATGTGTGTGAGCATTGTGCATTCAGTGCACAGCTGCTCGCTCTTCTTGTGCTTAGACTGCAGTCCTCATCCAGTTGCTATTGTAACTGAGGTTTCAGGCAAGAGCCATATCATTATATACTGTAAATGATGTCTGAAGTTGGTTCAGCATTGTTAAATAACTTATGAATTCAGAGTGTAATTGTATTTGTTGTTCTTTCAGTTGTGAGTATGAAGGTGGCTGGCATCTGGGTTGTAACTCCATGTCTGGTAGAAGCCTTCCAGCATTTCAGAAGTACTTGCTGCTTCCTTCACCTTGATGATGGAGGCAGCAAGTACCTCTGAAATGTTGGTAAACTTTTGTCAGACTACATGGCATTACAGCCTAAAAGCCATCTTCAAAGTGAAGTCCTTATTGCAAATTTTTACCTTTATAATTTGTTCCTGTTCATTGATGTAGTCTCAGTCTACATGTACTGAAGACTCCATGCCTTAACCATTGTAATATTAAGTTTCATTTGCAGCTGGATAAAAAACAGAAAATGTATGAGGTTGGTGTCAAAACGTTTTCCCAACGCATGTTTAATAGTGCTTCAGAAAAAGGAGATACTGAGCCTAAATCAAAGGTGAGAGAACATTTCTGTATAAACATAATTTTTTTCCTGTGTGATAATTAGTTTATTAGAAAATTGAACGTTGCTCTACTATTAAAGAGTACAGATGGAATAATTTTAAAATGTATGTTACAGAAATAGTGTGTTATGACTAGATTCATACGGCTCAGGTTGGGAATCAGGGGCAGGCCTTTGTGAATATAGTATTGATCTTTTGGGTTCTGTGAAGGTGGTGAATTTCTTGACCAGCTGAGTCAGTATTAGTTTCTCAAGGATTCTGCTTCATGGAGCTTGATTTTGTGTGTTTTTAGTAATAATTAATGTATTTTTCTGCAGAAATGTGTAGTGTCAGCAGATTTCGAAGATTCTGCAAGGACATACCTGACAGAGTTTCGTAATGATGGTGAAAAAAGTCAGATGCCACTACCCACAGGATTGACAACACAAGAAGAGTTTTGTATCAGACAGATTTCCCAGCAGCTAGGATTAATTGTTTTTGTACAGGATTGTAGGGGAGAAAAGATTACTTATGTATCAAAACCTGAACCTGAATGAGGTAGTGTTACATCTTATTTTCATAAATTATCATCATATACATTAAGGAGTTGCCGAGTAGGTCTATTTTCTCATTGGTACTCGTCCTGTTGCAGCCATCTTGTTGGATGACAAATGTCTCCTCTTTCACATATTCTGTAATCCATTGTTTGTTTAACTGTATTACTGATTGGCATTTCAAGATGCTCTTTTCTGTGTGATAACCTTAAAATATTCTGAGACAGAACTTTATACGGTAGCATTAAGAGGTCTTTAGAATATTGTATTTATCATTTAGTGTTCATACACTTGCAGCCAGTTGAACCACTTCTGCATTTTTCAAGGTGACAAGCCAGTTCTTCATCTTCTCTCATCTGTGGGGAAAAGGTTAAAATCCCATGGTGCAAACTTGGGACAGTGCCTCCATGCCATGAGTTGCTGATGCATGTGCCAATGAAAAATGTTGGTGTTTCATCAGATTCAGAGGGTGGAACAGCAACTGAGAACCAAAATTACATTCTCTGGATGTCTCAGCTGTCTTATGATTAGAGAATGCAACTTCCTGCACTTCTATCACATTTCCGTTATTCCACTGGATGGTGGATGTTGTCTGCTGCAGAGGTTGTATTCTGAATCCTAACCATCCTTGAATCTGTGATGCCAGTCATGTCTTGGACTGGGATATTGTTGTTTTGCCATACACTTTCCAAAAAACATTTGCAGCTTTAATTTTCCCAATGCTTGGCAAACTTTTAAAAAAATTCCAAGTGTTTTTACTCGAAATGCACAAACAAGCAGTATGTTGCAGCGATAATTTTGCTATATTTGCTCTTGCCCCAGAGTTTTCTGAAGCTACCATGTATATTTATCCTTCCTCATATGGGAATGGGGTATTTAAACCCCTGTACTACAAGGCTGCCTGCCAGACTTTAACTTTGGGATTAATGGTGTAGCCATGTGGTACTGCAACACTAGGCCACCTGGACCACATAAGCTATGATGCAGGACAGTGTCAGAATGGAATAGAATTTATTTACATTCCATTCCATAGATCTAAGCCAAGGATGTATAATGTCACAATAAAATAGATTAAATACATATTTTTAACAACTCTTTACAGACATCCGATATAATACAATGTTACAATAAGAAGAAGTGCTGGCTTAAATACTTTTATGTCATGATTTAAGCTTTTTATAATGGGAGAAAGGTTATTGAGTAAGTTAATTCCCTCATAGTAAACACCTTTTTATATTTGCTGAGGTTTGCATTTGGCTCATGAAGGTTATGTCTGCAGCTTGTATTTGTATTGTGTACATCTGAATTTGTTTGGAATTTCTTCCATGTTGTCCACAACAAATGATTATGAAAATAAGAATGTGCTGGCTAGTGGGAGAATATTAAACTTCTTGAATAATTCCTTACAAGGGACTCTCCCTGTAATGCCTGCCATTCTAATTGCATTCTTTTTGACATAAAATACTTTTTTGTGTTTGTTGAGTTTTCCCAGAATATTATTCTGTATAATAGAATGGAGGTAAACAAAATAGACTAATTTAAAGTTTCTATATTCATGATTGGTGCTAATGTTCTCATAGCAAAGTATCCAGAACATCCTCCTCTGTCCTTAACCCTTACCAGGGCATGGTGGTGCCACCACGCCCTGTATCCAGAACATAGTTTATTGATAATAAATACATGTTTTCCAATTTAAGTTACTGTCAGTATGCCAAGAAATTTAGTTGTTTCTACTTTTTTCAGTTGTTTTTTTAATACTTACAATGTTCAAAGTAATACATGTTTTGTTGTTATATAGTGCAAAATGAGAGTTTATTAGCTTTAAACCATGTGTTCAAATTAGCAAAGTTACCATTCATGCAATTTTGAAAGTAGTTAGCTTCTGAATGTGAAGTAATTATACAAGCATTATCAGTGAAGAGTATAGGTTTAGACTGTGTGTTGATGGTTGCAAGCAGGTTATTGACATACACGAGGAAGAGCAAAGGACCGAGTACTGAACCTTGAACTTCCTGTTTTGTAACATCCCAGTTTGAGTAGGTGCTATGGTATGAATCTCTTGATTTTTTTCTACTTGCTGTTTCTTGTCCATGAAGGTATGATTTAAACCACTATTGTCAGTGAGTTTGTAGATGTCAGAACTTATTGCATTATCTCCAGCAAGGATTATTTCTGCCAAAATTTCATCAGTACCTAGTGATGTATATTTTTAACTTTTAAAAAACAGTCTCAAACTCCAGATAATACTACCTCATCTGTAAGTATTTCAGTTTTGCTTTTCTGTTACGTCTAATTGTTGGTTACTTCCACACTTGTGCATTAAAATTTCTGAAACAAATATTTTTATGAAGTACTTTTGGAATTGATTATGTATACTCTGAGCAGGATTTGAGGTTTTCACGGCAGAGTCCGATGATGGCTGTCTGTGGTATAGCGCCGTGTAGTCTGGTGAATTTTACCAACGTTTCAGAAATCAAGCAAAGCGACGTAAAATTTTGCGCAGTAAGACGAAATACAGATGTTTTTGACATGGAGTCCAAAGCACGGCGCACATCAAACCCATGCCCTAAATAGAACGAGACCAGCCATACTTATTTTTCTTCTGGCACGATTTGACCAAAGTTTACCTAATTTCCTTTACAATTATATGAAGGTTTTAGAGGGCATGTGGCACATTCTATGGATCCTGATCCTGAAGACTGGAACAGGTAAATGGGAATGATGCATCATATTTAACAAAAAGAAAAGAGAGTCACAAATCCGTGCAACACACCGTCTCTTCTTCTGAGCAGATTTATGCAGCTATGCTGGTAATATCTATTATCTGTGCATGCAGTATTTGCACTTGTAAAAACGAGCACGAAAAAGTCCACCGGCCACAACCGATCCAGTTACGTTTTTGCATTGCATTCAATTCATGAGGTCATTTGGTAAAGTGCTATTGGGAACATTGTGAGCCGCAAAACAGCTGATATAAGTTTTGTAAATGATAGTTTCGAAATGGGTGTCGGTTAGAATGTAAATACGTGTTGACTTGATGCATTTTTAAATTTGTATTGGTTATGATACGCTGTTTTAATGCCATATTATCTCTTGCATGTTTGACATTGAAGAAAGGTTGATCAGTACGTTGAAATGTTTTCTAGCGTTTTGCGCAGTTTTAAATTAATTTGTTGTGTTAAAGACAGAACGAGTATGTAGTTGTAACTAGAAGTCGTGTTCGGTGCTTCCCAGTTTTATTATAGACTTGCACACTAAGACAGCTTTATTTTGAATAATCGTAATGGTTCATGTTCTTCATCTGTTAAATTGTCATCAACGGTAGTTTCTCTCAACTGGGGGTCAACAGGTTGTGCCTGAGGCGATCGCAAGTTGAGTAGATGCTGGTATTTTAATTTTTGATGCTTTGTAAGTTTTAATCGAATTTCTTACTTCCATATTGGAGTAAAAAGATCGCAAAAACTATAACATATGTATATTTTCTAGTTTGTATTGTCTTTAATCAAAATGTATGAGATAAGTGGCGGAGGGGGGGGGGAGAAGAGTACATGGTACCTAAAAATTGAGGGGTAATGCAGCACAAGAAAAGTTGACAAACTGATCTTCAGTGTAATGTGGGAGTCATGGTACAGCCATGCCCATGGCAGTGAGTACCCATGATGAACATTCATTTCTTAATAACGTTATTGATGGAATAGTGTAGGATCTATGATATGATGATAACTAACAGTAGAGAAGAAATTGTAAATACTGAAGAATACAGAATGTTGATATTTAATCCATGCACATGGTACACATAACCTTAAGATGCCTGCTTTAAGTAGTGAATGAGAGTGCTTTTTATCATCCTACATTCTTTCAGTAGGGGTTCAGCTGCCAGTTTGGTTTTTTATCAGCATATACATATATCATATTTAAGAACTTGGCTGCTATTTAGAATTGGATTCATTTCACTTTTTTATAACTCTATGATGTTACTCAGTAGCAGTTCTTTATCATTTTAGAACTAGAATCACCAGTGGCCGATGGCTTTCTGTTATTAGCATATTTTGAAGGTTTCAAAGAGGAATAGCTAGACCTCATCCAAACGAATTCATTTTGTTACTGAGTTTTATTAAGTTTTTTTCACAGGTGAACAGGTTTGTTTAGTCCTGAGAATCACTTTCCAGAATTCTTGAACTAGTGTTTTATGTGCACGAGTGGGCAGCTTATGGGAGAACCTCCATATTGATAAGGAGGACGACTGGCAGTGATGAAAGCACAGAATTTAATATCTTAAGTAATTTTCTGTTCTAAACTGTATTGGTTACTGGTGATGCCAGTTATAAATTGTATTCAAAATATTTAATGTTATCTTTCCATGTATTAAATTTTCAAAGCAGTAACAGCAAGCTCTGCAAGCCTTTGATGTACATACACTTTTTTGTTTTTTGTTTAATGCTGCAGTATCAACTACAAAGTTGCATAACATTGAATTGTGTGAGAAGATAATTATGAGATCTGATTGAAAAGTATTGAGATTGAATTTACATCTTAGATAAATTTCATTAAGCAGGGATGCAACTGTGACGTACATATTTTTACATGATGATGCATGTGTGGACATGTCTACAGTTCATTCTATTGTTTCAGTCATTCATGACCAGTGTGTAAAAAAGGGTGATCACCCTGATGGCAGAGGCAGTTAATTCCTCTGAAATGTCAGACAATATATAGCAGAGTACATGGTGCTACATCCAAGAAGATGGCTATCTTCAAATTGATGTTCATTATTTTCTTTGATTGTGAGGGCTATGTGTAGTCAGAGTATGCTCCTCAAGATCAGACTATTTGTCGACATTCCTGTTTAGAAGTGTAGATAAATGATTATAAAAGTGGGAATTCAGCCAGTATATAATTTACCAATGACATTGTACTCTACCACTCAGCATATCTTATGAGGCAGTTTTTAGCTGAAAGTTTTCCACAAGAGAGAGAGAAAAAATTTAATTCACTGCTGATAATGTGTGCATATAATTTTATTTATCTTCATGTAGTCTCTTTCATTTTCTGTTAACAACAAATGCATAACTTACACATCCATTTATATTATGAGTGACCTTTTGGTAAAGCAAAGTGTAGAAGGGAGGATACTATTGAAATGGATTTTAAAGAAATGAGATATGAGGGTGCAGACTAGGTTTGTTTGACTTAGGTTAAGAATTAGTTGTAGACTTGAAAATGTGATATTAACCTTTGGGCACTCTCAAAGTAAAATGTTTGAATTTGTTTGACCAGCTGAGCAACTAGTAGCTTTTAAATAATCAATTTTGTTTGTTAGAGATCATAGATATGTATTAAGGAAATGAAGTCAAATTAATTTTGTCCTCTATCCCATAGTTATATAAGCATGAAGTGTTGTTATATTCAACATATTTTTAGTTTTTCTTCAGGAGTTGCATTTTATGTCAAGTACTTACAATAAATCCTACTAACTTCTGATCAGTAGTTCTGGGATATAGTACTAATTTTAGTTCACTTTCAGCCTGCTTTACCTGCCTATTTTTGAATTGTGTACAGACATTAACAGAGTTTTATGTTTCTATTTTTAGATTAGAAACAAAGCCAACCTTTAGAGAGGAATTAGCTGTCACCAAGAGAAGTCATTTCCTGGCTTTACCAGTAGAGAAAATCTCAATGAATGCCTTGCATCACTAATTAAAGTTGTGTTACTTTGTTCCATTTGTTATATATTCAAGGACACAAAATGGCTGTTCCAAGGTAGCATTTTCTTTTTATTATAAAATTATAATAGGAAGCAACAAATTAAAAGTTGCTGAGAAAGATGAAGGCAAAATAACTGTAAATGACCCAGTAGTTGAATTTATAAATATACAAATCAAATGTTGTTATGTGTGGACATTCTCCATTTCATCTGTTATTTGACAAACATCATAAGTAAGACATATAGCAGTTTTATTTTCACTGTCAGTATAAAATTCTTACAATGTTTTTAATTGTTTTTTTCTGTTGTTTACTTTTGTTATGGTTGGGTTTGCTTCAGAATAACTCCTAGTTTATTTGCCTGTAATTGAAGTAATAAGAGATTATACTCTTTGTTGCAGGAGTGGACATTGAACAGTACCGTGAGGTACAGAAAAAATCTTCAAGAAAAAATACGTCTTCTATATGTGTGTCATTTCAGTACAGAGTTATTCTGAATTAAAATAATTTCTCAGAAAGTTTAATGTCTAATTTTACAGTTCTTTCTTAATTTCCAGAACATTACGCCATGGCAGCTTGTGTCAAATTGAGATAGACATGAACTTGAAACTGTCAAATTATGAGGACACAGTGCGACAACTTGACATTTACTACGGACTGGGTAAGCTGTATTATATGTTAGTTACTTAGTGTCAAAACAGTGTCTTTGCTGTGTAGGACAGGATTATTATAAAATTAATCCTTTCATTAGTAAGGATTCTTACCATGTGACATGTTCTTAGGAACAAACCTTTTTTTCAGGGATGATAGCATGTGCATCAGTTCTGTTGTGTAGGTAAATGAAAATTTATATGCACTATATTCAGTCCACATGTTAGTACTCATACTGCATACTTATCTAAGGTTTAACCAACAGAATTGTTTTTCGGAAGAATCTTCTGAACTGTACTTATATCCTAAAGTAGCACAATTTTGTTCTGTAAATCACTTATTATCATTCTGTGCCCTGTAACCGTTTCATGTTTACAGGTTTGTGTTACATAATAAATGTGTGCTGAAATGCTATTGTGATGATTGGCTAGCTGACCATGTGTGAACTGTGACACACAGCCAGTAAAGGTTAAGAATCTGTGCTCTGAATTCTTCTTGTAACATATTTTGTGAACCAAACAGTTAGATAGTAAGGTAACAATGTACAAATATTTTTCTTCCAAAAGATTGCAGTTTAACATCATTGTTACTGTCAAGCATCATGTATCATTTTTCATACACTGTCATTTGTTTTGTTGTCACACTATAATGGTGTGAAAGGACAGTCTTATTTTAAGCAGAGAAAAAGTGTATGTGCCAGTATGTATATTTGTATGTGGTGTGGGTGATGTGAATGTATGTTGTAGGGCTAGCACTCCCATATTTGAAGGTCCAGTGTTTGATTCTTGGCATAGCAACCAGCTACAGTATACTTAAAGGTGTTCTTAATGGTTTTCTCTAGCCCATAAGGCAAATACTCTGATAATACAGTGTTCATGTTAACATATAACCCTAACTTCACAGTCCCTACTTGGTGCATGTACAGGATGGAATTGGTCACCAGGTGGGTGTCCAACAGCTTTAAATTTTATTAGTGGGCAAAATGTTGACATAGAAACCCAAAACAAACATACAGCCATTGTTTGTTCAATGTGTCACAACTCATATCAGTGTGCTGGCTTGATTAAGTGAAATGGGTCTTTTTATTGCCAATTAACCAAGCAATGTAAGGGTTTTGGCACAATGTTTTGTCTGTTAGGAATGCAGATTATATATATTTTTAAAACAAAATCAACATTAAGTCATATGTGAAACTGCAGAAAAATGCTGGTGCAATTTATCTATAGCACAAGTAAGATATCTTAGTAGTAAGAAATTACCATTGGTTTCTGCAGGTTTATGCCATGGTACTTAGATAATCCAGAATTATTAATATTGAAAAACTCTTTTTATTTCCTAGTTAAGCGACAGCTTTTGAGGTACCAGAGTTCTATCACAGGTTTGTTTCCTGTGTTGTCAACTGACAAAGAAGTGGCAAGTGTTCGGGAAAGTGTGTACTGTGCAGCTGCAATCTGGAGCCTGTATCAAGCTTACAGGTACAGTACATCTTCATTCAGATTAAAACTCTTATGTTAGCCATTAGATTGAGTGAAGAGAGTGTATAGTATGGTTTAGAATAAATTAGCCATACACCCTTCATTACCTCATTATGCCACTTTTACAGCATGAAATGAAACAGGCAATGAACAAAGTGAGAGCAGTCACACTGGAGGAACAGTTCATTTTGCTGGTTAAGGTTGTCATGCTTCCTTTGAATATTGTCATGTGGTATGCTGCACAGTATATAGGCATCAGGCATGTAGGCATCAGGCATGGTAAATTCTGGTGGTCTAGCGGTTAGAACGCTGGCCTTGTAATCCTGGGGTCTCGGGTTCGATTCCCGGCGGTGCCCGAATTTATAACTTGTGTTGGGCAAGGCCGTGGTCTAGGTAACACGGAGTTTTCCTCCGGGGGCTTCCCCGGTTTCTCCGTAGCATCCCAACAATTACTTCATTCACACACAGAAGAAGGCAATGGCAAACCACTTCTGGATCATCTGCCAAGAATGTATATGAACAGGTCCCAGGCCGAGAAAAGGATGGAAGGATCCTGTTCATATGGACCTGTCGTCAGACAGAACACTAAATAAAAATATGATTGGGAGATTTGGTTCCTATGAAAGAGCTGCAGCATGTCCCTTTATAAACCTTTTCCATATGAATGTACATTTTTTTTCAATATAACAGTTTTTTCAGATGCAGTTATTGCACATTATATAACAGACTCAAGGAAACTAAGAAGTATCATGACACACCATAAAAGCTCGTCCTCTGCATGTGCTTTCAGCATATGCTGCACATTTGGTTCTATATTCGTAGCCCATGTTTATTGGCTTAAGAGGAGCATGGGGAAGGTGTACAAAACATGAAATGTTTTTATTAACCTTTGGAGCCCTTCATAATCACATGCTAGTCTTTTAAGTTGCAGGTATACAAATACAATTACATTTAAAATAACTTCTCTAAAAGGTTGAAGACAACAGTTCTTTATCATTGTAAAGTTTAATGACTGATGAATTATGATTATGATTCTTATTTGGACATATCAGTTGTCTGATGAGTTATAACAGTTATGAATATGCTAAAAAGTTGCTATGTTATAGCCTTGGTAATTCATAAAAATCCTATTCAAAATGTAATAGATAGTTTGAAAAGAATTTCTTTGACTTATAGTCATTGAAGTCCAATAAATGTTGTTGTAATGGCATTTTACTGTATTTTGATATTCTTTATCTGGGTTCTTAAAATAAATTATAAAATCACAAAATTGTTTCACATAACACAGTAAGTATTTATTCAACATTTTTGTAAACATAAGCTGTTCTGAAATCATGGTTTTATGTGTATAAACAATAGGTCACTTTAACCTTTTAAGTGACATGAAAATTAATGCGTGCAAGAAGGAAACACTAAATTGTTCTTGCTTTCATTAAATTAAAATTCTGGAAATGAAAGGACATGACATGTCATACTTCTCTATTATTTACTGCCATTGTGATGCCTGGTGATATCTCATAAATGGCAAATATATTTATTTATGTATTTATTAAACCTTTAAATGACGGTGATTTAAATGGCAAAGTGGTAGCAGCCGTATGGAGTTTTTTGCAGGTTTTTAAACTTTTGTGCACGCTCTACGGAAAACTTTAATATTATCTAAAGTAAACATGATAAATTGACGAAATAAAAGCCATATTTATTCGAATAGAACAGAGAATACATAGAGTTTTTTAAAAATGCAGTTAATATCTTAATTGCCTAAATAGGCCTTAGTAACTTTACGTTCTTCTTTGGAAGCTCATTCGACATGGTAGAAGCCATGGTTATGAACTATTTACCACACAGAAATATTTGTTTCCCCTACTTCAGTGGATACACATTCTTTTCACAGATCATGCTGAGGAATGTGAGTAGCTTTGAATAGGGGGTCTGAAAACGAAGCCGAAACCCACTTGACAATAACAATGATTATTGCTGTTTATGTTTATAATTCCCGGGTCGACAGCTCATGTTGAACTTGTCAGAACCCTAGAGAAAGTGATTCAATATTTGCAGCCCTTAAAAGAGGCCAAAAGACGTAGCCAAATCTACTTACAATGTTGCAAGTTTTGAGTTCCGCACTGGGAACGTGTGTAGGGCTGAGTACACAACTTACATCCCGGACTGGGAACGCTAGTAAGATAAAGGTTAAACTGCAAATTGTTATAAAGCAGTGTGCATAGATCACTTCATGCACTATATCCCAAGACCAGTGTGTGTTTGAAGAAAGGAAACTAGAGTGTAAGAACTATTTTTTATTATACATGCACTATTACTCTTTTTTGTTATTAGAGCCTTAAACTTGTTCCTTTAAAATTTACTATATGATTGCTTTCAGGACTAGTGAAGAACAATTTGACAAACAGGACAAGGAGAATGTAATCTACAAGAATCTAGATAAGACCATGCAATCATAACTGTGTTGAATATAAACTGAATAATAGGTTATATAAACTAAAATGGCAGGCTTTGTGAACCCATTAAAGAATTTTAGGATTCCTTCAAGACAGCAGTTTCTGGACTAGCTGAGTGACTGTCAGCTACTCAAGGTCATGGATCCATGCAGTTTTTTAGTTGTAATTTCAAAAGGAAGATGGAACACACATATACTAAAGTCACTAATAAATTTATAGTTATAAATAAAATTAATAGTAAAGCTTTCTGTATGTCTTATGTTACCTGTTTTTTTATTGAATTTATATTCTTACAGGTACATTGCATTATAATGTAATTTTATTTATATTGCCTTTGCATTGCTACACTTTACAGCAGAAACAACAAATTCTCTGCTTCAGAATGTCTGTGTCTGCAGAATGCAGTGGTAATTACAGACCTTTAGTTTGAGTTTATATGCTGTTTTGTGCCTGGTATTTCAATGAGAAGAGTGCCTGCATAGAATGAAGTAGACTCAGATTTTTTAAAAAAAGACAATATATCTTCCATAAATATATATTTACTGCATATAATTTCAGCATAAAATAAAGGCATAATAAAGTCAGTTATTTAATGTAATCCACAGTTGTATGTCAGAAAAAAGAAATTGACAGTTTGAAATTTTGTTTTGTTAGGCGAATAGACGATGACCGAGGGAAGTCATATGAACTTGGTCAGTCTGCAGTGAAGTGTATGAGAGGAATTCTTGAGTGTTGGATAAAACAAGCACCAAGAATAGAATTGTTCAAGAAAAATCAGTGCAATAAACATGCATTGCATTGCAAATTCCACCTAATCACAGGTGCTGAAGTGTATAATGATGAAGAATACCATCACTTACAGGTACATTTCGTCATACTGTATAATTCAGAGGCATGTGAAACCATGTTGAAAATTTTAAACTAGTATTTATTGACATTGGTCATTTGGACTGTAACACTGTGGACTGTTGGGTGGATATCACTGTTCCTCCAAAATGTTCGTGTCTACCTATAAGTTTATACAGCATCACATCCTAGAAGACTAACATTGACACATCAATCCCTGAGTTTCAACCATGGATATGATTTGTCTTGATGTGGCCTCAAAGTTTCTAGACATCTTGCTGAAAATGCCAGGTCTTGAAAACAGCCCTTTTAAGAGCTAACATACTAATACCTATTTTATATAAATGACTAATGTAACTTAAGAAACAAAACACTTCTGAAGTATGTGTTTTTGCAAACAAAATTGTTTGTCTGCAAACGTGTGAACATGGAACCTTGAAATCAGAATGCTAATGAACAACAAATCACAGAAAAATGAAAGAAATACCTACTATCCTTACACTTCTAGCCTTGCCAGTGCTACACAGTTAATACAGTAAACCCTTGATTTAATGGATTTTGGATTTAACGGACACCATCTGGTATTGCCAAATTTTTTCTGGATGCAAGTCATTAGTGGTCATTTTCGGTTTTGACTTACAAAGTTGTTTGATTTCTTTTATGAGCAATTTTGTCTTTAGAGTGTAGTGTTTTAATGAACATTTTCTCATTGTAGGTGTCCATTTCACAATATTAAAATGTTTAATTGTGTTTCTAATGGAAATGTTGGTCTAAAGATGCACTAGTGGTGCCATAAAAACAAATGTGCAGTTTAATGGACAGTCAGAATTACCAGACACACTTTTCCCTATTAGTCCATTAAATTCAGGGTTTACTGTGCAGTGATAATATGACTGTTAATATTGATGGTTACTTTTACTTATCAACAGGAAGTTACTGGACTGTGCTTTACAGACAGACAACAATTACACATTCTGTTTTGAATATAAATTACATATTTAAGTATCCATTTCCACTTACTCTTGGTATACTTACTCAAGGCAAATGTGATATATTAAGTCTGATTAACTTTCAGATAGATGTTGTGTCTCTGTACTTGATCTTCTTAGTGCAGATGATTACTTCAGGCTTGCAGATCATCTATACACAGGTTGAAGTTGCATTCATTCAAAACTTGGTATACTATGTGGAACGTGCTTATCGTACGCCAGATTATGGCATGTGGGAGCGAGGCAGCAAATACAACGATGGAACTCCTGAGATACATGCAAGGCAAGGACCTACATAGTCATGGTAAATTTTGGAAATGTAAAAAAATATGCAAAATGAGTAAAGCTGAAAGAAAGAAGCAGGTTGGGATCAGTGGCACATGTATCTATTTCATTTTGCAAACTATCCCAGTGTAAACTTGGTAGAGATTTGTCATGAACCTTAGGCCTGTAGTGTACCATTGTAAGTACATATATTCAGTTGGACCAAAGAAAGAATGTGCTTAAAGAATGAAAGTTAGATGAGTGAAGCATCAATAATGAACTTATTTTGCAATGCAACCTGTTCGAATCATTCTGTAAGGTCATAGATCCAAAGGGTACTGTAAAGTAGATGGACATTGGTTTACATATTAGCATGGGGTGGTGTTACTGGAACTGAGTTTGATATATTGTGAAGAAACAAAGTAAGTGATATAAATTACATTGAATGCTTTTGCATCAAATATTTGGATCTTTTTCCATCTGAATAGCCATCCCTCTCAATTTGAAAATACCATAGTTAAGCCATGCTGACTCGTTTCTTTCATGTCTTGCACAGCAGACTGTGTATTCTTCCTTACATCAGCCCAGTTTTATTTCACAATAAATAATTAATAACTTCTCTTATATTTGCAAACAAATTCTATTTGAATAGTGCATTTGGTTGAGTTTTATTCCTGTCAAATGTACTGTATCAAATTGGAAATAGCATAGGTGTTATTAATTTCAGTTGAATTTAGAAAGTTAAATTGTTTTATAATTTAAATGTCCATACTGCATATAAAAATGGTCAATCAAATATCAGTCTTTTGCCATTACCTCTGTGAAAATAAATTTACTTTGGGGGTGAAATGTTTGGTACTTTATTTAGCTCTGTTCCAGTGCACATTGCACATTGCACAAGAGTGTTTATATATTTTCTATTTTACATTGTCTAAAGTTAATACCCCGTGAAGATCACTGTCTTCTAGTTTGTTGCATAGTGTAATCTGTTTGAAGTTCATTGATGTTTCAGAGGTGCTTGCTACCTCTGTCAGTTGTCCTGATGATGGAGGTAACATGCACTTCTTAAACACTGGTAAACATATACCAGACTACATGGTGCAGCAACCCAAAAGACAGCCATCTTCATACTCACTGCAGTGAGAACTTGAAATTTCACTTAATACCCCACATTTTGAAAAGAAGGGCATAAATTAGATAATGTAGCAGAGGGGACAGTTTATGTGAAAAGAAGTTTTGGAGATATTGACAAATTTTTATGCCCTTGAATTAGTTTGATGGCTGCTATGTTGAGGTCTCCTGTTTGAACAATATACTTTTTGGCTAGTGATTTTTTAATTAATTTGATTTCATTCAGAGCTTTCCTGTTTTAGCATCATGCAGCTGTTAATTGTGTTTTTTTAACCCAAAAATAATAAACTGTTCATAAAAGGGAGGGATAATGGAAGTTGAGATGAGTGTAATTGTTTAATCTTGATTTAATTTATTGTTTAAGTTTTGTCAGTAGTTTTACTTACATAAATGTTTTATGGGCAACAGGTCTCTATCTTTAATTGGAACATACATAGAGGTAACAGCACAGAAATAAAACCAAGATTAAAGCACATTGCAAAATTAAGTTGAAGTGGTTTCTGGCTTTCAGTTGGCACTCAGGTTAGCTTGGAAGCTGTTTGACACTAAAAGTTGTTTTTATTTCAGTTCTATTGGTATAGCCAAAAGTGCTCTGGAAGCAATAAATGGATGTAATTTGTTTGGTGAGAAGGGAGCATCATGGTCAGTTATTTATGTTGACATTGATGCACATAATCGCAATCGAAGCATCTTTGAAACAATGTTACCAAGGGAATCGAGCTCAAAGGTACAGTGATGTTTGTTTACTTGCAGCAGTCTTGTGTGATAAATACTGTAATATGAATCATTCATATTTTTTCATTTAAAATATGAAACCTTTGTGATATTTCTTTGGTGGGTTTAGTGTTATAAATCTTACATGTAATTATATAAATAATTTTTAATACTGGTTCTAAAGTTGTTTGCCTGTGATTCAAATGCATTGGGTACCATTTTAAGTGACCTTTACTTTATATTGTGGACATTACTGGAACATGGCTTTTCTATTTTCTATTAAAACATCTCTTTATTTGCCATTGTCTTCATTGAAAATGTCTTTATGTATTTCACAACTTTTACTTTGTTTCAGGGTGTGGATTCCTCTTTGATCCCAACAATATCATTCCCTGCATTTGCAACACATGAGGATGTATTATGTGTAGAAACAAAGGCAAACGTTGTCCGTCGACTGAAAGGTCGTTATGGTTTTAAACGTTTCTGTCGTGATGGTTACAAGTGTGTGCTGGAGGATTCTAATAGGAGATACTATAGGAATGGTGAAACCAAGGTGACTGGAATGAATTTTTTGTATTTATCTGTGAGTCCAGTAACTTTGTCCATTGCTTGGTCAGCACATGTTTAAATAATTTCATTAATTTATTAAAGGAGACCACCCATGTAGCAAAAAATATTGCTGTTTATGGCAAGATAAAATCTATTTGTATAAGCTGTTTTGTTCCTATTTGGAATTCCCTACTGAATGGGTTGGGACAACAATAATGTTTATGCCTTAAATGTATGAAGTACATACTTTGAATCTGGGCTGAAATGGTGGGTATCCTGTTTTAAAGTTTTTAAGGCTTTTGGTTCATTATTCCATGTAAAATCTATGGGGTAATGTAGGCAGTAACTGCTTCATTTTCATTTCTCTGTACATAATCATCCATTCAGCTCATTTCTTGCTGTATGACCCACATACCATTTGATCAAAAGTCTTACATTATGTGTGAAACAGATGTGTGTCCCATAAAAGTTGTTAAGTGGAGTTATGTTTTGTACTTTGAAGCTATTCATATTTATAATTACATTTTTATTTTCAGGAATTTGAAGGCGTTGAGTGTGAATGGCCACTATTTTATATATTTATGATAATAGATGGTGTATTTAAGTCGCAACCTGAACAGATTGAGGAGTACCAGAATCTTCTTAAATCTAAAATCAAGAGAGATATGAATGGAGGTATAGTAAATAATTGTTCAAGTTGTGGGAAGACTATTTCATTTGCATTAAGAATGTTATAGATCTAATTGTTTGCATGTTGTGATCATATTAAATAAATTCCTTTTTGGGTAGATATTCTAATTGAACATTCCACAGCACTTCTTGAAGAATAAATCTTAAATGAACATTTATTGTAATGAAAATTGTGTTTTTTATGTTTATTTCCATGAAACAGAGTTGTTCTTGAGAAGTTAATATTTGCTCAACTGGTCAATAAATTCTTCACCTTTTTGTGCAGCCTGTGGGTTTATTATTGTTTACAAGAGCTGTAAGCTGATTGTAATGATCATGAATATTGGACAAACACCTAGCCATATTCATCATGAAGCATGCAGCTGTTCATTATGTTTTCAGTATTATTTTGTATGAGTTGATAATAATTATTATCAGAGATCTGTTTGATGCACACAACATTTTTGGATTTGTCTCTGCTCCCATATACAAGTGATTTGTTGTCATTATACTGACAGGTTTTTATTACTTTTTGTTTTGATATTAGTGACAGTGGGATCAAACCCAAGACCTTTTGAGTGTAATATACTGACCACTATGCCATCTGTTCAGTAGGCAGCAATAGTTAAACAGGACAGAGGGTTCATTTTATCTGGGCTCAGTTGCTGAACAAATATGAATTATTTTCTGCATGTGTTTTGATTAGGAGCTAAGATGCTTCAAATACATGTTTGTAATTACAGCCACTTGTTGAAGAAAATTCACAGTGAATAATATTTGGATTGGTGCTGTTATTCAGGCATGATAATTACTACTAATCAACACGTACTGTCATAGAAATCTCACTTTTAGAGCCCTTCCATGTAGTTTGGTTACTTAGACTCGGAAGTATTCAGTAAGACTAGATCAAACCAATGCTGCAAAAATGTTGCTGATGAGTTATTTGTTATTTGGATGTACTAATAGTTTGTGATATATTTCAGATCCAGTAATTCCAATGTACTTCTTTGTGCATGAAGATAATATAGAATTCGAGAAGCAGGAGCCTGGCAGCCAGATAAGGCAATCCAGTAGTGAAGGTAGTGGTGTAAAGGGGATGTTCCTGTGGAATCAGGCCATGTTTGTTATTGCCCAGCTGCTGACAGCTGGGTTGTTGCATATCAATGAACTGGATCCTATACGACGATATTTGCCCTCTTACAACAGACCGCGTAAAGGAGGAAGATATTCGGCATTTCAGGTGAGCATGGTCATTTTTGGTGGTGTTCTTATGGACATAAAAGTTCACCAATTTGTTCTTGTATACAAACGTTTCAATTTAAGTAATTACATTTTGGAGGAAAGTTCTGTGATTTAACAAAAGCATTTGTGTAAAAAATGAAATTTTGTTAGATAAATTACACTTATGGCATTAAAGTAACAGTTTTAAACAGATTTCAGTTACTCATGATGGTCAGTATGAAGGTAACTGTCATCTTTGATGTTGCACAATATAGTCTTACAGATAGAAAACAAAAGACTGAAATAAAACATCAAATGCAGCTCACAGTTCTTCTTAAACAGGGAACAATAAAACATTTAGTTCCCACAGATCAATTCTAGGGCCTTAGCATTTCTTAATGCATATAATGACCTTCCATTATATTTAGTGATGACACTAGTGTAATAATTTATAGTAAAAATGTTGTTTTCTGCAGTGTCAAACTTAGTAAATGGTTTACTGCTAACAAATTTACCCTAACTCTAGTTAAATATGAGAAAATTTATAATGACTACTTTACCATAATATGCATCAAGTATTGGTTATAATGGAAAGTGCATAGAAGAGTCAAAGTACAAAATTTCTTGGTTTACAGATTACCACTTATACTGGGAGAATCATATTTATTAGATGATTCCTCAGTTAAGTGAACCATGTTATGCACTTAGATCAATGTTTCATATCACCAACACTGACATTTTCAAATCAGTTTATTTTCTTTATTTCCACTCTTCAATGAAATAATGGCATATTTTTTGTGGTAATCAATCTATCAGTACAATGATGTTTACAAACGAAAAGCTGTTGGAAATATGGCTGGTGCTAAACTAAGAAATCCATCTAGAAGTCTATTTAAGAAATTAGAGATGTTATCTCTTCCATGTGAATACATATTTTCTTTAATAAAATTCATTTAAATAACCAAAACATCCTCAGACAGATTTAACAGTTCACATTGTTAACACAAAGAATGAGGACCATCTTAGGTGAGTTGCCAGCCTTTAATAATTTCAGATCAGTGCATATTATTCTGGCTTTAAGATTTTCAACTGTCTACCTTGAAGTCTCAAAAGTTTTAAGAATAAAAAGGCACATTTTAAAGCATTATTAAAAGGATAGTAAAATACACAGTCCCTTTACTTGATTGTTGAATTTATAGTGTTTAAAATTGACTCATAATTTTTCTAAAGTTTTTTTATGTAATATAACTTACCTACTGTATGTTTATGAATTTAGTGTAACATTTGAATATTTTATGTGAAACCTGTATTTCGCATAAAATTTTTATGATTTTGAATTGTATTTGTACTGTATGCTTTGTATTTTTGTGACTTATTCCACATTCTAACTTTTGGGTCTGTGAATGTATATTCATATGAAGGGTATTTATGCCATATGGGCACATGAGCAAAATGACTGATTTACAGGAGACTAAATTCTTACCCCTGTTTGGTTTTGCAGGTGTTTATTTTAGTGTTCATATGCCCAAATGCAACTGTTTATATATTTGTGTAGTGCAGCATCAGCTTTATGCACTTCTGGCATGACATACATGCCACAATTTTATGTTATTAAACCATATATCTTAAATTATACAGATGTGTTGTTATGCCCTTCTGGCATGATGCCATCAACTTTTAACTTAGATTTCATTTCCCATTCCCTTTTTGTGCTTCCCAAGTAACCACTTTAAAAGAGGTTTCCACCAAAATTCTAAATGTACTTCTTGTCTTCTTTATCTGAGCTACGCATATGCCCATCACTAACCTTCTTCAGTTCGTAAGACTTGAGGTTCTCACAGCGGTGAATATGAAGATTTCTGTCTTCTGGGTTATTGCGCTGTGTAGTCTGGTCGATGTTAACCAACGTTTCAGAGGTCATACTGCCTCCGTCATCATCGCCCTGATGACGGAGGCAGTATGACCTCTGAAACGTTGGTTAACATCGACCAGACTACACAGCGCAATAACCCAGAAGACAGAAATCTTCCTTCTTCAGTTCACTTGCACTGACATTAAAATATTTATTTTATGAAATTTAAATTAAAATTGTTTTCTCAAGCTGTTTGTACTCCACATAATCCTTAAAACCGGAACACAGCACATGTAAGCCAATATGTTTCATTTCAGGATTTCTGAGAACTGTTCTTTAGATTTAATAAGTATGTCATTTAAGTATTAAATGTGTTTATTTTGTTGTTGTTGTTATATACTCATTGTTTATTTTTGTTTTCAATTCTGGTGGTGCAATAGGCCAAACCTTCACTTGTAAGTACTCATTTATTATTTACAAATGTGCACCCTTTTTATTTAAGACTTATTTAAACATTTTAAAGCATGTTTTAGCACATATTAGTGCTATCCTGTATTTCTTAATGTTCTGAAATTGGTATGACATACTTTCTGCTAGTATTTGTTTTCTAGTTTTACTTTTAGTACTTTCTTTATATTTCTGTTTCCTATTATTTTATTTTGTCTTTTTCTTACGCGACTAAACGTTAAAATTCTCATTTTGTATTCATCAGTGAAACTATAATTCAACATTTTTCAAAGCAAATTGTTGTAAATGGAGGCATATCAAATTAGCAGTTGTACAAACTTGGCTTGTTGCATCTCCTTCAGAATTGCTAATGAATAAAACTGTGCGATTTCAACATGAGTAATAACATGAAAATTTTAATAATTACTAACCAATCGAGATGTCAAGTTTTGAGGTGCTAGACTTCTACCCTAAAGCTCAGGTTTGAGACCAACTAGATCCATTGCAGATTTCTTTGCATATTTCTTCTCATGTCTGACATGGTAATTTGCAAATCTCTTGCCAGCCAGCATCCTAACATCAGGAGTAAGCAGTGTCTGGCTCATCAGTTCTTCCATCTAAGAAATGGACTTCTTTGCCATTTCTGAGGCAGACAGAAGCCAGGAAGGTAAAATAAATGCTAACTTGAGGTATTAACAGATTCATATCTTGATATTATGAGTGTATTGAAAATAAAATTTATTTTTCAGCACTAAATGTTTCTGTTGAAAATAATGTTGCATTCAAATACATTTTCTTCCACAACCTTCATATGTTTGGATGCCAATATCAGCATTTTAAATTAATATTAAATGTTTATGTTTTAAAGTTGTAAAGAGGTTCACTACATCCTGATTTCTTTATCTTTGGTCATGGTTTTGGCTAGGGTAGTGGAAGCTCATTCTATCTTTTTTTCTGTTGGCAGAAGGATGAAGCTGCTGTAGCTACCACATCAAACTCATTTATTTTATATAATTACTGTATGATTGCTTTTAGTTTCTTCTTATATTTGTAAATGTCCTTTCTGTGGTATAATTATTTTATATATTGCATGTACAATTTACTTATTAAGTGTGTGCTGTGTAGTATTTATATTAGTGTTTGTAGTGTAGCATTTCTAATGTTTAATGTGGTATCAATTGTGAATGTGATAATGTGAAAGGAACAAAGAATGCTGGGTCATGGTAAAGATATAGTCAAACCAAGGAAATAATAGGTTTAATGATGATGTGGCAATAATTAATCTAGTACTCTTGATCATCTGCAGTAATGGAGAGGAGAATACTGAATGGTCTGCTGTTCCATTCATATTTACCCTGTGAAACAGTTTTTAATGTAAAAATAATAAAGAATACATTTATTTGTACTAATTATTGTAAGTTTGCAACAGATTTTTTCTCACAGTAAACTGAAAATTACTATAACATTTATTGACAGCTTGCTGATCACCACCCATAGTATGGCCATCTCCCAAATACCATGCCACTCTTTGAATCTCGTTAACCAACATGAAGATGCAGTGAATTTATTTTGTAATTACATCACTTTGAAGAAAAATTACGGCACATATCATGCCAAGTTCTTCAGTTCTTTCTGCTGTTTTATGGCTGAACCATTCATCACAATCAATTCTATAAACAAATGAAATAAGTCATGAGCTTTGAGGTCAATCTACAAAGCAGATATTCTGACCTTGTGTAATTGGGACTGTGCTATACAGAAAGTTTCTGTTAAATTATTTTGTCCTGGTGTTGGGATTAGAGAGAAGAGAATCCTTATATTCTATGACTCTACAAGGTAGAGAGATGAGATAATGACTACGGTTGAATGAGTCTCATCAGCTATTGGCATATGGTGATGATATAAATACAATAAACAGGAACACAGAAGTGTTACTAGAAACTAGTAGAAAGGTGGGGATAGAAGTAAATTCAGAAAAAAACTAAGTACATGTTAGTATCCTGTCAGCAGACAAGCAGGCAAAGTCATATTAGGGTGGCTAATAAATTCTTTGAAAGTTCAAATATTTGGGAACAACAATAACAAATCAAAATGATATTCATGAGGAAGTTAGGAGGAGACTAAATTCTGGAAATGCTTGCTACTTCTCAGTTCAAAATATTTTGTCTTCCCATCTGATTTCTAAGAACCTAAAGATTAAAATATACAAAACAATAATTTTGCCTGTTGTTTTGTGTGGGTGCAAGACATGGTCTCTCATTCTGAGGGAGGAACATAGATTGCAGGTGTTTGAGAATAGGGTGTGGAGGAGATGTTTGGGCCTAGGAGAGAAGATGATGGGGCATGGAGAAAACTGCATAATGATGAGCTTAAAAATTTGAACTATTACTCCAATATTGTCAGGGTGATTAAGTCAAGAAGAATGAGATGGGTGGGGCATGTGGTGTGCATGGATGGGGCAAGAGGTGTGCACCAGGAATTGGTCAGAAATCCTGGGGGAAGAGTCTGCTGAGGAGACCTAGACATAGATGGGAGGATAATATCAGGTGGGATCTATGGGAGATAGAAGTTGAAGGTGACTGGATTTTGTTGGCCGGGACAGGAACTGGTGGAGGGCTTTGGTTAATTCAGTGATGAACCTTCGGGTTCTGTAGTTGGTACAGTGGAGGTTGTCCACATCACATCAGCTGTGAATGAACTGGCCTTATTTTTCCCACTTTGTATTTGACCTATAGTGTACTTTATAAGTGCTGCTGCATATAAAATATTGTAATATATTGGTGATAACACAGCAGGTTATTTGTTTAAAAACACAAGATTGATCTATTTCACACTTTTACGATTGATTACTTCCTGGATTAATGACTTCATCTTTATGAATTACAGTCCTAGTTATCGAGATGTAAATATTCTCTTCTATGTCATACTGTTCTTCCAGTCTCCTGGTACTACTGGCTTTCACTCCTGTTATTCAGTTGGCACATACATGTAGAGCACGTCACAGTCCACAAGTGTTTGCTTCCACTTGACATTCAACTCCTTGGTTGCGGTCTCATTCATTATTTTGACACTTGTTGGCCCATTGCAGGAGCTTGTATTTATAGATCTGATAATTGTTGGCCACAGTTCTCTCAACCATGAGGCCCTTCCAGTCACTTCTTGTCCTCCCTACACCCATCCATAATTCACTAGGTGGTTTATTGAATCAAATTATAAGAATAGAACACTGCCATGGTGTACAGAGAATCAAATTAACTTATAATATGTTCATAGTATTGTATTCCTCTCCTAGTTCCCTGTAACGAGTCATTCCATTACAGAGTGAGATGTGAGGGCTATTCATGAAGGAATGGTTTGCTCCAGATATTTCTGTCATGTTAAGCTGTTTAATATATGGGACCAGAGAAGTATTTAAGTATGTTTTTATGCATCATTATTGGTATTGTTTATAATTTCTTCTAGCAAGGAACTGCCACAGATCTTGTGGTACAAATAGTTCTGATTGCTGAGTCAATGCGTCTCCAAGCAATGATGGCAACTTATGGCATCCAAACTCAAACCCCTCACGAGGTGGAACCAGTGCAAATATGGTCTTCAAGAGAGTTGGTTAAAGTTTACAAACAACTTGGTGTTAACTCCAAGCTATGTTTGAATGGAAGACCTGTTCGACCTATAGGGGCACTTGGTACAAGCAAGGTATGTTGAGACAGTATCGAATAAACAAGGCTTTATTATTTAATTCATTCATTCATTTCCACAACAAGGAATGGGCCATTGACCCATTCTGGACAGTTGCTCAAGGCAACTTGTCCTTATTAGTCTTGAAGTGAACTTTTGAGTAGTGAGTGACACTCCCACTGCCTCTGCACAATTTATACTCAATCTTGATTTGCTATAGCCATCTAGTAGAGAATCAATAGAGATATGGGTGAGAAATGGCCGCTGAATTTTGCTTATGAAACATCTCATTCATGCTCATAAGGTTCTTTTACATGCCATAAATCTGCGATGTGGGACCGCCAGCTTTACTTCCTCTCTGAAGGAAGTTGTGCTACAGATTTTTTTATCACCCTTAAAAATCCATCGACCTTAGCCGGGTTTGAACCCATGAACCTTGGATCCAGTGATGAGCACACTTACCACTAGTCCACTGAGGGTCACGTTTGAATGATTATGTGGTTTTTAATTTTTCCATCCAGTTGACATTTTGGGTCTTGATGTATAAAGTGAAGCTTTCGCGGCGATTGAAGTTGATGAAAAACTCTGGGGCTACAGCCGTGTCAGGTGGCTTGTAGCCCAAGAGTCTTTAATCAATTTTGGGTCTTATTTAGGTGCCCATTTTTGTTGTATGGAAGTTGCAATGCTAGACTCATCTAAGGATGAAGAAATTGCACCATGATCAGTATGGATGTTCATGTCTGTTATGTAGCTGAGAAATATTGTCTTTGACCTCCTATTGAGTCTGGAGTAGGTGATGAAAGAGCTAAAGAGTGCATACTGCAAAAATAAAAGAACACTTTCTTTGGCCAGTTTATTATCTTTTATATTACAGGAGATATATTTCCATTTCTTTAATTGTTACGGGTTGCCATTGTTCTGTACATTGATGATTTGTGCCTGGTTGTGGTAACTGCTGTGGTATGCTGTTATGCATACAAAATGGTTTGGTCAGTCATTATCTGCATGAAGTCTGGAGGTATGAAATGTTACAGGTACTCGGTCATGTTGCATCTCTGTTAGAATGTGAATTGCACTGCAGGATTCACAATGAAGGATGAAATGTTGGGATGATTACAGAGCACTGGCTGATGATTACTAAATGTCATCTTCGGATGATGATTCTTATGGACATATTTTGGGAATAACATTGATGTCAAAATCAGCCATTCAGAGTTTTTGCACTTTTTTCTTTTGTTGGTGTTACAATATGACTATTGGAGTCTGTGCTGTTGCAGGTGTATCGAGTTTGTGGAATGACGGTTTTGTGTTATCCTTTGATATTTGAGGTGTCCGAGTTCTACTTGTACAGAGATATGGCATTACTTATCGATGACATCAAAACTGAACTGCAGTTTGTTGGACGGTACTGGAGACTTTCAGGCCGACCAACTGTTTGCCTCCTCATCCGAGAGGAACATATGAGGTATTTCGTAGAATGTATGCCCATATATGTAATATAATGCCGTTAACTTTCCATTTACATATAGTATTTAAATTTAATTTTCTGAAAAATTGTACAATAATTGATCCATAATGCACAAATATGTGGATATTATGTAGAATCAGAAGACATGAAGAACACAAAACTATGTAATTAACAATTAAATCAAATCATTTATGATATTATGCAGAGATTTTTAACATTACCTTCACAGCCTTTGTCTTTATTTAGGAAGGTAATGGTGTCTTGCTCAAGTACATCACTATTTTTTGTAATAACATGTGTGTGATTAATTTCAGTGATTTATGTGTGCTGCCTTCATGGTTTTTGTTTAGCTAGTTTGATTTGTAATTAATGACGTTTGTGGATGTGTATAGAATACTGCAATAGATTCTGTAAAACTTTTTGAAGAACAGATGCAATGAATTTTGGCATTTTTGTTTGCTTTGATAAATGTTATATGAATATTCTCTTTTTATTCCCATATAATTTTAACTTATTTCAGAGATCCACAATTCAAGGAGATGCTGGATCTTTTAGCAATGTTGAAAAAAGGCTATTGTGATGGAATGAAAGTCCGAATTGGGCGACTACAAAATCTCATTTCTTCATCATGCATCGGTAAGGAGAGCTGTGGTGGAATCTGGTGTTTTATTTCTTGAACAGAAATTTTTTTAATGATCATATGCAATTTCCGTTTATGTAGAACATTTGGACTTCATGAACACAGTGGATACATCTGAGATGACATTTCAGCAGTTTCGCCAAATGGAACATGAATACATTGGTTATCAGAGTCTTACAGATGTCCCCAGAGCATTACAATATACTGAAGATCCCAAGACATACCAAGTATGTGCAACATTGTATTATGACTATTTCAATCTGCTAAAACAGGATGCTGCTAATTTATAATACATCCCAACAACTGAGAATAAAGCATTACATTAATTAATTTACTGTACTTAGACTAAATTTGTATTTAACTAATAAGTGGGCCATATGGTATAAGCTGTGCAGTTTTGAACTGAATACCAAGTCGGAATATAAAGGTTAACTTTACATTTCAGTGTACATAACTATTTGACTAAATTCAAACCCAAGAATACCTTTACGTATTATCTGGGCTTTATTTGGAATTGGAATTTTAACTTTATTTCCATAATTTTTATGATATTATGCCTGTGTCCATTTGTTAATATCTGCCCTCCTGATAATTTCTTCTGGATCAATGGACAGAGTTTCATTAAACTTGGTATGAACATCATGCCGCTGGAGGACATTCCACCTTGGTAGTTTGAAATTTCCTTTTATCAGTAATACCGAAATGAAGGCAGTTCAAACCTTTGATGTTGGAGCACCACTAGTGCCACTTCAGAATGCAAAGCAAGATGGCCAGTTGATGATAACCATTGAACCGTTAGAGCTAGATATGTGCAAATTTTTATGGAGATAAATCATGAACATGCCTACATATATTATTGTTCCATATACCAAAAATTGGAAGCATGGTAACTTTGCAAAACTTCAAGTATATATATATATATATATATATATAACTTCAGCTTTTGACTGATAGCTGTGTCATGTGTTGGGTGTTAACCAGTGTTTTGTCAGACATTGCAGTTACCATTCTCGATGTGAGTATGAGGTGGGTCCATTTCTGAAGGCTTTCAATGTTGCTCTCACCCAAAAGCAAGAGTTATACATTGAACTCCAGCCACAGAAATCTACAGACAAGAATTTGAGGTTATGTCTGACCAAAGTAACATAATGGGAACCTGTACTTATGGATATTTATACAAATATTTCATTTAATTGTATAATTATTAGATTGTAGTTGTTGGTAGTCTCATATAAATTGAAATATTTGAAGAAAAGTATCATCATTCTTTCCAGAACTTGTTGTTTTGTATTGAATTCGCTAAGCATTACATATACATATCTTGGACTCATACAAACTGATACAAATCTATTGGCCTATTGACCCAAAGTTAGGGACTCTGTGGTAATAGGTGATATAATTATTTTAGCATTGATGTTTAACTGAACTTGTCATTACATACCAAAAAAAATTGTGTTAAGTTAGGTATAGGGTATGAGGATGAAACATTTGAAGAAGTAGAAACAATTTCTTGGCCTACAAATTGACAGCAACTTAAACTGGAAAACACATATTCAATACATTATCCCTAAACTAAGCTCAGCATGCTTTACTATGAGGACTGTTACATTAGTCATGTAAACAGAAACTTTAAAATTAGTCTACTTTGCTTACTTCCATTCAATCGTGTTTTATGGAATTATTTTTTGCAGAAACTTAACAGACATCAAGAAAGTATTTTACATTCAAAAGAAAATCATTAGAATAATGGCAGGCTCTAAAATAAGAGTCTTATGTAAAGGAATTTTTAAGAAATTCAATATTCTTCCACCAGCCACCGAATTCTTGCTCTTACTGTCACCATTTGTAGTAGACAACATAGGAAATTTTCAAACAAACTCATCCATAATATAAGTACAAGAGACACGTGCAACCTTCATATGCCATACACTAAACTTAGTGAATATCAAAAAGTAGTTTACCGTATTGGAATTAAGCTATTAAGTAATATTCCCCCATTATAAAAAAATCTGAATCATGTTACAAAGAAGTTTAAGCCAGCACTAGAAGAATATCTCCTGTCTCATTCTCTTTACTCCATAGAAGAATTAACTGCAACCAAAAATTCTCAGCTATGTTATAAATACTTATACTTATAATTAATTTGGGGTAATACTGTAGTTGACTGTAAATTACTGTATTTGTGCTATGACATGTTCTACATCCTTGGCTTGGGCCTATGAAGGATCTGTGGAATGTAAATAAATGTTATGCTGTTCTGTAAACTGAAAAAATAAAAATGGTTTGTAATGGTTTTTGGAGACTAAATATCATTAAATGAGACAGGAAGATGGTCATTGTGGTTAGAAGAGGCAGTTGTGGCTTATTTAAATGTATTATCTTGCATAAATGTTAAGGGGGGAGATTTAGGATAGCTGGATTGCATTGAGTTCATTTCATACAGATTACATAAGCAAGTTGATAGGACATGCAGTATAAATAGCTCATTCCAAACTAGTAATAAACAACAGTAGAAAGGTGTTCTCCAATTTTATGTATGCACATGTTCCAAATGCATGCTTTACAATTTTGAAACCTTCACATGTTGTTATGTTCATTAATTGCAACTACAAACCAAATATACCCAGCAGCATTTAGTGTACACCATCCATACCAGAGTAAATAGATAGAAATGTGCTGGGAGTGTTTGAAGATGAAACATATGAAAGAACAGAAAAACATGGCCTTTACTTCAAATGTATATTTCATACATGTGTAAAGATTACCAATACTACATAAAAATGCAAGAACATCATATGCATTTTAAAACTGAAAACCATAAAGAATGATTACTGAACACAAAGAACAAACATTTCTGCACACCAACATATTTGGAAGAGAGATTGCTTTTTATGTATGAATATTATTGTACAGGCTCTGGAAAATAAACCAATACATGAATTATTGGATACACTACGGAACACTGAAGGGGTGTATGCCAGGTGCCAGTTATATGGAATGCTTCTGAAGCGAGAAGGTCTCAAGTACGAATTCAATGGCCTCACAGGTGAAGCTGAATAGTGTCTGTTACTATATATATTTTAGCTTTGAGACTTGCTGTGTTTATTTCACTCTGCTAGTACCACATGTATCTCTGAAAGTTGGTCTTACACTCTTAGGGAAGAGAATAGGTTCTGGGTTCTGTATTGCTGTTTTTCTGGACTTCATCCATTATGTTTTGGAAGCTGGCTCTGCTCTCGTCTTCATGTGAAAATCCTATTTTGGTGGTTCTGATAGAAGGGGCTGATCAAAATTCTTGGACCCTGGTCCCTGAGGACAGAAATAGAGCCAGCTACCAAAATGTATTATAGTCTTGTTTTAGAATATTAAACTATGGATTAAGTCCAGAAGAGCAGCAATATTGAATATAATGCACCATTGTGAGAACCCTGATATGTTATTGGTGTTCAAAAACTTAAACTTAGAGAAAGATATTTGGGCCAAAGAAGGGCAAGTAACAAATAAAAGGAGAATATTACATAATGAGAGCTCCATATACAGATGAGCAGTGTATGTAGCATTCATGCAGTAAATGATAAACAAAGTGTTTGTTAGCAAACTTTGTGGGAAAAGACAGCTTGGGGAACCCAGATATGAATATAAAAACATTAAACTGCATATTGATCTTAAGGTTCTATAAATCAGTAAATTTATTGATCAGATGAGATACAATTGGCTGCTCAAAAACCTGTTATGTCATGGAATAGAATGTCATCAATAATCTCCATATGGAATTTATTATCCCCTTTTTGACACAGAGGTTTTCTTTTGCAAATACTTGCAGTATGTGTGCATATGATATTACCAATGATACAGCAGCAAGGCTCACCCTTCTGTGACAATGAGCAGTGTTATCTTTGGATAAACATATTCAACTAGGAAGAAAAATGATGTACTTTATTGTTTAAGTAGGTGGTATTTTTAAGACATTGATTTCACTAGAAAAGTTCTTCCACTAGGTTCTCATGCAGTTGTTCTCATTTATGCTTGCAGTTGAGGATCACTTGAAGAACTTATACCACCATGCAGGCTGCTTACGATACTGGGTAGCTGTGCGGTATTGCAGCAGCCTCCTTCATCACACTGTGGACAGCATTAGCCCTTTCATCACAACAGTGTTAGTGAATGGAAAGCAGGTATATTGAGTATTGTTGATATTCCAGTCATGTAAGAATACATTCAAACGATCCTGTATCAAATCAATGATCATCATCATCATCATCCATTGCTGTTTCCAGCCTGGGGCCGGGTCCATTTGGTAAAGCCTCTCCATCTCTTCCTTTCCCTCCACCAACTGCCACTGGGCACCTCTCTCCATCACTCCTCATTTTATCTGCTCCTCCCACCTTCTTCGTGGTCTTCCCTTTGGTATTGTGCCAGTCACTCTCATATCCAACATTTATTGTGCTATCCACTTCACATGTCCATACCACTTCATTCTTGCTTCTTCTACTCTCTCTACCAGACCCCTCACATCCATTTGTTTCCTAAGTTCCTCATTCCGTAATCTCTCCTTGTTATACCCAATGCACTCCTCAAAAACATCATACCCATTGCTTCCACCTTCTGTATCTCCTTCCTTCCTTCCTTCATGTAATATGGTAGATGTTTACCAACGTTTCAGAGGTCATACTGCCTCCGTCATCACGGCGATTCATCGCAGCATGACCTCTGAAACGTTGGTAAACAAATACCATACTACACAGCGCAACAACCCAGAAGACAGAAATCTTCATACTCACCGCTGTGAAAACCCCAAATCATACACATAAAATAAAGTTAATTTATTAATTACGTATTGTAATAAAGTATTGCTTTTTTGCATACAGCCTTTGCTTGTCCTCTTGTCTTACAGCTTACTGTAGGTGTGACTGGACACCAAGAAACAGTTTTTGACAAACCCATGACTCCTGCTGAGATCCAGTCTGTAATGTATTCTACCATTCAGCCATATGATATCATACAAGCTGTGTTACAACAGGAGGTTGTACTATATTGTGGTCGTCTCATTGCCACAAATCCTGAAATGTTTAAAGGAATTCTCAAGATAAGAGTAGGGTAGGTCACATCACGTGTGCATCACCATATATTGGAAATTAAATAAGAACTAAAGTGAAATTTGTTTAAGTTACCACTTACGAAGGTAAGGGCTGACTTCAATTTTTAAATTTACATTAGTTTTTAGACATTGGTGAACCTTTTGCAGATAATGCTTGCTTGAATGTCATTATTTGGACAGTGGTGCAGTGTTTCACCTCTTCATGTGCATGTGTTGTTTTAAAACGTAATTTGGAGACTATCTTAAAGATGCAGGCATTCTGTAATATTAAAATGTATCATAGAGTTTTAGTGAACTGCCAAATGTCCTGGTCTATAAGACAGATTTTTCCCTAAAATTACCATAAAAATCACAGTGTGTGTTGTACATTGAAGACGTTTTGAGGTATAAAACTAAAAATCAAAGAATTTATATATCTGACCTTTTAAAAAACAGATTATACAATTGTCATAATACTGAAATTATGTTGGTTGTTGAACATTGCATCTTGAGGGGGAGAATTAGAGAAATGTATGTGAAACAAAATTAAGTGACTGTGATTGATTCAGAGAGCACACCTGCATTGGCAAGGATGTCATACTTTCCTGTGTGAGGTGCACAGTGATTTTGAGGCATATTTTGAAGGTAAAAAGTGTGTCTTATACGCCAAAGAGCACGGTATATTTATCGTTTGGTTGACAGTCCATCTGCACATATACATAAAACATTTGCGTGGATCCATGCGATTGCTTTACGATTATTTGTAATAGGTATGTACCTGGAAGTGTAGGAAGTTTGACAGAGTAGAAGCATATTTTTTCCTTGGGTTTAAAAACATGCTAAAATGGAAGGGGGAAGATTATATATTGAATGACTATTTCATAAGGGTTGGTTAAAATATTAAATTATTAGAATGTTTAAGCTGTTTGTGAGTTAAAATCCCTTTGGTTATTAATCTTGGAGGTAGAATGAAGCTTTCTTGTTGCAATTTTTATTGAATTTGTTGTTGTGGTGAAGGTGGTGAAGTCAGTTGGCAGAGGCTGTTATGAAGATGAGTGTATCACATCGTTATAGGTTTCTAGGGTATTTTGAAAGTTCAAGTTCTTATTGATTGGTGTTTCATCTTACTCTTACATTATCATGTTGAATGGATATGTGTTTTGGAGTTAACGGTCAGTTTCTGGGCCAGTGGAATGGAATCTTTGTTTTCATGTACTGCCTCTGAGGCTCATTACACTTGGACCTCCACAGAAAGTGTTGGCGCAGCTAACATTCTGAGGGTCTTTGGTGCTGTGGTCATGCCATAATGGCATTGTGTGTTGTTCTTTCGTTTACAGTGGTTTGTTTTACTTTAAAGCTGGGTTCTGGAAGCCATGAAGCTTTATCTTCAAATGATGTCAGATTCCAAACCATTAGAGAGTCACAGTCCATATCAAGTGCGACAGCTGCTTCATAAAGTACTCTCAGTTAGGGAGTGGGCTACACAGGAAAAGTAAGTGTCAAGTCTTTCGAGCATTACTGTCATTTTGTTTTTAATCTGTATTCTGTACAGTAGCTGGTATGTTGCAGCTTGACCCCATTACAGCGACGACGGCTTGAGGGCTGTTTGTGTCGTGTTCCAACTCACTTCTATGTCCAGGTGTGGGATGTCATGTCTCGCACACCACAAGGTATAACAGTTCAGGGGAGCCACCTACCACAGCATCCGACCCTGTCCAACATGACGCAGTCAGAACTCAATTTTGCATTACTTGTTGAAGAGATGCTGAACCACATCCAGAAGCCAGAATACAGGCAAATTGTTGTAGAAGTAAGTACATTTTTTAAGTTTCTCCCAGAAGTTTTTATTATAGGTTTTATTTTAAGACAACAGATAAGAACAGTAAGATGCAGATCTTGGGGATGCAGGATGTGATTCAAATGGAGTTAGCTTAGCAGTCTGTGATATTAGCAGTATTGAACATTGGATTCTTTAACTCCATGGAGTAGAATCTTTCTTGAGAAACTGATAATCATTAAAGTAATCAGGAAATATTCACCTTTTATGGAACATGAAGGTTTATTACATGTCTGTAAGAGCCTGCCATTGGACTCTCTCCTGAACAAGATGATTTCAGTCCACATACTTATACAACAGCTAAAAATAGCAGGATGTTGGATATAGCAAGAAATGTGTGACATGGAAGGGGTCATTAAAAGCTGAGGCAAAGAAAATAAAGTGTTACTGTAGGAGTAGAAGTAAATGAATGAAATTTTGTAACTGGTGCCAAAAGATCAGTACTTGATTGTACACTTTAAATGAGTACAAGTGTGATATGAAAAGTACGTTGATTAGAGTGTGCAAATACAAGAATGCTTGCTAGCTTTGCTTCGGCTTTTATGGGCATATTTTTAATTTACTTGCTTAGGTGACAATCACCACGTTCTGCTGGTATCTTTATTAGTTAAATAAAGCAAGACCAACGATCCATATTAGTGAAACTAGAGTTTGTTCGTAATAGGATGTTTTATATATATGTCATTGTTGTGATTTCATCTTCCTTGATTGATTAGTAGGGCTCTTGATTGAGGATAAAAAGATTTTAGCCACTTGAGACTTTTATAATTGGTTATTTCTGTAACAGAGTAAGCCCTGTCTACTACCAAAACTTGGGGCAGATTCCCAAGCAGTGACAAGACTTCATGATATGTATGTTCAGTAATTGGTTCCCATTGTGAACATATTAAATCTCTTTCGCCGTAATTTAGTAAAATATTGACAAGGTGATATCCCTGCTCATTCCCTTTGCTAAAGTAATCTTTTGAAATTGTCCAGGAACCAGCCTGTAATGGCATATGGTTAGTTTCTTCCTTTGGGAACACAGATACTGAACTTCCATCTGAGTTATAATATACTTAAAAAATAATGGAGGATGCTTGATTATAGTAGTCTTGGGACTGTTGGTAACATGAGCTTTTGCAGTGTTATGAAGAGTGATTATTTCTCAAACAAACCGTCCCTATAATGGTCTTCATTGGTTTTTGTTGAATCTTGATCCCATTGATTATCTTAAAATGGATCTCCATTGACATGCCTTGAATCTGCCAAATTGTGATCCTAAATTTAAGTTTTCAGTAATAAAACAAATGCTCAATTTAAAGTGAGTGTCAAAAGAGGAAAGACAGATGTCATTGAATGTTTTCTTTTCAGTTATTGTGTATTGTTTCCACAATACTGACCAGGAATCCTGAGCTAACTTTCCAGAGTCAACTGGATCTTGATCATTTGGTGAAAGAAGCCTATTTCATGTATTGTAAGGTAAGACTTCTTCCCGCCACAGAATCATCTGATACCCTTCCCACGGTCCGGTGGAGCTTATTTTTAGTGGCCATTTTTTAATGTGTATAAATTGTACATGTGTTACAGGATTGCACTATCATGCATATCAACAATTTGTAACTTGCCTGTGGCTCAGATGTCTCTTTTCATGTAATTTAATTTTATATATTTTTTTGTGAAGGGAACAAAAGTAAGGTATAATGAGGAGAAGTATTTTCAATTGTATCTAGAGCTTCTGAATGAAACTCATTAAGTTTGGTACTGTTCATTTACACAAAAATTCATCAGAAAATTAAATTTTTGTTTGTCAGTCCAATAGAACATTATGAGGGGCTCAAAACAAACACTTTCCCCCAAAATATCTCATCAGATGAATTAAATGAATATCTACAACATTGGTTTGAAATATTTTTCAGTATTATGAATACTTAATGTGATTAAAGAAAAAATCAAATTTTGACCTTGTATTGAATGGGAGGTTTTTGCTAAGGAATAAAATGTTGGGTCTGATTGACATAATGATGAAAATTTAATTTAATTACTGGCATCTGTTTTACGTTATTATTCTCTGAGCATTAGGAAGAAGATGTGTTTCAGATTGTGACACAAAAACCTTGATGAGAATAGCTTGTTGATGTGTAGAAAAACATAGGAATTTATGAGTTACAGTCATAATATAAAGCTGTAATTTACAGGATAACAAGACTGAGAAACTGGATGACCTGACCCCATTCTTCTCCACTCACTATTCCATTACAACTGGTTATTTGGCACGAGCAGTTGTCAACAATGTCTTGCAGGGTGGTCAGTTGGCAACAGGTTCTGAAAATGACAATGACATTGGTCAGGAAGAGCCTTGCAGAATTTCATAGCTGAGAGTTGACACACAAATAAATACTAGTCCAATGTGTACATTATAATTGACAATGAATCTGTACACTTGTAATTGTTAAGAGATTTTTAATGGGATAAAGTAAATTATTATAATGGCAATGAGTGAGATACGGATTTTCTTTTACTCTTAGGCAGGATTCACATCGAGACATCTGGCAACGAGTGACAGGAAATTTGTGATATATCACTTGTACATTTACACCAAAGCAATCCTATTGTCAGTTTGTGGAAATGTCACTGAATAAAATGATTATTCAGTAATTTTCATGACCTTAATATTTCATTGTTTTTCACAAACATTTACTATCTACTCTGATGCACCGCATGTAAGGTGGTTCATTGCATGACGCAGCCTCTACATAGCAATAGGTGATATCTATCATTTCTGATATAGCAGAAAGATATTGATGTGTATTGCCTGTCAATGAGTGATAATTTAAAACTGATATCTTTGTTGGTTTTATATGAATGCTTCACATTGCTATGCACGCTGTTTCAATAAGTGGCATGTATCACGTATTGCCTGTTGCTTTCATCCTGCCATAAACGTGTAACATGGCAGTAAGAAATACGGTAGATTGCGGTTAATTGGGGCAGCCGTTTATTTCAGACAAATCTTAAATAACAAACCATGTTAACTCTTCACGTGGAACTTCACATAATTGGGCCAGAGTGTTCTCGTCCCTATGTGTCCCAATTAACCAGAATCCACTGTATATTATTATTTGCCTTTCTTATGCTTTCTTTACATGAAATGAATAAATGAATCCATGATGGGAAGGTTATATATGCATTTAGCTTTATACATTACTCTTCCAGAAGTAATTAACTATTTTCAGTGAAATTTGGTGTCAGGTACCCACACTAAAAGTTGTTAGTACATGTGACATTTTGAGCACAAGACGAAATTGGGACGTGAGCACTTCTGCAGTAGGGAGAGCCACAAGGTGCATGGTCCACCTCATGAAAGAAGCCACATTAAAACTATCATGTTTGCAGTAATTGGAATGAAGGTAAGGCAGCCGCTGTATGGGGAGCGCGGCCAGAAGATTGGTGTCTCCACGCGCTTTACTGCACCTACATTCGCTCCACCTGGCTCGCTCCTAACTAGGAGAAACCAGGCTTGGGCTGGAACCACATTGGCTCAGGCAGCTCCTATCCATATCTCAAACCAACTCTCTCCCAACAGGGAAAACTAGTCCTGGAGTTGTCCCAAAAACGTAATTCTCTTCATAGCCGATAATAGAAGCGCGGCCTTGGAGAATAAATGGGGGAAAACTATTTGGCTGGCCAGATGACTGGATCCGCGACTGGACCAGTTTCTCAGTGAGCACGGCGTTGGTGTCTGCCTCCTAAACGAGACGCATCCTTGAATTAGATCAGGCCCTACAGTTCGCAAACGTTTCCCCGAAGGAACGGCCTGACTCGGGGAGGAGGCACAGTGATTCTTGTCCGCAGGGGCATAGATAATTACGCTTTGTCAGTCACGGGTCTACACCTCCCGGATGCCTTCCGCTCACCCACGCGACACCTGATCGAATCGGATTTGACCGAATGCATGAGTGGAAGATTCCCCAGCTTGATGGTGGGTGATCTCGATGTGAAACATCCGGACTAGAATTCAAGGCTGACCACAGTTAGGTTTTGTTCCTGCTTAATTATGCCAAAAGGAATTGTTTCATCTATGGCCGGACTCCCGGTCATGACTCATCTCCAACCTAGTGCGACATTCGATATCCTTGATGTCGTGGTGAACTCAACCTTTTCGGGTTCATCTCCCAGGCATCGTTCAACCATAATTTTCTTTTCAAAGTGAAAGTTATCAGATGTGAACCTCGCTCCAACAGTAGGATCATTGAACAGTTTGGACGTGTCAGAACTTGAACCAAGAGAACAAACCCGTCAGCAGAAGCCCGTCTCAAGGATTCCGCATTTTGGTTGGTCGGTCGGTTATCCAGTCACATCAGAACCCGATGATGGGGATGGAGACGTCCTGAAACGTTGGTTTCTTTGACTGCTTGATGCAGCTGGTGGCCCGAGAGGACTTTGTTCTGCTTAGTTGTTGCGAAAGCTTCAAATAATAATGAAAATTAAGTTTATCGCGTCAAATAATGTTAATTTTCACATAAATTTGTGTTTTGTGTAAGTACATTAAGTGACGCATTGCAACAAACTTTAATCTGAACAGAAAATCCGAAATTGTTTGTCCCTTTTTTAGGCTTCGTTGTTATTTCTTCTTCACTTCAGGGATTAGGCTAAAGCCTGTTCGGCGGGCAGCTGGTCAAGTCAACTTGTCATATTAGCCTTTTTAACCTTACGTGTTTGTAATTTTGTCGGACGATGCGTTGGACATCCATGGTTCGTGTCGTCGACACGAGTGAAATGCTCAGGGCCACCGTTGTCTCCAGCGAGCGATGTGTACACAGAAAACAGGAATGTTGCAAATGATCGTTTTTATTTTATTTTGTATGCCTGTTGAGCCAATATAAACGAACCGAGTGTTTCATCTTGTCACTTGCCTTCGGTAGGCTTGGGTTCAACAACATCTTAGGTCAGCTGCATAATTTCAAAGTTCGCAATTAAAGTCATGCTTTGTAAATGCAGTGATGTACTGAACGGATTTGGTCGAAAGGTACCAAAATATTCAAGTCATTAAAGAAGTGATCTAGAAGCAAGCCCGCCCTCAAGTCAGACTCGACAGTGACGTCATATACACACGCCATTCTCCGCCGTAGAAATTAAACAAAAAATTGGCAATCAACAACGTACGAACCGGCAGTTAAAACATTGACAGCACTCTCCTTCCATACAAACTTGCAGATCAGCGTATCATTGACATTTAGACTGGTAGCTAAGTTCGTCGTGTCAGTCTGAATTATCAAACAGTACGATGCACATCGCCGATCGCTCTGCAAGATTGTAGTTAAATTGTCAAAAAATAAAAATGTTTAGTCGTTTCACTGCTAGTGGAAACTACTTTCCAAAATTTGGCACTGCTGATGGTAGGTGATGAAATACAAATTGCGCTGAGTCACCAGTTAGAATCAGTTGAAGGAAAAATCTATTGAGCTTTTCAGATTTCCCATTAAAATTTCAACGGGATGTTGCGCTAGTTTATTATGTGGTTACCATACGAATTAACTGAAGCATTCGAAGAAAACTGGGTGCCATAAACCAGCGCTCCAGTCTACCGAGACAGGCCTCCAGATTACCGACGAGAAGCGATGGACTGCGATGCCTGGCGACGAGAGCCATGTTGTCCGTTTTCTGCGCTGCCGGACGATCTTGAAACGAACCGTCCACGAAGTTCTGAATTCTACTTAACCAGTCGAGGGGGATAGGGAAAGTTCGTCTACTAAAGTAAATTTTCAGAAAGTACGAGGGTCTGGTGATGCAACTCGGAAGTTGGTTGAAGATTCCAGCATCCTGCGCACGCAGTCGACTGAAGTCACTGGTTTGATGGCCAAGAGCGGGGGTGGTAGTAACGATGAAGACCTTGGGTGACGTCGCAGCCAGGCGCACGGCAATATTGTCAAAATTAGACGTCAAATAGTTCTGGAGCTCATATTGTGCAAAGGGCCGGATTTAAGGGAGAGCGACAGGGGCAGTCGCCCCGGGACCTCTTGAAAAGTTGTCAATATGAAATCCATTTTTTTACGGCGAGAAGCGCCCAGGCAATCAACGCCGGAAACTGATTACGTGTTGCTTATTGAAACATTTTTGTTATTTATTTATAAGTAATTACAATATGACCTAAATTTGTTGTAACTGTTTGGGACCTCCACATTTAGATTTCTCCGGGGCCCCCGAAACTCTAAATCTGGCCCTGATCAGTCATTTAATATCGTGAAGAAGTTCTGACAGTTCTGTGTGATGTAATACCATGTTCCTCATTTGGATGAGAAGTGCAAATGCACGGGGATTTTTGTCGGTTAGACAATGCACGGGGATTTTTGTCGGTTAGACAATAGGCACCAGAATTCCAGCCAGTAAATCCTGTCATCGGCAGATGATCGTGCGATTTTATAATGAACGGAACTCACATGACGCCCAAGTGAATACCGTAGATAAACATCGGTTTTATTTTAGTCTTACTTTGGAAACAACTTGTTATGTATTGGTGCATTCATCTGATTACACTGATTACGAGGTTTGTGACCTGTACATTGTGAATGGTGTAATGAACAGTACACATATTAATTATTTCTCGCGATTTGACTATAGGTTGGTAACAGTTGCGGTCATCACGAAGGCTGTGGGTTTAAACTTCTGCTAGTGCGGCGACAGCTGCAGCTGCAGTGTTACAAGGTTCTAGCTGCGTGCTGGCAGAACATTGCCCTGCAGTAAATGAGCTCGTATTGTGATTTCCGGAAAACGATACATTTTTAAAACGTCAAATAATTATGAGAAATTCAGTGTTTCTAGTAATTAATGCGCTACTGATGGAACTGACATGCGGAGAACTGGTGCCGCTGCTTCCTTCAGGATATTCGGCTTTAAGAAGTGATGTGCCGTAAGTAACATAAGATGTATTACTTTTTGATACAAAGTGGGCACCATTGGAGAGATTGCGTTAAATTGGGTCTTGCAGAGGTTACAGATATTGTTGAAGCTGGCTTACCTGTCGTCCTAGATTAAGCTGATAGCCTTTGAAGAACGTAAAATATTGCACTAATGAAACTAAGTATAAACATTTCAGTCAACGTTCAATAGAAACTTGTCCGAAGTTGTTAAACTTACTTCTATACTGAATGTTGTCAATGAGAACATTTCTTTACCGTATTCTAACCAACCATAATTCTGCCACTGAGATGTTATTCGCATTTTTAAGTGTGATAGCTTTACCTGATAACTACAATATTATGTGCAGTTAGTATTTAAGCCATCACGTTCCATTTTTAGGACGAAGGTTCACATTATAAAGAATATATAAACACAACTAACAAAGAGCACATGGAAGCGTAAGCATTACGTTTACACGTATTTCTAATTTTGAATTTGAAGCCTTTTACGTGCTTATATGTAACAGGAAGACGGGTTTATGGTAGGGACATTTCCTACACAGATAGCTTTTAAGATTTTTATCTTAGCCTCTGCGTCCAGACCGGCTCTGGGGCTCGCATGACGTCTTATCCAATGCCGGGGCGTGAAGCTATCAACTCACCTTATTCTAGTGCCGATGTTAAGAAATATTACAGCTATACCTTTACCGCCCCCACGTCATCATGGCGTGGTGCTTAATAAGCACCAGGGAGAACATTACCTTTACCTTTATTTTTATAGTGCATGCGTGGACATGAAAAATGATCTTTATTGTAGAGCTTTCTTAAACAGATTGGATTTGGTAGCTGCATTTAAGCAAAACTTATCAATGTTTTAACTCGTTCAGAATGTCAAGAGGACATACGTGGGTGGACACAACAATCCAAAAGCGGTCGCCTGCCTGTCAGCCACGCACTCCACAACAGATTTCGAAGTTTTATCGTGAATGAGTACTACCCCCATCAAAAAACAGCGCATTAATTAAATCTGGCATGAATTCGTTTTAAGAAGTAGCTGTTTCTACGGCCGTCTTGTAGGATGTTGTGCCTTGTGGTCTGGTGAAATCTCACCGTTGTTTTGACGTTTTCTTTCCCTAGTGCATCCCAAGGGCAGGAGTCGAAGTAGAAAAATAAAAGGACAAATGTGTTAAGGGGCTAGATTTTATCAGTCTGTTCAGAAACACTTCAGATGCCCCATTGGCATTGATGTCATTCGTTGAAACAACTGCTGCAAAGCTTGTCGCACTACAGATACTACGCTGCATAGGGCAGAAAATATTTTGAGTATTTTCTAAAATTTCACAATAGAGAAGAACAGCTCAGATAAAATATGTAGTTCATAGTGTGATCTACATTATATATCATCATTTTTATGTAGGCTGTATAAATTTCTTGTACAGTGAGAACTTTTTTAAAAGCTAAGTTTGGTTTTTATATGAAGTACGGTTGTAAAAGACCAGTACACACAGTACACGACGAGCCGTTCTTGAAATATCAGATTCAGTTCAGTTCGATTTTCATGAAAACCCTGGGTTACTATAGTCCATCGTATCAAAATTAAACCCATGTCACAAATTAAAGTGTGGATTCGAAATGCAAAATGTAATGGGAATCAGTCAAGTAGAAATCGGTTATGAAATATGTGGACATATAGACAAACTTTTCTTTTGCGCGTTCTTATTATTCTCCGTGTAGAACGGGACACTTTGTTTACAAAATGTCTATGAGGGAACTGTATTTTGCTTCCTACGTCGTAGGACACATGCGAGCCATTCACAGTATCTAAAAATAAAAAAATAATAACCCCTTGTCAAATAGGCCTGTAGGTCTGTTTCCTTTGGTCGTAACAGTCACAGGAAAACTTGTGAAAGCCATTGTGGACTACCTGCGCCAGCTTTGGAGGTTACTTATTTCGGAATTTTTATTTTTTATTTTTTTAGTGTTCTGTCTGACGACAGGTCCATATGAACAGGATCCTTCCATCCTTTTCTCGGACTGGGACCTGTTCATATACGTTCTTGGCAGATGATCCAGAAGTGGTTTGCCATTGCCTTCTTCTGTGTGTGAATGGAGTAATTGTTGGGATGCCACGGAGAAACCGGGGAAGCCCCCGGAGGAAAACTCCGTGTTGCCTAGACCACGGCCTTGCACAACACAAGTTATAAATTCGGGCACCGCCGGGAATCGAACCCGAGACCCCCAGGATTACAAGGCCAGCGTTGTAACCGCTAGACCACCGTGGCTACTCATACTGCGGTAACAAACAGTAATGCAGCATGTTTGACCGTGTTTTGTATTTATTTAAAATTCTCATAACACAGATTTCTGCGACGTGGTAACATTATTCTGGGTCATTTATAGTATACTGACACTCAGCACTCATAAGACTGAACACTGCTACAGCTGTATTTTGGGATGTTGTACCGTGTAGTCTGGTAGAAGTTTACAGACGTTTCAGAGGTGTTTGCTGCATCCATCATCAGGACGACGTGTGTAAGAAGGGTTTGAATCTCGGGACGTAGAGAAGATTAGCCTACCCATAGAGGTTTCCTGGGTGAGGTTTCAGGTTATTGCCTTAATGATGGAGGCAACAGTAACCTCCGAAATTTCGATAAACTTCTACAGTCGTGTACTCTGTAACAGAGGTTCTATATCCTCCTACCCTTTAGACTGGGTACAGCAGTAACGATAAAAAGCGCATACAAACGCCAATGCCCGGAGCGGAATTAGAACCCGCGATCGCAGTGTTGTGGCGGATAATACCGACCTGTCATCCCGAGCGGCAGGGCACATCTGCAGCATTTAAATGTCTGAATGAGATGATGATAGAAGCGGTGATGATCTCAGAGAACGTGTTGCCGTCATTTGACCGCTTGCGACCTCTTATTGTATGCAGTGCACACTTCACTGGCAAGCACGTACTAAAAAGTTCTCAGTTATTATCAGAGCATTTTCGACCATTTGACCTTTCAAATGACGAAGAACGGGAAAAATTCATACCATTTAACAGTCGATTTTCTTTTTCAGTCATCTTTGCCTGTTTTGTACAGGTACATGGATAATTTTAGCCAATGCTTACGGTTTAATGTGCCTTTGTGCAACTCTTTCGCGCTCCTTGTTGCTTTGTACTTTCAACGCATAATTTTAAATGTCGTCATCTAATCTTTTACACATAATCAAGGTCCTTTATCAATTTGTAAGCCGAAAGGGATTTTGCATGTGACAGGTTGATATGTCCAAAATGATGGTTGTTATTGTTAACCATTATCTACTTTACTGACATTAGAACAGTGACCACCAATGGAAATTGTCTTGCAACAACAGCCCAGTAGTATAACACCTCTGGTAAGGACCTGCTCTCAATCATACGTTTGCATACGTAGCCAGTTGGATTTCTACGTAGTTCACAATAAAACAAACTTTAAGAACAGTTCTAAATTACCCGTTCGTGAGCACTTCATCCTTGACAGCATTTAATTGTAGAATTCATGAAAATAACTCTATAGCTTTTCAGATAGTTGTAATTACGAGTGGGATTTTAATTGCGTAGCTCACTTCCTCATTGTTAGTTTAATGCCGTCTTCACGTCACAGAAATGTTAGTTTCATTATGATCACAATAAGATGCTGTGTTTCTTTGGATGCATTGCATTGTCCCCTTTTCTTGCATTTTGCTTGACAGTAATTAACTTATTTGTTGACAAGAGCCGCGGGGATATATTATCAGTTTTACAATATAAGAGAGTAATTTACTGACATTAATTAAATTTATAGATCATGCCTATATATCCGTCTGGATATTCCATCTGCAGCTATACTCAGTGGAATTCGGTTAATGATTGAGGTGTTCATGTGAAGTGGTTAGGGCTGCGTTTTAAATGGAGCATACTGTATCTACCGTCTCCGTCCACCTCCTTACCTACTCATCATTAGACTAATGGATGGACCCGCTCGACGCAATATCATCTCTGCAGTTAAACAATCATGAAAAGACCTAAGAACCAGTCACGTATACGAGGTGCGATCGGAAAGTTTCAAGACTGTGTCAATAGCGGGCGAACCGGATGTAGTACGAGCTTCTGCCTTTAGGGGGTGCGGCCTACATTCATAGTGAATCAGTGTGCCAGCCGGCATCATCGAATTAGCATTTGTTTCTTAGTTACGGGCGTTTTGGTAGTGCATTACACCGACCCTCCTGCGATTTCGGAATGGCGGATTTTCATGAACAAATCAAATTTTGCCAAAGACTCGCCAAAACGGCTACGGAAACCTATGAAATGCTAAAGCAAGCATTTGGGGAGTCCGCAATGGGTCGTGCACAAACTTTTGTGTGGCATTCACGTTTTCAAAATGGCCGAACCTCTGTCGATGATGACGAGCGTTCTGGACGACCATCTTCGAGCACAACGCCCGAAAATGTTACGAAGATTTGGCAGGCCATTCACGAAGATCGACGCCGTACCATCAACGACTTGTGCGACATTGTTGGATAGGCTATGGGACCTGTCAGCTGATTCTAAAGGAATAACTCCACATGCGACGCATCATGACAACGCGCCAGCGCACACCGCCCTCAAAGTTCGGCAGTTTTTGGCCTCAAACACCATGACCGTCATCCCGCACCCTCCTTATTCGCCGGATTTAGCTCCGTGTGACTTCTTCCTCTTCCCAAAGATGAAAATTCAGCTAAAGGGAAGGAGATTTGAGACGATAGAAGAGATTTAGGCAGAATCGCAGATGGTGCTTGACAGGCTGACAAAGAAAGATTTGCAGGGATGCTTCCAGGCTTGGCAGCGGCGCTGGGATCGTTGTGTTCACTCCCAGGGGAACTACTTCGAGGGTGATGGATGAATTTAATACCTGAGATAAGTTTACGGGTTTTTATAGGCGCAGTCTAGAAACTTTCCGATCGCACCTCGTATGATTAGCTGTAACTCGTCTTCTACTAAGGAGATTGTTGGTTCGATTCTCAACAGGGGTATGCGTTTACGTTTGACACGAGGACATTTAAGAACCAACAAACCAACCATGCAGCTGCAATCCTCCTGTTCCAGGAAAGGAGACTTCAATTAAGACATGGTAAATTATACCATAACGCGAGAAGGTTGTAGTGCCGTGTAGTCTGACAGAAGTTTACCAATGTTTCAGAGGTCCTTGCTGCTTCTATTACCAGATCCCTGTGATGATGGAGGCATGAAGGACCTTTGAAACGTTGGTAAACATCTACCAAACTACACGGCGCTACAATCCAGAAGACAGCCATCTTTGATCTCACCGCCGTAAAAACGTCAAATCCTACATTCCATAACATGTACGAACATTCATTACTGTAAAACATCCAAGCATTGTTTAATTTCGCTGAAGAACTGTAATAGATTAATGTTTGATAGTTCTTAATAGGGCTGTGGAGTCGGGACTAAAATCTCCGACTCCGACTCCTTCATAAAAGCTTAATATGTGTTATTAAGGGTAAACGTACTAAAATGGTAAATGGCGCCATAAGAGATTTTCTCACCACCACGTGAATCATCAGCCTACTTTTTAGACTTATAACATATATTTAAACGTACGTCTAATGTTTATTGCAGAAAAGATTAGTAGACAGTCTGTATTCTTAAGGTACCGGAGCAAAAGTTACAAAGAATTATTCCCACACCACGTGGCTCAACGCGTCGTTGAATCTCCCTAAGTGTTAGGCCGCCGGCAGCTCACACGGTATAGAAATTGTTCTTAAGATTTTATATCGAGGTCGGAGTCGGAGAAGGTACATTTCTACCGACTCCGACTCCACAGTCCTGGTTCTTAACATTTCATCTTACCCATTGTGCATCTGGCTGCACCATGTGTTGTACCAATTTCTCCCCCTAGCAGGATTCTTGGTGTTAAATTTACGTAGAACAAAGAGACCGTGATTTTGTACAAAACTGTAGTGTCCTTCAGATTGGTCAGGAAGCCACAATAAAAGAGTCTTCTAATGATGCCCTCTTTGTCTTTAGGCTCCAACAGAGCGGTGTTCAATGTTTTCATTCAACTGCTTTTACGCTCATGTAATTGTTTAATGACGCGTGAGACAGAAGAATAGGTTGCACAATATCTAAACAGGGAAAGGCAAAATGACAGACCTTGAAAAAGAAAAAGAAATACCAGATTTACTCATAACTATGAATGCCTGTATGTTTAAGTAAGAAGCAATTCTGAAGTCGCTAGCAGAATTTGAATTAGCGGTATCAGGTATATTCGAAATAGAAGTTCATGACAACCACATTTAAGGGGGTTAATAATACTTACTTCTGTACACGGATTTTGCACTGATGTTAATGTTGAATGTAGTATAGTTCAATCTATTTAGAGTCCTTAGTAGTGTAAAACTTCAGAATTTCACGTTTGACGCCAAAATATGAACAAGAATAAAATAAGGAAGGAGACTCATAGGAGCCCTCAACCCAATATTATGGGACAAAAACACCACAAAAAGAACGAAAGTGAGAATATATAAATCGATGATACAAAGCGTGGCTCTATATGGAGCAGAAATTTGGCAACTTTCGGAACAACAAAAAAAGATTTCCTAAGAAGAGCGGCTGGAATATCCAGGAGAGAGAGAGTGAGAAATCATGAGGGCGGACAGAGATATAATTGAAGAGATAGAGAAAAGACAACTGATTTGATATGGACACGTGCAAAGGATGGAGGAGGAAAGGTTACCAAAAAAGACTATGGAATGACAACCAAAAGAGAGAAGGAAGGCCGAGACCAGGATGAAACGACGGAATTACAAGAACCATGATAGAGTGGAAACTACCTCCGGAAGGATGGGAAAATAGAGAAGAATGGAAGAAATTATTGGGCACCGGAAGACCGAAGTAACGGTCAAGAAACGGAAGAAGAAGAATAAGAAGCGTAGGAAAACGAAAGATTGTGACAGTCAGTGGCTGGGATCTAAACGGAGTCGAAATGGAATGTCGATGGTTACGTTGACGTCTAATGCCTCGAAAATGTATACTAAAATCTTGAGTACATGAAGATACTCAATCTTGGGAACCCTACTTAATGCTACTCTTGGTTATCACAATGCCCCAATTCATTCTGAGTGACTTTTCAGTGTAATCTACCAGGATGTCACTAGAATTTTGTCTAGAGAATGTTTTAGTCTGTTGTAGTAAGCAAGTCATTTATTTCTGCGAGTCATGTTGCTTTTGGCGAATCAGGAAACCACGACCCACGTGTAATTGACTTTCTAGCTTCAGATGATTAGTTGCTTACATGACCATTTTACTTCATAAACGTACAAATTTCTACCTGCGTTAAAATATTTAACGTTCCTTTCTTCCACAAAAGGAAAGAGGAAAAAACAAAATTAATACATTTAAAAATTACATAAACAGATTCTTTAGCCCTGAAAGGGATATTGCACTCTTCTGCGATTATTTTCTCGGCGAAATTCCACGGCAAGTCGTTCTCAACTGTTTTTCAGTGTTACTTCCCCACTCCATTTCGTAGCTGCGTGCCATTGGTGGTTTCGGGGAATGCTGTCTTAATACAGGTGTCCCAAAAAGATGTATACACCATTCAACAAACGAAATATAGACATTTTAATAAACTAAACCATTACATACAGCAGCATTGTCATTTGGTGAATCAGCGAATCTAGTGTAGGTGTTCGAAATGATCACCGTTAGGTTCCTTCGTAAACACAACACATGGAGATTGATAACAAGGTCAAGATTACGTATTATGTGTTTATACCTTTTTTGGAACATTCTGTAGATATTCTGGATGGCGTTGATTAATTGTAAGTGTTCATTTACGTCATTGAATGCAAATGATCTTTTTATATGTTTAGAAGTGGAGTAAAAATTTAATTCCATTTTTATTTTATTATTTAAATTGTAATTGCATCTCGGTATAATGAGGATTTTTGTGTGCCCTGTAAGATTTGTATTTGTCACTGGTCTTGATAATTTTTTATAAGTACGAATTTACTGTTACCATATACTATACTCCATAGTTATTACATATTGTTCTATCGTTAACCAAGTTAATGAAACGAACGTAGTGGCCGAGTGGTTAGCTCTCCTGCTCGATATTCGGGTGGTACCGTGTTCAATATTAGCCAGCAGATAGGACATCTTAAGACTGGTTGTGGTTTTCCTCAGATCATCCAGGAAAATGCTGGGATTATATCTTAAATAAGAAGACGACCTATTCATTTATACGCTTTCCAGTTCACTACTCATTAAAAAGGCTGTTATTCGACGCTTATAGCGTGGGCTACTGACAGCGTCACTAAAAAGCCACACGCAAAATAAAGAGCAGCAGGAATATTGCACTGTGTATGTAATCAATCCGTTCCAGCCTGTTTCTCCCAAACGACGCGTCATAAAGATGACAAAAACTAGAAATGTTCGTCTAGGAGAGAGCTCCAGGAAAAATTCGACGTTTTTCCTATTTCGAAAATTTGGCACGTGGATGACTAAGAACCTTGTAGCCTAGAGCGGCACGTCATAGAAGAACGATCCTTTTTGGGAGATAACTAGGGAGAAGTTTATACTGTATCATTTTCGAGAATAAGGCATAAGGTTGCCCAAGACTTATACAACAGCGCGTAGTAGAAAAACGGTGACAAACTAAAAAAAACATCTTGCTCTTAACCGGCAAGTCGTAGAAAAATACGGGAAATTTTAGACAGTGGAGGGAGAGAGAGAAAAAAGAAAAAGAAAGAAAGAAAAGAAAGAGGAAAACCTCATGTCGTCGGAGAAACGGCAAAAATAATAATGTTCCACTTCCAGAGACAACCTCTGGAAAACTATTAATTTTTTCTATTTTTGAACATTTATTCACAGGAGTGTCCAAACTTTGTACAGCGGCACGTCACACACAAACGGTGAATACAAAAATGTTCCTCTTAGAAAAACAAACCGAGGAAAATTATTTCTTATTTTCTGTTCGTAAATACAATTTCGCACGTTATGAAGATTGGTAGGCGTTCTTCACGCTTCACGCCTATGAGCTTGTCCATGTCTGTCTGTCCCTTTCTTCCTAGGAACTAGGAAAACCTCATGACCCGGGATCATTGTTGGAATACAGTGTCCCAACAGTGGTAACCGAGGTCATTGTTGGCTCACAGTTATGCTCTTTGATTACGCTGTGATGTAAGTCGACAGTTCTTTGAGCAGTGGTTATCAACGGAGCAACCTCCTGATGTCACTGTGCGTGTTATTGCGTGAAGAATGCCCTTTGAATTTCACTGTACTCTAAAAAGTAAGTTATTAATAATGCAAGCATGAGCGCTTATGGTGTTTTTGTTAGTTATGATGTGGGAGTGAGATGTACTCACGTAAGGGGGCCCATTCTTACATTGCATCGGAACACCCAGAAACATTGCTACTGTAGATTATTTAGTTAAAATATACACCACAGAAAAATATGCTTCAAATAAATGTAATGTATTTAATGTTGCACAAAATTCTTTAATAATGAGTCCTTCTAAGAAATATGATAAATGTTTGACCTGAGAATAAATTGCGTTGTACTGCTACGACAATATCTCCCTTGACAGGCAGAGGAGAATGGATGCTAAAATGCTATTTAAGACAGGGTTTATTGGTTTAATTTATCTAAAATTAATTTGCATTAACTGTTTCAGATGCTATGTGATTGTTGCGCCTAATGTAATTCGTCCTGCAACTCTGTATGGAGTCACAGTAACTATATTGGACAACTTGGGAATGGACCATCCATTCATTTCTGTGAGGATAGAGTTAAAAAAAGACAAGGTGGAAATTACTTCAGCTACACAAAATATCCCTGTTTCAAGCACTCAGACTCTATTTATGCAGGTGATTATGTATCAAAGATATTCTTTGCAAGGAATGCGTTTAAGTTGACTAAACACAAGAATCTTGTAGCCTTGTTTATCAGTTATGATGAATTGTGAATAGGCAACACACTAACACACATGCTATAGTTGATCACACACAATTCATAATCCATATTCATTACTCTCAGATGTTGGGAAAGGCGATGTTTAAAATTGTTCATATAGTCTGTGTTTTTAAGTTTTCCACATTCTGACACTATATCTGTATCATCATCATCATCATCATCAAATTTGTTTCGAATGATTTCAGATACCTCCATCGAGTACAGCAGGTCACTACACACTGAAGGTAGAAGGAAACTACCCACACACCCATGGAGGAACTGTGTTCATGAATGAAACGGAGGTCGTTTTCTCTCCTCAGTTTCTCTCGATAGTTATACAGACTAGTCGTCCAGTTTATAAAGCAGGACAAGTTGGTGAGTAAATCTGAAAGCACTTCATAAAACATTTGGGGGCATTCTGCAGCATAAACAGTTTAAAATATTAATTTAATTTTTATTAGAGAACTATGAGATCAATTCATCACAGTTACAGAATACAATACACTTATTTTCTGTACTGTTATTGAGTTGTTTTCTTTCTTCAGATTTTGAAGACATAGGTAATGGCAGTGTATTTGATGAGTGTTAGGTAACTTATCAAGAAATAAGAAAGATTCTCTATCAGTGAGGATGAGATAGGTGGGACATGCACTGTGCATGTGGGAGATGGGAAATTTGTAGAGAAATTTTGGTTTGAAAGGGACGTGAACACAGTGACGAACCTCCAGGTACCACAAAAGGCAGGGAACTTCTTATATAGTTGAGTGTACTAATGACGTCTCAGGAATCTCTCTGCTCCATGGAGTTTATTTGTTAGTTATATTTTCTGTTTACTGTATGGTAAAGTTCTCTTGCCTGTTTTAGTTCACTTCCGAGTGCTGCTTCTTACAACTGAGTTGAAACCATTTGAAGACTCAGCAAATGTTTATATCTTGGTAAGTTGAAAAATATAGTGATGGTTTTTGTAAAATGTATGTATGTAATTTGAGATTTTAGTGTTAGCTTTGTTTATTGTTTGGAAATACCAAGTGAGATGGGTTTTATCAACTTGGCATGACATGTCCTTAGTTGGTACATAAAATTCTGGTTATGGATGGTTGCTCCAAACATGTTGAACAGGCTGTCACAACCCTTCTACAAGGAGTGGTCCTCCAGCTTTGGGGTTGGGCAGGGGGCTAACAGCCCCTTGTTGTAAGAATTTAGCGTGTTATAAAATGCTACGCAGCTTCAGATTTGAAGAGACCGCTTGGAAGACCTAGGCTTAGATGCATGGATAGTATTAAAATGGATCATAAAGTACAAGGATATGAGGGTGTGGACTGGATTTGAAATAAGTCTTGTTTTGTGGGAATAATATGAGTTATAAATGCTTGAAAATAAAGTGCTCAAGGAAATATCTGGAACTATAATAGATGAAGTAAGTATTTCAGATTTATATTTTGTATAATGGGGAACTTTGTGAATTCTACACAACACCCAATATTGTTAGTGTATGAACTGTAGGTCACAGTTTGCTTTGGACATAGGCCGGATGAGGGAGACTAAATAAATATGTATACAAAATTAGCAAATTTGAATTGGGCAGGTAAGAGGTTTGGCCAGTTTGAATATAAATATTACACTCCTCAGTCTTGGTTATAATGTTGCAGCTGTCAGAAACTAGTCATATTATGGGAATACAGTTTTATACCAATATTGCTATAAAAGAATTAATGAAAATGCAAGAATTTGAATATGCTGGAAAGAGCATGAAAATAGGTTTTTCATGTCCGATATTTGTTTGTTTCAGAATTCTGATGGTTTAATCATGAGAAGATGGGTTTCAATTCAGATAAACAATGGTAAGTTCTTATTTCTCATTGCCTTCATACAAGTGGGAGTATCAGAATACATTATGTGCAATAGAAGTAGATTCCTTCATGTCACTGGTTTGACTGAGGTCAGGTAATTCTCTTAGACCGTAGTTAGGGACGTTTGCAATAAAGAAGCACCCGCTTGCCTAAAGTCCTGTTAATATTTAATGCATCCTGTAGTACATACCATTGAATGATTTTAAAATGTCAGTGTATAATCGGTGATACAAAGCCCTTTTTATTCTCTCAGATCCTTTTGTTTATTGTACATGAAACTGTTCACACATCTGGATTAAAAGTCAGAGTCACTGTAATACATAAAATTTCTTTATTTCTATTATGCCATTAATAATTACACAGAATCTTTATTTTAGGTGTCATAAGTCACAAATTTACTTTGCCGCAGCTTATAAATGATGGCTTTTGGAAGATTCGTGTTGAAGCTTTGGGTCAGATAGAAGATCAGAATATTAGAGTAGAAAACTATTTCAGTCCTTTGTTCGAGGTATGAGGTACAGTATTGGCTTTCTTATACTATTTTGGAGTGTTATAATAAAGATTTCAGTAAAGAACTTAGCCTGATATGAGTAAATAAAATGTTTATAGGTACATGTCTCCTTGCCAGCATACACCTTGGACACAGAGAAGTATGTTAGTGCTAGCATTTCTGCTCGCTCAGCAATGGAAAGAATAGCTAGAGGCAATGCAACATTTAGGATGTATGGCAAATATTTAAAGCAAAATGACAGTCAGAAGCTGATTTGGGAAGATAAAACATCTATGGTGAGTTGGAAATAATCAGTACACCAGTGCATGAGTCTGCACAAAGAGAAGGTGCAAAATGAAACTTCACTGCAATAGCACATCTTAAACAAATTAACATCTGTCAGGTGGTTACTGTCATTATTTTCACAATTTAGATACTTATACTGAAAAGAATTGGTAGAATAATTTCTTGGTAGCAAGTAGGAAAATAGTAATTATTTAACATTGAAGTCACGTGTGAAACAGTAATTTCAACTCCAGTGGAATTCACTTATGTACATGCAATCTCTTGCATGCATGGGTCACCTGTCTCCTAGTATTGTGGCATTCAATGTTTCTGGTTTGATCTCTGAGTAAATAAATTAATTTATAAAGACATAAAAGACTGTCAGAAAAAATTCTGTAATATTATTCATGTCTTCAGCTCAGAGGAGGTGAGGTATTATATTCATTGCAACTAATTAGTTAAGCAGGTGAAGGAGACAGGTTTTCACATCTCAGTCAAAAATAAGACATTATCAGAACAGAAGAAAAGAAAAAAATTGACATATAATATACAGACTCCTGTGACAATATGTTTTGAGAACCATAACTACCAAAATGTCTTTAAAGTTGTAATAGACATATTTTTCGGTCATTTTATGCATTAACATTGAATAGTGAACAACAAGGACTGTGTCTTAAAGGAGTTTTTCACAGGTCTCTTTGCTTACAGATATTTGTGTTATAAGGGCTTCATTGTATTTCAGAATGAACCTTTGTCCTCCCTGCTGGTTTGTCTCAATTTGCTGACCATTTGTAACTTCATCTATCATGTTCATAAATGCATAGGATTCATACAGACCTTTGGGTTTATGTAATTTCAAATTAAAATATTTTATTTTTTTGTTTTTCATCACAACTTGACCGAATAACATTTGTGCTGTTGCAGAAAAATGGAAAACATGATGTGCTGATACCTATGGATCTTGTGGAAAGTATTTTGGGTTCTCTGAAAGGCATAGTGTTACGTTTGGAAGCAGAAGTCACAGAATACCTGTATGGGGAGACAATGATGGGCTTCAGCCACACACGCATCATCAGTGGTTTAATTAACTTGTATTTCCTTGGAGCATCACCAATGATCTTCAAACCAGGAATGTTGTTTGAAGGGCATGTATGTCAGTTTATAAGGATAGGCAACTTTATTTATTATTATAAAGAAACAAAAATAAATATTTCATTAGCGTATATCCATTTAGTGAGGATAACTTATTCCTGTATTGTAGCACAGAACAGGTTTGTATATGTGGTGCTTATGGAAGGGTTTTGGAACTCACGTGTGGACAGTAAATAATGATATTGTCTGTACAGGCAGGCAGAAACTATTGCTTAGTTTGAACAATAGTGAAGGAAGGAGAATATAGTAAGAAAAAAAATTAGTTCATAAGTAAACAAATGAACATGTCCATATGTGATCATGACACCTTGAGTATCTGAGCATCTCATACACTTATCAAAATTTCATCTCTCTTTTACAGTGGAGACCAAATTTTCCAATCCAAAAGTTTGGTTGTTTATAAGTGACTTATATAAGGTTACCTACTTCATTAAAATGAAACATATTCTGTTCGGGAATGTCCTAAGATCAGGAATGTCTTAATGTTTTAGACAGAGATTATTGTTTGTTCCACTTCCAGCTTACAAGAAAATATCACTCAAACACGAGCTGATACTGATGTAAATACAAGATGGTTACATTAAAATAAGAATCCCTGCAAATGACTATTAATGATACATTTTAGCAAGGATCCATAGTGTATTGCATAGTGCATAGTCCATAGCAACATTTCATAAGAATTTATTCAGCTATTCTAGTATTATTGCATGTGAATGGATGGCCATGATGAAGTAAATGGCCACTTGTGAGTTTTTAAGTATGTCTCAAGATAATAGAAATTAATAGAAATTCTCCACGCTGATTGGTAACATATACACTATTTGCTATTCTGTGCTTGCTTGATTTGTGCAAGAATTTGGATTAATTTAAAGAAGTACAGTTATACTGTGATTTACACAGTGACTGCATTCTTGGAAAATGGAGTATAAAGTAAAAATACATGATTGTAGGATTGAAAGACTTTTTTCCAACCGTCTGTCATCAACAGAGGTTATGTTTCAATTGTAAATTTGGCAGTTATGATATTTTTGTCTATTTAAAAAAGAGTAACATTGTAATAACAGAACATATATTCAGGTATATAAATATGTTATATAATGAATTTATAATGACGAACTTAAAAATTTATACTCCTCCCCAGTATTGTCAGGGTGATTAAGTCAAAAAGAATGAGATGGGCGGGGCATGTAGCGCCCTTGGATGGGACGAGGTGTGCACCAGGTATTGGTTAGGAAGCCTGAGGGGAAGAGAACGCTGGGGAGACCTAGACGTAGATGGGAGGATAATGTCAGGCGGGATCTATGGGAGATAGAAGCTGAAGGAGGCTGGATTTTCATGGCCCAGGACAGTGTCCGGTGGAGGGCTTTGGTTAATTCGGTGATGAACCTTCGGGTTCGGTAAGTCATCTAGTTAGTTGGTTAGTTATATAATGAATCTGCATTGGAGTATATTATTAATATAATATAATACTGGTTTTTACCAAAAATGCTTTTGAAAATCATGTAAGGGTTTATAGACCCATGTTATATTAAGGGTGTCAAGGGACAGCTTTAACACTTGCATTTTAAGTTTGGCATGTTAAAAGGTAATCAAATTATAAGTGAAAACAACAAATAAGACATAATTGTCTTGAGCAGGATGATTATTCCCACAGTATATCTGATTCTGCAGTACCACAAAGGACTACAGTTCACTTATACAGAGTTCCATTGCACACATCTGTTACTTATGGCTAAACTGAATTATATTTATGTTTCAGGTATTCAAGAAACATAATCTGAGAATATTTTATTGACATTTCTGTATAATTTCTGTATGTTCAGGTGATTGTTGCATACAGTGATGGTGAGCGTCTCTCTGGTGAGACATTGGCTCAGTCAACATTAAGAATTGAGATTCTTGCTCAGTTTGAGAGTGGCAGTACTGTCAGTCTTCCTGATATAGTGGCTCTGCCAGTGCAAAAACAGTTTATATCAACTGATTTAGAAGATAATGAATGGAACGGTGGCAGGAGTTATGGAACCGAATATGCTGATGTTCTTTCAATGGAACGATACTGGGAGGAAGGAATTTTGTACTTCAAATTTGATGTTCCACCCAAAGTATCAGAGTTAACTCTGAGAGCTTTCTATGAAGATGCAGAGGGAGGTAATGTGCAGGCTAAAATGAAAGCCACTCAACATTACTCTCCAAACAAGAAATATATGAGTGTACGATCAAGCTCCACTAATGCAGAAGTAGGGGAATTTGCTGTGTTCCATGTGAAGACAAATTTTATTCTTCAGTCTTTTCAGTATGTGGTAAGATGATGTTAAATATTGTGTTTTTAAAAGATTTGGCATTCATGAAAAATGTTTTTCCTATTTTTTATCCTTCCAACTTGATGAGATTGACAGATCCTCAAATTGAGCTATGCACTGATAAAAAATCAGTTATGTACATTATCTATCAGAGATTATTTCTAGTTATTGTTTATATTCTGGGAACCATGATAGCTCAAGTCAGTGAAATGACAGTTTTGACAGATTTCAGCTTGATTCCCAGTTGGTGTACTAGTATTGGGATTTTTGTCTTTTCCATATCTGTTCAAAATGGCTCTGAGGGTTTCTTTCCTGGATTAAAAGTGATAGGAACATAGAAGTGGACACTATCCTCTAGCTAGTGCTTCATATAAAATTGTATGGAGCTTATCACCACACTCCCTTATTGCCTTTATGGAACTGGTGCTACAGCACAAGGATGGCTTTACAATATTTACATTCCATAATGTAATATTTAGTACAAGAATTAAAAAATAAAGCATCATATCTGCTATTTGCATTAAAAACTTGAAATACATAAGTAATTTAAAATTATTTTTAGAGTGTCTCAAGAAATTTAATTTAAATGATGTGATTATTATTTATAGGTACTTACTAAAGGTCTTCTCTTGTTTGCTGACAAGCAGACTGTGGAAAGTCCTGGTTCTACAACTACTTTTGCTCTGCCCATAGACCAAAATATGGCCCCAGGCTTCACACTTCTTGTTTACCATGTGACACTGCATGCAGAACTTATTGCAGACAGTATGTTTATTCCAGTCATAGGTTTTAATGGGTATGAGGTAAGATAGAGAGATTTCTTGCATTGAAGTATACACAACTATAATTTTACACAGAGGGAATGTGTTTGGGAACAGAACGCTGAAGACATTATTTGAATCTACATAGTTACAGTACTCACATCATAATTAATTAGATCACAAATAAATAAAACAAGAAAGAAAGAGAATGTATCAGGAAGCTACAGAAAATTACATAATATGTATTCTTCACGTAATACTATTATTATAAAGGTGCTTAATTAAAAAAGGGTGAGATGGTCAAGATGTTTAGCATACATGGAGGAAATAAGAATGCAAACAAAATTTTGGCCAGGAAATATTGAGAGAAGATACTGCTTGGTGTTTTCATGAGTCCAAAGATGGCTTGTCTTCTGGGTTGTGGTGCTGTGTAGCCTGGTAGAAGTTCACTAACATTTCATAAGTCCTTGCTGCTTCCATCATCAAGATGATGAGCTTAGACTACATAATTAAATACAATTTAGCTGGTATATTTTTTTCTGTAGATAACTCTTGAAGTGAATCAGGGCAAAGACCATACGAAAAAGACAGCACAAGCTATAATGACTGCCAATGCTGGAGCTTTTATGGGAATAAATTCAATGAGAAGCACTTTGTATTTCATGCAAGCGGGGAATGATATTAGCAGATCTCGTATCACAGAGAGCTTCTTTGCATTTGAAAACTTCACAAGGTATGTTTTTTAATACAGTAATTTCGAATCATTACAAACTAATGTTTCTTATCGTGAGTTTACTTTTCATGTTTCTTTTTTATTTTTGTTTTCAGATCAGAACCAAAAGTAAAGTGGAGATCAAGGCAAGGCTTAATTCCTGATGAGGTCTCATATTTTCCAAGCATGAGCTATGGACTGAATAGCTATGAGACATTAAGATTTTCTGGTGTAGTTGTTTTAACAGATGCATACTTACCAATTAGAGAATTAGCTGGTAAGCAATAATATTTGTTTTAACTAAACAAGCAGATTTAATAGCTGAATATCTGTGTCATAGTTCAGGTTTCAATTCCTTCTTGGTAACAGATCCTTAACCCTTTAAAGTCCACTACTATTATTACTCTATTTGCCTTTCCTAGTATTTGACAGAAGTAACTGAGGAAAACCTTAGTTTTGATTGCTGGATTGTGGGCTGAGAATCAGAAACTAGAACCTCCTGCATACAAAGTAGGAGTGCTGATCTCTTAACTACAGTGATCAGTAAAAGACTTAATGTTTACCATTTGGAATGAAGTCATAAACTCTTGTAAACTAGAATAAATGTGTAATGAAAGGAAGTACCCTTTATGATAACCTCTGCTTCCACTTACTAACTACTCTATGGTGCAGGAAATTCTTTGAAAAGTAGAATGTGTGCTCAGATTATCAAAGAATAGCCCACTTTCTTTATGGAGCACGAAGGTTCATCACTGTTCACAAAAGCCTGCCACTGTACCCTATCCTGAGCTATATGCATCGAGTTCATTCCATCAATTCCTATCTCCCTAAGGTCCATCTTAATGTTATCCTCCCACATATGATTAGGCCTTCCCAGCTCTGATTTTCTTGGACTTTAATGATGGAATATTCTAAGGTGGAACTGAAAAGTAGTGGTGATAGAACATCTCTCTGTTTCAGGGCATTTTGTGTTTGCTATGTTGGAAACTATTTACTCTTGAGTCAGAGTTAGTTGTACTAGTAGATAAGTTCTGTTCATTCACTGTCAATCCACATATATATGAATTATGCTTCTTACAAGAATGGATGACAAATCTCAATCATGTTTTTGGAAGTTGATCATGATGTGAATATTTTCTGGCCAACATGTTTCGATTAAAATGTAATTGAACAAAACTAGTGTTCATGAGCAAACCAAGATGCTGTAACACATAGTTGGTTGTAGATATTACATTGACTTTAATGGAATATTTTTCAGTATGTACTGTTGATATTGTTTTACACTTCATTATTATATGTTCATAACCATACACAATTTATTTGCAGATACTTGTAGAGGAAAGGAAGGTTATAAACCATGTTTTAGTGAAGGATGCTTCTTGACAATTAAGATGTGTGATGGCTATAATGACTGTGAAGATTGGTCTGATGAAAGTGACTGTAAGTGTACATTACAGCATATGAAATTTGTGGTTTGTATGGTGGTGAAAATGACAGTATTGGTCTTCTGGATTGTAGAAAAATTCACCTCTATACACAAATAACAGCATTACAACCCAGAAGACAAACATGGACCCTTACATTACAGCACTTTTTACTGTCAGTTCCTGTTAACTTTTGTCCCTGATCAGTCAGTAGTTATTCAGCTGTTCAGACACCTATCTGCTGTTATGGAACCTAAATATTTATTACTGTTACCATTAAACATAACTTTTATATACACTGGGAAACCAAAAAATTTGTGCGACTCGCTGTATTGCGATATTCGCTTTATTGCGGTGGTCTGGAACTGAACCTGCAATATCTCTTAGGTATGCCTTTATTGGACTTTGTCTTAAACCAGATCCTGACAACTTATTGCCACAATTTCCAATTTAATACTACTTTCATTCTGCATATTGGTATAAATAGTGTTCACTTTCCATCAAATAAAAAGTGTGTGTGCACGCATGCACACACAATCTGGTATACTATCTGTACCAGTTGTATTGGTGATCAAGAAGTGTTAATTAAGGTTAGCAAATTAAGCTTTATATCAAACACTGAAATGTTAGTGGTTTGTTCTGTATTAGCCAAAATATTAACACATTTAATTTTAAATAATGTATTTTATGTGAATGTAAAAATGTACTGTTCATGCTCATGGTGTGTTGCAGGTTCTTTGCAAGATGATGACCAATATAAATACAGGATTTTGAGAATGAGTCGATCTGATGTAAGCAGAGTTTACATTTTTGGTTTTATGTTACATGCAGAGTGCAGACTCATATTTGTACTTGTTCATCTTTCCATAGTTGTGCTTTGAGCTGAGTGACTTATCCATGGGTGTCATAGTCTGCAGTCTTCAGATGGGGTGGCCAATATTTTAACATTTTAATCATAAATGAAAGTGTATTTTGGTGATCCACACAGAATTTAATTATTAATTACAATATTCTGATTAAAATTTAAGAACAGTTGCTTATAGTTGGTCTTACTGTACACATTTTTAATTGTTTTTATGTCATATTTTTATGCTCAGTCAAGTGGTGCAAGATACAGTTTAAAAGACTTTTAACATCTGGTCAAGGTAATTAGCATTTATAGTGTCCATTGAGAATGTAGTAATGCTAGAAAGGAAATTACCTAAGTATGGGTTCCTAGACCCAAAACATGTTTTATGTATATTAAATATTATGATGTTAAGTGATAAGCTGTCATTTATATAATTTTATAGTTTTTTTAATGATGCTTTCAATATCTGGACTATATAGCATCAGATAATAGGATTAAAGTGAGAAATGAATTGGAAAGGAGATTAAAGGAAGCGATTATGGCAGAATTTTCCTGAAGGGACTGAGGAAAATCACTAGAAACGTCAATCAGGATAACTCATCTCTGAGCTGGGATTTTAACCTAGGAAGCTAGATAATATGTTGTGTAAGATGGACAATAACAAATTCATTCATGACTCTTACATGTGGCCTAGGAGATGTATGATACTGCAGGTAATGACTGGGGTTGGAAGGAGATGAATGGAGAGTTTGGAGGGGAGGAGTTTTTCACAATGGACATGCCAGCTGTCACAGATGAATGGTACTTCACTGGTTTCACTCTTGGCAGAGTTCGAGGCTTCACCACAATTGACACGCCAATTGCAGCAAGTATTTAATTTTGCTAAGTGATGTAACTTGTTCCTGTGTAATTTTTTAACATGTAGGAAACTGTAAAAGAAATTTGTTTTCAGTTTTCCAGTACTCGGCCATTTATGATGCACATTGAAGGCCCAACTGTGTGTCATCATGGTGAACAGATTGGCTTGAGGCTGTTGCTTTTGAACAATGAGCCATATGAGATGTTTGTTGTTTTGACTCTTCATGCCTCCCCACAGTATAAATTTGTTCACGTGGAAGAAGGAGGCATTGTCACAAGTTATGGGGCAAGGCTTTCAGGAGGAGATCACCAGCATCTTGTTTACGTAAGGGGTTATGTTTAAGGAACTTACACAATGAACTGGCATAGATTAGTCAATAAATTGAATGGCTACAAATTGGATGACCAGAGTTTAGTTTGTTATGGGAACATTAAGATTATTTTCTTCATTATCACCTCATAATGGATCTGGGATCTAATAGTATCACATCTAATAAGTACCAGAGGCTCTATCACCAGGAGTAATGAGGCTGGTGTGTGGTGTTGACTACATTTATTCAGCTGTAATGATGTGAAGCTGTAAATTACTAATAACCTTGGTTTTTCATGACCACTGTGGTGAAATGACTGTTGTACATCTAAGTGTAAAAACTCTTAAAGTAGATAATTATTTATAGTGTTTATAGTTTTGTATGCTTTATTAATTCTTGATGGATTATAGAACTTATCTGTAAAGAAGTGATTTGATTACCTTTTAATTTTACATGCTTGGGAGTCTTGGTTAAGTTGAACATTTTATTTTAAAACTACCTACAATGAAATCTGTATGTATTTTTTTTAAAAAGCAAGACATTGAAGCAGTGTCATGCTTTTATAATATGATGATGAACTTTTGGATTTCTTTCTCTTGAACCGATGAGTATTTAGAGTTTTAAGAAGATTTTGCAATGGACCTAGTATTAATATGGATATAGAAGGTTAATTAATTTAGCATTAGTATAATTAAAATCAATACATTGAGTTTAAATTTTGAGAGAATCCAGAGAATTACTTCAACACTTCAAAAATGTTTTATTTATTTCGCATAAAACTGCACAATGATTAGTTTTAAAATGCCATTTAAGTAACTAAAATTCATGATTTTTTTATAATGCAAAAATTTAAAACTGAATCGTCATAATTTGTCCAATAACTTTTTAAAAATACATGTATACACTGAAATATGCAGCTGTGATGGCTGAGATTCACAGTGTGGAGTGTTTCTGCTTTTTATGTGCTGCTCATAAGGTAAAGCATTTAGAAGTCTGTCTAAGGGATGTTATGGCTTAACACAGTTTGTAACTTCACTGACCTTTCTTCTGAGAGGACAATATTTTGGTTTTTACTCTCAAACTCTTTGTGTTAATCTGATTTGAATATGGACATGATGTACATGGTTTAGATGTGAAATACAAAAAAATTATCACCTTTCAACATTTGTGATTTTGATTTCAGCATCAGATGAGCCTAATCCAGTTAAATCAGTGACATTTAGTCTTCTATTGGTATGCATGCATTCAAATAAGAGAAATTAGTCCTCTTTGGAAACTCCAAAAATATAACAGCACCTACAGAAATTTATAAAATAGCCAGTGAATCATATGTGGTGCCATTTTTGTAACATACCTTTTGCTTTTAATATCGGTATAACATATTGATATTAAAAGATATGAAAACTAGGTATTTCTCTTCTACAGTTACCTGCTGGAGAACAGTTACATGTCGATATGCCTGTGGCTCCTGTGGTGAAGCAAGGAGACGTTGCAGTAACTATTTCAGCCATGACTCAAGTTGGCGGAAGTAAACTTGTCCACAATATTACTGTACTTGTAAGTAAACATTGAAATTTGTGGCCAGTATAATCCAGATTTATGAGCCGGGATAGCTCAGTCAATATAGTGACTAGCTATGGGCTGGGTGATCAGGGTTCGATCCCCGACGGGGGCAGAGGATTTTTCCTCTAGCCTCTGCATCGAGACCGGCTCTGGGGCCCACCCAGCCTCCTGTCCAGTGGGTATCGGGGTCTTTTCCCGGGGGTAAAGCTGACCACTCACCCACATCTGGTGCTGAGGTCAAGAAAGAGTAAGAGCTATACCTCTGCTCCCCCCAAGTGCCTGCATAGGCATGTAGTGGGATGCTTTACGCTTTACTATAATCCAGATTTAATCTAAAACAGTATACAGTGTTTTCAGACCTTCCAATTATGGAATTCTTTTGATGTTGATAGTACTAAAAAAATACTACCACTTTGTAGTTTTTAAAGAGCATGCAAACATATGTTGAAAATAATATTATGACTCTGAAGCTCACTTGGAATTGCTATTCCTTTATCTTGTTTCAGTATTTTCAGATATTGGGGATGATTCAGAATCAGAGATCAGTACTTGCTATTTATTTATAGAATGTTACAAATAATTACAAATTGACAAATATAATCTGTTTAGGCTGACTAATGAGTGTTGTATTTAGAAAATGATTTTATGTTTCAAGGGTGAAGGTGCAATGATAAATAAACACACTGCAGTGTATTTGGATTTAAAAAATAAAGCACTTGTTCTGCAGTATCTGGATATATATGTGGAGGAATCCCCCATAATTCCATACCAGTCATGGAGACGCTATGTTTATGGAAGCACTAGTGGTTACATTACAGTTACTGGTAAGTGGTCAAAAATTCTTGTCTAAAATTTAAATAGGATGCATAGAAATATTATTTAATAAAGACCGAAAGTAACAATAATTCATTGCCATATATATTTTTTATATGTATAACCATCTGTTAACCCGTATTATTCTGTTATCTAATAGTGTTTATAAAATATAATGAAATCACAAATTTATATTATTTGAAAAATTTTAACTGTAATTTATGCAGTTTTTGTTGGTTCTATTGATTTTACTGATATTATAATGTATTCCTGCTAAAAATCATCTTAAGAAACAGGACTTCATGCAATATATTTCCTTAGTTGGTTGCATGTTTCTGTACTGGATAATCTCATGTTTCTAAACAATTTCCTCTCACCATGAAAATCCTTGGAAAATCAAAAAGTACTTGCTCATAATGGCTGGTTAGTATCTTTAACCTTTATCATCCATGTAATGCACTTTATGTGTGATCCAGCTATCTGTGCAGCACACCACTAAACTGTTAACCCTGAAGCTAAAGTCTGGCCAACAGCCCTGTAACATGTGGATTTAAATTCTGTATGACAAATGTTAACTAGGCTACAACTCTTCAAGTTTCTCCTAACTCATCACTTACAATTGTTGTATCACTTTTCGTTTAACTCTGTATGGTCTCCATAGCTGATACAACATTATTATATTATGCATAGGTGACATAATAGGACCAGCTTTTCCTGCAGTGCCTCTCACAGCTGGAGTTGTGTTAAGGAGAGAACTTAAGGGTACAGATGGAAGAATATTTGAACTTGCAGTTAATATATGGACCCTTCACTATCTCCGCCTCACGAATCAGTTGAAATGGGATATTTCAAAACAGGTGCTTGAAGAGGTGAATGTGATATTTGCTCAAGTAATGAAACGATTTGATAAGAAAGGCTGGTTTAAGAATTGGGACACTTCGCAACCAAGTGTCTGGTAAGCTTATTAACTTTCTAGATAAATAAATGAAATGCTATATTGTTTACTGTGTTGGCTTTTGTACCTCCTTGTATGAATAGATAATGCAGAATAATGTCTCTCTGTATCTGTCTGACTGCCTGCTATCTGCACATTTAACCTCCAAAAGTACTTAATATATTTTGATGAAGTTTTATAATGGGGAATGTTTCGAGGCAGATTTGTGATCCATAACAAGGCCCTACTTGATATGAAACTTACGATGAATTTGATTAAATTTATAAAAATGGCTCATTGTACAAAATAATCATTTGTGAAATAAAACTGTTTATCTCATTTTAGATCTGTAATTTAATTCTAAAACTATTTTGATATTGGTGTATATTTAATGAAACACATTGATAAATATTTATGCTTTTGGGGGTATTGTCTTTAATGTACTTCTTTATCCTCTGCACTTGAGAATTCTTAGTTCCTGGACTACAAGAAACCATCACAGTTGGTGCTGTACACTGTGTTATGATTGAATGTTGTTTTGTATTCCTAATTTATATTGTATTTTAGATTTCTTTTATTTCTATTCATAAATATTTTCAGTCACTATTTGTGGATATAAATAAATTATTAAAAGTAGCAGAAAGGAACCAGCTGGTCCCAGTATGAATTCTGTGTGAATGAATATTATAAACTTCTGCAGTTATAACTGTACACAAGGCTTAGAAAGGAAAATATTTTTTTCTCAGTGGCCAGTTACAGAATACTCATGGCTTGAGCATCATAAATCTTTATGGGAAGTTTGTAAACAAGTAAATTATTGAAGTGATGTTCTCAGATTTCATGAATGATGAAGAGAAATTCTGATATGCATACAATTTGAATTTCAGTAATTTTTAAAATGGAATAACAGAGATGTTCCAACAGTAGTCTTCCAAACAGTGTTAGACAATAGGGGACACAATGTTGCTCTTCTTGTTCCTTTAGGTTTCTGACTTGTTTCTGCCAAGTTGTCATAGGAATGAGTCTGTGGACTTTTTGATTTGAGAGTTAAAAATAAACTCTGTGAAATGGTTATCCCTAAATTAATCTGTGTTAAGTGGGTCCTGTGTGACCACAGCTTGACATGCCCATGCCCTCAGATTGCAAATGAAGGAGATGGAGCCTACATGTGGAGGGTACCAGAAAATCTATTAAATATGCAGTGCAGACAGCCGACAAAAGACTGTCCTCCAGTATAGTGGTTGTACAGGGAACTAACAACTTCAACTGTAAAAAGACCAGCATGTAAACAAAATGTTACACTGGACTTCAGACTTTGGAAGAAACCACTTGAGGGACTTAGGCTTATATGGGAGGATAATATTAAAATGGGTCTTAATAAAACAGGCATGAGGAAGTGGACTATTTTAATTTGGCTTAGGATAGGGACCAGTGATTAGCTCTTGTGAACACTGTAATGTATCTTTGAGTCCCACAAAGGGCTAAGTAGCTTAGTTTTTGAAGAAGAGCTCTGCTTCATGGAGTTAGTTATGACATGAATGGTGAAGATTCTTTGCTAGTACCCCAAACAATCTAATAAATTGCATTTAATTTGTTGCACGTTCCATCAACAAAAATTAGTTGTCTTTTAGTGATACTGTTAGACCAAATGGGTTGTTGTGGCAGTAGTATATCTAATTCACATTCAGGAGATAACCATTTAAAATCATAGTTAGAGACTAAATATCCTGATTTAGGTTTCTCATGGTTCTTCTCAATTCCTCCACATGAATATGAGGCTACCTCCATATGAACAGTCAACAGTCACTCTCTCCCATGGCATGTCATTCTTGATTAATGTTACAGTGGTGTCTGTATTTTATTATTTTCCTTATTTACCACAGTAAGACAATACTGCTAGTACCACCATCACCACATTCCTCCTACCCCTCATCAGTTCATCCTCTGTTCAAATAAAGTGGAAATGATATGTGAGCCTGTTTGTTTATGTAAGTATTCTCTTTTACAGAAAATTAATTTTTATTGCAGGCTCACATCATGGGTTATCCGAATTTTTAAACATGCTTCCTTTCAAGACTGGGAAAATTTATTTTATGTTGAACCACAGATTTTTACAAGAAGTATTGAATGGATTCTGCAGTTCCAAACAGAGTTGGGAAGCTTTGCAGAAACAGCATGGTATCAGAATCCATTAGATACAAAGATGCAGCACAAGGTATGTTGCTTTGCTGCATGGTATTTTAGCTGATGTGGGAACCCAGTGCTATAATGTTGTGTATACAGGTGTAAGATGTAAAGCTCCACACATTATTAACATCAGTGCTGGATTGACATGAATGGTTAACGTGATACTTGGCTGCCTTGACACCAAGAAAAAGATTACCTTTAAACATTAATAATTTAAAGTGATAAGCATAACTATACTGTGAGAAATTAAACATGATTTATTTTGAGGGATTTGAGCTCACAGTGGTGAGTATGTAGATTGCTGTCTTCTGAGCTGTAGCTCTGTGTAGTCTGGTAGAAGTTTACGAATGTTTCAGAGGTTATGGATAAATTTCTACCAGACTGCATGGTGCTATGACCCAGAAAATGGCTGTTTTGATGATTTATTTTATGTATATATAATTTCTTCTTTTGCATGATATTATGTAGCATAATATTTTCCTTGTAATTTTCAGCTAGCCTTTATATTTTTCCATTCTCATTAACTGCCCTTCTATTTAATTTAAACTTGCTTCTTATCAACCATACCTTTCCCCCCCCCCCCCCCCCCCACCCCTGTTTTGTTGTTGTAAATACTCATTTTATTACTGAGATGGCTGTCTTCTGGGCTGTAGTACTATGTAGTCTGGTTGAAGTATACCAATGTTTCAGAGGTCCTTGCTGCCTCCATCATCACTGCAATGAGTCCTGAATCGTCAGTAAACTTCTACCAGACTTCATGATGCTACAACCCTGAGGACAGCTATCTTCATGCTCACTACTGTAAGAACCTCAAATCCTACTTATGTTACCTAGTTCCTCTATTTTTAATTTTATATATTATTTTTGCTGCATTCTCTTTGTATATCCTTGTCACTTTCTTTAATCCCAGTTCATAAGGTACTTAATATTGAATTTGTTTTTTGGTTGTGAAATATATCTTTACATACTGACTGAACAATTACTTTCAGAAATCTAATTTTACTTTTGTTTTTAAACTATTGAATTGAACGGTTTCTTTATCCTACTATACCAGGTAATGTACAATGAAGAAAATCAAGAGAGAGATAATATATTTATACATGTTTTTTTATCTTTATTCTCTTTAGTTATGAAAATGTAGAGATGTTTCTTTAATTGGAAACTTGAGTTTGATGAAAGTTGAGTTCACATGTCTCTGTTCTACTATGTTATATTTCATGCCTTACAGTTTCAGTGGACCCACATGTCACATTTTTAATTTGAAACTGTTGGTGCTGTTAAACCTATGCATTTGAAATATAACTTGCTTAAATAAAGTGAGCTAAAAATGTGGGAGACCAGTATGTAAGCACTAAATGAGACCAAGAAGGAATCAGATTATGCCCTAAATCTACTCTGAAATACAGTAAACTCTATGAACTGAATCTGTATCAGATCTGTTCTTAACATTTTAGAATGATACTCCTTATCCAGACAATAAGAGAGAGTACATTGATGAGCACGTGAATCAAATCTTTCATCTGTGATAAAAGGATGTATTTCTTTATTTGTGTAACATTTCAGTCAGTAACATATCTGCCCAAGGCAGATGCTATCCAGATTAAGATTTCATGGCTTTTCTGAGTTCCTCAAGGCAAATTCTAAAACAGTAGCCTACCTTGGAACAGGACAAGACAGCTAGGTTAATTTCAAGTTCAACATACATAATCAGTATGTCATCCTGTCTGATACTTTAGCAGTTGAAATAGCATTTTAAAACGCTGAAGACCTGCAACAAGAATTCATTCAATGGAAAGTAATGATTCCAATATCCATTGCCATGGTTTTCACTATTTTATAAAGTTTTTATCATCCATTGGTGCAGCTGGCATTGAAAATACAGTTTTGGAGAGAGATAATGGTATATACATTTTCTTTAAAATTAGTTATCAGTTTTTTGTGAAACATTTCTGGCACACATTATTTTATATAACTTTCAAATCTTCATGGAACATTATTACAACATTCCATTGTTTCAGTTTGCCACCAGGTTTAATAATTCAGTACAATATCACAACATTACATTGACTGCTCATATTCTAATTACAATACATGAAGTGACACAGATGTTGCAGGGAAGCATTCGAACTGAGGCTGCCAAAGCAAGTATTAAGGCTGTCAGGTTGGTACCATAACTTCGTTTAAATTAAGTCGCTTGGTTATAAAACAAAATTAGTTGTTAAGTGAGGCATGTGTTCTGTGTTCTAGGTACCTGGAACACCAATTGTCTTCATTGACTGATCCATATGAAATTGCTATCACAACTTATGCACTTACATTATGTGACAGTACTGAAAAGGAATTTGCCTTTAATCTTCTGCACTCTAAAAAGCTGGAAGTTGCAGGTATGATGGAGTGTAGTTGTAACCAAAACATGAATCAGGTCTCTCCAGCATTCAGCTAGATTTTTACCATTTTTGGTAACTTTATGTTCCTATAAGGTTAACTAATCTTCCACATAAAGAAGAAAATGTAAAAAAAAAATAATGAATACAAAGTCAAGCCACACATAAACTTTTAAAATAAATATATAATATAACAGAAAATCAGTACAAATTTAAACCCAAAGCATGCACATGCAGTATGAACAAGAAGTCTAAACAGTATTATAACAACTAATTTGTACCAATTAATCACCTTTGGAGATTGATGTAATCATTAATAACAGTATGATGATTGAATCTCTGGTTATGGGCTGCTTGAATATCAGTCCAAAAAAACAATTTATGATGAATAGCCTACATAAGTTCTACAGCATCCATATAATATTACCAGGCTTTAAAATTAGAGTAGAACAAAGGCTGATTTCTCTGTAGGGCCTTAGATATCATACCACCTGCCATGTTGGAGGGATGAGGAAATGAATTACAGTGAATCAGATTTCCTGTGATATCATTTGTGTTGCATGTGGGGTTATGTTTGATTTGATAATTGCACTGAAGTACTGGAATTTCAAAGTAAAATAGGAAGATCACAAACTTTTGTAGTTACACAGCATAATTTATTTACTTACAGTAATGAACCATTCCATACATTTTCTTAGTTTTGTACTCTATAAATTCTTGCAATATTGTGTTATATCTAATTCTTTACTTCTGGTAATGTGAACTTAGAGTCCACATAGATGGCTGTCAATTTTTACCATACCAAACAGTTTTTACAATTCACCTTTTAGTAGATTGGAGGTATTAATAGTGGTAAGTCTGAAGATGTCTGTGTTTTAGGTTGTTAGGCCATGGAGTTTGGTAGAAGTTTGCTGACATTTCAGAGGTCCTTGCTGCCTCCATCATCAGGACATTGAGTAAGCTGTGTGTATGTGGGAACAGTGTGAGGTTTAGAAGACTTGTGGTCAATCTAACCATTTCCACATGTGCTGCTTACTCATTGCCCTGATGATGGAGGTGGCAAGGACCAATGAAACGTCAGTAAACTTCTACTGGACTACATGGCACAACATCCCAGAAGACAGCCAGCTTCAATTCACCTTTCCTTTATATTCTTCTTCTTCGTCCTCCTCAGTGCTAAAGCAACAACTAATTTGTACCAATTAATCACCTTTGGAGATTGATGTAATCATTAATAACAGTATGATGATTGAATCTCTGGTTATGGGCTGCTTGAATATCAGTCCAAAAAAACAATTTATGATGAATAGCCTACATAAGTTCTACAGCATCCATATAATATTACCAGGCTTTAAAATTAGAGTAGAACAAAGGCTGATTTCTCTGTAGGGCCTTAGATATCATACCACCTGCCATGTTGGAGGGATGAGGAAATGAATTACAGTGAATCAGATTTCCTGTGATATCATTTGTGTTGCATGTGGGGTTATGTTTGATTTGATAATTGCACTGAAGTACTGGAATTTCAAAGTAAAATAGGAAGATCACAAACTTTTGTAGTTACACAGCATAATTTATTTACTTACAGTAATGAACCATTCCATACATTTTCTTAGTTTTGTACTCTATAAATTCTTGCAATATTGTGTTATATCTAATTCTTTACTTCTGGTAATGTGAACTTAGAGTCCACATAGATGGCTGTCAATTTTTACCATACCAAACAGTTTTTACAATTCACCTTTTAGTAGATTGGAGGTATTAATAGTGGTAAGTCTGAAGATGTCTGTGTTTTAGGTTGTTAGGCCATGGAGTTTGGTAGAAGTTTGCTGACATTTCAGAGGTCCTTGCTGCCTCCATCATCAGGACATTGAGTAAGCTGTGTGTATGTGGGAACAGTGTGAGGTTTAGAAGACTTGTGGTCAATCTAACCATTTCCACATGTGCTGCTTACTCATTGCCCTGATGATGGAGGTGGCAAGGACCAATGAAACGTCAGTAAACTTCTACTGGACTACATGGCACAACATCCCAGAAGACAGCCAGCTTCAATTCACCTTTCCTTTATATTCTTCTTCTTCGTCCTCCTCAGTGCTAAAGCCCGAGGTGGGCTTTTGCCTCCCTATCTTTCCTTTATATAGAATATTAAATTCAGCTGATAAATGAAATATTTAGCTCCTTATTTCATTACTGTATTTTTAAGAATATGTGAGAATAAAGAACAAGTAATCATATTTTCAACACACTCATTGATGATGCATATATTAGAAATCAATGCATACTACTGAATTTGTGAGTTATGTGTGTGCTTTGATCAGCAGAATTTACATCACTGTAATTTTGATATGTCACCAGTTACATGCTTTATGGTTATAAAATTCCATCATACAAGGGAATAATGAAGTGGAATTATAAATTAAAGAAGACTAGCAACAAGCTAATTAACTCTCTTACAAAGATACCACCCATACCACACACTGTCAATTGGACATGATCCAGAACAAGTTTCACCCAATGTGACTTTTCATTACCTACTTTTAGAAGACCCAGTCATTTTGATGCTATAATCTGATATTTTCTGGATGTTTTCCAACTAAAGCCCTGTACACATTTCTTGTTTACCCATTGAGCTGTATGTCAGAACCTTGATCTAACTGTCCTAAAGATTCCTGTAAGTAAGTTTCTTGTTATGCAATTGTCCATTCCCCATACAATGAAACTCCTTTATACAAATTATTTTTTCAGCCCTGTATTTTTAACTGTTTTTGCATTCTGCCCTGTAAGAGATCACAAACAAAATTACTGATAAAATGGTTGTTTTATGTGCATCTTAATCTTCAATGTTTTGAAAAATTAATGGAGACTGCAAGAATATAAAAACCAGAAATACTAATTTTATTCTGTTAATTCTTTAATGTGAAACATATTTTTCCCCTCAGGGACCCATCAGTGGGTATGGGGACTGGCACCCCTGAGGTACAAGCTACTCAGTGCCTGGGGGTATAGCTGGGCCACCCTACCTCTGGGGGCTGTAAATACAGAGGTCTGGTCCTCTAGGTTGGGGTTTGGGCGTGGGGCTGACAATTCTACCCTGTAAAAAGCAACTTGTTATGAAATCAGATGAAGCAAGTGATGGATGGACTCATTCACAGCAGACTGGCAAACAGATTGTCTGTGAATGAGAAAGAATGGAAGAAGATTTGAAGAAGGCCAAGGCCCACACAGGGCTGTAGAGCCAATGATGATGATGATGATGATGATGATGATGATGAAACATATTTTTATTGGTTGCTGTTGTTAGAAAGTTGGTATTTAAATCTGTTGTGTCCTACTCTAAAAACCATGATTTGCCCACATCTGTGTAGTAAAAGAGTATGAAATAATTAGTTCATTGTAACTGGCCTCCAGCAAATTCTAGTCATGAACATTATCAATTACAGATTAGTTAAGTAACTTGGAAGTATGAATGTGTAGATTGGCCAATAATAATGTTACAGATGGTCTGCCATATTGGTCTAGAGTGCCAGTGCCCGCAAACAGAATTCGATATGAGAATCAGAGGCCTTTCATTTCTCCTCGAGACTATGAGACAGATGTCTCCTTGGCAGTGGAAGCCACATCATATGCTCTTATGGTGTACGTTATAAGGGACACAGACACTTTTGTTCCTGAAAAGATTGTGAAATGGCTGACTTCAGTTAGAATGGGTAGCAGCGCCTTCATCTCAACAACGGTTAGTACTGTGGAAAGCTGGGCATATTGGCTGATTTTGAAGACATAGAAATGTTAAAGAGTATAAGATTTTGTGATATGAATTTTTGGATTGTAGCTTTAAATGTCATGAATTCAGTTTTCTTAAATTTTCCCTAAATACTTACCATTAAATGAAGCCTCATAGAAAAATATGCCTCATTCTAGATTGAAAATTTGATGAAAGGTAAATAAATAGAGAGCTTGGGGAAGTACAATGTAAGAGTTGCTTTGTGAAGTGAACTGTATACTTAACTGGTTTATTTTGTCAACTTAAAAATAGTCTAATTTACAAAAAAATATATGTAAGTATAATTTTGTTATTGTTGTGGTTATTTATTATATGATTACTTATTGTTGTTATTTTGTATGGGTGTGAAACTTGGAAACATTACTTTGCCATTTGCAAGTTAGGTCAGAGATACTTTACTGCAAAACAGTTTTTCTAACTGCTCCGATGTATAAAAATGTATCTGTATGGCACACCTATATTAAAATATGGTGGCTATGTTGATCATCAGAAATTGTCACTGTGATGAAACTGTCAATTGTGGTTTTCTGAGTTGTGGCACCCTTTAATCTTGTGGATTGTTACCAGCATTTTTCTGAAACATTGATAACCACCTGTAAAACTTCTCTGCATTACAACCCAGAAGATTGGAGTCAACATTTTTGCTGCTATGAGAACCTGAAATCACAGATGGAAATAATTTGCTAAGATACAACTTGAGTTCAAGTATTTGGAAAGTTTTAAGTAATTTTAATCCATACATTTTTCCATTATATACACGAGTTTAAAGTTTATCCTTGATTTTGTAAAGATATTATAATATTACTGCTAATTCCGTCTTACAGATTCTTCCTTAAAATCTCAGATAGATAAGAAATTCCTTGCTTTTAAGGAACCCAAAAGGTGCAACGCTTTTCACAAAAGCCTGCTGTTGACCGCATTCTTGAGCATCCTCCCATCTATGCCTAGTTTTCCCAAGTGTAATCTTCCCATTAGGCAATTTAAGGTAAAACCGATTATGGCCTACCAGTACTTAAATATATGGACTAAGAATGCCTAATATATTAAATGTTTTCAGAGAAAAATAATTTTTATCTCATGAGAGATTGATTCTTTCAGGATACAGTGATTGCATTACAAGCTCTGACTGAGTATGCCTTCCGAGGTCGTCTGAAGGACATTACAGACATGTCCATCACACTGGAACTCCCAAGTACTGCAGGTTTCAGGAAAACTGTACATATAGACAATACAAGCTTCACCGCTATTCATATATTTGACGTAAGTCATACTGATATATCATATTGTTACTTTACTGCCATTTATTCCAGATGGTGGACCATCTTTGTCATATATGTTATTTCTTGGTTTATTTAATGAAGCTGTGTAACTACATAGGTTAAGTGGTGCCAAATGAAAAATTTAAAGATTGATAATGAATGAATCATACTCACATACAGCTGGATGAAACAAAAATCATGCACAAGCTCGCAATAGTATATTTTCGATATATTTTTTTAACAAGAAATTACACTATGGAGAGGTTGTGTACAAATTTCATTTCACTCTGTATAAGTTGTAGGGCACCTTTATGTGAAAGGAAACGTTTACCACATAAGTATTACTGATGTATTTTGGAAACTGATTTAAAGTGAATAATTTGACATTACTTATTGAATTCTTCAGGTTCCAAATGTGTGGGGTCATTTAAATGTAATCGCTAAAGGCAGCGGACAGGCAGTTGTACAGATGGACATCAGTTTTGGTGTTGATTATGAAGGATTCAAGGAGTTTGCAAAAACTGAGACATTTAACTTAGAAATAAAAGAATTTTATTCCACATTCAGAAATAAATCTTACATTACTATTCAAAGCTGTTTTCGGTAAGTTTGATTTCATTAACCATGTTTAATATAAGAGAACAAAATGTAAGCCAATAATTACATTTAACTCTCTCTGTGCTTATGTTTGAACATACATTGCACATAGTGCATGGTAGTGCTACTGATATAGTTTTATTCAGTGACAGTGGTTTCTCTAATGTAAAGCTCAGTGTAAGGCCATCAGCCATCATGCAGCTCTCTGCTTGCTGCATAAGAGATGACAACACATGTTCCAATGTCCCTGGATGTAGTACACGTCATATGTGGGACATATGACGTGTACTACATCTGGAGGACTTCCTTATGTGGAGACACTACAAGAGTCTTGTGTACACCACACAGATGAGTACCAGGATGCCCCTTGTCACCAAGTGCAAGATGCAGCACAAGTCGTAGGAACAACACCAGGGATATTGGAATAGGTGCAGGCATCCCTTATGCATCATATAGTGTTAAGTAATCACTGATAGCCATTTTGAGCACTTACTCTGTGAAAGGTTTTATTTTAATCCAACAGAATCTAAGTAACACAGAACAGTTGTTTGTTTTGCATCTCAAGTCCATCAAATGTGACAAACTTTACAACCTCACATCTGCGCAATGAAAAATTATTAGCAAAACTGGAAAGGACTTTTGATTCCAGAAAATGCCTACAATACCTTAGGAGGAATGTACTCATTTTTGGAACATGCTTTATATGACATTTCTATCCTACGCTATAAGCATAATAAGTTAGAGACAAGGAGCTATGAGATACCACGTATTTGCCTAAAGTATCATTGAAGCTATGAACTGAGAGCTGTGCAAGAGGTGCAGAAATATTTCAAGGTCAGGAGCCATGAGCTATCACTGAAACCATGAACTGAAAGAGGTAAATTCCCACAAAGATATACCATAGGAAGGGTGATGAATTTGGGAATGATGACAATAAATGTGAAAAGAAGACATTGAAGCTGATAATAGTGAAGAGAGTGGGACTGATCAGTAACACTGGATAAAAACTAGTGACTTCAAGATTATTACAAAGAAGAGACCTGACTCATAAATGTACTGTTTAACATGTTTTCAAATATTTGAAATGTCTTCTGAGATGTACCATATAGTCTGGTAGATATTGACTGATGTTTGAGAGGAGCTTACTGTTTCCATTATCAGGGTGATGGGTGCTCATCTAACTACCAAACTATATGCCTCATCATCCTAGAAGACAGCTATCTTCACACTCGTCACCATGAAAACATGAAATCTGACACATTTGTTTGTGGTAACTGTATGGAATTAACTTACAAAATAAGTTTTTCTGTCCAGATATGTTTCTTAGTGGGGGTTATTTTAGATTTGTAATAATCTTCCGTCCCTGCCACAGTGGTCTAGTGGTCAGAACGCTAGCCTTGTAAGCCTGGGGTCCCGGGTTCAATTCCCGGTGGTGCTCAAATTTATAACTTGTGTTGGGCAAGGCCGTGGTCTAGGCATCACGGAGTTTTCCTCCGGGGGCTTCCCCGGTTTCTCCGTGGCATCCCAACAATTACTCCACTCACACACAGAAGAAGGCAATGGCAAACCACTTCTGATCATCTTTGCCACGAATGTATATATGTATGAGCAGGTCCCTGACAACCTGAAGAGGTTGGAAGGATCCTGTTCATAATATATGGACCTGTCATCAGACAGAACACTACAAAAAAATAAAATAATCTTCCATTCAGATAAATATTGTATATTTGCATGGAGTTCAACTCAGTAAAATTACAATGCCCAAGAACCTGTATATATTTCCCAGGAACAAATATCTCCTTAAAGTGTCAGTTTTTATTCAGATATTGAAGACCTTTTATTTCTCCATAAGATTTGTAACAGAAGCTACCCAGTTCACGCACATACTTCTTGGTTCATAGTATCATCCTTCCTTGCTATGCTCATTTCACTGTGTATCCAGGGAAATTCAAAAGCCATGGCCCATATTTGTGGTTTAGTTGAGATCTGTACTGTATTTGATTTAGTCTTAGTATTTTAATTCACTGTCACTTTCAAATACCTTTCTTAAAAGACTGTTACACTTTAAAAAGTATGGAAAGTATGTGCTCTGTTGTTTAATATATACTGGATTAACTGCCAATTAAGTCTAGGGAAGGATGATACCTACCGATACTTGCACCAGAGTTCATGTAATTTCTATTATTTCTTAACTATATCAACTTTACCAATAACGAAAAATAACTGCATATGTCAGTGTGAATTAGATTGATCCCCTGTATGTGGATGTGTCTGCCATTTTGTAGTGCTACATTCAAGTGTCTTCTGGTGACCAGGGGTGGTGGGAAATATGTTTTACACATGAATATTAAATAGTAATTACAGTAATTGTTATAACTTAATGTTTGAAAACTTTAAGGACGGTTGCATTGTATACCTTGCATGCATAGCGTGCTTCAGGTATGGCAATGAAGGGGTTGATATTTTTCTCTATCTTATGTTTTGATTTTCAATTTTCTAATGCAGTTGGCTCCTGGAGGATCCTCCTATGAGTGGTCTGTCAGTACTTGAAGTTGAACTTCCAACAGGCTACAATATTCTTGAATCAGAAGCAGAAAGGCTTGTACAGTCTAGGCTGCATCCAAAGCTAAGAGATGCAAAAACAAAAGAAGGCAAAATATTTTGGTTTTTCGAGCAAGTAAGTTTTCCTCTTTAATTGTATGGTGATATGTATTAAATAATACACTAAGGATGTGATGACACTACTTTTGAGAAATACTTTTCAAGCTCGTATCAGATTAATACATAAATTTCAAGGCCATATTTATAATTAAAATGTAACCATGACAGAATGGTTAGGGCTTATAACAAAGAATGTCATTGTAAAAAGCAAAACCACAATGACCATCAGTTTCTTAACATTACACAGCTATACAAACTAACATGTTTTTTCAGACAGCTGTACTTCAGTGAGTGATTCCTAAAATTCACCAGGTTCTCTTCTAATTTTTTGGAGGTGGATGTGGTTGATGTACCAGTTGTATATTATGTCTCACACTGGTTCATTGGAACTCTTACCAAATGTTGTAGATCAAACATATATACGTGCATGCACACAATCATATTTTGTGCATTGAACAAATTTTTCACCTACTTTCCTTTCTTAAGGAAAGAGAGTATTTACCTGATCACCCTGTTGGCTGTGTGTACACTGTTCCAATTTTCTTATACACTTGACTGGGTTTAAAGAAATTTTGTGTAACTCTTATGCTATTGGAGGCCATCGCAAACTCATACTTTTTAAATTCTGACACTTTATAGTTATAACATGGCAGGCACACAAATCTGTTGGGTGGCAGCTACACTAACGCAATGGCCACAGCAACTGCAGCTTGGACTGATTCTACATTATTGCCAAATCTACACAACTGAAGGTATATTCATAAGATAGTGTAGTTGCGTCATATTGTGACTTATTAAATTAAAATTAAATTATTTGGTTATTCCGTCAAATCACAATGTATTTAAAATAAGATAATTAAAATAATGGTATGTTTATTTTACTTTCCTTATAATATTATTTATTTAATTAATTGTTTTCTATATTCATCCATATTCATTAATGTTTCTTTGAATCATTTACTTCACAGACCGATGTAAACATCAAAAGCATCACTTCAAACAATAAAGTTGATCCATTATATGAAAATATCTGGACACAACCTCCAAAAAACTACACTACGAAAAATTGTGAATAATTGTAATTGAGTTTTAAATTTAATATAATTTTACACCTGATGATGGTTTAATAAAACCGAAACATGTTGTAACTGTTCCAATTGTAAATCGATTATTCGATATGGAACACAGAATGATATTTTAATTATCTTATTTTAAATACATTGTGATTTGACGGAATAACCAAATAATTTAATTTTAATGAAGGTATATTCTACAAACTAAGGTAGCATTAAACAGTAAAGGACATAACTTAAAGAAACTACACTACCTCAAAGTATGATATGTCCTGGTAATTGGAATTAAGTTTTGTTAATGAGACTGACTTTTGTCCAACAGATCACACAGGACTGGACATGTTTTAATCACACAGTGAGGAGATGGTATCCTGTGGCAAACCTGTCTTTATATCGACAAGTTCAGCTGTACGAGTCACATGCAAAAGGTAGAAAAGAATATTTATGTAGCATTATGGATAGGATTTGAGATTTTCACAGTGATCTGAATGTAGATGGTGGTCTTCTGCGTTGTTACGCTATGTAGCTACACAATTCAACAACTCAGAAGACCATCATCCATATCTGGGACAGAGCTATCATAAACATGACATAACAATGTATTTTGCATTATGCAATCAGAAGCTCTAGATCCTGAGAAATTATTGCTCTATAAAGTGTTCGATGTTCTAAAATTTATTAATGTCTTTGTTTTCATAAAGTGTTATTAACAGGATGTGTGTACACTTAAAATTATTCATTATCGGGACTTTTTCCATCGTCTGTTCTTTAACACCACGACATTTCGAAGGCTGGTTCTGCACGATTTATATTGTCCAGTGACAAAGACTAGCACTATCTAAGGGACACAACAGAGTAGGTACCTCTTACCTGAAGATGGAGACAGAACCAGCCTCCGAAACGTCATGGTTTTAAAGAACATACGATGGGAAAAGTCCTGATAATGAATAATTTTAAGTGCAAACTACTGTCGTCAAAACCCTTTAAAATTGAGGATGTATGTACTTCACTATTTGATACAGGGAAGGCAGCCACTATGCACTCAGTTTCTACACAACTAAGATAATTTCTTGTGGGCTAATTTAACCATTTTTCCACCTGCTGAAAAATCTTGTCTTAAGGGGGGGGGGGGGAATTAGTGACTTTTTTTTTTGTTTCATACAACTGTGAGAACACAAAATTATACTTATATTTTTGATTGCAGTTGCAAGAATGTAATTGCAGTTTTTCTTCTTCTTCTTCTCCCCAGCAGAGCATGAATTAACTTTTCAAGAAAGAGTTACTTAGTTAAAGAATAATTTTCTTTGAATATATTTCATTCTTGTTACAGCTAGAAAGAGTTTGATCACAGATTATCCTCATTTCTTCTCTTCCCAGGTTCTTTGCCACTACTACTACCACCTTCAGTTTTCAAATTCAGGGCATCCCTTCTGTCACTCATTTCTCTTTCCTTAGTGAAGGTCCATTCCATTTCCGTGATCATCTTTTTATTTCAGTTATGTGTCTTTTAGTATGCTGTTTGTAAAACCAAGAAAGTGTGAAGTACTGACTTTAATTTATTGGCTCTTTTACATATTTTGTGTCAAATTTAAGTGTGTACGTATTTTGATGCTGTTTATCATTTCATGCTGTCTTACATCTTCTAGACCTAGAAAGTGAGCATATAAACAGTACAAGTAAAGTATGAAAAGTTTATATTCTCCATGGTTTATCAATTTGATCATCAAAAGTCCTGTTTCAAATTTCATATTGTATGGAGAAAAGAAATCATTAATTTGCAGTGATGGAATGTGATTTTCATTGTGCATTGCAAGTGCAGATTTTTGTAAAAGTCAGAAATATCCTAAAGAATAATGTAACTTCATAGTGAGATACTTTCTCTTTTGTACAAATTCCTTTAATATAAACAAATCATTATATTGGAATTTTCAACATAAATGTGGATATAGAATGAAATTAGTTGCCTGTATTTCATGCTGCAGAATTTCAAATTGCAGAAGACTTTTATGTACTGGTCTTTTATGAATGCCAAGAGAATTTGGCTTCTAATCATTACTTCTACACTCATAAAACAGTAGTTCATAATAATGAAGTTATTACAAAAATATTTCATAGAAAGTTCAAACTGGAATGCAAAATTCTTTCTTGTAATATATAATACTATTTTGACATTCATGGAATCAACTTTCACTGTAGTTTGGTGACATTTTATTTCTGTGGAGTTAATTTGTTTAAGAAAGCACATAATTGCTGCTATTATAATTATGTTGAATTGAAGTAAAAATTCCATACTGACTCTTTTTCCCCAGAGAACTTCGTAATGATTCTAGTCAACTCTACACCGCTGTATATTCTGAACATATGTGAAGTGTGTGGTTCATACCAGTGCCCATACTGCCCTTACTACAGCCGGATTGCTCCATCTGCTGCCAGCAAACTTATTACAATACTCTCTGTGATCACCTTGGAACTAATGAAGAAATTAAGGCATTTTACATGACAATGAAAGTGTGAGCTGATATTAATCACAACAGTGCCACACTCCATGTGAACAATGAGTGTCTATAAAACTGTCAAATTATTTTTCTTCATATATTACTTAAAACTGCTATATTCAAACTGACAAGGACCATGCAATAATGGGTATTTAGTTGCTGTAAATTGAAGGGAAGAAAAGAGGGAAGCAAAATGTCTTGTATCAGAGCATCAGTTTTACAAAATGCATTTCTATCATATAAATACAATAATACATTTTTCTCAGTAACATACAGTGTCAGATTTATTTGGTGAAGAAATTTAATATTAAAAGTTTTCTGTCCCTGTACCATGCTAGCAAGGCTATGCCATAGAAAGGTAACTGAATATAGCTGGAACTGCAATTTATGATATCATCTCCGAGCAAAGTTCTTATTCATCTCTCTTCCAGAGCGTTGAATGTTATTTATATTTGCCTTTATTCGACCTTCAATGGAGCCCTGAGAAGCTGCATATGAGAGTTGTTTCCTGAAATAATAAAAATAATTATTTTATATAATATTTATATGGTATTCCTTCCCACAGTTATAACCTATGTATAATATAAAATCAAAGACCATAAAACTGATTGTACCTGAGAAAGTCTCCTTTATATTCTTTGTTTTGTTTCTTTTCTTTTTCATCTTGAGCTTTGTAGCTTGCAATATTCTTTTCCCTTTCTTTTTCTCGCCATCTAGCATTGTCCATCATTTCTTGTCTTCTCTGTTCTATTTCGTTGTTGCCGAGCTTCTGCCTCTCATGTTTAACCCATACCTTCTTGGGTGGTGCAGACTGTGCCTGAGATGAAACTCCTGTTTGCTGAATTCCTAGTATTTGATGATGATGATGATGATGATTTATTCTGTCAGAATGACCTCTAGATCCAGTTCTCTGTAATAGAGAGGCATCATTCATAATATGTGACCGAGTTGCTTATCACACAAACTTCCCAAATTAAAATACAAGAGTTCATAATAACACTCGGATTGATTTTATTTTACATAACACAAATGAAAGGAACAATACATCACAGATGTTACTGACAACACTTCCTATTTCATTTCAGCTGTTGGGAAGTCACCGCTTTGTATAAGTTATGAGTAAGCAGCTGAACTGGTGATAACCATAAAGGAATTTTTTATTAAGCATAATATGCTACATGTTCTCCAGCCATCATCAGATTTACCATAGTCATTTTTTATGTTCCTTAAATTGAATAATAAATAGAAAGAAAAGTCATTCTAGAAAGGGAAAGTGTAGCAGTCAGGATTACTAGAATCATTGTGTTCAGTCAGAAGGAGACTTAAATGAAGGGGACAAATGTGATTGACAGGTATGATAGGAATATTATGACTTGCCCCTGGACACTAAAAATACTTTACCTTCACACAACTTGTAATCCTTAGTTCAAATGTTGTAAGAGCTATCACTCTGCTTGAAGGCTAGTTTTAATTACAATTTAATCTGCCATGTTTGTATTTTAGAGTAGGTAGTCAGGCATTCCTCTTGTCATGAAACAAGACAGAGTGAAGGAAAATCATATGGCATCAGGTAATATGACTACTAAGAGAACTATTATAAAACTGAAATGTAATTTATAATGAAACACATAATAATGATATTTAAATCAAGATGAATAGTCATAAACCTTTTAGAAGTAACTGTTTTCATTACACTGACATCTCTTTAACTAATGCTTTATTTAGTACTCTTTAAGAAAGCTTCACGTTACATACCTGTAAACCATACATTCTGGTAGGTTGGCAGTCATTCTTGTCTTCCTCCGAAGAACCTGATTCATGTTTCCTTTTTCTGTAAGACACTGCTTTCTGCTTGTTACCTGCTTTGTTTCTGTAACGGGCATCAGTGTCTGCACTTTCATTCAGACTCCTTTTGAGCTTTGCAATATCATTATCAGACAGCTTCTCTTTGAGTTTCATGTATTTGGCTGCCAGAAGTGCATCAAGATCTTTCCCAGCATCTTCATGTGAATCACTGTCATGTCTGTTCTTCTTTCTTTCACTCTTTTTCCTGTTATCTTTTTTATGTTTTTTTGTCTTCTTGGACTTCTCTTCTTTAACCTATGTAAGAGAAAAATTCTTTCATAAATGCAATGCACTAGACAGAGACTTCAAAAGTGCAGGTATTTTTTATTTTTCAAAATTAACCACAGGTACAGACAAAGAATTCATTTTAGGATGAAACACATTTAACCAGGGATTTTGACCCATTTAAATTCAACTTATCGCAGACTGCTTTAGTCAATTCCAAACTTCAACACAATGCATGGAAAACAGAATCTTATATATTATTTCTTCACTCCAGTAATTATTATTCTTACTTTCATACAGTTGTACAACATAATAATTAAGGTAACAGCTATCTTAAAAATTTGGATAAAATGCTATGTGCTCTTGTTTTAGACTTAAAATGAATTTTACAACAGTAACCTGACACATAAAATGTGCATAAACATCAAGCAGTGTGGTTGGTGGTGGTAGCAAGTACAATGTGTGTGGGAGTAAATGTAAAGATCCACCTACAAAATGCTGGGACATTCCTAACATAAATGCAGTAGGTACACCAAGACTTATACTCACCAATTCTTGCAACTGTTTCATTTTTACAGGATTCTTCAAAATCTGACTTTGACTCTCAATTTCTATCTTTTTGATAATATACAATGGATCCTCTTGCAATTTTCTTGCCATATCCACTTGTTCACCAACAGAGAATATAGAACTTGGAAGACAATCTAAAACAAGAAAATTGTATTAATACAAAAAAATATATACACAAAACATTAATAACCTAAATAAGCCAATAATGTACTGCTGTCACAAGTGTGATGCCTTAGTGCATAAAGGTAAATCCATGTGCAGTCAGTATTTATTCAGACTGTTATGTGGATGGTTGTCCAGTGCGGAGTTCATGTTGCACTGATTCATATTTCTTTTATGCTGCAGAAATGTACATCTTATTGCCTTTTTAACACGAACACATAAGTGCCAGGTAACTTCGTGCAAAGCAATGTCTGGATGACAGATCTATCCCTCCTTTATGAGGCTAGGAAAATCTACTTCTGGATGCTGTGTCAATCCTCAAAGATGTTAACACAAATAGCTTCCTACACCATCAACACAAGCTTCTCATTTAAATGGTTGTGCTATGACTGCATTACAGCCATTTTTATGTACAAACATATGCTCAGAAATAGGAGAAGAGGATAGAGTAGTTTAACCTGTTATATATCATTACCGATTCTACTGTTCTACTTGTTACATACCAAGTTCAATAGTGTTTCTTGATGTAGATGCCTTTTCTGCATGTTGCATCTGCTCAAAAGATTTGTCAATGGCACGCCCCAGAAGATACTCTTCCCTATCCACCATACCGCCTGGACCTTTATACATCCAGTCCAGTTTCATATTATCCTTTTTCCTGTAATAATACAAAATATTGTGCTAAGTTGTGGTTTTAAATTTTCTGTACATACTTAAGAATTATATGAAATGACAACTCTGAACTGGGACATCCTACTTTGAAGAGCATTAGAGGAAAGTTCATTTACTAACAACCCCACATACTACACAAACTGTGATATCCAAAGCCTGCACTCACTACAGACTTCAAGAACAAAGGCTTAGTTCATCAGACAACATTACATGGTTCCTGCCACTATGAATATTATATAGCAATAAAAAATAATAAAAGCTTAGTAGTTTGTCCATAGTATAGTTGGGCCAACACTAGTGTCATTTCATCACCCATAAAATTATGGCAATGAATCTGAATGATTTAAAAAATCATTCAGATTCATTGACAATTCTGAGGAAAGCAGACATAGCTACTTAAAAATCTGCTGTATAATTTACATATTTATTAGATGGTCTTGCAACATTTTTATTTCCTGACTACACTCTCCTAAGGAATACACTTGTTCCAAAATGTCTTGTACAGACTACAACTTACTCTACAACACCCTTATCTTGTGCATATTTCTGAATATCTTCTCTTGCTTTCTCTTCTCTGATTTCACGCTGCAGTTCAGCTATTCTCTTCTTCTCTTGGTCATGTTTTTGTTCTGCCTTCCATACTTTCTCCATATTCCTCATTGTTGATGGATGCCATGATTTCTTTAGGTTCTAAAAACAGCAGATGTTTTTGGTATTAATTGCCTGTAGGGGAACTTACATCTCTAACTACAAACTGAATGGTCAGGTTGCAAAGTAACACTCTTGAATGAATTGTTTCAGTTCTCACCACATATCCATTTGCCTTAGTTGGGATATAACATATCTCTGAAAAATAAGCTTAAGATATTGAAGCTAGAACTATATGAAGTTTGATTATAAACATTCATATATATTGCATGTAAAATTGGAAAGTACTGTGACAGATTGACTTAAGAAGTAACACCATCACCACCACCACCACTACTACTACTACTACTACTAAGAACAAATTGACAGTGGAACCACGGTTCTGGAGAATCTGAAGTAAATACGTCTATACGGAAAGGAAGTTTATATATTAGCTTTAATTACAACAATATTAACAACAATGCCGAGTAAACAGATGACGTTTTCTAGGTAACATAACAATGCACGCAAGCTGACCATTGTTGTCGATCCATATTAACACATTGTTGATATGGATCTTACACGTTTTCCTTTCACTTGTTTGCCGAATGACCCTTCCGTATAGACGTATTTACGTCAATAATAAGCTGTAAAATATTGAAACAACTGCAAGTAATAAAGATATCTGGGTCAAGCAGGATAAAAATATTGCAGCATCACACGAAGAAGTGAGAGTTCGAAAATATGCTATTCGACTTCTGACCGGAACTTTTAATGATCTAGGTATACGCCGTGTTATGTGGTACTTAATAAACCCTCATTTTAATAGATACCTGGACTCCATTCCATATTACTTGCATACAGAAGCTGGTGTAATACCCACTTGCAAATGAATGTGGAGCGATTAATTGGAGACATTTTAAACAGGGAAAAAATCTAATAGTCTAATAAATATCTAACAACTGCTGTATGTCACATATCAAGGAATTCAAGTAAATGTGAGGAAATAAGTTAGGTTAAACTCACCAAATTTCCTCCACCCATTATTTTCTTGCTGATTTATAGCCAGTAACGGTGACACCAACCGAAAAATTACTTGTTCAATACAATTATATAACGTGTGTCATGAGAACAGGTCTTTGTATTAAGCGCACTTTAGATTTTCTTCTACACATTACATTCCTCTTCTACAACTCAAAACTCAAGATGACATAATTCAAACATGAACATGCTCATCTGTGGCTAGGGCACAGTGACGTCACATCCGCTTACATAATCTTCTTTTGTAATCAATCCTAGGATTGGTTGGCAGCAGCTCTGTATTTAGCTACTGATACTTGGGAAATCCTGAGGATCTTTAATGCGGTGGATTCCCCTTGCCTTCCGCATCCTACGCCGATGACCCATCTGGTTCATTCGCCTTTAGGGGTGATTTCTCACCCTAAGGGCATGAGGGAGCCCTGAACCTCCACCCTCCAAAGAGGCTGTTGGCACTTGGTAGAGGGGGGCCACTTACATATTATGTTATTAATAATCTGTGCTCGAGTTTGTGATCAGTTCTAGAATCGATACGTCATCAATTTGGTAAGACTGAACTGTAGATAATCGCTGACTCTATACATTTATTGCAAATATTAGTACACTAACTCAGTCAGTATAGTGACTGCCTACAAACTGGATGACTTGGGTTCGATCCTCGGCTAGGGCAGAGGATTTATCCTCTAGCCTCTGCGTCTACACCGGTCCTGGGGCTCAACCCAGCCTCCTATCCAATGGGTACCTGAGTCCTTCCCCGGGGGTAAAGCGCGGCCAAGACGTGATGCTGACCACTCACCCCCTTCTGGTGCCGAGATCTTGAATGAGTAGGAGCTATACCGTCTCTCCCCCCAAGCGCGTATATGGCGTATAGTGGGACGGCTTTGCTTTACGTATTAGTACATCTTGTTCTAGTAGTAGTGTTGGTATTAGCTGTGGTTTGTGACGACGATACAAAGATGTCACTACATTTATTTTCTGCTTACTGTGTTCAGTTTCGAATGGCGATTATGGAAGCGTGAATTTGTATTTGTTGCTATTGTGATGTTTGTTCGGAGACAATGTTAGAAAGCAGACATATAACAGCATCACTTAAGAAACACTTGTAAAGCGTGGAAATTATTTAAGTTCATATTTATTTTGAATATATTAATAACATTCATAGACGTCAAGCAATGGCGACGAGATGGAGTAGTGAATTTGTAGTTGCTGAACACAGAGACTTGCAGGTATGAATCAATTAAGACTTTTCGTTCCGTTATCACATTACTGTTCGATACGTACATTAGGATTCTAGTTAGCTGGACCTGAGACAGCTGGTAAGAACGTCGACAACTTATATTTTTAAACTTCGGTCGTTAATGTCTTGGGCAATTGATTTGGTACTATTTACGTACTCGTAATTCACCTTTTACATGTGTGATGTAGTTACAGATGAAATTGTGTTGTTGAAAGTTAAGGATGATTCTACTGAGCGTAGCGGCCGAATAATTATCAATTCTGCTTCGTGTATTGGAGGTCCCAGGTTGAAATCTGAAATCTCAACCTGGAGACCGGCTGTTCTGACTGAAGTTATTCGTTGTTTTACTCAATTTCTCCAGGAACATGCATGGACAGTGTCATAAATTAGGCCGCGGTTGCATTCTATCATGTCTTTAATTAATTTATAAATCTTATCATTCAGTGCTATATAGTTTGAGCTAATGACAGTGCATACATACATCCATCTTTATTACATTCTGTGGATCGGTAAGTTAACCAGATCATCGTAGAACGTGGAATAAGTCATAATAATGCAATACATATTCATGTATATATGTTGTTAAATATGCCACAAATAAATACATTAAGTTCTTTGTGATTAGATCGAATGTAAACAAATTCTAAGTAGGATTTAGGTATTCACAGTGGTGAGTTCGAAGATGCTCAGGGTGATGATGGAAGCATCTCGTCGACCTGATGATGGAGGCAGCAAGGACTTTGTAAACGTTGGTAAACTCCTACCAGACTACATGGTGCAACAACCCAGAAGGCAGCTATCTTCTAAATAAATTCTATTCAATACTGTTCTGAAACCATTTAAAACCTTTTTTAGTGTTCTGGACCCTGCTGTTTATGCTTTTCTTTTTTAATAAATTGTGTAGTACTGCGTTTGAAGTCTCAGTAGCCTGCATAAAATTATTTAAGTGGTTAGTCATTCCACATAATGTTATGCTACATCCACCACTCACATAACCTTCCTCGAAGTTATTTTATAAAACCAAAAGGTGTAAAAACCTCATTGTGAACTGCAAGTGCTTCAGACATACGACCTTTAGAGTAGGTTCTATTCAAATATATTTAATTTACAAAAGTATCTTGTTTTATATTGTATAAGAATCACATCCACTATTTCTCCTTAACTAGATATTCATTTAAGTTTGCAAACACATGATGATCAGTATAATATTTTCATCTCCCACCCTTTCCAGTTCACTGTCCATAAACATCTTCTTATATCATATGTAAATAAGTAGGCTTTATGGTATTAATAAATGACAAACAGTAAGCAGTTTGTCATTTACTGGATCCTCCAATTATAATTTTGTGCATGTTAGTTTCAGAGAAAGAAATTTGTTTTTGTGTCTTTGGATAACTACCTTAAAGATGATTTATATGCTGCCAGTTTACTTTCTTTTCAGGCCAGCACTATGGCTGTAGATTCAAGTGGAGTTTATGCACTGTTAGCAGGGTAAGTGGGTATGGTGGTTTAAATGTAATGAGTAAGATTGGTTGTGAAGGAGAATATTTGGACCTGGAACAGATGAACTGGCTGCAGAATGAAGGACCCAGTACCTAGAAGTTTTGAGGCCTGTATGTTCAGGATTTTATGACAGGCTAGG